>NC_140302.1:7238715-7927135 GCF_964211825.1 Aythya ferina | reverse complement strand
TGAGGTGAAGACCCAATTTTGCTTACCATATTTTAAGAAAGGTGTAAGCCAGTTCTGGAGATTTCAGAGGTTTAGTGTGGAAAGTATGAGAGGTACAGAGAGAGGCATGAAAATGCTCTTCAAATACATAAAGTGGAAGGGGTGTTAACACATAATGTCCTGCATCCATACTGTGCGATGATTTTGATGGAATTCTTAAGCTCTGTTTTTCCTACCAAATTTCCCAAGCCACAGAACTAAAGTTAGGAAGAGTTGTACATTTGCAAATGGAAATGCATTTGAAGACCCCCGTAGGGCTGTAGCTGCTTTTGAGGCAATATGAAGCAGAACAAAATCATCTTTGGAGAGCTGGGTGTTGCTCAGTTGCAGCAATTAACTAATTTCTTCAGGTGTGAAATCATGTTTTTTTTTCCTTTTACTCCATATGGTTTTCAGTTTCCATGGATTATTTTGCCATCTTTGTCTTAGCAGGCCAAGTGAGATTCTAAGCTGTTGGCATCAGCTTCTGCTTCCATAAATGCTGGTTGTAGTTAGAGTAGGATCACACTTCGTAGCATTAGTTTTACTGAAGGGATCATGACTTGGTGCCACAGACTTAGGTTAAATCCTGATGTCCTTTTACTTTGCACTGTACTAAGAGCTATTTTTGACATCTTCAGAATCTTGCATAGGGGATTCTTCATTGCTAAAAGGAACAAACACATTCCATTGTAGCCACCACACTACCTTTTAGTGTAGCTTTCCATATTACAGAAATATTTTATCTCTGACAGCAATTAAGCAATGCAGAGTAATTGTAGATGAGGTAGGGGATATCATGCAACTTCAGCATCTCTCTGCAGCTGCTGGAGAGGTGGAGACAGCTAGCAGTGCTGTAAATCATCTCCTGGAGAAGCCACCTCTCTCATTTGGGATGTGTGTTCCCAATTAGGCATCGTCAGTGCCTGTGGTCCAGCAGTGAATACCTCTGATTGTGCTCCAGCCACTGAGCAGCTTCAGAGATTGGTGTGAAAACATACATTGCTATAACTTGAAACCAAAATGGTGCAGTGCAGACTCCTTCCTAGACCTGTGTCCACCCTGTGCGTGTGGTGGGGATAAGCATCGCTCACACCCATCAGCGCAAAGGCATCTCTCTCTTGACAGCTTCTGTGGCTCCAGATGTGAGTTCATCTTCCAAGTCTTTGGCTTTGAGAAATTCAGAATATCAAGCTACGACTGAATCAATACTGCTTTATTCTCTATCAGTTTTGGTGCCAAACTGTAGACCTGGACATATTCTTACTGAACACTGTGCAGGATGTAGCCAGATGTGTAGTAGCCTTCAGCAAATCTCTTAATTTACATGTATGTATTCAAGGTCCCAAGCCTTGTAAAGACATCTGTCAGCTGGCAAGAAAATTTTGCGTGGTTTTATTTTGGTTGTGAACAGCTTTCAAAAGGATGATTTCTTACAGAGTGGTAAAGGAAAGGCAGGATGATCTTTTGGACTGAATGTAAGACTCTAAGCTCTTTTCCTGGCTCTGTGCGGTGTGGTCAAAGCCCCTCCTTTGTGTGTTGTTTGGTTTTGATAAATATGAGTTAATTTGTTAATGTTTGCGCAGTACTTTGGTGACTTTAATTTCCATGTTTCCTAGCTTTAGTAAAATGTGGGCTTATATTAATAGCATTAAAGTAAATTTGTCTCGGTAAGCCCTGCCAACCTCTTGTTTTCCAAAAAGCGATGCTGGACCCTGCAGCTAATCTAATTACTGATAAAGGAGAACAATTGCATCTGAAGGGATACTTACTACCATTTTCTTCATGGTTTCTAGAAGAAATACTTCAACCTTTATCCTCCTCATAATACCCTTTGAGTTTTTATTTGTTTTGGTGTGTCTTGAAAATACCTTTCACCTGGGCACACACAGGGTGTGTGGGTGTTATAACAGCCACAGACAAGTCTCCTGGGCTGGAGTCATTAGTAAGTCTGTGAATACATCACATTTCCTTGGGGCAAAAAAAGACGGTTTTTAATAAAGAGAATAAATGCAATTCCTATTGAAAATAAAATGAAGTACAATAATTTGTTTCCTGCATTCTGGATCCTGTACTGCTTCTTCATGTTGACGTTGATGCCTGGATTGCATCTTCCTGACCTTTTCTGCTTGTTGGGCCATACTCAGAGACACAGGAGCATGCTCATCCTCTAGTCATTGCGTTAAGGCAAATATGCAATATCCCGATTGTCAAGTGGCTAACAAAAACACTGTATTACAGATAAAAATTTGGGGTACAAATATGCAATTTGAATCGGAAAACAGAGACCTCAGAAGTTAGAGAACACCCATTTTTGTGAATTTGGCTACTGGCTTGGGACATAGGACTTAAATTATCTGTGCTGGTTTTGTTCGGGCCTCTGGAATAAGGCAGGATACATGAGAGAAAAGTAATTTGCAGTCATGTAATTAAATATAGTATCATGATGCATATTCACCAAGGAATTAATGATGCATTTACATTTTCCCTTAAAATGGGACTCTGACTTCGCAGCACTTTGCATCTTAATGTAGGTTTTCTGTCATTACACAAGTTTCATAAAACATCAAACCAAAATCAGAGCAGAAATGCCATCATATGGCATCAAATTAGCTTCATTAGCAGGTGATCTGTCAGGCTTCTGAATGGATGGTTGCTGACATACTGTGTTGTTGCAAATAGCAGGAAGAGAAGACGCATTTACAGGGAGTCTTTAAAGCTTCCTGAGGGCAAAGAAACAAGAGACTTAGAAACCTGTTTGACTTTTTGTATGTAGGCTCTGGCATGTATGGGTAAGCCTGTTCCACAGGTAACAGCCACTCCTGGTCCACTCTGCACATTTCCCAGCTGTATTTGTTATGGGAAATCTTTATTCGAGTCAGTGCAGGACAAATTGTCTCATTTTTCAGATGTCAAACCTCTAAGCCTGCACAGGAGCACATCCCTGGTTTTCAAAGCTTACTGCTGTAATTTGGTCAGACTTTTGGAGGGAGAGGTCAGGGAATATCTGAGAAAGGAAGCCCATGTCTTGAAGGTGTCAAGTCATTGTGATGAAGTGTGAGTGAACCAAAGCATTTACGATATTTCATTTCTAGAGTATGGGATGACAAAGGTGTTTTTTTTTTTTTTTAAATTGTTATTAACTTATGGGAGTCCCGTTGGCTAAAATCTTCCTAACAAAAGTAGCGGCAGTGACCTGCTATGATGGAGAGCACAGCATTTTTAACACAGGGAAAAGCGGTGAAGTCTGCTCTTCTTATTTTCTGTCATCTTGGTATATTCACTCTAACCACCCCAAAAATACTTAAAGGGGAATAGTGTTGTCTTTGTATAAAACAAATTCATCCAGCTTCTGTCAGGCAAGGTCATGAGCCATGTGGCGGAGGCTCTGTTGCTCCCGGCGTTGATGTGGGCCACACCACAACCATTAGGCAAGTCTGTAGCTGCTTCTCTGAAAAATCCATTTTTCATCTTCATTCTCTGTTGCTGGTGGCAGGATGATGGCTCTGAAGCACAGGTTGCAAGGGGAGCAAATGGGTCAGGCACCTTTCTGTGAGATTGTCTTTAGTTCATGTTGAAGGTGAAGTTTCCTATTGACCTCCACAAGTCCTGGATCAGTCCCAGGAGTCACTATTGAGACGCGCATTGCTGGAAGACCTCCTCCATGAAGTGGCGATGAGGTTGTGAAGGAGAATAAAAATGTTTCTAGTGACTGGAGAGAGGCAGAGTCGAGTCTTCCAGGGAGGCCACAGCCTCTGTGTGTACAGGGTGTGCCAGCTCCTGGACAATGGTCCCAGCCCCTTCCTCCCTACTGCATATGAGGCAGTGTACCAAAATGGTGCTGGTCAACCATAATAAAGCATTTTCCAGTACCATTCACTTATAATTTTCCATCAGACATGGGAAAGAGGCTGGAAAATCAACCTGGGTTGTTAAGGGCTGTTCCTGAAAGGTGCAGAATTTGTGGAGCTCCATTTTCACATACGCATCAGGCAGTAACTTGTAGCTATTTGATTCAATCCAGTGGGAAAAAGGTAGTTTTCTGTAAATGGGGCAAAGTATGCCTTTGACTTTTTGTTTTGTTTTGTTTTGTTTGAATCTTTTAAGTGTTTTTTAGGATTGGAGCCCACAAGCTATTAGAATTATTTTTGAAGCACTCGTTTTGTTCCCTGATTACTACTGCTTTGAAATGCATGTGGCCATACAGAAATGGCTTGTGAGGATAATAAAAGGGATTACCTGTAAGAATAGTGGGTATTGTAAGTATTAATAATTCTGCTGTCATCACTGCCTTTTCACATTTGAGCAAACATTAAAATAAGAAAAGGTGTATGCACAAAGCTAGTTAGTTCTCCGGTCATGTTCTGTATTTGTTGTTATTCCAGTAACAGCAGGTATCTCAGCCTTCATCTCTGGTTCTTCTGTTGCTGCAATCTACAATAAAGTTATAATCTTGTGACTCTGCTGCCAAAGCCTGCCATTAAGGATAGGATGGTGTTGCGAACTCTTTGCTTGCTTTTCTGTGCAAGACTCAGAGATGTAAAGTTATGAATTGATGAGCTGGGGAGCATCGTAAATCACTCCCATCTGTGCTTGTGCACAAAAAGGAGGACGCAGGCATTTCTGCATGGTGTGTGGAGAATATCAGAAGTCTGATCTGTCGAGTTTGGTGTTCAGAGGCATAGTTAAAGTATGTGGACTTTTTAGAACTTCCTTTGTTTGGACAGAAGAGTGTCAAGCAGATTGGGCAGTAAACTGAAACAAGATGTGTAGGTGTGATACCTGCTGTATCACAAATTCCCTATTTAATAAGCTTTTTTATTGGGCAGATTTATATAGTCTGATCACAGTTGCCCATATAATTACTTATTGCAAAGACAGAATGGAGGATTGAGATAATTTTCATTACCCAGGGACCCTGCTAAGTGCCTTGATGCTTCATTGTAGCATAAAAATTTGTAGTTGTCACCATCTTCAGCGTTGTGATACATGCTGGTATAATGACAATATGATTTGTACTTCCGCCTAAATGGAAGTAGCAATTTATTCTTTATGATAAGGGGAAAAAACAAACAAACCACCAACAAAATAGCAGAGGAAAGGCTGAAAACATCCTCTATTATGAGTACCAGCTTTAAGTAGACGTGCTTATCATAACCAGGTGTAATGCTTTGTCCTGCAGCTTTGTCCTGCAACTTTATCAGTTGGGATTTCTGTTGATTCAGTGCCTGAATCCAAGCTGGAAAGCTTTTCAAAGGGACAACAAAAGAAGAAAAATAGCTTAGCACAATTGCCTTTGGAATAATCCACAAAACTAATCATTCAAAAACATGTTTTAATGTCCAACCATATGTTTAGATTTAAAAGGTAGAATTAACCTTACTGTACATTCCAAGCAACAAGACAACCCTCCCTTTATCTTCATCCCAATGTCCCTCTATGAATGTTGTTTTTTTGTTTTGTTTTGTTTTGTTTTGTTTTCTTTCTTTTGATGCCACCCCTAGCAATAGTAAATTACCAGCAGATGCAGGGGTATTTTTGCTGCTTTCATTTGAAACCCATGCTAAATAGTAGGTTTGGGGAATGTATGATTAGGTTTGCCTGTGCATGAGTCTCTCCCAACAGCAATAGCTGTTGTAAAAGAGAAGGCCAAAAATTAAAATCCTGGTGATACCTTAGTGGTGGCACTTCATTAATTTCCTGCGTTTCACAGACCCAAACCCAGACACTTCAGAAATCCCAGAACGGGAGTATCAGTTGTTGTTTCTGGGCATTGATGTTGATGGTCAAGATACTGCATGCCAATATGTTGCAATTCTTGTCATTGCTATTTATTGTCCATCTTCTCAATCAGACAAGGATGTAGCTGTCATCTGAATATGGAAAAGGAGAAAAAAATTCCTGCCAAAAGATGTTATACACAACATCAGGTGAAGTTCTATCACTATTATTTCCACCTAATACCAGGATTTTATCTATTTCTTATTCACATGGTAAATCTTAATACAAGACAAAATATTTCTCTTAGGAACTGTAGCCAGCTATGGCTGATTCCTCAGAGTTAATTATATAACAGATTTGGTTACCATTCTGTTACCAAAAAAAATACACAACAACATTGTGTGAGTATATTTTTAGCAGTTTCCAAAATCTGTAAATAATAGGATTTTGTTGAAGAAATTATGTTTGTAAACATGCTATGTCTATAGGAGTAAATTTTTAACCCATACATTTGCTATAACCCTTAGCAGCCCCTTTTTTTCTGTATGGTGCAAGTAGGTGGTTTTGTACTGATAGGGAAAACTGTGTTGGTGTGACCATTCGTCAGTGGTGCAATCCATGTAAAATGGCTTCCCAGTTTCCCTAAGTCCAAAACCTCTCTGTTCTCTAGTTATATCGACAAAATCCCACATATCCTTAGGAGCCAGCATTACAACCCCCCATCTTTGTAGCTCCGACAAGCTCATCTGAGTCTCTTCCCCTTCTGACAGTGAAGTCAGTCCATGAGATTTTCCACCAAGGAGACCTGGAGGCATCGGATGAGCTGTCCAACAGGAGGGATGCAGGAAAACCGTCTGCCATGCTCATTTATCCCTGCTGAGCAGGCTGGGATGTCCATATGCCTGGTAGAGCTGTGTCTGGCCATGAGCACTCAGAAAGCTTCCTTGCAAAGCAGAGATGCTGAAAATGCTGATGTACCAGCAAACACTCACCACGTTTATCTTGACTGAGCAATAATCTCTTCACAGTCATGCCTTCTGAAAAATAAGAATACTAGAAGCCTGGCAGGCATTTAGCTTATAATGATTTTCTACAAATGTTTATTTTGGAATTTTTGAACTTAGCTGTTGTCTGTAAAGGTTGACTTCCTCAAAGTATTGAAGCAGCAGTTTGATGTTAAATATTGGTAAATCTCTGATTTCCTGTATTTATGGGGTTTTGTTGTTCAGTTTTTAAGTAATTTTAAAAGTCAATTCAACATTCCTGCCTTGGCAAAAGGAGGGAGAGAAGGTTATATGTGGGGGCACTCACTTCAGACAGGGCCCCCTTGCAAAATCCCAAGGCAAATTTTTAACCTATCAAACCTAACGAGTCTCCTGATGTATCTGCTCAAGAGCTCCGTGTTTTGCTGGAATCTTGCATGTGATCTTCAGTTCTCACAGTTCACCTTTGTCAGCTGTGTCCTCCAAGCAAGTCGTACCAGAACGTGTGCCCTTCAGATTTGTCCAGCAAACACCAATGTGGACGGACATTGGCTATGGGACACCTGTCAACAGATGGCTTGATTGCTGCTATCAGAACCTCTCAGCAACTGTGCTGTTGCATTTAGGCCTATACAACTTTATCCTTAAAGTGTCTTTGTGGTAGTATATGAGCAATATTAATTTGTATTTACATAAAGCTTTAAAAAGGGGCAACACTACATTGGGACATCACTTATACTTGCTTCTTCAGGGCAGTAAGACTCCCAAATCACTTGAGAAAGACTATTTTTGTAAGCATTGGCTAGAATACATCTAGTGTCTTTAGAAAACCGTCTCAAATTGTCATCAGCACCAAATCTTTATTGGTTATTTCTGAAAAAGAAAACCAAACATTCATTAATGTGATGATTTTCTAAGCAAATGAAGGATTTCCTTCCTTTTTTCTGTGAATTCAAGGTGGCCACTGGTTGTTAAGTCTGTGCCGTGGGCTAACCCCATTTTAGAATCTCACCCTGCTTTGATGTGTGTGTTAATATTTAGCAGAAGAAAAGAGGGACAGACAACAGGCATGAAAATTAATTTCTGGAATGGAAATGAGGTGGTGTGAGGTGAAGTCAGGTCTGATAACGTTATCCAGCACATAGTTAGTGATCTGTCAGTGTCTCCCCACCAATTCCTAATGTTAGTGAATGAACTTGTTTGCAGAATTCAGACTGCCTTCAGATAAAAGAAGCTGTTTGAAATTAAGATGAATGTGGAATAAATATGCAAACATGTTGCAACAGCTTGTGAGACCTTTGTGGGGACAGTTTAATGATGCTAAAAAGTTCTTCTGCATTTGGAAGAAGAGACTTGGCAGAATGTCTTGTTTAACTCTTTGGAAAGTCTGCAGCTCTGAAACAGGGTGTTTTGGATTTATTATTCTGCTTAACCTAGAATGAAGAATAATGTCTGTTTGACAGAGCATAGTAAATTAACAAAAGGATTTTGGAATAATAAATAAATATTGACCCCAGCTGAGTACTACATCCAAATGGGGACTGTAGAAAGAGCTTTAAATTTGATCCGTGATAGATAATTTGTTAAATTCCTACATGCAGAGCATTCCCCTGGCTTATGAAGGTCCCACCTTGGAAGTTTAACAATCAGATTTTGTTAAAGCTCAGCTTTCTCCCAGGCTATCATGTAGCACCAATCCTGCTAACAAGATGCTGAGTTTAACTACGTAGCCAAAGAAAAAATGCTATTTGTGAAGTCGCCAAAACTTGTTGTATCACCTAAGCCTCCAAAGACCTTCCATCTCTGAATTAATTCATCTGTTCCTGATTAGCCGTGAGCTATGGAAGCATTAGAAAACAAGATGAAAAATTCTTCTAGCTTATAAATGGATGCTCTGTCAAGTCATTAACACTGTTTCAACATATTATTTCCTGGAAAACAGTATTTCACATTTAACCTCTGCCTTAGAGGCTGGTAGCCTTCAGGAAAAAGCTTGTAAATCCATTTAAAAATATTGTTAAAGTCCCAGTGCCTGTTGTGGCCTCTCCTGTGAGTGGCTTACCTGTTAATGGAGGAGAAGGGTGGGCACCCTTCCTTCGTGTTTTACTGCTGACTTTCCAGGAAAGCTGTAGCAAGGCAGCTAATTAGCAGGTCTTGGAAGGCTTTAATTTCAGAAGATTGCTTGCTAAATTATTTATGCTTTCTGATTACCAATGATACCAAGTGAGGATTAACTTATTATTTATATTAGTCAACAGTAGGACTGTATTCACTCAGAAATACCAAGGATTATTTACCATTTATAGGAAAAAGCAGCCTGTATGTGCCAGTGGGACTTTTAATTTTCCTGTGGTATTACCAAAATTCATCTCTTCTTTACTGCTTTAGGATCCCCGTGGGATTAGTAAAATATACCATTTCTGAGAACTCAGTGCAGTTTTTAATTGAGAGCCATGTGAAATATACTGATTTCTTTATTAAAGCAGTATTATGTGTGTGAATGCATATTTGAAAATTCATGATCCTTTTGTTGATGGAGTTACAAATAATATGGCTCAACTTTGCAGTTTTATGAATTTTTTTTTTTTTGAAGTTTTTCAACTCTCAGTTTTATGATACAATAATGGCTATTAGTTGTAAATGTCAGCATTTGAGGAACAAAACTGCTGCTAGTTTCACTGGAAAAAAAAAAAAGAATGTTTTGGAGGTGGAAGAAACAGAACGTTTTGAAGGGTTTGCCCGCTCATTTTCTTTTATGCCAGGAAGCAGTACAAAGGCCAGCAGCTGATGTCAGAATTCCCATTCCCTGTCCTAAATCTTGTTGTTCCAAGTGTTTTAACAAGCAGTGGAGCAAATGATCCGTGCAATACCATTACTTCTTTATTTGTTGTGTGGATCTGGAACAACAGGATATATAATTGTGATGGAGTTTTACCGAATGAGTGGTTCCTACCCCTGTAAAGTGACACCATGGAAAAGTGCCATAACACTGTGAGGAGCTGCAGGTGCCCAGCATTTGCAGTTACATGATATATAGAACATCTTCAGCTGATTTATTGGTAATACTTCTTAATTAACTAATAGCATAGTGTGGTATAAAAATAATTTGAGATAAATGCTGAATTGCAAATAGAAGTTTATAATAATATTGCTGGATACATTAGACTATCATTCTTTTCTCCCTGTAACCCAGATTTCCTATTACTCTTTTCTTTCTCTTTTTGGCAAGCACAAGTTTTTAACCTTGTGGGTTTTGGATATAAAACTTGGAGTGCCTTATCAGGCCATACCATCCCTGCTTTTTAGAGATGAGTCCAGCTGCTCTAAATCCTCTGTTGTAATCTGCACTATACATGAGGTCAGTATTTTTATTTTTCAGAGAAGAAAGCAAGGATTAGGCGAAAAGGAAGCCTGTGAATCCTTTTACCCATGGGAAAATGCATCCTTTTAGGGCAGGAGTGAAATAAGCGAGAAACAAGTTTCCCTGTTATCCCCAGGACAGCCTGCAGCTAAGCAGTAGAATCGTTTCTGATGGCAGTGACGGCAAAAAAATCGCTGAATAATGACGTTGTATATTCTCACACAGTATATGAATGAGCAGAGAAATTCAGCCTTGAAAAATTGAGACAATTTTGATAAAGAAGAGGTAACTACTTGCATAAAGTTAAATTTATAGCAGACTAAAAAGACATAGCGAATTCATTATGTTGATCTCATTTGGCAAAAGATGCATTGATTGTAACATTTGCAACAGCTCAAATACGAAATACCACACCCATGAATGTGGCCTCAGGTCCCAGGCAGAGGGAAGGGGATGTATTGAATTCCTCAGAAGCGGCTGTGGATGGCATGGCGATTGATGGGTGAGCACTGCCGTGGCTGGGCTCGTGCTGCAGCCCATAGCCTGCTGTGAAAAATGCGAGGTGGGAAGAAATTTTGGATTTCCCTGCTTAAGGTGATAGGTAGAATTCTCCACTCACCTCTTTCTGAGAGCGCTGATGGGGATGGAGATGGGTGTTGTACAGAATGGCTGCTGTTACTCGAGGAGCCGACCTGTTTGGCACTGACCAGGTATCAGTGGCATCAGGTTGGCTGACACCCCATGCACCAAAACTGGGGCTGAAATGGCAGAATGTGCTTTCTTGCAGTATTTCCTTTATATTTTAACAGTTCTAGAAGTGATTTCAGAACAGTTGCAGTAATATGGAGCTTTAAATAGTTTGGAGCATGAGGAAAATTTGACAGTTTTTTTTTTTTTTTTTAAATGCTTGATTGTAACAAGTTTTCCTAACAGTGCATTAATAATGTTTTTCATTTGCATGATGCTTTTCTGCTTCATCAAGTGCATTACTACCACTGGTAATGCCTGCAGCGCTCCTATGTGTTTAAGATGTGTTAATATTTTTGTTTTAATCAAAGTAATGAAGAGAGAAAACAAAAGGACTTCTAGGACACAGATCAGACAGCAGCAAAACTTTCTATATTCAATAGATGCCCAAGGCGCAGACCACTGCTGTGCTGAAAGGTTTGGGACCACCTGAATATGCTGTAGGCCCATATATATGTGTTGACCTGGAGGTCCCTGTGACTTTTTAGAGCTCATCTGTCCCCAAATAGTACACGAACATAATTATATAGATGTCCTGCTCATCTCAAGTTCATCGTGAAGCCAGCAATAAGCCAGAATAATGTTGTGATGCTTGGTAACCATTAGGTTAAATAGCTGATCCTGTGATGTGTAGAAAAAAAATTCAGCATGCAGTTTCCCAGAAGAAAATTTGCCAGTAAAATAAATTCTAGAAAAATACTTTTCCTTGCCTGCATAAAATGTGACAAGTCTTACATCTGCAGGTAACCCACAGCCATGGATGGGTGCCTGTTTGCCCTGTAACTCAGGTGGGTGCTTTCTGCAGGTCCTGTGTAAGCTCTCCTGCAACCTTCCCCTCAAATATATCTTTATTTTATCAGCTTATTGCAATACTTTTAGAGAAATAACAGGAATGCCTCATTTGCACCTTTGCAAACCGCTAAAAGGCCATGTTGTTGGGAGGCCAGGATGGGCTGAAGTGTGGAGCTGAATGCCAGGGCAGTTGCTGCCTTCCTCTCCATCCATCTCAATGTCCAGCCAGTAAAACCCAAGTTTCTCCTTGTAGCTCGTCAGCTGCTCGGTTAAAAATAACAAGTTGGGATGTGGTGGCGTACAATCACCACGCTGACTCAAGCATTTCTTTGGGCTTGCACAATAGCTGCTTTGTGCAGTGGATGCTATCTATAGAAAAATCCTCTTGTGGAATCAAAAGTTCAGGGGAAAAATGGATTTTGAAATAGCAATCGGAATGCAAAATTTACTTTTTGGCTTGCAGATAATGCAGGGGAAAACATTTTGCTAAATAATCCCTAGCCAGCTCTATGGCATCCTCGGAGGCTGCAATGTCTTCTGCTTTGGAAAGAATAGGTTGAATTTGGCTTTGACATCCGTTTGTTCACCAAGGTGGGGCAATGTGGGAGGTCCCACAGATTGCAGGGAGATGAACAGAAACGTGTGTGCTGTCTGTGTGAAGGTTTGGAAAATCCTTCAGTTTTCAAAAATCTTAACTGGTCTCTAAGCATTAGAATAACAAAGAGAAAGGAAACTTTTTTTTTTCTTTCTTTCTTTTTCTCACTTTCCACCAACTAAATTCTGAGCTTGGCAAGGTCTAAGGAATGTTTTTTTTCTTCCTTTGCCTATATCTAATGTTCACTTCAGGTTCTGCTCTGTGGTTGGAATACAACCAGAATGTAGACTAAAAAGAGTCTGGGAATCCATTATCTATGGGCAATATTTTCCTTAAAAAGCAAAGTAGTTTTCCAAATGATTGAGGTTTTCTTCAGATTTCTGGATAAAACATGACAACGGAGGGCGAACAAAAGTTTTCTCTGAACATCTTCTGAAGCCACAGCATTCTTAACTGCAACCTGCTACCCTGCTATTTTTATTTGCATAGCTCAAAGAGTCTTTATTGAAGCCTCCTGATTTTACTTAGCTCCTTACTGTGGCAACTCTGCTTCTTGTCCTTTCATTTCAAAACAGCCACCTGCATCAGAATTGTCTCTCTCTAATGTGTTCTGCTGTTGTGCTTTATTCCTTTTTCATCCAGAATTGGTAAAGACATGGTAAATATACTTGTTGGTTATCTAGCTCTGGTGCCCGTTTACATTCACAGTAAAAAAGTCATAAATCATAAAGTTTTTTGATCATAAACCAAAAATCATAAAGTTTTCTAATGAACTTTAATGCTGTTCAGGGTCATATTGTAAAATGTGGCAAAATTTTCATAATTGCATCACATATCCATGTGCCTTCCTTGGAGCACTTTGGAGATTTATTTAGGAGCTCAGGTACCAGGTTTTGATGGGCAAAAGAAGCCCACTTCATGGCAGGCCAGTGAATTGCTGCTTGTGCCGTCTTCTCATTTTCTTTGGATTTTCAGGCTGCAAAGTCTGTATTACTGGTAAAATTATTGTTGTTATAAACTCTCAGTATCATTAGAGCACTACTGCAGCTTTTCTCTATATCAAGGGCACGCAGAACCCTCAACTGGGAAACAGCCAAGGTCTGCAACAAGATGCTTCCTAATCATGATTACTGTTCTGATTACTGTTCTTAAACAATAGAGGCAGCCTGGGGAAAAAAAAAAAAGAAAAAAAAATATTTACAGCAATTTCTATATGATAGTTGGAAGGAAAGGTTTTCTCCAAGGGTCAAAGATTGTCTCTATACCAGCCTGGTGGCTGAGACACAGGATGCAACCTCTTGTGACTTCTTTTCGTAATTGTACAAATAAATATACACACTCCTTAATAAGTTTTCACAAAACTTCTCAAGTCATATCATTTGCTAGAAGGATTTAGAATTTTCTTCCAGTTTATTTAACAGCATAATGTTTACTTCTGTAGTTGCTCATTTTACTGTGTACAGGCGTAATGCCTGTGACAACTTAATATCTATAATACCAAATTCAGTGAAGGCGAAGGCAGTCTTTTAATGACTCAGCATCGTACAAAGAAATTAGAAGAATTGTTATTAATCACTATTTTAAATCAACATTGAAGCATATTCCCTTACAGAGCAACAGCTTGCAAAGCACACTCTACAGTATAAATGGATGCCATCACTGTTAATGATAGGTGGCGTTTGCTGCTTCCATGTAATTAAAAATAGCATCGGCTATGATAATACGTAGTCGCATGAATGTTTGCATCGTTGTTGTTCAGCCTTGAATGGCTGAGCAGCCAATTAGTCATCGAAGAGACTTGCAGCAAAACAGAAAATAATCATGGCCAACAGCCTGACATTGCATCGATTAACTTGTCACTGTAACTCAAAGCAGCAATAAAAATATTGCAGAACAATGTCAAGACAATGATTATTTTGTGCTTCTCTGCCATAACGGTTGACATCCAGTTTTCTTTCTTTCTCCAAACTCATACTTTTCATACCATTCCCTGGGAGGAATGGAGGAATAGGAACCTCTCCATCTTTGTGACCGTTCTTTGTGGCATATTTCAGTCACTTCTTATCTGCTGTAAAGGCAGCGCTTGTGATTAGCAGGCTGGATTACAGCATGTGCTTCCGTAACGATTAACATTGTAGGTTCAATGTGTAGCCAGGCAGAGTCACCGAGGACAAGGTGGGATTCAGGTACCTGCTGATCTCATTTAGATTTCTTGAAATAGCAGAAAATTAAGGCTGCCACAATCATATTTCTTCTGATATACCAAAAAAAAGAGACTTGTTCAGGGGATAGGAAGAGATCAAGTGACGGACAAGTTCAGTAACGGTTTTGCCTTTAAACAAGGACAGTGTCTGTTTTTGAAATGTAAACCAGTGTAAGTATAGTGTGGGCTGTATTCTGATGCAATGTAACTTTACTTAACAAAAGAATAGTGATTTTTTAGACCTTGATAAATGCTAAAGCCTGTGCCATTCTTGCTTCCCCAAAAGCTGTGTAGCCAGCAGTGACAAAAGGAGGACAGAGATATTTTTTTTTCTTTGATGGTACCAAAACCATGAATGAGTTTAGTATCTGTGAGGTATTAGCCAACACCAAACCACGACCTTTTCAAGATGAGGGGTGGTTGAGTGTGGGGGTTGTCTTGGTTTTTAATGTAGTTTGATAAAGAAGGGGGAAACGTGTAGCAGTTCCCATCAAATGATCATTTCAAATGACCGTGAAACCAACGGGGTGCCCATGTGGAGCCTTCACGCTGCAGTTTTAATGCCAGAGTTTTCTTCCTTGGGTAATGGGTGCTGCCTGGTTTATTGTTTAGAGGAGGCCGTGCATTTCAACACGTGTCAATATGCTCCACAGTCTCAAAACTTTTCTATTTAAGACTAAACTTTTAATACAGATTCATCTTCAGCTGGTGAATTTGTGGGAAGGAGAAAGGGATGTTGCAAAGATCATCTTCTACATCAGCTCAGCTGAACAAAATGTATTTGCTGCCCTAATTTTACCGTAAATACTGGTGGTATATTCCCTGTCTCTACAATGTTATTGCTGTGTGTTGGAATACGGTTTTCTTTTGCCAGTATTAAATTATGTTTGTGTAGTTATACTACATCAAGATTTATGTGTGATGTTGTAGTCCTGTTGTACTACATCAGCATTTATAACTCAACAAATGGATCGAATACCTAGCAAAGATATGTTCCTTGATCCATTACACCTGGCTATTAAAAATATTTCTTATTTACTTAGTTTCTGATTCTCAAAAACTGTCAAAGCCTGCTGTTTCTGACTGCTGAGTGCACATGAATGGTATTATACAAAATCTGCAGTGCCTCTTGGATTAAGGCTGCATTTTGTAAAGCACAATACTTGTTAGAACCATGTTCTTCATCAAAAAGGTTGTTCCCAGCATTGAACTTTTTACACAGTTTTTTTCTGTATGAAGTTTAGTTCCAACTCGTGCAGCAGTAGTTTGAAGTTGGCACAAGGAGCATTGCCTTCCCTTGCGAGGCACGGTCGTAGTCTGCAAACGAACACCAAAAATATTTGCTTCATTAAATCGCGACAAATCGTCGCTTGTTTGGCGAAAGGCAAAATACTCTGTCCTTTTGATGAGAGCGTATTATTGTATTGTGGTGTGTTTAGAAATACGAAGGAGAAGCAAGAAATCTTTAAAAGCAGTGGCTTTGAACATTTTTTGTTGCCATAACAACGAGATGCAGCTCTTGATAAGCTATCGCTCCCTTAATGTTTTTAAAAAGTTTAGTTGCCGTAACAACAGCATGCATCTTTATTTTCAGCAACTGGTACTTCTGCTTTTTAGCTTATACTTGTAGAAGCAACCTGCATTTTTTGGTGTGTGCAATACTCAAAGGATGTAAGTCCGCGACAGGACATGGTTAGCACTGAGCTGCTGTGCTGGGGTCTGTAGGAACAAACCCGTTCATCTCCCTGTCCTCCTTTGTGTGTTCAATATGACTTTTAGTAACTACCAAGAACAAGAAAACTTCCTTAGGGTCTTGGATGAGAAAGAACTTTGTTCGTAGAGGTGTTCGGTGCCATTTGATTGGATTCCAATCCACAAATACAAATTTGTGAGTATTTTATCTAGTTCTGTCTCTAAGCCAGTAAAACACCAGGTTGGTAAATACTGCATTTTAGAGACACAGGTTTTCCTGTGGAGAATTGTTTGTGTCTAGATGAGGTGGCTGTATGGGTTGTCTCTACTTTAAAAAGTGGAGAAGTTCAGAGCTCGGGCTGCAGTGGTTCTGGAGAGTGCCCACCGGGCTGGCACCTGGCATTGGGGCCAGGTGGCGTCTCCTCTAGGTGGCTTGTGTGGGTGGCATGGCTTATTTGGGGGTTTCGGCTGCTTCTTGAAACCTTCTCATTTTGCATATAAAACCAGCAGATAAAATGAATTACTGCAGAAATGAAATTCACAGAACACGGAGCTATTCCATAATGTCCTTTATATCTGTATAAAAAGAAATGCATAGAACTGTATATATATGAATAGCCTTGTTGTGACAGATGAGGCCAGCAAAAAAAAATAAAAAATGCTGCACTCGTTAGTTGGTGCTTCTTACCCAAACTTAATTGCATCAGCCTCCTCCCCCTTTTTGTCCTTTTCCACGTTATTTTCCAGTATATTGTTATTTTTTATTGAAGCCGTGATTGGAGCTGATGGAGAGCTGACACAGTGTGAGAATTGCCTAAAAACAAACAAAAATTTGTCCCAAAAATAAATTTCTGAAGTCAAGCCCTGCCATTGCCCGATATCCCTGCTGCCTCTCGTGCTCCATCAAGCAAGGAGCAGTGAGGTGTGCAAACCAGCACTTTCCTATCTCCTCTCCCTCTCTGATGCTGACTTTCAGATAACATTTTCTGCTATAAATTATACATGAAAATAGCAGAGCTCACTGTATTTGCAGCTGGATGTATTACAAGCTCAGATTTATTTATTTATTTATTTATTTTCTGTTGGCTCCATAAAGTTATCTTTAGCTGTATTGCAGTTATGTTGCGGAGCCCGTTTCAGAGATTTACTGCATGGTGCAAATTATTTTAGGCTTTCTGTTTTTAGTTTTTCTTCTCCAGCCAACCATGGGAGCAGTTTACAACAAATTACATGATGCACAGGCTTTCCCATGTAAATACCGCTACATTTTTTGATGTAAAACTGATATTTTACCAACACACAAGTGTTCTTTGTTAAACTGCAGTCCGGCTGGTTCCCAGGCTGTTTAAAGAATATTTCCATGGGGGGAGTCATGAGTTCATTCTAATAACTTTTCACTACGATTTGTCCTATTTGTGCTTACACCCACCTCTAACATCTTCTGTAAGGATGGAGCCACACAAGGTAGTCATGAGTGTGTTTATAGGACTTTTGATAGCATTTTTAATGGGCATATGTTAAAAATCCAGAATAAATGGTTTGTGTATATAATTAAACCCCCCAAGAGGCGTGGGTTTGCAAAGAAAAGCCAGCCCAGCACAGCTTCCTTGCCCGCTGCAGAGTCTGGGGAACGGCAGAGCATTTTGGATGAGGATGTGCTGTTGTGCTGTACAGGATGCTTTACGACTCCATCAAAGCTGCACTCTGAGCTGAAGCCTTATTTCTCATCTTCCATCTATTTTAAAACAAACAAACTGCACTTAACATGACTGTGTAGGCACGTATGTAAACAAGGGCCAAGCAAAACCCGTGTGGTTCTCCTTTCTGGCAGTGGAGCTTTTCTGTTCCCCACCCCAGTACAGAACTGCCCACATTGCCTCTGCAGCTGGAGGAGGCAGCGGGAAGACAGTAGGGGGGTAAAACTCGTGCCCAGCCTGTGGAGTGAAAAACAGCTTAGGCCATGTGCAATTCATGTCAGTTGAGATAGAAAATATGTACATAACACTTATTTCCTCCCATCCAGAGCAGAGATCACATTCATATTGACCAGAAAGAGATAATGCAAATAGTACCAATGAAATTTTAAGACAGCTGTGGCTTTAATTTTGCTTTTCATTGTAATACTTTTAAAACAAATAATATAAAAAATAAATTCAGCTGGAAGTCCTGGATTGTGTAGTGAATATATTCAATATATTCTGCAATGTGATATTTTGAAGTTTATCATAATGCGCCACTTTCTGGTAACCTCAGGGCGTGCAGGTGATGCTGGCTTCTCACAGCTGGCACCCGACAGTGAGGTGAGCACCGGGACTGAGATGCAAAGCAATGTTTTACAGGGTTCCCAAAAACTGAATGTCTCAGGTCTCAGAGCTTGGGTAAGGCAGGATCCATCCAGAATCTTTTGCCAAATAAATGTATATTTTACAAAGAATACTGTTCCCTCTTTCAAGGACACTAGCTGGTGCTGGGAAAGCAGGGACCAGACTGTATTAATGGTGTCATTACAAAGAATGCAATGAAATACTTCATTTCCAAGAAAAACATTTCCTCCTATGCTGTAGGAGACAGTGAGCTGCAGAGAGGTGGGGCTAGGGGCAGCGACACGTTCATTTATTTTCCAGTTTAAGGATCAGTAATACTGAATGGCACTCTGAGAAATACTTACTGAAGTTCTACCTGGATATAGGCTTTTTTTTCCAATTTATTACTGGGAAACACATTTTTTTCTAGTGGGAAAGAAAAAGACTTTGCTAATGGAGACAGGATATATATCTCCAGGTCCACCCAGAAGCAAAACTAACTTTATATGTGTGTGTATATGTATATATACACACTGTATATATTCTGCTGTATATATTCTGTTACTGGGGTGGCTTAGTGAGAAGGAAATTCAGCATAGGCAAGGAAATCATTCTGCTGTCTGGGAAATTACTGGTCAGAGGCCTCCTGAGTACTGAACACAACAAATGCGGGGTTTATTCTTTGCAGCAGAATAAAATAATGCAGCAAAAATAGCAATAAGAATGCCACTGAGCTAAGAAAAGGGGCAATGTGAATTTCCTGGTGGATGTAAATGCAAATCAGCCTGCTTTGCATTAGCTGCTGGCATGTTAGTTGTGGTAAAAACATGATTTCGTAGTTTGCACATAATTAAAGATCAGCAAATTCATTGTCAATGTCAAGAGCTATGCAGCAAAAACAGGAGCTGTCAAAAATTTAGCTTGGTTACCCCTTCCAAAGGAAATTGCTGGAAATAGAATAAAGTAGATAGGATAGGATAGGATAGGATAGAACAGAACCAAACCAAACCAAACAAAACAATTATTTCAATGCACTCATATGAGACGGGATGCCTCTAGTGTAGTTTTGGAGAACTGATACGTGAAATTTTAAGTACTTCTACATCTATTTCTATCAAAGATGGCACCCTGTAATCAAAGAATAGCAAATGTAGTACCTTTAGTTAAGAGTGGTTTATAGAGAAAGGATGCAGACAAATAGATACTTCCTCATGCTGTTAAGTCTGAGATTAAAAGCGTGCAAAGCTTTAGAAGAAATTTCATTGGAAATGCTGATTAAAGACATGCGTTAAATGCAGCTGCGTAATGTGGCAGCATCCTTTGAGAGGGTTGCCCATCCCTGTTATAGGGAGGTGTGGAATCTCACCTGCCCCAGTCTGGAAGGTCAGGATTAGTTCATGCTGTGAATTTGCTAGAAAGATTCAGGTCCTTCCAGGGCTAATGGAAAAAGATGCTTGTCAACATCTAGTTTCTGGTAGCAGGGTTTCAGCAGATGTTCATTTTTTTTTCACAATGATTTATTTGAATAGAAATCATACAAACCTCAAATGTAAAGTATTGCAAGGTGTCATTAATTATTTACAATAATTTCAGATGTCAGATTTCCCAGTTACAGTAAGTTGCAACTCCCTGGTGATTCTGGAGTCATAATGCTTGAAAAATAACCCATATTACATTTAATAATTCAGTACCATCTACTTTGGTGCTTTTATATGAACTGTTAGAGTGACATTTAATGCTCATTAGAAGGTTGTTGCTTTTTTTTAAATATTATATTATGCCAACACTGCTATACAGGGATATGTTGATTTTAATTACATTTTGTTTTGGTTAAAGAAAAAAAAAGTCACCAGGAAAGGGTCAAAATACTCCATTTGTCCTCAAGCTGTTTATCTTTTAGCAATAGATATTTCATTAGAAAATCGCTTTGTGTATTATATTAATTATAAAATAAAAATAATGAAAGTTTAAAACGAAGGCAAATTTGAATGGCTTTTAATGGGTACAAAATATTTCCTGAGCAAGGTTCAAAATTCAACTTTCTGACTTTAATTTTTTCAGTATTAGAATTTACTGTGAAAAAAAAAAAAATGTCTCACCCATCTCTAAGCACTGATGTTACTGTGATACTGTACAGTCCTCAAACGAAACTCTTGTGAAGGAACTTTCCTTCACTATTCTAGAAACTGTGATAACACCCCATATTTCTGATCTAATATTAATATATTTTTTTCCTTCAGTAACATAAGAACAAAAAAGGAGGCAAAAAGGTAACAAATTCCATCTTGTATATATGGAAAATAATTGCTGTCGTCTTCTTTATGACTGTCTTTCCTTCCCTTTCTCCCCCGCCCTCCCAAATAAATTGGATTTGGCCACATTGTTCCCATGCTAATCAATCTCTTGGCCTCCAAGAGAGTCTCCAAAGCCTGTTGACAACTGCTCCTGAATTATAAAAGCTGCGAGCCTGCCCTGATGCACTTTAGGGTTGAGAGACTAAAAGTGAAATGCTTTCTCTGTAGCTTTTAGATATGTCAGAGCATTACTTTAACCCCAAGGAAAGCTTCATTAGTCCAAGCTCTTAGCCAGCCCTATTAGCTTTTTCCACCTTGATCAATTGAATCCAGTTCTGTCAACCGTATCATCTTACAAATACAAAAATGTTCAGAGTGAGAGTTTTTCATGAGATCTTCTAAAGGAGCGAGCTGCTCCCAGATACTTGATGTTACGGATGTGTATAGCAAATACTACAAGTTCTGAGAGGATATACAGGGGTTGTGCACAGTCCAGACTTAAGCTGCTTTACAATGTTTTTGCCTTAAATTGATTTTCCTTACAATCCCTTTGTTAGTTAGGGACTCTGTAATGTGTAGTTTTTTATTTTTTTTTTCTTTTTCTTTTTCTTTTTTTCTTTTCTTTTTTTCTTCTTTTTCTTTCTTTTATCTTTTTAATTTGAGCTAGAACCTCAAGTATTATATGTATTTGGTGAAAAGTGAGGATTTCCTGGGGAGGACGTAAAGGGGCCCCATTATGACCAAGCAGGTTACATTTCCCCACTTTGTGAAGTCCTCTTTTTGCCCTGGTAGCTTGTGGTGAAGATTCAGACCACAGTTAAATCAAGAGGCTGTGGATAAGTGGATAAGAATTTTGGTACCAATTATTTCCTAGCTTCACTATTAGGGGCATTGCTGCAGTGTTTACTTTTCCATCACCAATTGACCATCTATCTCAGTGTTTGGAAGTGGACAGCAAAGGGATGGAAAGGTCTTTCCCAAGCACAGTAAAAACCATCATAGAAATCTTTCAGTAGTTATCAAAAAGCCTAGAAGAGTGTCCTTTCCTGACATACCTGTGAAGAAGAAGGTGCAGATAAGCCACTTGTGGCTGTGCTGAATCCCAAATACAAGCTGCTTCTTCCATCTGTATCCCGGAGCTTTTGCTGTCCTTTAAAAAATCCTCTCTCCTAATGCATCCTTTCCCCTGCAAAGGTGCCCCTTCAAATCAGTCCCCAGGCTTTCCTGAGCCCAGCCTGACCATGCTGACTGCAGGACTAAATTGGCTTGATAGGATGGATGAAGAGATCCCAACTGTCACTGGGCTGGAATTTAAATGAAATTTTGCTGGGAAGAGTAGCCCTGATAGGTTTATTGCAGCGGAAAGGGTTTGTTGGACACAATCGGTTTAATGTGGTGCAGAAGAAGAAGTGAGTATCTGCTTGCATGTTTCTCACGGAGTCTTGCTGTTGGCCTCCACATCATGGCATTTCCCCCAAATACAAGGCAAAAATGCTGTAAGAGCTCCAAGCACATTAATATCCAATAGTGTATCCCAACATTTTATATCTCAGTACATGAATGGGGTTAGGATGCAGATGAGCAATGTCAAAACATGCATTATTCTATATTTTATCTCCAGCAGAACACTTTCTGCTTTGGAATATGTTGTATTAAATGTTTTCCTTCAGACTTTTCAGCTGAAAAATCAGAGCTTTTCATGAGCATATATCTAGGTAGCAAATACCAGCATCAGAGGAGTGGTAACTGGGAAATCCTCTTCAAATTGGGACCACTGAACCTTCTACAATTCAGTCCTTGAGCAAAGTGATATCCCAAATGGCTTTGTGGTCTGGTGGCTGTCGGGAACCTGTCTCACACAAGCAAGGTTGTTAAACAACAGTGTGGGCTTCAATGATTCAGGTGACAAAAAAAACAATAAGGGGAGAATTTTTTTTTTTTTTGAAGGTAGAATGAATTAATGCTGTCCAAAGGGCATAAGGGTAATACGAAAGTATACTTTTAAGTACCTGTCACACTTGCTCACTCCTGGAGTGGTATAAATGATGGATCCCCTTGCACCCTTTCTTCTAGCACCCCTGAACTTGAGCTGCACCATGGCCCAGGATATCATCTGCTTTCTGCCCACAGCCACAGGGCTCTGTGGACCTCTTGGAGCTGCCAAAAAGCCATCAAAGATGAAGCTGTAGTGCCTGTAAAAACACCCAGGAACGCTGTAGATATGCTGGGCAACACTGACTTTTCTTAAAGCAGGATGAAAATGCCAGTAAATACAGCTTGTGTTGTATGATAGTCAAGATTTTGATTTATTTATGATTTTAGATACGTTGTTAGTAAGCAGGCAGATACGTTGCTGCAAAAATCATGAAGACAAAATGACTTTTTTTTTCCCCGTAGGAGAGATTGTGTGTACTTCTGTATGCTATTATATGCATATTGTTTTGGGATTTTAATGAGTGATTCATTCCATGTCATCTTGAAGTTCCAGATTAATTCAAGTGCTTTTCAATAGGAAGATACATATCTGATTGAGAACTGAAAATTAGGAATGAAGATAACAGAGTAAACATTTGAAAGCACCATTAGCTCAAACACAGCAAATTTTACTTTTAGTAAAATTTGTATATTTACCTTTAGTCTTTTCCAGGCTCTATATATTTGTACACTTTATAAGAAAACTTGTGACTAATCCTTGATCTTTAGAAATTAGTTATTTTCAGTGTGGAATTTTGATGAAACAAGTTAGGTTATTGCAGAAAGTTTCTAAACTCTTACTAACTACAGTCTTGCCAAGCAATTACTAATTGTCTTTAATTTTGATGCCTTTCACTGTTTTTGTGTTTTATTTAACTCACAAACCATGGTGTCTCAGACCCATGGCCATCCACCCCACCTCCTACCTGCCTGGTACTGCAGTGTCCTGGAGGATGCTGCTCTGCAGAGCCTGTGCAGGGACACAAAAGCCGTGACAGGGATTTCAGTCCATGCTGGAGTTTGCATGCAGCATGCATATGGTTGTATTAGCATAATCACTGCAATGTCTTTTACCTCCACAGCTAACTAATTATTAGTAACATGGCATCTCTGCTTCCATGCCTCTCTCACTTCTTTGCAAGCTGATCAGCAGTGTTGTCTTTGAGAGGGTTTTAACAGAGCTCTTTAGATGTCAAATAGAAGTCATGTGGGCAGATACTATCTTAGAGTTGCATATACAAATGTGCAGAATGAAAATCTGCTGATTCTCACTATTGTGGATTTACTCTTCAGTAGCACATGTATTTACATTCATTTGATGTGTCAGAATGATAAAATAAGCCTGGGCTATATTTTCTTATCTTGGTTATTATGCACATCTTTGTCTATCTGTATGTAAATATTTTAAAAAATCCGAGTGTATAATTTATTTATTTATTTATTCATTTTTCATCAGTAGCTATATCCAGGCCTTTTGGGAGTCATTTTTGCTCAGAAATAATAGGTTAAATACCTATTTTCTTGTATTTCATCTTTTCAGAAATTGAAACCTGAGAGTTCTTATGTCTTCTTAGCACTGTCATCATCACATAAGGAAAGAAAATCTCCAAACACACTTTTATAATAAAAGTGGATTAATGCATATTTGTCTAAAACAATCAACGTTGTAATGAAATAATTTGCCAGATAAAGCCTCAGCCAAGTAATTACTTGTAAATTAGCACTGTAAAATGGAATTTCAGCAAAATTTTCTGACAAAAACCATAAACTATGTAGGTTTGAAAATAAAAGTGGTTGGGATTATTCCCAGGCAATTTCCCTTTAGCAAGTATACCTTCAAGGCATGTTGACACCAGCAGCACGGTTTTGTCTAGGAAGGGTCACTATGGCAGCCTAAAATTAGCATGTTCAATTCTGCAGGACCAGCTGCTTTTACAGTGAAAGATGGAGCAGAATATCTCAGTGCAGCTATAAGAAATCAAACCTCTGAGGCAGGGGATCCAGTAATTTCAGTGGCCGCATGTCTAACTTGTTTTTGTAAGATAGAAAATCCTTCAGGCTACTGTTGAATATAAAAATATTATCATTCACTGAAATAGCTTCATGTAAAAAACAGTGCAACAGTGACTTTTTTTTCCAGATATTCTCTCTGTTAATTAGTTTGTTACATTGGTATGGTATAAAACCGTTCAAACAGTATGTTATAGATTTTCCTACTGATTTTTATAAACCAGAAAATCCCAGGAACTCCAGCTTTTGAGCATTCCACTGATTTTAGTCTTCTTGACACTGAATGCTCTCTGTTGAGGAGCAGAAGCTTTGTGTGGACTGTGAGATGTTCTTTTAGTATACAAGTTGGAGAACCACATGTTTTAGTTATTTCTTTCTACATTTCTTAATGGATTTGCTTAGTTTCCTCGAGACCTTTGTTGATCTTTGTTAATAACAGAATTCATTAAATAGCAATATATGCTGGAATCATCCTTTAGGACAGCTTATCTGAAAACAGGAACAATAAAAGGCATCTTGAGGAGAAGGGGAAACTTAACAAGTATCACTTACACAGTACTCTTCTCTGGTAATTCACTTCACAGTAATTTTTCTTACGAGAAGCTATGTGAACCTGCGGAACAGATTATATTTGATGTTGCTTAATAAGGTGATGATCGGAGCTGCTGTGTCAAGAAGGATTACACCGAGTCCTCAGCTGCTGCCCTTTCCTAATGGGTCTAGGACCTTTATGTTAAAGTGCTGATCTTATGGGGAAAGGTGCCAAATAGCACTCAAAGGCATCAGGATGTATCCTGAAACAGATAACATTTCCTGCCAACACACAGGATTTTGGTTTACCCTGTTAAGACTTATTTCAATCAACACTGTCTTTTAATTTAAATTGAAAATAAAACAAAACAAACAAGCTTCTGACTAATTCTAAATTCAAAACCTAAATTTCAAATTCTGCTTCCAGATAATGTTGACCTTTTTCTCAAAAGACCTGAGGTTTGTGGATTCAGTGTCTGTGGCTGTGTTTGGGCTTGGGACATCCCATTGTTTTCCAGGGTTCCCCTTGGCTGAGCTTATCCATAAAAAGGTGTGCAATTTTATTCATCATAAGACGAGGGAGATAAAATCCACATTTTTTTAAAAAAAGGAGTAATGATACACCTGAAGAGCAGGATTTTTTTATATAAAACTAATATGCATGATCAAAAGATCACTAAAGTCCAGATACGACTCTCGAGCTTCGTGCAACCATGAATAGAGTCTTGCTGCTGTGGATTTGGTGGTGGGTTGTCATGTTCCCATGGCTCGTTTGTGCCTTCTTTGGGAAAAGTCCACAGAAGTGCCAATGCAGAATGGACCTTCCTCTAATGAATTTTCAGAAGTGCCCTGAAGACAAGGTTTTGAATTCCTTTGTGCTCTCCACGAGCTGGGGAGCAGGGAAATAGTGTTAAGTGAATGGCAGAACTGAGCCATAAGTGAGACCAATCCTCTGCATTGGCTCAGGGTGAGGAAACATCATGGATCATTTTCATGCCCTAAAAATTGTGTCCTTCTCAACTCACTGAGGTGAACCTCATGGAATTGCATAACAGCCAAGGTTGGAACGGATCCCAGAAGGTCACCGGGTCCAGTCTTTCATGGGAAGAGGAAGCCTAGATGACCCATCAACATCTCCAATTCTATCTTCAAAACGTCCAGTGATGGGGACTCCATCATGTCCTTGGGGAGGTTGTTCAAGGTATCAATTGTTCTCACTGTAAAATATTAATTTCTTATACCAAGATGAAACTTCCAATGCAGCTTGTACCCCTTGTCTCTTGTCATCTCCATGTGTCTCCTTGCATAGAGAGAGCTGCCATCCTCTTTGTAGCCACCCTTTCAGTGGTCTGTTTGCTTGATGTTTTATGTTAGGAGGAGACAGGGATTGGGTGGGTCAAACCACATCCAACTTCTATCATAAGAACCCAGGGGAAGTTTGAACCTGACTCAGTACCTGCTGTTTGCACAACTATGAAATACTTTGGGAACTGCCAACTCAAAAAACAGGCAGAGAAAGATCAGTGGGTGAGATGCTAATCTCAGAAAACTAAGCCAAAGCCTTAAAAATTGAATTGTTGACCTGGAAAACAGGCTCAGATTAAGAAATGTCAAGTTTGTTTGATGTCCTAAAAGCAGAAGGATAAGAAAATGGGGGTATTTAGTGGTAGCACAGACAGATGGGAAGCGGATTAGTTTGGACTACTTTTGACATGTGCTGTCGGTGCAATATCACAAGACATGGGATGGACATTGCTTCAATGAGACCAGATTTACTGTGGAATGTAAGGCAGATTTTTTTTATGTTTACATATGACCTGGGAATCAATATGCAAAGCTCTCTTAATTAATTATTTATACAAGTCACACAGAGTGATGGTGATGGCCAAAGTCTGTATCTTGAGTCAGAAAAATGTGAATCGTGACCATTTTGCACGGATGATTTTTGAAGTTATTCTTACAGGATTATGAAGTTCAGTATGACCTACTGTTTTGCATTAGGCTGAGTCAGACATAAAGTATTGGAGTGAATAGGTCATCCGAAAAGAATGAGGGAAACAACTTTGCATACTCTGAATACATTCATTAAAAAAAAAATCTTAAATAAACAGAATTGAAGGGGATTGTCCCACTCTGCTCAGGCTGCTGCGGCCTCACCTCAAGCACTGCGTGCGGGTTGGGGTGCCGCAGTACCAGAGGGGCGTAAACCCATTAGAGAGCCCCCAGAGGAGGCTGAGAGGATGGTGAAGGGCCCAGAGGGCAAGGCATGTGAGGAGCGGCTGAGGGCCCTCTGTCTGCTCAGCCCAGAGCAGAGGAGATGAGGGGAGGCCTCATGGTGGCCTGCAGTTCCATCACGAGGAGCGGAGGGGCAGGCGCTGAGCTCTGCTCTCTGGGGACAGTGACAGGACCTGAGGGCACGGCATGGAGCTGGGACAGGGAGGGTCAGGCTGGGGGTTAGGGAAGGGTTCTGCACCCAGAGGTGGTCGGGCACTGGGACAGGCTGCCCAGGGACTGGGCACACAGCACCTAGCTACTGCAGGTCAAGGAGCATCTGGACAATGCTCTCAGACATTTGGTTTGATTTTGGGCGATGCTGTGTGGCGCCAGGACTTGGTGATCCTTGTGGGTGTCTTCCAATTCAGGATAGTCTATGTCATGATAAGAAATAAGATTTGAATTACGCACTGTACGTATTGCCTTCAGAAGTTGTCTCTCCGAGAGTTCGTAGTCAAGGGTGTGGTACATTACAGACCAATTTCAGAAGCAAGGTGCAAAATTTGCTAGTTGTAGATTTTTTTTTTTTCTTCACCTTTTTTTTTCTCTTATTTTCTGTAATTACTGTTAATGTAGCTTTGGTCCCAGAGATTAAAGGTGCTTTGTTATGTCCAAAAAGTCATTTTCTACCATCTAGAGATGATATCATGGCTGCTTTCACTTAAACTCCAGAGCATGAGGCTGGACCCTCTCTTACTCTATGATTTCTTAGAAGTCATGAAGCAATGATGTGACAGAATCCATATTTGTTTCAATCCTTGTGATTGTCTTTAGCTTGGAGAATACACCAGGATGGGGCAGGCAGCTTCTGAGGTTTGAAAGGGCTGACCGGAGCGCATAGGTGCAGCACGAGCAGGCAGAACATGTGGGCTGGTTTAAAGGACTCTGTACCATTCCCATTTAAGCTAATAAAATAGGGAAAATTCAAAATTAAAGCATTTATTCACTCTTTAACCCAGTGAGCTGTATGTAATGTGTGTGCACACATGACTGTGCAACATTCATTGCAGGCCAAGGAGAGTGTCAAATCCTGCCATTCCTTCCAAAGTAGAGACCCATGTTTTTCTTTCTTTTTTCCTTTTTCATTTTTCCATTTTCCAGTTTTCCCTTTCCTTTTCCTTTTCCTTTTCCTTTTCCTTTTTTTTTTCTTCATTTCTTTCTTTTTTTTTTTTTTTTGTTTGTTTTTATTTTTGTTGGTTTTGCTCTGTTACTGGTCTTAGAAGAGGCAGCTAAATTGCTGAACTTTGTAGGTTTGCCTTAGCAGAAAAACTACAAGTCATAGAACAAGGATGTTGTTTTCATGGATATAAGCCTTGAACTGCTTTCCTTTAGGACGTTTGTCAAAATGCCAATATTTCACCATTTTAAATATAAAATATATATTTAATTCCATGAGTGATGCTTATGGAAACCTTGGTTCTGCCAGTTTAATAGCTGAGCTTGGGTACAGCAGTACTTGGTACTGCAAACAATGCCACATAGTTGAGTAAGATGAATCCCTCAGCTGGATTTAGTCCTTGTTACAAAGCATCCTTCCAGTAAAACTGTCCCTCAGACATGCATCAATTTATCTCACCTATTGGCATCAAAGGGATTTTCTATTTTTTTCCCAAAATAGGGATTTTTCTAACAGAATCTACCCTCTAACTTCTGCAAGTGTTAATTGAGAATAACTCGACTACAAATGAGTTTATGAACTGTAAGGAATCATAAACCAGTGAAATTAAGAAGTCAGATGAGCTGCTTTGGAAATATATCATTTAATTCTATTTCTATACATGTGAAATGAGAATTTATTTAGAAGTGAGTGGAGAGAAAATGTAGTGTGCCAATTATTAGTAAAGCTCATTATAACATGTGTATTCTAAGACTGAAAAGTAAGTGGTTGTGTAGATACCAGAGGAGAATGCGTAGTAAGAAAGAAGTATTTTTGTTGTCATGCTGATTACCAAGTTAAACTTATATCTTCTTCTGTATGTCATCTACTTTGCATAGTCTTACATGCTTTTAACAGTGTTAGCCATTCTCCAGCCTATGATCTAGCAAGATGATTTCTGCCAGTTGGTTGCTTTTTGTAGAAGTAATATCATCACTTTGGTCTTGTGTCATGGAAGATGGAGATGCCTGAATTCAAAATCCTCTTTGTGTTACTAGTCCTTATAGCCAGCCACCTCTCCTCCTCTCTTTCCCCAGTGCCAAATCTTTATTCAAACAATCAGACAAACAAACAAACAAAAACAACACAAAAGACCAGTATAATCAAGCATGGTGTCACTATTGGAATACCATACAGTTTTGAACTCAGATCTGAGAACCATGCTTGTCTCTAATGCCAGCCATTCAAGAATATAAAATTGCTCTGGTTTAAATGGAGGTGAACCTTTATCCAGTATTCTGGAGGTCCTTTACTTCATAGATGTAGGTGGGTGGTTTTGTTTTCCTTTTGCCATCCTAAGATTCATCAGGTACATTGGATATATGCTGCATATATACTATATATGCTATATATGCTGCATCTTTGCTGCTGTTGGTATTGTCCTGACCTCACTCCTCTGTGGAAATATACTCAAGCAGGAAAAGAATTGGTTCAAAAAGCTGGCCACAAATCACCTTTAATAATTGCTAAATCAAGTCTAATGATACTTGAAGTCATCATTTCTTAGGTGTGGGAATCTTTCAGTTGAGGTTCAAAGTGTCAGGTATCTATTCCCATGATTAAAATTGGTGCGTGTTAGATACCAGGCACCAGTAATATAATTGGAAAACATACTGTGTGCATTACCAGCATGAGGCCTTCCATCCAGCAGGAAAAAAGATTATTTACTTTCTGTTTGTTTAATGTTTCTGACTTAATCCAGTGCCCTACCAACCAATTTCTTAGCTCTTACGAAACAATTTTAATAGAAGCCAATTTAAACTCTCTAAAACAAAGCAATATAGTGTCTTGATGCACAAGCATTGCTAATTACTTTTCAATAAATAAGAACAAAATCATAATCTCTGGTACAGATAGAATTTTAGCCAGAGTACGTCAATGTCATCTTTTATACCCCATTAAAATTGGCAGCGAGAACTTTTGCAATGGCTCTTGTGCTTGGGCAGTGACAGAGCATCAGCCTGCAACCAGCTGTGTGTAAATCCCATGGCAAGGTGTGCAGGATTGCTTATTATATTACCGGCAGCAAAGGCCTTTTCCATGGTGTGAGATGTATTTGGACACAAAACTGTTTTGAGACCAGAAAGCACTGCACCATGTAGAGTCTGTACAATAAATTTCTTAAGACTGGGACCTACTGGCTGTTAAGCTAGCTCTGGGTTTCCGATTGTGCTTTGTACAACAGCACCGATTTTGGTTTGTAATTTCTTCAAACTTCTCTGAGTAAATTTTGTTTTTAAATTAATTTTGTGCTTATTACCTCACTGCAATGTGAGAACAAGTATATGTTTTTGGAAGGAGAGATGAGCTCCCAAAGGCTGAATGATAGTGTAAATGGTACACTGTGCTCAGCAAACGCAGAATTTTTTAGAAGACTTTAATTTGTTTGTTAATTATTGCCTAATTCCAATCAGTTAAATATTTGCTGAAATTAGTTCCCATTTTAAATCTCTGTATCTCATGGGTTTCTTTATCTGAAATTATATAAAGCTGAAAATCAGCTCTGGTATCTAATGAGAAGCTTAGGGTTCCCTCATGAGAGCTGTAACTTTTTCATTCAGAAGAGAACTGAGCATTAGCATTTTTAATCACAAAATGAATCCTGTACACATACCCAATAAATAATATTTATGCTATTAACTATTCATGGTACAATATACTGAAACCTTCCATGTTTCTTTGAAAAATTACTTTATTTTTGCTCCTGATAACATTTCTGTCATAGAAAAGTCTGTGACACTGTTGGGTATGAGGTAAATCTTGCCAGTCTGGGAAGGTTTGTGATTTATGTGTGTGTATGTATATATAAATATATATAAAAATATATACATATATATTATGTACACATATATGTAGTCATATATATAAACACACTGACATAGTAAGACTTATGTAATAACTTATCCTAACATAAAGAACTCCAGGCTGACAGTGGCTGAGTTCATTGCAGGGGTGAAATGAGGAAGGCCAAGGCCTGGTTAGAATTAAATTTAGCAAGAGACATATGAGACAACAAGAAGGGCTTCTTCAAATACATCAGCAGCAAAAGGAAGACTAAGGGAAATGTGGGTGCACTGCAGAGGTACACCAGTACAGGCTGGGGGCTGACCTGCTGGAGAGCAGTTCTGCAGAAAGGGAGTTGGAGGTATCAACCTCTATGAATACCTGAGGGGACAATATGAAGAGAATAGGGCCAAACTCTTCTCAGTGATGACCAGTAATAGGACAAGGGGTAATGGATATAAATTGAACCACAAAAGGTTTCATCGCCATATGAGGAAGAACTTCTTTACAGTTTGGGTGACAGATCACTGGAACAGGCTGCCCAGAGAGGTTGTGGAGTCTCCTTCTTTGGAGATATTCAGAACCCTCCTGGATGCAATCCTGTGTAACGTGCTCTAGGTGACCCTGCTTGAGCAGAGGGATTGGACCAGACAATCTCTGGAGGTCCCTTCCAACCTCAACCATTCTGTGATTCTGTGATTAGGGTTGAAGCTGAGCATCCTCTACCTCGATGGACTTCAGAAAGCATTAGAGATGTTTAAAATATCATAGGATTGTACTGTTGCTATGATGACTTTTTCCAAAGTTTTCCATTTGAGTTATCAGAGAAAGATTCTGAGTGTCTAAAAAAAACCTTTAAAATCTTTTTTTTTTTTTCCTTTACAAGCATATTATAGTAAAATACAGGAAATTGCTTTTTAGACTGTCAGCATAAAACTTCTGCTGCAGGTAAGACTACTACGTGATAAGCTTGTTTTTGATGAATAGAGAAGTTTGGATTGCTTTATAATGGTAGTGAGTGTTTTCTGCATATGTGCACACTGATGTATTTCTTTTTCAGTTTAAAACTGTTTCAGTTTTTGAGAGAGATGTGCTTTTTATTTTGCAAAAAAATAAGAAAAACCTCAAAAAGTTGCTAGTGAATGAGTGTCTTGGATATCTGTATGCCGATAACAAGATGCTGGAAGACTGTGTGTAATCAACAGTTTGACTTAATTAGCACTACTGAGTCTGGAAGTAAGAACTTGTATTCCTTGAAAGCTGGTGGAGGGGGATGCTGGTTATCCAGGAGAGGTGAGCTGAGGAGGTAAGGAGACACAGACTTTCAGACTTTCAGAATATACCTGTGAGCGATATGTGTATCAGCAACATTTGGGTAATAATAAATGGAGGGTGTTAAACAGATGCTGGCCACCCAGAAAACAAAGTGAAGGAATGTTTTACTGATGATTGTGAAACACCAGCACGAGCAGCTTGGCATAAATGGTAATATGAAGATGACTGATGGTGTCCTGGCCTATTTGAAAATGAAACCTACGTCAAAATCCATGTTAATTGGTCCAACTAGAGCTGAGTTGTCTCTACAAAGCATTGTCATGTCCTGTGGTTGTTTCCCTGTGGTTTCAGTGATTTGTAACTTCTTTTCCATTGTTGAGAAAGGGAAAGTAATATGGTAATGCAGTCTGTACTATGCATAGATGCTTAAAAATGGGGAATCAGCTAAAGTGCTCAGCTCCCATTTCAGAAGCACCAGACATCTAGGAACCAAAGCACCATTTAAAAAATCAATGGGACCTTGGCTTCTTCCTTTGTAATGAGCATTGCAAAATGGGACTTAGGTGCCTAAGTCAATTAGATGGCTTTTAACGTCTTGTTACAGGCTTTCCTATTTACTCAGCCACGTCTTGGAAGTTGATTTGAAGGCTTGGACAAACTTTACCAGTTTGATGATTGCTTGTGCACATAATAGATGTAATTCAGTAGATAGGAAGCCTTGCAGATGAAGTGCTGGTGTGTGACAAACCATTGGGATTTTTTTCCTGTTCTGGTGTCATGTATGGTAGGCTTTTCAGATTTCAGAGTAGACTACAACTGACGGAGTCTGATGTAAGTCCAAAAATAGACTTCATTCCTGGTGAAGAATAAGAAATTTGAGTTCCTTCAGTAACAGAGTGATTTTGATTGACTCCCAGATCAGGTTGTCGTATACGACCCTAAATAAAAGCAGTGATATGGCCTTAGACTCCACATCTTATGTACTTCTAATAGGATTTGCATATTTGAATTCAAACCAGTTTAATAAAAAATAAGTCAATTCAAATGCTGAGCAGAGAGCCTACAGGTGAATTTGTATGAGTGTTTTTTTTTCATTTTAGATAGTTGCACTTGTAGCGTCTTCACAACCAGCAGTCTATATATATATATTTAATTTTCCTTCCTCACACACTGACAACCTAAAGGGAGATGAGACATGCTGCTGCCTGACAACCCTTCAGTCTGAGGGCAGTTGTTATTCTTACGTGACTTTGTGACGTTGGCTATCAAAATCTCTTTCCTCATCTGTCCATCAGCACTGGGTCTTGCTTTGATTCACTCATGGAAATGTTGACATTGTTGCTCAGCTCCATGAATACTAACCCAGAAAACAGAGCCGCTAGCCTTATGGACACAAATAATACAGTCTTAGCAGCTAATGAGCTACATTAAATAGATATACATCATATCCATAGATATCTATATCTATAGATACAGATATCCATAGATACCTATATCTATATCACTACATGTAGATATATATATCTGTATACAGAGAGTATTTGTTTTGATACGTGGTAAGTCTCTATATTGATTTATCTGTATCTGAAGCAGTGCATGGCCATTTGTCTTTTTTGTCCAGATTTAATGTAGGATTTAATAGATTTAGATATTTCTAGTCTCCACGGGGAAATAATACTTGGAGAACCATAAATGTTTCAATTTCAAATTTCAACATTGTGTTACAGGTTTTCCCTGCAATATTTCAAGGGAATGGAATGAAGCCATCACTTATATGTGGTACTTAAATCGGAAAAAAAAAAAAGTGCAATGAAGTTTTTATCTGTTTTAGTATGCCACTGAAATACATAAAAAGCCTTTATATTTTTTAAAGCTTGAGTTCAATTTTTTTGGGGTCTAGATTATTGTTAAACAAGAACCAGCCCTCACTTTGATTATCCTTTTATAAATTCAAAGAAAAGAAATACAAAACATTTTGAGTAGCTCTCAGGAAAAACAAACAAACAAACAAACAAAAAACAGCAACAACAAAAAAAAGGCAAGATAAAGCACTAGAGAAGTGCTTTCCCTAAGAAGCAGGCTGTTTCCTTCCCAGATATGGTCAGTGTTTAATACTGCAGGCAAAAATCTGATTCTGGCTAAGGCTCATTTTACATTTATACTTGATAGCAACCAGCCAAAAGAAAACCAGCAAAGGAGCAAAGCCCAGCCCCACAAACCCACAAAAAAGCAATGCCCTAAAAAAGTAATAATTCTGAAATGACTTTCACTGACCGCAGCATTGAGGGCTTTCTAGCCGGGGAGCATTGGGTCCCAAGCCAGTTTTCAGGTGGATGTAGATGGCATGAGGGAAGGGTTTGATGATGAGCAGCATGCAGCTGGGTTGGGACTGGAGACCTCCCCACACCTGCACGGACGCCCCACAGCCCCTTTCCATCCCAAGCCTGTGCTCGGCTGTGGTTATTCTGCATTTTACCAGTGAGGTCAGGCTGGTTTTTCAGCCCCTCTCTGATGAGTTGAATGGCCAAGGTTCAGAGTTAATGCCTTTTTTCCCTTTTATTTTTCTTATCATATGAACTGCAGTTTCTTTATTGTTGCTCTGGACTTGTCATAAGCATTCACAGAATAATTTTCCAACCCTCAGGCATTCAGCTCGCTCAGGCATTGGAAGAAGTCAGCTGAGCAGCCTGGGTTTGATAGCCGTATCCCATCCACAGCAATTACCAGCTCAGAAAGGAAAAAAACAGACAGAAAACATGTACAATAGCCAGTACCACTGTATTTTGTGTCTTGGGCAGATCCTGGTGTGCTGTATGCCACCTGCGCTATGGAAACCATACAGAAAAACTGCCTCACCGCTTGGCCCCATAAAATGCTGTCAGCTGTTTTGATGACATTCATTTAGATTTACCACTTTTGACCATTTTTCCAATAATTTAGAAATGTATATATATTTTTTGCCCTACCTGTGCCATAGGAAACATATGCCATATCTATGTAACAACTGCAAGGAAGCCATGGAGCAGGAAGATGCATTGCTGCAAGGGCGCTCGGGCTTGATGCGACAAACTGAGTACACTAGCTTTCACATCCCATTCACCAGCATAAAGCCTTTGTTTCACAAAAACCTCTGCTAAGGTTAGGGGTAAGCTATGCACATGCATTATCGTCACCATGGGCTGGCAAAGCAATTTTCCCCACATCTCATACTTCCTCTCCAATATCACATGCATCCTGAGACAGAAACAACCGTCAGTGTACCCTGTATTTAGTGCTGGATTAGACATTATTAAATTAGACTGCCAATTTGTAACCTGGCAGTTTTATTCCTAAAACCATTGCTAATGAGAGCTCTAGGTTTCTATTGTATGCCGTCCATAGTCAAAGATTTTAGTGGTGGCAGGGCAATTTCTTCTGAGATGCTTCTTGTAAATGTGCCCTCAAACAGTGAATGTGAGAGCTGAGAGTGCAAAATAGGGAGTTGTACTGGGGATTTATAGGAATTCCAAGTATTATTTCTGGCAAGCAGAAAGCTGTCGTTACCTGTATTTTAGGAAAGGAAATGGTGGAATGACTCTTTTCTGTTATAGGTAAACTGCAGTGAGTCAAGCTCTCTAACGATGATACGTTTGTGTCACCATCTCTTGACAAAATGGCTTGTTTTCAAGGAAGGACTCCTTGCCTTCAGTACAAGAATTGCAGGTTAAAAATATGAATGCATTTCACTGTCATCGATGAATTTCTCCACTTGACAGTGTCATTGCCATTCTGGCCTCAGCTGAATATAATTGAACTTAGGTAATAATTATGTTAATTTACTGCTCTTGTGACAGGGTGGGATATGATAACCACTAAATTTTTTTTTCTTTCATAAAATACTTTTGCTTAACATTCATAACATCTTACACTGTAATACAAAGTGAGGACAGCTTGACAGGATAAACAGAGGCCTTAAAATCTTACTCCAAGAGAAGAAGCAGCAAATGCAGCAGGCCCCTATTTGCAGAAAGTTAGATCCCTTTCATACTTCCTCTGGCTTTCTTTTTTTTTCCCAAAGATACTTAAAGATTGGCTAAAAATTGGAAATGTGAGGATTGCAGAAGAGTGAGACCAGTAATGCCAGGTAGAATTGACACATGTCATTTTCTTTATAGGAAGAAGAAGCTGCAAGGATTTTGGATAAAACAGTTGCATTTATTTTCAGTTCTGTCCTAAAATTGAATTTTAGCGAGTAGGGTTGGCGTAGCACAGCATGAACACTCTTAGGAAGCTATCCACAGCCCTGTGCATGGGTTTGGTGTTGGGTAATTGTTTTCTGCACAACACCTCAGGCATCCCAGCAGGGCTGTGCCTCCAGCACATGGTGCTTCTGAGCTGCTCTGAAAGATCAAGAAATCAGGAATATTTAACTGCATGCAAATTTTGTTACTCCTAGCTTGAATTTTGAACTTGCAGAGGCTCTAAGGACAACATGTATTGTATCCAGCATGCCTAAACTTTGTTCAGTGTCTCCTGTGTGCATAGCCTGGCTAAGGAACTGGGGGACGGGGAGTAAATATAAGAACTGAGTTTTTTAAGGCATAAATAAAGTTGATGAATATAATACTAAAGGCAGTGTCCTGCAGGCAGCTTAGAGGCAAAAATGCCATTGTGACCACTGTACAGTTTTATATGACTGACTTTGAACATTTAGGACTAAAGACAGTATATGAAGAAGCAAATTGCTGTCTTCTTAAGGTATAATTCTCCAGAAGACTGCTAGGCACTGTTAAACATATAGTCTTTAATTAATTAATTTTTGTTGTTAACTGTATGAAGTCTAAAGACTTCATAGTTAAAAGCTATCTTCCTGCACATATCTTTAAACCATACTTGCAGCGATAATCAGAAAGCAAACCAATCCCTGTGCATTTCAGAGGATAATTTTAGCCGTCAGGATGTGTTTTAAAAGTCCAGCTATCTTAACCTGCTTAACATGAGCTAATGCCCTGTGTGCTGTTTTCATGGCCAAAATCAGTGATTTTCTCATCAGCAGAATTGCCTATCCATAATTGTTTTTGTTTGTTTGTCTGTTTGTTTGTTTGTTTTTGTTAAAGCTACTCTCCCTGTCTATTTTTAAAATATTTGAGTAAGTTCTGCAGATCCTTGAGGAGCTATCTGAATGTGAGCAGCCTCACTGTCTGTCTGAGCAAGAGAGTTATCCTCGTAGGCATTGCCACGGTTTGTCTGCAGACAGCAACATCCTTTGGCAACTGTCGTGTATTTGGAAGGCATTTGCTGCTTCGGTGGCAAGTGGGAGAAACTATTTCTGGTTGAAGAAAGAGGATGGTTCCAGAGCAATACAGAGTGCACTTTCCAGGCTAAAATAGCCAGAAAGAAGATATGATACTTTTTTTTTTTTTTTTTTTTTTTTTTAAATTCGTTTTGTGTAAAAATCTTCCCTGGTTAGAGGGTTTGTGGGGTGTGAAAGCTCTGCATGTCCTGTCTGGCGCGAGCTCCTAGTGAGTTCGCCTGAAGATGCTGAAAAGTGTTGAGATTTTCTTCTGTTTTATTGCCAGTTTATTATAAGAGGTTTCCTGAAAATTTTAAGTACTTGAAATGGGATGCTTTTAGAGCTTGGCTTAAGTCTGAACTAGGAGCAGTGGTGCTGGCCTTACCTAGATATGCTTATTTAACATGAGTACTAAGGGAAGCTTTTCTGAAGTACTTTACATGTATTTATTAATTCTCAGATTTGTTTTTGAATATATGTGAAGTGAGGAATTTAATCGGTTCAGCTTCAAGCAAGCATTTGTCTGCCTTTTCAAAGAAAAACACCAGCCCATGCACTTCTGTGCAGGGAACCAGCGGAACAGCAGTTTCCAGCTTGGTTCTGTTTTTTGCAACTCAAAATGGGAGATTTAAGGTTTTTCTTGCTTGGATTTTTAGCAGTGGAGGTTCGTAATACAAGAATTTATTTCAACAAGACTTGAGAGGAAGCAAACTGATGCATACATAGAAATGATCAGTGTATAATAAGATTAAGGCATGACAGTATTCATGAAATGATATTGATAAAAGCTTTGGCATCCCATAGTGGTATAGGTGGCATTTTTAATGGTATTTGTTTCAACATACAACAACTTAATGCTTAATATTCCTTATGCATCGCTTGAAGGTGTTTCTTTTTTCTTTTCAGGCTAAATTACTTCACTTGGGTAGAGTTTGTTCACAGCCTGCATACTCCATCAAAAATGTTGCTCAGCTAGTTTGTAATATAAAATATTGCCATTACTGATATTCAGAATAGCGTAGAATGATTTAAAAATTCTTGAGATGGAAAGGATGTAGCTCTTCAGCGCAGTTAGGTGCAGTACTGAGCTATGCAATGAGTTAGGCAAAGCGGTGGAGGAAACATGAGGCGAGTACAAATGCTGTGACAGTGTTTGAGGTTCCTCTAATTGCACTCTAGCATGAAGGTTTTCCTTTTATTTGTAATTTCTTGTTTGGTTGTTTTTTAAACATCTCTGCTGTCACTGAAGGAGCTGAATTGGGAAGAGCTGATGCTTGGAGACTAAAACCTTTTCTCCATAAGACAAATGCTTTGCCCTTAGCCACAAAGCACATATAGATCTACCTATCTCAGCACTTCGACCTGGGCAGCCAGGCACCACCCATTCAAAAACTTTGTAACTTGCCACCAAGCCTCCATGGGAGCAGGGCTTCCGATTTCCTGTCTGTACAAAATAACTCAGCATTAGCCAGTAGTAATTGTGGGTTGGGAGCCTCTGATGGTGGTGATAAAATACACAGACTGGCAGTCAGAAGTACAAAACTGTGTAAATATATCTCCTTAATTCAGATTTTTTCTTTAAACTTTTCTCCCATTTCTGCTGGTTATCGTGGAATTAAGTTCCAGCCCTCAAAGGGACCATTGCTTTGCTCAGTGGCAGAAAATATGATGAAAGCATAAAACTATTTATTTTTAAGAAGTGAAATCACCCAGTTATAAGTTTGTTTGTCTGTTTGTTTGTTTGTTGGTTTTCTATCAATAGTTAAGATGTTATTTGTGTGTTGAAAGGCAATCATTGTAAGATACCTTGCACTGTTTTGCCATATCACTGCAGCTGCGTAAGAGCAGCCGAAGCTATTCTCTGTAGTATGTAGCTAAGCTGGACAAAACAGGCATATAAAGCTCCTTAAATTGGAAATACATTTTCTAGCACTTCTGTGTTTTTAAATTTAGATGTGTTCTTTTGTTTGTTGCTTGTTTCTTTATGAACCAGTCCAGCCTGTGAAACCACACAATGTGTTAAGGGTAATTTAGTATATTTTGTTTCATTCCTCAGATAACTTGGTATGTTTTGCTAAAAATAGAACCTAGAAAAATGAGAATTTAATTTTTTCTGTTGTCTGGATGTGCTGTGGCTTCCAAGGAGACTGAAATCCAAGCGTGTAGTCTGTCGCTATCCAGGAGGTTGATGTGCCTGTCTGATAATTGTTATTTTATGGGTGGATCATAAAGTACTGCCAATTTAGGAACATGGTTTCTTCAGTTTATGGTTTTGAGTATTTCCCCATGGATTCCCGGAGAAAGGGTGTGTGAATTTAGTTTAAGAAAAGTTAAAGTTCAGGCAAGAGCTTCAGCAGTTTGCAGGTGCACGCAACAGTTGCTCTTTGAGCTGAAGATGAAAACAGACTATGAAAACAGACTAAAGGCATTCCTCCGGAGAGCATTTGGTGCCTTGATGAGTAATTTTCTCAGCAATCTGACAGGTAGCAACTCGGGTTGATTCACACTGTTTACTGCAAGCACACGGGCTGCCCAGGGGCATTGCGTTACGGGAGGGATTTTATTGCCCTTCTCAAATTTTGAGCATGAATATGTGAGCGCTTGAATTTCCAGCGCTTGTTTTGACAGTGGATGACCACTGAGAATAATAAAAGTGCATGCTAAGTTGAGATGAACCTGCACACAAAGTTTCATGGTGATGATGTTCAGCCCTGTATATTGGTGAGTGACACAGCAGTGACTGCGGAAAGCTGCCTAAGGCAGTTTATCCTCTGAAGATAACTGCAGTGGAGAGAAGTAGCCTTCTGTCATGAATTATACATGTAGCTAGAAGCTGTCCCAGTGTCAAGCCTGGCCTCCAGTTACCAGGTCGTATTATCCATGGTGGAGCAGCAGCTGGGGGTACTTCCACCATCTCGATACCATGCACACTAGGGATGCAGCACGTTCTTGTCTGAAAGATGCAGAAGACCATCACAGACCAACCTCTTTTATAAAAAACAATTAATTAAAAACCACACCAAGCCCTGTGAGATACGGGAAGGCTATTCTTGGTTATTCAGGGTGGATCAAGCGGGCTGAACTCATGTGAAGTAGACCAGTATTCAAGCTTTTAAAACCATGATGTGTGTTGTCATTGTAACTCCAGGACATCTGCTTTTCTCATGCTCTGATTACAATCTTATATTCTACACTTGGCAGCTTCTGTTTTTACAGTTTTGCAAGAATTTACCGGTTCTCTTAGCAGGTTTTTCCTTTCAATAACTGTATTTTATCCTGTTGACAAGCTGTGTAGTGCTATCAGAGACCAAAGTTATTCCTGAGTTTCAGCAAAGCAGAAAGGCAGCAGCAATACCTGGTAAATCACAGAAGGAGATGCCCATCTTCCCTTCCATGTTTCGTTCGGCATCATCCAGGGCACTTGCTCTTTCTCCCAAAGCACTGCATGAGCTTTAAGACAAGAGAAATGACACCAGAGTTTCCCCATTTTCAGATGTAATCAAGAAACAGCATTTTGTGTTCAGCAATGTGTTCTTGTTGTTGATCCTTGTGAGTTCTGTGCAGCTCAGCTCTTAAATAAAAGAAACGCAGAACAGCAAACAGGCAGACATCCACCAACTGTCAACAGATACATCTACCACGGCATGATTTATCTAATGCACTAGGTAGAAATCCTGCCTAAAATTCTTACATTCTGTAACAGACAATAAAAAAGTAGCGAAGCTCTGTGATATAATACAACAGCAAACTCGGGGAACCTTTCTGCAGCATGTCTAAAGATGTTAACGTTTCTACAGAGATGGGATGTAAGAAAGGCTGTAGACATAGAAAAGCTTCTTTGCTTTGAGAAGAGGTGAATTGTAATAAAATACAGTAAAAACCAAATAGCTGCTCAATTATGTAGTAAAGTATAAAACCTATAATTAAATATTAATGTGGGGTTAATATAAAATCATCAGTAGCTATTTATTTTTTATGACAAAACGTTTGAGTAGCAATTATCCCATTATAAAATACATGGCAGGCACATCAAATACGTGTCCTTCACCATGCTCCTTTTGTCCTTTTCTTTTCTATTCCCCAAATGTAATAGTCTGAGCATATCGATGGTGTGGGAATTATTTAAAATGGCAACTTATCGCAGAACATTATCTAAATTTATGCTGTGTTTTTATGTTATGTAGTAGAAGAAAAAAAGTCTTTCTCTAGGATGACAAACGCCTAGAAACAAATCTCAGATATCATGAGAAATAGCATTTCACTCAACACTCACACATTGTCCTGGTCTCATATGTGCCTCTGCTCTTGGAAAGAAGAGGGTATTTTTAGACTAGTATTTTGGCTCTGTGCTGCAGGTGGTGGTCTCACTGCGAAATGCAGAGCCAATTCTGTGTCTCTTCATCTTTAAGCTAACACAGCTGATCAGTAGCACAAAAACTGCTGAGGATTATTATAGCTAAAGAAACCAACAAACCTCGGCTGGCAGTAGCTTAGCATATACACTGAGCGTTTTAACAATACAACCATCCAAAAAAAAAACCTGCTGGCAGACCACTGGAGTAAGTGCGTTAACAGGAATATGCTCCAGCGAAAGCTTGGCAGCTTCAGATGGAAGTGCCCCATCAAAAGAGGTTACCCGTTGCCTTCAGTATTCAGGGGGATGCAACAATACGCTGTAGTTTTTCGCCACTGGCACACTGGCTCATAATCTCGTATGTGATCACAGCATTCAGCCGATCCATGGCTAAATAAACAGCAAGAAACAGTGACTAAAATAATAGCAACAGATTTGGGGTTTGACCGAGGTTTGTAATGCCCAAAATGTCTTTGCAGTCGTTTGGAGCATCTGGGCAGCATGCAGAGAAATTCCCTGCCTTCCTCATCCTCTGCAGATCTGCTGGTTCTGTGGATAATCCAGACTGCTTGGACCATTTTAAAATCAAAATGTAGTGTTTTGGTTGTGAGGAATGTTGGGGGCATCTTACGAAAACGTATGATGGTGTTAAAAAGGACATTGAGTGCAGATAAATGGAAAGCTGCACAGCAAGAGTAGTAGGCCTGTTTCTCTGTGTATGCGGATGGCCTCTGGGCTGCGGTTTATAATTTAGGAACGAGGCCTTGTGCTGTTCTTTGAAAATGTCAGCCTAGCAGTCTCTCTTTCTCAATAATAATAATAATAATAATAATAATAATAATAATAATAATAATAATAATAATAAAGCCAAACTAAGCTCTAGGAGGGTGACAAAAAAAAGAAATGAGAGAGAGGGAAAGTCTGTCCAACCTCATGTAAACTCATGGCTTGCCTTCATGTTGAATACTGCATAGGCTTTTGGCTGCCCTGTCTCAAAGAATCTCTCGTCAAACCAGGGAAGGTTGAAAGAAGATTGAAAAGGGTAATGAAGGCATCTAAAACATGAAATATCCAATGGCTTACCATGCTTTCATCCATAAAAGAGACAACAGAGCAGATATAAGAGAGGTCTGGATGATGACGAGCCACATGAAGACCCCAAGGACAGAGGAGTTGTCCACTTCTTCCTCTGCTACAGGAATTCGAGGGGTGTGAATGAAGTAGCTAGTGGGGTCAGGCTCAAAAAACCACCCACAGCTGACAAGATGGACCTTTGGTATAACCCCTGCTGCCCATGGTTGTGCTCCTGGGTTTTCCCTGCATGCAGCAAGGGAAGATGCTCTCCGTGACGTTCCTGCCTTCATCGCTAGGGTAAGGGCTTCAACAGTGGTCTCCATCTGCCAAGATTGCCATCCATAACTCTGGTTCAACTTGTTGTCTCTGCATTGATTTCAGAGGCCAAGGCTGCAGACTCCAGACTACAGCTTTCCTAGGGAAATAGAAAGATTCTTTTTTGTTTGTTACTAGATGTCAGAAACCAATCTAAAGGAAATCAGCTCTTGAAAGTCTCCCAAACATATGAGCCTTCTTCCGCACGGCTTTGGACCGGGCTACGTGAACAAGATTGAAATGTCTGCTGTGGTTAATTTGATGAAACCTGCATTTTCTGTTTAGACCTGGTTGAATGCTTTCAGTGCTTTGCTACAACTGCAGGATTGAGCAGCTGCATCCTATAGGAGCCAAAACACAGTTTTCAATGTCCTCTCCTTATCTGCATAGATGCTGGGGTTGTAACAGCTTGCTAAATGCAAGCCCTGGTGTTTCCAGCCCCATTTTTTTCTTTTCTGGAAAGAATCAGCTTTAGTGCAGCAAGTGGCATAGGCTAGAGCTTAGCTGATGGTTTATGGGTGTTGGTACAGCTGGGAATAATGAAATACACATTAATTGGTATAATACCTAACAGCTGGCAGGTGTGTGTGCATGTAATGAGCAGCCACCTTGTAAACAGCAGAAGTGAAGTTGTGTTTCAAAGGATATGATAATTGCTTTGCTGTCCTGAACTGTGAGGGGCCAGGAGTCATCTCTGGGATACAAATGTAAGTTCTGCTTTATTATGGGTATGTACTTTTAAAAGAAAAAATTAAGCGTTAGAGTACATAATGTCTCATATGTGTTTAATGAACCAGGTGTAACTAAAAAAAAAATTAAAGTTAAGTAAATGCAGAAGTGGAGGAAAAGAAGCGTAAAGAAAAGTGCTATAAGTCTTAATGTAAAGTTATTTGAATCAAAAATGTGAGTGTATTTGCAATGAAAAAGTGTGAGTTGTTTCTTTCAAAGAGATTAGAGTGCTACGTTAATGGTTGGAGCTGTGCTTCCGCTTCTTGGTGCATATCGTGAGTCTTCTTTTAGTATTATATTCTGATGATTACGCAGTTTAGGCATATATATGCTATATATTACATGGATAACTTTTTGACTTCCCAAGTATAATCCTAGGAGAGCATTAATTGTGATTAGGTAAGAGTAACCCCCTGAGAACAGGTCTTGGATGTCCATGTGATCCATGGTTTCAGCAATTCTCCAAAAGGATTCCTATAAATTCCTCTTAAATGAAGTTATTGGCAGCTGTAGAACACAGAGCCATAAATTGCTTGATGCCAAACTCATCTGAACGTGGGTATGATGGCCTGGGAGTGGCACCCCTGCCAACAGTCACAGGGCTTGTGTATTTGCAGCTGGAAGTACTGCAAAAGTGATGTTAGTGCTGAAATCCAAAAGCTTTGCTTGGGCTTGAAGAGACTTCCAAGATATTCATGAGAATAGTATTGGCAGTAAGGGAGCAGTTTCATGCTATGCGTGGGTCAGTTGCTAAAAAGCAGCTCTACGCCTCCTATAGCTGTGTATACCTCCATATAGGTCTGTATGCCCCTTTGCAGGAGGTCTTTGCCTGTAAAGAGGTTATCACTACTACTACCAAAAAAAGCTGCAAATTTTGGAAGAAAAATGTGATTCTGGCAGATACCTTGCTCTAATCTCATAAATAGCCCATCATCTAAATATTTTCCAAACAGGCACAACCAGCACCTTAACCTTTTTTTAAATCTCACTGCTGGACTTTCTCTACGGGAATCTGGAGAAGTTACTGAGAATTTAATGTCCAAACCTGCCTGCTGGGTATGAAAATCTGTGAGGCCGACGTGCTGCCAGCAGTCCTGGTGCTGGGTTTAACCCCCAGTGCTCATGTGGAATTAATGTTGCAATTCTGCACCAATATAGGCTGACTATGGTCTAAAGCATCTATAAATGGGCAAATCTGCAATGTCACTGGTACTGATGCAGGGTGAAATAATGGGAACGTTTCTGCAAGATCCAGCTGATGAAGGATTAAAGGCTGGGCATATTTGCAATGACAATCAGTATGTATTTATGTAAAACTGGCCAGACGTGCCTGATTTCTTCCTCTGGGAAGATTGATGCCTGTTGCAGATCGAGTGTGCTGAGGCTGTTTGGTTTGGTGCTGCTCATCATTTTGATTTCCAGCACACAGCACAAGGCAGAACTAGTAACACGTGGAAACCTAAGAAGCCTTTCCTGATGAGAGAGCATAGTCAAGCTGAGGTGATGGGCATGGGTCAACAGCACGTACTGCAGTGATCCAAAACCACATAGTAAATGTGCTGGTGGTTGCTTTTTCTGAGCTTTGGTATTAGTGTAATTTAAGGCACAATGACAGAGACCCCAGTAACTCAATCTCAATGCTGTATCTGATCCTACAAGTGAAAATCAGTTTCCAAAGGATGTTTTTCAGTTGCAACTACCAGGGGAGTGGGGAAAGGCAGGCTGTGTCTTTGTACTTATATATATATTTAGAAAAGGCAGTTCCAATACATTTGCATGCAGTTTATCCTTGTGCAGCTTGCAGAAAATGACTGAAGTTGTGTGTGGGTTCTTATCTGATCCTTTATCAGGGTCTTCTCTAGTTTAGGCATTTAACTGTGTAAAACCTTTGACGCTTCCCCTTTTGTGAGTTGAGTGCAGGCTGTTTGAACTGCTGTCACATATTTATTTTCAGTTTGTACTTACATTTTATTTTTTTTGCATTTTTTACTGGAGGATGTTGGTGGTCAATTGGTAAGGGCAGCTTTCCCCTCATGCATTATATGGCATCCCGCAGCACTGCATGCAATCCCAGTTTTGTGTATGGGTTATGTTCTCCCTGACCACACCAGCTTTTTTTTTTTTTTTTTTTTTTTTTTTTTTTTTTTTTTTTTTTGACCAGGAAGCTGTTGCACAGTCCTCAAACTTTATCCCATTTCCTTCATTCTCCCCTGCCCTTCTTTATCAGATCACAGCGTGAGTCCAACGCAGGTCCCTGCAGGCTTGGCCCATGCTCTGTGCCTTGTAGCCCTCGTGCAGGAGAGAGTATTCCCTTTTACCCTGCAACAGCTGAGCTTCTGTTAGAGCCTTTGCTAAGAGGCCACTTGCACAACTTACCTGTTCGTATCGACTCCGTGTTAAATTTGTACCGACTCAACTGGTACCAGAAATCAGACTCAGTGGTGTGCAATTTGCTTGAAGCCCCCAGGAGTCCCTTAAAAAGCTGCAGCACATTTGCCACCCTGGTTTTCCTTTATTGCAAAATCTGACCTAAACCATGGACTGTGTGCTAAAATGATTAGGTTGGCAATCTGAACAACTTGTGTTCACGTATGTTAAAGGCAGCGTGAGTTGATCTAGACAATTTATTACCCTTCACTGGATCTATTTGCTGTAAATCTTTTGTGCTGATGCTTTAATTTGAGAAAGCTTCTCTTACGTCTCCCACTTGTAGTCAGCCAGCTGGGGAACTCCTGTAGCTCCTCACTGCTGAGTGCTCCCGACCCAGCCTCTCTGCTCTTAACTTGGTCTGCCTCAAGTGCTCGTTTCAAAACTTGGGTCTCCATGGCCCTCAGGTGCTCCGGGAAGCTCCCTGCCTGCAGAAGGCTTTATGGACAGACTTTGGCCAGGTGCTTCTCAGCCTCTGTTGGGTACTGTGCCATGGTTTGGCACTGTTCTTGTTGGACCTTGTGCTCTTCTTTTTTCCCCTCATTCAGGTGCAATCACCGTTTTCCAAGGTTATCTTTTTTTTTTTTTTTTTTTTTTTTTTAATTATTTACTTCTTTATTTCAAGTCATTTTGGGGACAGCTGATAAGTACTTCTTCCAACTCTCATAGGCACAGAGACACAATTCTTATGCCACCTTGAATGTTTCTTTTTCCCTTTTGGCTGCCCTCTTCCACTTCCTTTTAACAGGTTTCCTCATTTCTATGCAACTTTTCTCTTTTGGGTTTAAACATGCTGTAGCAGTAGTTCTGATTTTTCACTTTCACAGGAATGCTGAATTTGAGGATCTTGTGACATTGCAGCAGAAACTTTAGAAAGCAGACCTTTTGCACTGGCCCAAGAACTGTTTTTCAGCCAAGTCAAGGGTCTTCTTTAAGGAGGAGACTTTCAGTGTGTACCAAAACTGTTTCAATAACATCAAAAGAATGGCTTTCCACTGGTGTAAGCTTTCCTTGTTCTTTGTTCTGGAAAACTTTCCAATTAAATCTTATTTTGAGCATCAGAAACTGCTGGCCACTGTTTCTGATATCCAGGAAGCAGATCTGCTGGTTGGAAGGTCACAGAGGAAGATGCCTGGAGTGGGAACACAAATGCAATCTCTCTTCTCGAGAGTTATTTTTTATAGCTTTAAAACAGTAAAAATTCAGAAATTTGGCACACTGCAAGGCTTGGGGAGAAGAATATTTGTCTTTTTTTTTCTTAGCATAGGAATTACTGAGGGTGCATTGGGTGCTTGTTGTAGTTAAATAATGCCTTGAAACATTCCCCCCCCCCCCCAAGGATCATGAAAGCAAAACTGGGGGAGGAAAAATCAAGATAGAAAAGAGTTAAAGGCATTTACAGCTATTTACTGAGATCTGAGAGCTTTAAGTAGTTGTTTTTAATTTCTATTAGTGCTCTGCTCAAATAATCCTGTTCTGATTCCACATTTGAATACACGCAGTACAACCATGTTTAATACGCTGCAGGTTCATCTCAGAAGAACACAAAAATATGTACTTTGTAAAATTTCAAATAGATGGAACTAAATGTTAAGGATTACATTCCCCCTGGCCAAAATGACAGAGGCTAATGAGGCACATACCTTGTTCAGCCGGCTAAGGCATGCCAAGGAAGAACTGGAGGATTCAGGCAGTATTAAAGTTGCTGCTGTAGTCCTTGCTGTCTCATCTCTGATTTCTGTCTTCATTGTAGAGCTTCTATACTTACAGAAAACAATTTCTTTCTGGTTGAAGGGGCCTAATTCAGTCAGTTTGCAGTAATTTCAGTGGTGGATTAGACCAAGCTAATTGAATAAATGGAATGGCAGCAAGCTGCAAGCGCATAAATCATCCTGTGGAGGGCAGGAGGTCCAGCTACTCATTCTCTTAATGTTTATCTGCACTTACATGCTTCTCTGGATCATCTACAGAGCACCCAAAATTTCACAGAATCAAAATCCTGGGCAGCAAATACATCACAATTCCCTGAATCGGGAAAAAAATACAGGCTGTGAAGGTACATCAAACACAGCTACTGCAGGCAGCTGAACATGTAGCAGTAGGAACCATGTAATGTTAGCACAGAAAAATGTATGGTAACAAAGATGTTGGGGGTACAGCCAGGAACTGCCCTGAGTTTGCCTTCAGGTGTCCAGAGGTGGATCCATGCCTGGTTTCTGCTTAGTGGCCATCTTCTCTCCTGCCCTTGCTCCTTCGCACATCGCAGTACCAGCTGCAGGTAACCTGCACTGCCTCCTGTGCTCCCTGGCCTGCTATCTTGTGTCTTCTCTTAATAGCTGTGCTCGTTAGTGGCTCCCAAAACTAAGAAAAAACAACAACCAACACTTGAAATTCTGAACACAGCAGCAATGACATGTGGTTAGCTCCAAAGCAGATGAGCAAACTTTACAGAGGAGGCAGCCTTCAGTGCTTTTTAACCTCAATTACTGCTTGCCTTTGGGAGGCAACGTCAAATGATACGTGAGTTATTAAAAACTGCTGCTGGCTGGGGACTGGAGAAATTGTAAAATAATTAATAAATGTCTTTATAAGAAGAAAAAAAGCTCCTCAATATTCAGTCTTTAAACATAATTTCTGATAGCTGAAGTGCTTTGGTACAGCTGAGATGCCTGCTACAACTGCTGGTTTTAAGTTAGCAGTGCTTTTCATCAAAGTTAAAGCGATCTGTAATGATGGAATGATGCTTCTGCAAATCAGCAAGAGATTTTATTTGATGTATGTATTAATCAACAGCTATTTTAGATGTATGCCCCCTACAGACTTCAACAAACATATTGGATTCTTTCTTTTTCCAGACTGTCCCTTGCAGTATGTATTGAAACCCCACAAGCTTATCCAGTGAAATGCACAGCCTTATTTTCTCTTCATATATGTATTTAATGGCTTAGAAGATAGATTCTCATGAGTCATGTTAAGTCCACTGTCATCAAAGAAAGTAAATGTCTACCTCTGACTGTGCAGAATATTCTTGCTGCCTAGATCAGATGCTTGGAGGACCAAGATTTGAAGGTTCAGGGCAAACACTAATAATTTGTCCGTATGCTGATGCAAAGAATTTGAGCAAGGAGTTGGGGTCCTCTCCTCCTGGCAGGCTGCTGGAGGGTTCCCCATAGCTCAGGGATGGCAAAGGACTGTGTGGGGAGACCCGTCTGCATGGGGATGCTTGAGATCCTGTCAAAGCCCAGGCAGATCCCATGTTCAGCCAGCGGGTAGCCCTGTGGTGTGCTGCAGACTAAGTCTGCAAGGAGAGGATTTCCCTCCCGTAAGGGAGGGGAGATCAGGTAGATTTCACCTGGGCGGGTGGAGAAGGTGTTGCTTCTGGTGTGGGGTGAAACGCTGTGGAGAGACCACACATTGCTGTCTGTGCTTAGGAAAATAACAGGATGGCAATATTTTTGGAAGTTCCTGTGTTTTTTTGTTTGTTTGCTTTAAGACAATGTCATACCATCTTCCTCCTGCCTTCTTGCTGAATGAATAACAAAACCTGTTTTTCAAAAGGCATAATGCTTAGTCCTTCTGTTTCATAAGTGATCTTTTAAGATTGCCCTTTTCCATTTCCCTGCCTGTGCTTTTTGTATTGGGTGGTACTGCTGTTTGACTGCTGGTTTATTCAGGCTATAGTTGCCTGCTCTTTTCCAACGGCAGAAACAACAAAAGTCCCTTCTCGGAGATCAGAGACTGAAAAAGCAAAGCAAATGGGCTAAATCATGACCAGACGCCAAATCTTCTGCTTCTATGTAGCTAGAACAGAGTGGACCTCTTATTAAATTGTGTGATGCCTGCATAGCAAAAAGTCTTGCCCTTCCCCAGAAAGATCACTAGATCACTTGTTCATGCAGGCTAATGATTTAATCCTTTTTTTTTTTTTTTTTTTTTTTTTTTTTTTTTTTTTTTTTCCTTCTGTGTTCAGCACATTGCTGAAATGAAACACTGTAGGGGAAGTAGGTTGCTAATTGCTTGCAGTGTTATCTTCACACAGCTGTACTGAAGCTACCATCTCGTTTCACTAGAGCCAGCAAGCAGCCAGCATATGGTGCTCTTCTTTGATCCCTTTTGACCTGTTTGGATTTCAAACCGCACACCAGCAGGATGAGGCTCGTCAGCCTGCGTTGAATTTCCCTGCCTCAGGTTGCACTCCAAATGCCACTTTGCTGAGGAGGAGGAAGAAGAAGAGGTGCTAGAGATTTCTCCCTATCACCTCTGAACAGCTGGATGTGCTGGGGACTGGACTGCAGGGGGAATGTGTGACCCGCTGGTTATGCTGCTATGTCAAAGCAGAGAGTAGTCTTGGGGTGAATAAACCCAAAACATCATTAAACCAAGTAGGAGCAGCAATAGGATGTGATGAGTTCTCTGCCCAGTCACTTGTAAGTCAGAATATTGGGAAGAAATAATCCCCTGGAAAGACGTTTAAAATCTGATTAAGAAGCATCAGATGCTATGGTCTCGTTCTAATGTTGGATACTTCGGGGAATAAAAGTGTGGAGGCTCAGGGCTGGACTATAATTCCACAAAACATTTTCCTTTCAAGGAAGGGTGAGTTTGTGACCCCTGCCATGACTTCGGCTGGAATTACATGTGTTTGTCAAGGAGGCAATGATTTGTTTAAGAACTATATCCCAAAATATTAACTCTGGCACTGAATAAAATGTAACAGAGACTCCTGAACACGAGTGCTTGTTAAAACTTATTAAAGTAAATGCATCATCAAAACAGGCAAATGCTGAAGCAGGTCAAGCAAGGGAATTTTTTGACTCTTGCTAGGACAGCAATGCATGTCAGCAGCTGTATCTGGCTTGCAACAGGAACGTCCCCTCCATCTTAGTTTAGACTTCTTTAAATGGCTGCTTGTATGTGTCACTTCTGCTGGATTTTCTGCTCCTTAAAGGTAAAGCTGGTCAGGAGCTGGGACCAGCTAACCAGAAATAAGACTTTCTCTTTGTCTTTCCAACAGGGCTGAAGTTGCACTCATGTTTTTCATTCTATGGGCATTGCAACAGCAAGTGCCAGCATTTGCTGATGAATTAACGGAGCTACTAAAAGCTTAGTATTTCAGGCTATGCAATGAGGTTTGAGAGGAAAAAAGAAAAAAAGAAAAAGCTGTAGCACTCCATTATTTTCTCCCTTGTTTAGCTGATCACAGCTCTTACTGCTGGTGCCTTTCCACTGGCATGACAGGGGAAGTAATCATCTATTAATTAGAATCATAGAACTGCCCAAGTTGGAAGGGACCTGTAAGGATCATCTAGTCCCAACTCCTGGCACCACACAGGTCTACCCAAACTTTTTTAGACCATATGACTAAGTGCACAGTCCAAAAGCTTCTTAAATTCAGACAGGCTTGGTGCAGTGACTACGTCCCTGGGGAGCCTGTTCCAGTGTGTGACCACCCTCTTGGTGAAGAACCTCTTCCTGATGTCTAGCCTAAACCTTCCCTACCTCAGCTTAACACCATTCCTGTAGGTCCTATCACTGGTGATTAAGGAGAATAGGTCAGCGCCTGCCCCTCCGCTTCCTTTTGTGAGGAAGTTGTAGACCACGATGAGGTCTCCCCTCAGCCTCCTCTTCTCCAGGCTGAACAGGTCCAGTACCCTCAGCTGCTCCTCATACGTCTTCCCCTCTAGGCCCTTCACCATCTGCGTCGCTCTCCTCTGGACACTTTCCAACGGTTTTACATCTTTTTTGTACTGTGGTGCCTAGAACTGCACACTACTCGAGGTGAGGCCGCACCAGCACAGAGTAGAGAGGGACAATCACAATTAAGATTTGGGAAAGAAACTTAAGAGACAGGCTAAATTATCTGCCTTATATGTGTGTCTCTCAAAACACAGTCCCTTTTCTTGGGAAGCAGGAAGGTTCTCACGCAACTCTGACTGTTTTATTGGTCTATGGGTATTATCCATGGTTTGCGTTAGCTTGTAGTGTTGATGTTTCTTCTTTTTCTTCTTTTTTTTTTTTTTTTTTTTTTCCCCAGCCAAACACTGTAGTTAGTGTGCTCTTTTCATGGCTCAGCACTCAACAGCTTGAACGTGTCAGAATTAATGAGGGGGAGAACGACACTGTAGCGACTAGAAGTGCAGAAAAGAAGATGTAAAGAAAGAGGAGATGAGCATCTGAGTCACAGCTTAAATTTCAGATGAAGAATTAAAGCGCTATTATCTTGTCAAATAGTTCAGTGCCTTTTAAACAACATGACCCAGTGCTCGTCATTACCCTTTTGTATCTGTCGGTGTCATATCACACCATGAGTGCCTGTCTTTGTGTCTTCTGCCCTTTTCCGTGGAGGTACCTTAGATATATCCTGCCATCTCAGATACCTACCTCTTGTTTGGACAGGGTCTTGCTTGAGTTTTGAGATTGTTTGATGGATGTAGTCCCCCAAAATGCAGCTTTTCTTGAGGGCAGAGACATGCAGCACTGGGCAGTGGATGTGGTGCACAGAGGTGTTAATCTAGCCCATGCTCTGCAGTCTACTCTTTGCTCTTTAAGAATGACTAAAGCATTAGGAGCTGTCACTCTGAACTCCCAATGAGGGAGTGACAGATCTATAATCCACTCGTTATATGTGGCTTACATTCTCCGTAAGCAGCAGTAAGGGGGGGGAAAAGTCACTGGCGTAACGAAATACGGCATTTTTTCCAGGCACCATCTGTACGTCCATGGGAGGTGGCTTCCCCAAACTAGGAAAGCTACTACAGGATCTTGCATGGAAATAGAAAAAAATATGGCTGGGGTTGCATTTTCAGACAAGGAGCAGTGGAGAGCAGCAAGAAGGGAAGGTTTTAAGCTTCTCATTGCTAATTTCATGGCATCCACAAGACACCTTGTAAAAAACATGCAAAGCAAATAGATCTACATGACAGCTGATGGACAAGGTTCTAAAAAATGTGCTTGCTGGAATAATTTTTGTGTAGTTATTTCAGAGTAAATTTTAAGTTGTATCAAAAGCTCCAGTGAGCAGTTATGATTTTTAGCAAAAATGTAAATCCTAGACGCAAGCTTAAACAGTCCTGTATATAGAAACGTAAAAACTTACAACAAAGCCCCTTCTGTGAAGCACGCAGTGATGAAGCAGCTCTAAAAACCTGCATTGTCATCCTCCTTTTGGAAACTGCAGCCAAACATTGGGCAGGCACAGCTCTTCAGGAGTGGCTGAATTACAAGGGGAGAGATTGGTAACTTGAAGGAGACCCTGGGGATCCCGTTAGTTCCTGCAGCAAACTCTATGTGCTGGAGCTGTAAAGAGATTTTATGAACAGCAGGGCTGAGAAAGGTAGCACAGGGATATTTTGCTACTCGTTACCGAAGAGAAAAAAACCTCTAATCTATCCTATACTCTAATTTCATAAACTTCTGCTGCTTTAATTAGGCATTTCAATCAATAGAAACATCTCCCCTGAAAGGTATCCCCAGTCAATTAGTTGTATGTAGTGAAGTCATATATGTCACTTCTCTCATTCCTGTTGGTTTTATTCATGAACTAAAGTGTTCCACGGTGCAGAATTGTAAGTGCAAGCGTCTGGCTGCGTAAATGGATTTCCACATGGCTTCGTGCTGATCTTTATGAGAAGTTGGCTGTACAAGCTACCTTTTGGAGCTAAATAGCCAAATAGCACCTAGAGCTGAACAACAACAACAAAAAAAAAGGCAGTAAGATAATGGTTTGATACTTTTTAGAAAGCATCATTAATTTTCCTATATGTGAACAGCTCTTTTAAAAAAAAAAAAAAAAAAAAAGCTTTCCTTTAAAAAAATAAAAATTGAAAGAGTGGAAGATGTATTCCCTAGAGCTGTACATAGTTTCCTTTAGAAAAACAAACAAACATCGATAAAGCTGTAACTCCTGCTCATTTTCAGTCACTCAGTATTGAGGTCTGTGTGTGTTGCAGTGCTCAGAGAGTATGGATGGAAGAAAGGACCTTGTTGCTTTGCAGCTTGCTGGGACATTACAAATTAAAACCATCCCTTTCCTCTTTTTCCATGACTCTGCTTGAAGTCCGGTGATTACTCTGAGGGAGAAAGGAAGAAGGAAACTGCACCTGGCTTTTGTATTAGCTCTACTGTGGGTAATAATGAAGCAACAAAAGAGCTAATGCATATTCTTGTGATGAAAAGATGGGTATGTGTTTCTTAAAGTGAATTCAGGAGACCTGAAGTCCCAGCAAAGCATCCGGCCAGCAGCAGCAGAGATGCTTTCCTCTTTTCTTTTCCAGAGATATCAGTAGATAATGCTTTATAGGTTTTATACATGTAAGTGCTGTGAGGCATAATCAATACTTACGAAGTGCTTCAGCTTTCTTTTTTGAAAAGGCATTGCATATGCACTTCTTTTTGTTACTTTAACAAGCAACTCCTTTCTGGTAGCCACATATCTTTAAAGCAGCATTTTCTGCCTTGTATGCACCCTCTTTAGGATATGGAATGTTGTTTTTAATTGTGTATTTGATGTCTTACCCCCAATGAATAATCAAACTAGCTCAAAACTTTTGCAGGTCATCTCAAAAATTAACCCCAAGTTCTGTCCTACCGGTTCTCATTTTCATGCCTGCTCCTTTTGTTTATATTTTTACCAACTAGCCAAGCCATTTCCCAAGACGATTTTTCATGCTGAACACCAAAATATGTCTATTTTTCAACTATTTTATATCTAAAAAACACTCTCAGCAGAAGTACCGTCGAAGGCATATTTGTCCAGACTTGAATTTCTTAAGAAATGGAACAACTTAAACTGCAGGACATATTTATATGGTCATTATAAATTTGTCCCTAAGGTCGATGTTCTCGATGAAGAGGTCCCAGGAACCACAGATATTGCAGCCTGAGATTTCCTTTTTCTCTCAGGACTCCCTTCTTTGCTTATAACACAAAGCCACATACAGGTCTTCTACCCCATTCTGTTCGCTAGAAGCAGAGCAACTCCGTATCTGCAGTGCAGAACTTTGAGGGACTTGGTTTATTTTCTCCTTTTCATGAATAATTGGAGACACTTTGTTTCAAACCCTCTTCAAGAGTTCACGTGCAATATGCAGTTATCAGTATTTGTTGCATAGAATTAGATGTTTGGGCAACTGAACGTTAAGCTTCTAACCCTGTTGGTTTTCCATTAACTCATCCAACAGATACCAATTACCATCAAACTTAAAATAGTACTTGAAGTGATTTTTGTGTCTTTCAAATTGTTCTGAATACATTCTTTATAAACTACTTTAAGGAACTCTTTCAGCTTTCGTCTTGTATATGGATGTTCAATAGTATAATACGATTTATTAAGTAGTTCGTGAGCTCTTTGTCAAGGAAAGTGAGTTTAATTAAAAGCCTTGAAAAATGTCCATATCATAGAAATGTAAGAAGAGTAGAACTATATTTATACAGCAGGGATGAATAAAATGACATAGTAGAGGTTATGTAAAATAGCGGTTAGCTTAAAGACAGCAAGTGACATCTAATTACCATTTTTTGTAATACAAATTATGTGGACATGCTTTGAAATTCAAAGGAAAAAAACCCTGACACAATTAAAGACTTTCATAATGCTTAATTAATGTTTGTCATGTTAAGGCCAGGAAGTTATGAATCTCCAAAAGAGGTCGTCAGATATTTGGGGAAGTAATAGGAGGCCTTGGAATTAGGTTAGAGAAAATCCAACATTATATATATACACACACCCTCAGGTGTATACCCTTAGGCAAACACCATGGGTATTCAGGAGTTGGACTTGATGATCCTGGTGGTTCCCTTCCAACTCAGGATATTCTATGATTCAGTGCATGGAAACACCTTAGATGGTGTTTCCTGAGTAACTTGGGAGATTTCAAGCAGTTCCCTTTGAAAAATGGGGTAAAGAAGGTAGTGCAGAAGGTTGGGTTACACTCTTATGGGTAATGGATAAACTCAAGGCAAGAAGGAAGTCTATGAAATGTGAAAAAAGACAAGAAGGAAGTCTATGAAATGTGAAAAAAGACCTGGCCACTTGGGAGGAATACAGGTATTCTATCAGGACCTGCAGGGATGTGATGAGGAAGGCTAAAACCTATTTGGAAGTAAATCTGGCAAAGTAGGTCAAGGATAACAAGAAAAGCTTTTTTTAAAGTATGTCAGTAGTATAAGGAAGACTTGGAAAAATGTGGGTCTACTACTGAAAGACGTGGGTGCCCTTGTAATGGGACAATGAGAAAGTAGAGATACAGAACACCTTCTTTGCTTCAGTCTTTACTTGTTAAGACTGCCGTTCAAGAATCCCAGACCCTGAAGGTAAGAGAGAGAGTCTGGGGAAAGGAAGACTTCGCTTTTGTTGAGGAAGATATGATCAGAGAGTGTCTAGCCAAAATCAACACACGTGGGCCCCGATGGAACGCACCCATGTGCTGAGAGAGCTGGCAGATGAGATTACTGAACCACTCTATTATCTTTGAAAGCTCTTAGAGAATGAGAGAGGTGCCAGATGACTGGAGGATAGCCAATGGCACACCAGTCTTCAGAAAGGTGAAGGAGGAGGATTTGGGCAACTACAGGCCAGTCAGCCTCACCTCCATTCCTGGAAAGGTGATAGAACAACTTCTTCTGGAAGCCATCTGCAAGCAATTGGAAGAGAAGAAGTTTATCAGGAGTAGTCAACATGGGTTCACCAAGGGTACATTGTGCTTGACCAACCTGGTAGCCTTCTGTGATGTCATCACTGGCTGGCTAGATGAGGTGAGAGCAGTGGGTGCTGTGTACCTTGACTTCAGCAAGGCTTTTGACGCTGTCTCCCACAACATCCTTGTAACAAAGCTTAGAAGGTGTGTGGGAGATGAGTGGACAGTGAGATGGATTGAGAACTGGCTGACTGGCAGGGCTCAAAGAGTTGCGATCAGCAGTGTTGAGTCTTGTTGGAGGCCTGTCACCGTAGGGAACCTGCTTTTAGCAGGGGAGTTGGACTCAATGATTTCCAGAGGTCCCTTCCAACCCCCTACAATTCTGTGATTCAGGCAAGAAAAGTTCCCCGGGTCCTACACAGTACGGGGTGTGGGTTATTGGGTCTAGTGCTGGCTGACAGGGTGTTGCCAGATCCCCCCACATAAGGGTTGTGCAGGCTGTAAGCCGTAGGACAGAGTACAGGGGTGAAATCCTCTCACTGAAGTTAACGTGTGGCTCAAGCCTTACAAGGGCTTGAATCATTCAGGTTGGAAAAGACCTTTAGGATTGTCTGCTCCAACCTTTATCCCATTCCTGCCAAGTCTACCGTTAAACCATGCCCTTGAGCTCTACATCTGCATATGCTGTGAAGACCTCCAGGGACAGTGGAGTTGGTCATGCTCAGGCTGCCATCTCATTATCCATAATCCCTGGTGCAACGAGGCAGGATTCATGCAGGTGGGCTCAACCCACTGCTGGGGCTAAGGTGCGACCCACCTGGGGTGGGCACCACGGCAGCTGGGGCAAGACGAGCGCTTCCCTTGAGCCTGGATGTCTTCACAGCTCATGTTACGATCCATGATGTTTGACTTGCTTACTTTTTGATAGTGCAAATGACCTTATTCTGTTGAAAAAGAGAAAAACTAGAAAGCAGGCAGCAAGAAACAGGAAGAGTTAGACACCAGGTGACAGTCTACCAGAAAGCAGCTCTGGGTGTTATTTAATATAGTTCAGTAGGATTTTCTGAAAGTGTGCTACTAGGAGCCTTCGTATGTTCTGTGTGTTCTTTCTGTTTGCATGATACGTTTTCTTTAGAGCCTACTGAATCCTCTCCTTTAGACTTGGAGAAGTCCCAGGAGGGATTGGTTGTGGAGGGACGGAGTTGTGCCTTTTTTTTTTTTTATTATTTTTTTTTTGTTAGTAACCATTTCCATTGGTTTCTTTTCTTAGTCATACCTGATCTTAACTAGGCATTCCTGTGTAAAATATCCAGTGCTTTTTTCTATGTGAGAGATATAAAGTTCTTGGGATATCCTGGGTCTTCACGGTTTGTTGTAGTGAGAGCAAAACTCTCTGGAAAACTTATACTGAATCACGTCCTTCCTGCTTTGTTTCTTCCTCATGTAATCTGAACACATTATTAGTCTCCACTGAGACAGGTGCTTATACAGTGGCCAAACCTAACTATAAAAAAGATCCACGGTATACGTGCAAGAACATCCCTTGCTTTAAGAGTGAAGTTGTGTTGAAAATTTCTGTACCTTCCTTCCTCAGCGTGATGCTCTGAGAAGGGGTCTGGTGCTGAGGAAGAAAGGTGGGGGTTGGTAGGGCATGGGGAAAAATGGGAGAAACCTCTGGATTTCACATCCCAGCCAGCATGAGTGAGAGAATGATGTCCAGTATTTGCATCTCTCTGCTGTAACACATTTTATAGTAATTAGTGCTTTTCCTTGTGCCTCAGTTGCTGTCACCCTGCAATCGTCCTTCATTTAAAAAGAAACAGAAAAGAGGTTTTTACTCTTGTGATTGCAAGACAGGCTGGAAACGCGGAGGAGGAGCACTTACTTGCAAAGGCTGCAAAACCAGAAGGCTGCTGCCTAGAGCTCAGTGGTTGTTATGCACTGAAAGCAAGATTGCCCCTGTACCGGTGCCCTGGCCCTGCAGTGGGACCCTAGAAAACGAGCACCATGCAACCATCGCTGCCTGCATCTGACTCCAAATCAGGGTGTCCTTCACGTGGCAAAGAATAGGCTCTATTTAGCAAAACAGCACGCAAATCCAAATAAGAAGTTAATTCTATCTGTGTCCTGAAAAGAGCTGAAGTACTGAAGCACTTCACTTGTTTCCTGTGAACAGCACTTGCCCCCAATTCTCCACATGAGCAGTATAGCCCAGGAGTTGCAGTGCGCCATGGTTTTGTGATACATGCAATGTATGCACTTCTAACATTGAAATTCAAGTTAGTCAAGCTCAGAGAGGCAAACAGCAGAAAAAAATGTGAAGCATCAAAGTGAAGATGAAATCTGTCTTTACCTACTCCAGCTCACAGGAATATGCCAGTAATTTCAGGCACTCATAAAAGTGCATATTTATGCATACTCTGCTTTAAAGGCTATTCCCAAATGGGCAGTTCACAAAGACGTGGATGGAGAAGATGCAAACTTTACTGCACATGAACACTGCAATGCTGGATTTCCACCGTGCATGCAAAGAAAACCCTGTTTACAGCCCAGCTCCTCAAGGAGGATGCTGCAGGGGTATCCTACTGCCAGCCTGAGAACAACCCCCAAAAATTCAGTGCATGGCATAAAGTGCTGCTGAAACACAGGCACCAAGCATCCCTCTGTTCATTTTAATGCTTTGTTTTGGATGTCAGGGCATCCAAAATCATCCTGTGTGCCACGGTTAGGATTGATTTTAGGCTCATGGGATATTTATTGTCTTTTTCTTCACATTCTTCTTAATACCTGTCCTGTTCTATGTGCCAGGAAAAGCCATGGCTCTCACCAGAGGATGCAAAAATAAAAAAAAAAAAAATAAATAAATAAATAAAAGCATTGACTGCTGCTTCTGTGGATGTGCTTTTATTTTTTATTATTAAACACTGATATTTGACTTCTTTTCTTTTCTTTTCTTTTCTTTTCTTTTCTTTTCTTTTCTTTTCTTTTCTTTTCTTTTCTTTTCTTTTCTTTTCTTTTCTTTTCTACTGTCCCATTTTACGGGCACATGGATATAAACTGTGCAAGGAGAAAAAGCATTAAAATATTTATCTTTGCCTGAATGCTGCATCTTTCATTGTCCAAATATAAAATTACTCTGTTTGCGCAGTACGGGGTGGCAAAATATCACTGTGGAGTTCAGTGAAGGGACCTGTTGAGAAAGCAGACAGGATTGGGATGAACTCATCATTGTACCGGTGCCATCACTGTTAGAAACTTGAAGCACAAATGTCTGAGAGTAGAGAAATTTGTTATTGCTCCAGCTGTTAAATACATCCCCTCTGCGTTGCTCTGAGCAATATCTCGAAATGGAGTCTGCTGGGGCTTCATTCATGATTCATGATGTGTCTGGAGGGGTAGAATAATTCAATATGCTCCTTCTGTTTAGTTAAATGTACACGTGCTTTTCATCATTATTTTATAAGATGCATGCTACAAAATACAAGGAACTGGAAATGACTCTTCTTGCTGAAGCTTAATTTTTACAATAATCCCGCAAAACTGAACATAAGTAAGAGGATGGTTATGTTAAGAAATTCTACTTATCGTTGCTGGCAGAAAGACCCTGTTTCTTTGCCTGAGGCTTTCTTGGGAAAAGAAACAGTGATTTGAATAAAACATCCTAAAAGCAAACGTGAGGTGATAAATTCTGCCTATGGTGACAGGCAATAAAATGTCCGCGGTACCATTATGCAGTCAGCACGTGCTTTAGCGAAGGACAATTTGCTCAGTGATCCTGAAAACTTTGGAAAGCTTCAAGAGAGCATGTAAAAATTTGGGAAAATGCTAAAATATTGCAGGGCTTTGAGTATCTCACTCCATTTTGAACTAATGCACCTATCTGTGCAGTGTACTTGATGTAGTTGTGATTTTAAGGTTTTAAAACATATTTAAATGTCATATGCATAAAGGTTTGCTCCACTGGCCACAGTTTAATGGGCAGGGTGTGATGGACCTTGCTTTTCAGAAAAACAGACCATTTAAAGTCTCTGGTGGGAAGATTGTTTTCCAACAGCGCTCCCCAAAAGGTTGATTTATGTTCTGGTGCATCTTAGCAGCTGCACCAGAAGTACTTCCCACATGTATTAACATATGATATAAATAATCATATAGCATGTATAACATCAAGAATACTTATGTTACTGTTTTGTAAATATTTTTTCAATTAAACTTTCCTGTCACCTCCTTCTCCATTTCATTGCCTTTGCACATGGTGCAGTGAGAAAAGGAGTAGCTCATGTCTGAGCCTGAAGTTCATGATTTTCACTCGCTGGGTCCACAAGAATAAAATAATGGGGAAGCAAAACTCTTTCCTTCTGCAGACTGGGGAAACAAGCAGCGTAAGGAACACCCTGTAAAGCAAGAAAATGATGCCACAGAAGGGATCAGTAATGCATTATCCCCATTTGTTAGTACTTTAGGTAAAGAAAGTCTGAATTTAGTCTGAATTGTTTCTTTAATGTTTATGGAGATAGGTATTCTACCCGTTCTGATGCCACAATAATATCATGTAACTACTACCAGTATGTAGATTGAAGACCAGACAGACAAAAGTTGCCATGTAAAGCAAGGTGCTACAGTTTTGGAAGGAGAAGTACCAGTATCAAACATCTATGAGTGCATCTCTCTGCTGGCACTGCCTACGGTGTCATGGTGGCGAAATCACATCGGGCAGTGGGAAGCTCTATAGGGTCAGCTCAGTGCTGGCTACAGCCTAGAAGTTGGCTTTGGTTTGTCCTCCGTGGCTGCCGGTAACATCTGGGCTCCTCTGGGTTCTAGCGTGCTACCTCTTTGCAATGAATTTCATGTCTTAAAATACCATATTGCACAAAAATGTCCTAACGAGGTGCCTCGCTCTGAAACCTTTCCCTGCCTTGCTGGAGGGAGACAATCCAAGAGCATCACAAGCTGCTGAATCCTTCAGGCGTGGTAATGAAGTATATGTACTTCTGGAGGCACGGTGAATAACTCAGAAAACAACACACTTTCCAAGCAGAGAAAATGGCATTATGTTGCCTTGCTTTCTGCTCCGGCCTGCTGCAGAGACCTCCCAGTCAAAGAGCCAGCTAGCGAACCCAACACAGCCAGCCAGGAGGTGCCCCAGCTCTTAGTTTTGCTGGGGAGTCTCAATTGAAATAACAAGTACTCACCATGTTGACTGCTTTAAATGTAAACTTGAGTATTGATTTTTTTTCCTTGTCCTGTTTTGACCTGCAAAATTTCAAAAAAATTTGCTGTGGCACTCACTGTTCATTCCTGTTTATCCAAGAGCATTTTGCAACAGTACAAACCTGGGCTTGGTTTCACTCCTTGCAATGCAATGCCTTCACCTGGAGTTTCAGATTCAACATGAGCTGTTTCTTAAAGGAAATCTTGACAGAAAGCTTAAGAAGTTGTGCCTTTCATAGAATCATAGAATATCCCAAGTTGGAAGGGACCCATAAGGATCATCAAGTCCAACTCCTTTGCTGAGGTTAATTTAAGAATTCTGTTCTTGTACTGCATTTTTCTAAGTATCTAGAGCCTTTGTTAGGAGCTTGCACTGAATTGTCCTTTTGATGGGATTGCTCATCTCTAACATGCAATTAAAATATTCAGAAATTACTGCAGACTTCTAGGCATCATCTCATACCCTCATTTATAGAACTGTGGCTCCTAAAAATGCAGTGATAATACCATGTAATCAATAATTTAGAGGTCCCAGCAATACTTATGTCAGCACTCCTGATCAACGATATGGAAAACAAATACTGGTTTCCTCACATTTTAAGTGTGCTCTGGGAATCAAAGAACTCATCTCCTTGTTCTGGGCATCCCTGTTTTCATCCTTGCCTCTTCGCATTTGTCACAATATTTATTTTACAATATACTCAAGGTTGTGAACATGCATATTGCAGTTTTGCTACTTTTTTGGTGCCGGCTGAAATTTTAGCGGCTTCTAGGATGATCAGTGATTGTATTATGTGCTGTTATAAAGATAAAACTAAACCCCAGCTATAACATTTTAGTATGAAAAAATATGAAAGAACCAATAAACTTTAATTGTGATGTAACTCCATTTAGCATCTTTGATTGCAGTATAATATTTTATATTTTTGAGTAGGCTTATGAAGCCCCTGTTACAGATAAACGTACACACATCTGTTTTCAGTGTGTTATTTATCACATTCCCTTATGTTTTTTATTTTTACAGTCAGAGAATAAGGTACTCTCCTGAAATCACTCTTCGCAAAAAATTCTATTGCCAGTGTACAAAACATGCTCTTTGCAGAGGGAGGGACCCCAAAATCCCTGCATCACCTCTCAGTATCTTTTCTAACTTGATTACTCATTTTGGAATTGACTTCATGGTATACATGCCATGTACATAGCTTTCATCATGGGGCATTCCTAAATCTCTCTCTCTGAAGTTGTTAATATCCACAAATCTTACAGAACTCATACTGCTCATGCAGTAACCCTCTAACACATTCACAGAGGATTTTAAGCATAACAGGAGATGATGCTCACACCTGATTATAAGGGTCTTATTGACATTTGAAGCTCTACTGTGATTAGCCATTATTAACACATCTGTTTATCATCAGGCACGAGAAATGTGAATATAAAGCACCAGCAATTATTATAATTAGTGGCACAAAAGTGCATTGTCTGCACTTACCTTTACCTGAGCTGCATGGCCTTTGTTAGGGAGCTAGTACACACCTGTATATGTAGTAACAGGTTATATAAAAGTATGTGTGTGTGTAAGTATGCATAGTTATATGTATACAGTTATATACATACAAATATATATGTATATTTAAGTTGAGTGTATGAGGGACGTGACTTTTTCTAGACTCATTAAATAAACCTCTGGTCCTGTGTTCTCATGAACCCTGCCAGCTGCAGAGATTTGTCTTACAGAGCAATTTCTAACAGAAATAAATGGGTCCTTGTTTTGCTTGAGAGGTACTAAATTACATTTGCCATTTACCTAACTGCATTAAAAGACCGAGTACGAGCATGCACAGCATGTGCTGCGCAGCAGTGACTTTGTGGTCTTTGGGGATTGATATCAAAAAAGATGTAGTGCTTCATAAAGTGCCTGTGGATCAGAGGGGGATAAGTGAGCGTTGGCTGCTTATCTGTCTCATTGGTACCAGTGTGGGCCTCAGAGATAGGTGGTATCTTTGCAGCTACATCTGAATCCATTGTGGGGAGGAAAATACACCATGTGTGTTCATCATTCTTGAAATGCCTGAAATAGAAAGAAGAGTTAGCTGATTACCATCAGTCACAGATTTAAGGCAGTAATACTGTACCTCCTATAAATGTGTTTGACCAGCTGATCTCTGCCAAGGAGGGGAAGCTCTGCCTTTTGGAGGCTTTGCAGGTGGTACTTGCTCTGGAATTGTGTGATGGATACCAACAGGAACTTGCTTCCAGGTGCCAATCGAATGCATCCGTTACAGACCAGCTGGTCAGAATTAGTACTGCAATGAAAATCCCATTTTTCAGTGTTATTTGTTTGCATAATATGATAAATATGTTAACATGAATATGTTGTGAAGCAGCAGAGTTATTTGTAGGAAGGATACAAATTCAGAATTACAGGAGTCAATAGAAAGAAATGAAAATTCTGGTATTTGCTGTCTTCTGAGCTTACTCAACTAGTGGTGTCAGCTTAACAGTTATGCCTTTGCTATGAAAATTGTATGAAAACAATATAGGCAAAGTGTCTAATTTCTCACTAAAGAATGTCAGCACATGAAGAAATACCTATTTCTGATGAACTACTAAGATATGTTTATAGTATTTGTTCACGCTAGGGCGCTGTGTTGTCCTGCTGTTGGACATTTTAGTCCAAAGTATTTCATTCATTTTTGTCACAATCACTAATCTATTCCTTTAAATAGTCAGTTATCAGTGTTTTTACCATTCACAACCAATCAAGTTGCCTTTCTGCTTTTTGTGACAATCATGCATCATACTGAATAAAAACAAAACAAAATAAAACAAAACAACAACAACAACAACAACAAATGAAACGGCCAGGCTAGTTACACTTCTTCACATCTGACAGAAAGCACCTACTTTACAAGTTCATATTTTCCTGCTCTCAGTGAATTTACTGAGATTGGCAGAGTTTTTAATGACTTGATGTCAGGCCCCATCATCACCAGCAAATATAGTGGGAGCCTGTCCTTTTCAGTATCCCCTGCCACTCTGTTGAATAACATTTTTTTTTTCTTCTAGAACAGAGCTCATCTAAAAACAGTTTAAATGCCAATTTTGTACAAGAGAGGAAAAAAAAAAAAAAAACACTGAAAAAATGAGATCCCATTCATATTGCTTGGCTTTTCCATTCTGAAGAAAGACTATATATATATATATAATTAACAGAAATAACTCATACTATAGCTACAGATCATTCTTTCCAATTAATGTAATTGTAAAATTAAAATCATTTCTCAGAAAGGAACCTCTGTCTTAAAAATTAGACTTGAAAAGCAGGTTTCCAGTGTTCTAATACATTAACTTGGTTCTGTGATGTAATTTGAGAAGAAAAATTGAAATTTACATTTTTAAGGTTTTACTTCCTATTAATGTTGTTATGGAGAAAAACTCATTAACTAGAGTATTTATGAACTAAAGGAATAACAAATAAAAACAAAGTAGTTTATTGGATTTTATTCATAAGAATAGTTTTAAATATTTTGTTGAAATGCTTTTTGCTAATTTCTTTTCCCTGTAGTGAAATGGGATATGAGGATGAAATTTATTGCAATTACTCTTTGAAAAAAATACAAGTGCAGAGGTCTTCAGAGTAGGTTTGTTTACTTGAACTGTTTCTCTGAGGAGTAGCTCTATCAGAAATACTGTGTATTAAAACATTTATAGTTAGCATAAGTGTCTAAACTGCTTCCAAGAAGAAAATTTGAACTATTTTGTGTTCTGTACATCCAATTCGCATTATACTGTTTTCCTTGAACGTATTGCAATGTTAATGCCATGCTAATTTTAATATTTGGTTTTACAAGGGGACTCTTGCTTCTGAAATATATAGTGTAGTATATCACACGTGACATTGAAGTCTTGGAACTTATCAGAGATGTGACTACCAAAGTTGGAAAAAAATATTCACACCTCCAAAATCACTACACATTCAATTATTAGGATATAACAGGATTCTCATGAAAACCTCTCAAGGTCAATGAGAAATTTGTCATGTACAATGGGGGGTAGGATGAAACATAATGAATTTTTCTGCCTCTGAAACGTGATTATACGCTACAAATTTCCCCAAATCACTCGTTGTTAGCCATGCATAGAAAATGATATGTCCCACATAATGATGAATCCAGACCCTTATTTCTTGCCTGCTTTCAGCCTGCACTGACTTCTCCCCATTTCAATGATACTATTGGTTTTAGGCAACCTTTCCAAAACCCATGTGCTGTACAGATAAAAATGAGGATTAAGTTAGATACATATATTGCATCATTTCAGTGCATGCTTAATCCATTGTCTAGCGGATGAGTTTTATGTTACTGATTTGAAGTGTGTACCCATTTTCATGCTTTCTCATGAATTAATTTGTCTCCTCTGCAGTTCACAATAGGTTTTCAAATTTTGAAATTTTGCTAATCATGTTTTTCCCCTTGTCTTGTTTTTTTTTTTTTTTTTTCCAGCTCTCGTAAATGTGAAACTTTGGGCTATTGATCGGCAATGTTTTCAAACAATAATGATGAGGACAGGCCTCATCAAGCATACTGAGTATATGGAATTTTTAAAAAGGTATGACACTTGTTTGCTTTATAAGAAATACAGTGAAATTGCCATCCTCATCTTTGACTTTTTGTGAATGCAGTATTTGATTTGTGTGCTTTTCATCTCTTTTTATTTGCTGTTTAACCATCTGTAAGCAGTATCCTTCAGCCAAAGGGAGGGCAATCACCAAGAGGAATTGTGCTGCTCTTTAGTTTCATTCCCATTGCAAGTTATTCATTTGCAGAGTCACGCAGCCTTCTTGTAAAAGAAAAAGCTTTGCTATGACTCATTCAAAGCTTACGTTATTACAGAAAATACCCATCAAAATAAAAACCTCCCCAGGGAAACATCTGGTTTGCAAAGTGTTGTAGAAGCAAGTCCATTCAAAGTGTATTTTTGTACTTCCAGAGGCAAAAGGCAAGTTTCTAGTGAAGCAAAAGCCACAGGTTTCTGTAAAACACGGTTTAGATGAGTAGCAAGAAAGGCATAAAGCCAAGTCTTTCACTCCTGAAATTTGGCCTCAGTCTCACAAGTGCCATTCAGTTAGTGCCGCTATCCCAAACTATGACAAATCCTCCTTACCAAAGCAATGGCTAATATCCCAATAATTCAGCTCTGCCATAGCAGTAAAGAACTGGCTATGCTTCATGTCAGCAAAGTAATAGCAAATAGGAGCATAACATCACTGAATCCTAGAGAAAAAAATTGCCCAAGTCAGTGATGTTGAAAGTAATCCCATCATAATCCCCTCGTTACCAAGTCATTACTGCAATGGGTTTGTCCCAGATCAAAACGTTCCTGGCTGAAAAATTTCCCTCCCGAGCTGAGGACCTCTCTGTGCAAAAGTAATGAGGAGTAACATACCAGAGAGGTGATTTCTTTTGCTGGTGGACGGGGAAAGGAACAAAACCCTTCAGATTTGGGCTCCTTTTCCTCTACCTCTCTCCAGCAGTAGGCTGTGCTTGATTTCTCTCTTTTCTATTTTGGATTCAGCTAATTTTCAACACAGGGAAACGTTTTAAAACTGATTGTGTAATTTCCAAAATAAGTTGCTTAATTTTTCCCAAACAGAGGTTTTCAGAGAAATTTACTCTTATAAGACCTAGAAGATTTTACAGTTTGCAAACTGAGTAATGACGCACCACCTGTAAAGGAATGTTTTTAACACTAATTCCATGCAGCTATGTCAAATGACAGATAACAAGTCTACCTAGCATGGGATCACTTGATTTTTACCTTTATTTACTTCTGTTTCTGAACTTTTAATGTATTTTCAAACATAAGACTTATAAAAATAGAAGAACATGCACAGTACAATCACTCAGGCTTTCATAAACTCTAGGAGCAGCCTGTATTCATTCAACCTAAAATTAGTTTTTCTTCAGTTACCACTGGAGGAAAAGGGAGTTAGTAAAAATAACATATCAATACTAAAGAAACCCTCATGACACTCCTAGCTGGGAGTCACATAATTGGGTAATCCTGCAGGGGCCCAGGAGGGTGACCACAGTCACAGACCAGAGATCTGCAGGTAAGGCTTCAGAGATGATTTAAAAATATTAAAAGGTTAGTAGTAATAACAATGAAGTAGTAGAACTAAAATAATTGGCCAGGCATCATGGCCTCTGATGAGGACAAGATGTTGCCCTAGGGTGGACCTGGAGCTCCATGGAGATGTTCTGCTGCTCAGAGATTACATGCAAGTGCAGTGATCAAAGTCTAGCTTTTTCCAGGAGTCTGTTTGTGGTTATTCACAAGCAAGCTCATGAGAGAAAACAAAACCTGTTGCTGTGTTGAAAGCATTTAAAAAATCATGAATTAAAATGTTAACAAGCATTGGCCTTTTTTGTGTGCTGGTGAATGAAACCAAAAAATGTATATAAGATCAGTTCTGGGGGTTAGAGTCCCTGGCTCTCTTCCAAAGCAGAAGCTATGCACATATTAAGCTCTTAAGCTTTGAGCTTTAATAGAGATTTTCTAGAAGATTGTCAAGATTAATTTGGATGCAGGTTGCACAGAGCCTGCCCAGCTTTAATTTTAAAGCAAACAGTGTGAGTAAGAAACACAAGAGTTTTCTCACTGTATCAGAGCTTCTTAGTCACAGTCTATTACAGTGTGTTGAGAGCATATTAATGCTCATTAAAAAGGCTAAAAGCAAGTATTTTTTCTTTAAATCTTGCTGTTTCAGTTTTGGAAAATATTTTTCATGTGCAGCAAGTGCAGCATGGGGCTATTTGTCTAAAATGTCTATTTGCATGGAGGTCATTATCAAATGATATTTTCTAGTTTTGCTCTGTGCATCAACAGCTATCTCAATCTCAACATAAATCCAATTTTTTATTTCAATGAGGTATTAACTGCTCATTTTTAAGAATGCTCACGTTCTCAGTGTCAAAGGAAAAAAAAAAAAAAACACAACACTAAATCTTGAAAACAAGGAGTATGTCAATTGTTGACCTTACATGTATTTGTTATTTTTTCCTTTCCAATAATAGTAAATGAATGAAAATGCTCATTAAGAACTTTAACAGAACAGAAACAAAGATGTAAATGAAACCTGTTCACAAAAATGTCAGTGAGGTTAGAAAGCATTATTTTTTGCTCTCAATGCTCTAAAAAAGTTGCCCTTTATAATCTTTTCTTAGTCAGTAATGTAACAGTCATTCTCTTTAATAGAATGTTTTCGCCTATGAACAGTAGAAATGCAGCTTTTGGGGTGAAATAAGAGCATTCATATCTTCTCATTCATCTTGCTGACAACAGGTGCAGTTTGAGCCCAGGTGTCACCAGGGCTCCATATAGTCGTTGTACAAAATATTGGCTTGTTGGTCAGTATTTGTGGTCTTGCTGGTCTTGCTATGTTTTTCCTGAGGAGGAGCATACCGCTGAAATGGGTCAGCTATTATGTTCCTAATGTCACCCTTTTATCTCCAGAGAATGTGTACTAGTCCTTTCTTCTAAATGCTGTAGGAAGCCCATAAAAAGTACATTTCCTAGTCAAAAAATACCAGTAAAGATACTGTGCCAGAAGGCTGTCTTCTTGTTTGCTCCAAGGAGTAGTAGTACATAGTTCTTGTAGTCTTATAAAAGTCAGGATGACTCTTTTGGTTTATATAAATCAACTGCAATACACTGAAGCTAGTAGCAACTGAACATCTCAGTGTTCGTGGTATTTGTGAGGAACCAGTCTCTGTTTTCCTTTCTGTTGCTTGTAAAGTCAACGGATGATCCTTGAAAGTGATCAGAAGACGGCCAAATTCCATAGCAGCACCTGCTTCAAATAAGGAATGGAAAATCCAGGCTATTTTTTGATCCCTGTGTATATGCTGAATACCAAATCGTAGCACTGATACCCTTTGAAGCACAGCTATGGCTCATTATGGAGCTAAATCAATGCTAGATTCAGCTAGTTCAAAGTGTAGCTAATGTGCAGGTACTGGTCAAGAGTTAAAATATTAATATATTCTAAAAACGTTCTGTAGAGTTAGTAACTCCTTATGGATGGAAATGCTGAACATTTAATCTTTAATCTTTACCCAACTTAGTGCTTACTGTATGTTATTGAATATACCTGCCCTATACAAGCAAGAAAAAGCATTGCCCTGCAATGCAGATTACAGCTATGCTAAATCAACCGTACATCTCACTGCAATGTTCATTCTTGCAAGGTTACAATGATTTTCTTCTCAAGCCTGTAACAAAAATAATTCCATTTAAGCAAGATAAGCATATTTCAGTTACGGAAACAATGATTTATAAAATAAATTTGTTCAGGAAATAAGATGTGGAAAAGATTTTCACTGTAACAGGTGTAATCATTTCCTGCTAAATCATGGAAGTTTTAAGGAGGGGCACAAATATCCACTCTTCAAAAAGGCCAGAATGCCTTGGAAGAGCAAATTATGTATTTTTTTACGACTTCCTAAATTTTCCATTAAAAAGTGCCTCATGTTCTGTTCCACCATGTAAACTCTGATTCATCCAAGACCCTGGAACGGATCAGGAGAACAAGTGATGAATACTCTGTGTAGCCTCAGAGGAAGGATCTAACTTTAGAAGCGGAAACTTAAAGGAAGTTAAATGCATACAGACACACAACCTTGAATCTTATAAATAAAAATTCAGTACTGAGAAGAGAAAATCAAAGTATCTTGTTAGCCCAAGCCTTAAATTTTAACTTTACTGTAGTCCTGATGAAAAAAATTCTCACTCTTCAGCTTTTAATATTTTGTTTTAGTGTTTTGTCTTGATCTGAAGTGTCTTTTACAGTTATATCCAGGGCCAAATTGTAGGAAGTAGGAAGTTTTGATCTGGCCACACATGGCAGAACAGAGCAGATTACGTCTAAGAAAGGGGACCTTTCTAATTTTATTGTCCTCATGGCTTATCTGCATGGAGTATTAGGCTGGTAAATTTCATGTGTATAAACGTAGTTAATAGTTGCAACATACTGAAATGCCGAAATTGGTCAGTGTGTGTAGAATGATGATTTGAGAAAAGGTTTTGCATTTCATGCAAGTCATTTATCACTGAGAGGAAAGCAAATAGGAAAACATGTAAAGCTTTATTAAACGACTGTGTCTTCGACAGATTGCCTGCAGTTTCATGCAAAATGTTTCCCAAAGTGCATCTTAGGGTGAAATTATTCTGGATAGAAGTGAGAGTGAAATTAAAAGAGACAGGAAAACAGAAGAGAAGCTTTTAAAAAAGAGAGTTGGAAATCAGTGGTGAGTTGGTGAAATATGTACATTGAGATAGTTCCAGATCTGAAAAATAGGCATTGGCCTAACAAAGACAGCTTTTGTGGAGGTCTGGAACATAGATGAAGTGAACAGAGGGGATAGCAGAGAAAGAGGAAAAGGGAAGTTATTTCTAGAAGGTAAATTAATGAATGTATTCCTAATACAAATGTTTGTGGAAGAACAGATGTAACTCTTCAAACCAGAAGGCCACCTAAGACCAGCATCCTTTCCATCCCAAGATGGTGTTCAAGGCCAAAATGGAGAGGCCCAACCCCTGGGATGGGTGTGCAGCTCAGGACTTTGAAGACCAAGCATGTCACTTCAAGTGGTGCTCACCTCCGTAAGGTCTGCTAGGGTGCCCACATTTTCCAAGACAGTCCAAGGAGTATTCCTTGGAGGAACGAGCTGCACCGTTATGTCATGGCCAGGTTCCCTCTGACCTCAGAGGCAGCCCAGAAAGCAGAGTTATCCCACCTGGTGGTGCCCTATTGCTGTCCAAGCTGACTGACACCGGCTCAGTCCTGTGTTCATAAACCGTGCTGTCGAACAAGTGACAAGTGACTGGTCACAAAAAGGCTTATGTCCAAGTTGGGATCTCCTGTATGGAGCCAGGAAGGCTGGAAACATACAAACAGCACCTCCTGAGAGCTGTCAAGTCCTGATAGGACTTGAATATCTGCTCACCTTTCTCTTCCTCTTCAGTGCCCCAAACTGACCATAGTAAGATGCTCAGGAAAGAGTAAAAACAGGGTGAGGTAATTCGGACGTAATTTGGCTGGTTTGCATCTGAGCTGGCTTTCTGACTCCTCTCTGTGGAAAGCTCTGAATCTTTTCTCGCTTCTGAGGTCTTCATGTGACATTTTTAGACCTCTCTTGCCTGTTAGCATAACTCAAGCAAAGTGAATCGCATGCCACCCACAATTTTACTCTGATTTGCAGAGCTGTCAAGTAGTATCTTCTTTTCTTTCTTAAGATGCACTGTTTCTTGTATTGCCTTATGCTGCCTAAAACCCACAGGTCTGCTAAGAGAGGTAAGATCGAGTGGCTGATCTACAGGAGAGCACAGTGGTGATTTTAGCTGGAAAATGTAAGCAGCCAGATTCTTTCTGCATCACGGAAGCAAGGGTCTGGCCTTGAAGAGAGCACCTGGAAGTGATGGGTGCTCTTTCAGAGCAGACATCCACCTAATATGCTGTTGGCTGAGCTCTACAGCCACTCTGAGAAGTCAGTGAGGGTTTAAATTGCCTTTTCATAAGTGTTCAATGCGAGCAAAATGATAGGCAAGAGGGACTATTCATGCAAGCAGAAAAACAATTCAAGGTTGAGTTTGTTTAGTGCAGAAGTTTTAGTGGAGTTATGGAGTTATATTCCTCAGTGAACATCAAAATGAAGAACGAATTCAGCCTTGTTTACAACAAATTAAAGAATATTCTGATATAATATGCCTTTCAGTGGTGTGTATATATATATATATACATGTATTTTTTTTTTTTTTAAAGTGAGATGGAAATACAGTTTAGCCAGTGAAGGTTGTGTTTAATTCATGATGCCATGAGGAGCTACACTTAGTTATACCTCAGGTTTTCATGGGAAAGACTAAGGTGACTTAAGAAAGTTTTCAAGACTGAAACCTCAGTCTTCTGCATTTTGTTTAGGTAAGTCATATGTTACAGCCAGCATTGGTGTGCAAGGACATTTTAGAAAGCCAGACTAGCTTTGCATTTTAGCTCGGACTTCTTACTAAAAGTAAGAGAGTACAAAAAGAGCTGCATCCGAGGTTGGAATTCATAGGTTGCTGTGGATCAGTGCAGGATCCTGCTCCTGGGCTGTGGGGTTTGCTGAGCCCCCCCCTGCAAAAGCCAGAGGGAGCACTGGTGGGAGACGGGATGGGATGGGTGCTGCAGAGCAGAGCATTAAACGAGCACTGCAGCCAGGGAGGACCGAGGCACCCTCCGGGATGGGAAGTGGAGAATAAATAAGATGTTGGGAAGGAAGGCAGGGAGGGCCTGAAGGTAAAAAGAAGGAAAAGACTGTTGTATTTCCTTGGGGTAGGCACAGGAAGGGTTCAGGACTGTTTTTATGTGAGAGGCTCAGAGCAAGGGTGAGATGTTCTGTGCCCACAGGAGCTCTCAGGGAGTCCTGCACACCTCCTAGGCTCATGAAGACAGTCCACAGACAGACTCCCTATGGGTTGCGTGGAATTTCAGGAGCCTCATGTGAAAAAAAGCTGTGTTTTGGATCTGGAAATCACACAAAATCTTGTCTATCTGGTCTGTTTGCTTTCACCTCGTTGCTTTAAATTTGGTTTCGGCTCAGGGCACTTGAGGATATCTTGAGGGAAGTTAATGTTTGCAAGTGGCTGAGCGCAAGGGGTTGGTTTTCACTGCTCCACGGCATGCAGGCAGGTGCTGGCTGAAGCAGAACTGAAACGATGTGCTGCAGTATCAAGCTGTCGATTTTCAACATGAAAAATATTCTTTCTGATCTTTCAGTGGTGAGAGAGGCAGGTTAGGAGTTTTTGAAATAGTTTTGTAATGACTGCTTTTGACCTAGCCTCTGTATCCCCATGTAAATGCTATTAATGCACGTGAAGTGTCAGCGGCAGACACTTTATTAAGTAATGCAAGGTGAGTATTGACTAAGTATGCTTTTAATCTAAGGAAAATCTCTACTGGAGGCCAATGCACCACAAGAACAAGGGAGGAGAACTGGGTAGAAGGCAGAAGTATAATGCTCCTGTTGATTCAAAGCATGAAGAAGGTGGATGAATAATTGCTGTTTTACTGATTTATATCAATCCATTCAGCTGCAATAACCTGACCAAATACATTAAGGAGACTGAAGACAGCAGACCCCAGACCACCCTAAAGACAACATTGGCCTTGGTGTCCAGGGTATTTTAAATGTGGATTAGTCTTTAAAAGACGTTTAGATGTAGAGTTTAGGGATATGGTTTAGTGGGGACTGTTAGCGTTAGGTTAGAGGTTGGACTTGATGATCTTGAGGTCTCTTCCAACCTAGAAATTCTGTGATTCTGTGTAATACAAATGAGAATAAATCTATATCTCATTTCAATGTCCTAATACTTTGCACATCGAAGGGGGAACCAGGTATCAATGGTTTGTGCTGATTGCCCTCTTGCTTCTGCTGCTGATTGACAAAACCAGAGTGTTTGTACACCAACATATCTGTGTGTTTACTCCAGCGCCTGATTGTGGATTCAGCATCTGCTGCTAGGAATGCCATTAGCATGGATTGATTAGCTCCTGTGCTGTTTTGCATGTTTACCTTCAGTCAGAGCATTCATGCTTCAGGCTTGCTTTTTTTTTTTTCTTCCCTATTTCCGCAGGTGCTTGTTACAGCTTAGCTAGAGTGTAATGATGGAAAAGGGCTTTTCCCCATTACACCTGCTTCCAGCAGTGGCAGTCTTAAGGTTTGATCTGCAATTCAGCAGTAAATAATTTACTGAAAGCAGGTGACAGGCAGTTACTTTGCTCCTGGTGTCCATCTGTGGGGTAACTTAGGGCTTTGCTGAAATGATGGATAGATTTCTCTTGTGGGAAACAGCCTGTGACCTGGACCAGGGTGTGCAGAGCGGGCAACCACAGATGGTGAGGATTTTGAAGTGCTTGACTTTGCTGGTTCTTTATTCATTCAACTTGGGGTTTTCTAGGGGAGATAAAATCTAATTTGCTTGTAGGCTTGTTGTGCTATATGACACACTGTCTTTATATTTCAAAGGAAAACATACCAAGATCCTGTCTCTGTTGTACCACATGCACACTTTTTTTCCCTGTAGAAGTGACTGTATCAGTAGACAAAAAAAAAAACTTCAAAGATGTGGTTATGGTCTCAATAGACACCAGATCATATTTTGTATTTTGTTTTAAATCTCTGCCTTCTTATGTTAGCCTTTTAAAAGAATGGCACTGCTTTCTTTTTTATTTCCTCTTTTTTTTTTTTTTTTTTTCTTTTCGGTGAATGCTGTCTTTCATTCTTTCTTTTGTCATCAGTTACTTTTTATTCCCATGATGAGAATCATGTTTTACCTTCCAGTGCATGCAGAGTCTGATCTTGGGTGCAGATCAGTCAGACAGAGGTAATTTACTGGCAAACCAGGTATTAGTCTGGTTTCCTGTTGATACAAGTATGACCAGAATCTGGTCCTGTATTGTTGCAGTGGTGCTTCAGAGCCATCACGGTTGGTTACATCTGACATCCTGACTGGAGAAAGAAAACTCCTGTCAGTAATTTTTTGTCAGGTCAAAAACAATTCTATCTTGCTGTCTAACTATTTGCTGCTGTCAGGATTCGAAGGACAGAGCTCCAGAACAAACTGGGCTGAGAAATGACTTAAATATTTGTGTTTTCTGCAGCAACTAAGATATCCAGCTCTTCACAGCTTAATACAGAACATTCAGTGTAACTGGAGATTCATCAAGGTGTTAGAATTTGTTTGATGTAATTCATCCTTTCCAAATCAACATTTTGCATTGCAATATTGTTTGTGGCTCTGTATACCAGGATTGTTTTCCATCGCTATCTAAAATGTAGTAAAGAGTAGACATCTTGAGATTTGGGATTCTGCAAATATTAAAGTAGATGAAATTACTGTACTTAAGGTTATTTTATTCTGAACACATACAGTCACTTAAAATGAGACTCTGCAAAGGTAGCATGATCTCCAAAACATGATCTGCAGCACGGCCACAGGCTGGATAGCATTGGGTGGCTTCACTGAAGTGTCCTTTACATGTGAAAAGATGAGGAGGCAGTCTAGAATTACCAAGCAAGATGTGACGGGTTATTGTCTTGCAAATGCTATATGGTGATAATCTTTGCATCTTTGATCTGTTAGCTGTTTAAAATGTCCAGGTTAGTCATTCACACCCTAGTTGTGGCAGCAGAGGGCAGAACAGTGATGCTTAGCTTTAAAGATGGATGAATTGTGACGAATTGCAAAAGATACTACATGTTGGAGATTCTTCAGAGTATAGTTTATGCTTCACATTTATGCCTTGTTTAAAAATGAACAGTACAAACAGTAGTTATGACATGTAATGAATGGATTAAATGGTGAGGTTTCACATAGCCATAGAGAATAGGCTGTCTCTGACTGCGAAAACTAACAGACATCCCTGATACTTGGCCAGTTTGGTTGCATGCATCAACAAATTTTTTGAATTACTTGATGGGAACTTTTGCTCATTAACACTGATTTTAATGAATCTCACAACAGCTCAGAGTTTCTAGAAGTGGAAGACAAGTTTATGTTTGGCCAGTGTTGATTGAATGTGGTGATGGTCATCTTGGACAAAATACTTAACAACTGAAATGGGATTCAGGTCATAAAAGAGGATGATAGGACTGTGAGAAATGGTGGCCTTGTGGGAAGTTAGCCTTGGGAATATTTTTGGGGTCTTTTACTGTGGAAACAAGTCTGGATGATAAATACAGAAGCATTGATGTAATGTCATCATATGCCTGTGAGGAATTTGACCTGGTATGAAACAACTGAAAACTAATGTAGAACATGTTTGGAGGGTCTGGACCAGCATCAGTGGCTGGAAACAAACTTAATGCAATGTTGGGCTAGAAAAAGTTGGAAATCCGTGTACCAGTAGTCAAAAAACAGGGCAATTACATGAGCCTGCATATGGTGTGCTCTCTGCAGCTGTAAGAATTTGCCCAACTCAGATGTCCATAATTCAGGATAAGTTGAGAAGAGTCATGGGAATAATTATGGGGATGGAAAATTTGCTTTATACTGAGGGACACAAGAAGATGAAGACATCTAGTCTAACTGAGAGAAGACAACGTAGTAAAATGTTCATGTTATGTAGGAATCCATGCAGGGGACCTTAATAAAAGGCTCATACAGAAGGCAAAAAAAAGAGGACAGAGGTTGAGATAGGGTAACAATAAGCCTTGTGTTATAACAAAGGTAATTCTTAGATATTGAAACAAGGTGAAAGAGATTATGATGGATTTTATTATTTATTTTGAAATCAAGTTTTTATGTTTCTCTAAAAATTGCATTCTGTTTTAAAGCAGTTAATTCAAAAAAGTTCTATGTCCTGTGCTGTACCAGAAATCAGAGTACATGGTTTATTATCTGGCTTTCACGGTTTACTAATCAATTTGTAATTCACTGATACTCACTTAGAATGACTCATGCTCACTTAGAATGACTCATTGATATCAGTTTTAAAATTTAGGATTAATCCCAGAAAACCCAGTGCAAATGACCATTGCATTTTGCCAGGATAAAGGCCTTAGTCCTTAATTTGTAAAACTACTTCTATAGCTTACTGACAGTGTGGGAAATAGCAATGGGAGACACCCTTGTGCATTGATCTCTCTTTTATGGCCACAGATATTCCTTGTTTGTCATTCTGACTGCGTGCCCACAGAACACATCTCACCAGTGGTTTGACCTGGATGGATAAATTGCCTAAGTATCGAGAACTACTCTCCAAAGGGGTCAAAACCCTTCAGCTCCAAAGTGATCAGTGTCAAATTATTAATAAAACAATAGGTTGGAAATCAAAGCGAAAGCAGCAACACTGCAGACTAGGGAGGTCTTTTTGTGTCTGACTGCTGTAAAGGGCTCAGAAAGATATATTCACTTTGCTGCATGACAACAAACTTCACTTATTTTTGCCCCTCTCATAATCAGATATTAATAGGTATCAGGGCCTATGTGAAAGGATTATTATTATATATATATTACTATTATTGTTACTGTTTCGAATGAATGAGTAACCTGAGCAATTCTTGACAGGAACACACAGGCAGAAGTTTAGCTTCTGTATCTACTTTTCTGCTCTTCTAAGAAGAAATTTCACCACAATGTATTTGACCACCTGTGGAAGCTCTCAGCTCATTGTCTTGTTAGAAGACATGACTAAATACAATTTTCAAATACCGTAGATTGTTTTACAGATTTTTGATTACATTGATAATTGTGATAAAAAAATTACAATTTTACTTTGGGGGCGGGGATGTTGGAATAATATTTTGCTCTCATTTGCAATGAGAGGCAATGTGTCTTTAGAGATACATGCTTGTATGGGCCTGAACAGTCTTACAACTTGCAGCCTGAAACAATGGTCTGTAACACCCTAGGTTTTCTTTGATTAGCTATTCTGTATGCAATGCGGCTTCCAGAAATCAGTGTCAATTCTTCATTATTTTTTATTTTGTGGTTCAAAGGGACAGTTTAATAGGCAGTGGATCTGTCACCTTAAATAAGTCTTAGTGTTCTTCACTGATGGTTTTTTATTAACCATGCAAGTCCATGGCAGAGAAATGCTCTTACCAGTGCTTGTATGTGACTGTTGTGTCTGTCCAGGGACAATCATGCCTTTGGGTTACATTTGTCTGGAAATCATTTTGCCACTGAATTCTAGTATGTAGTATTCAAGTACACTCCAAATAACATTTTTGGCTTCCACTTACTTTCTGTTCTCTCTATTTGGGACTGCACAGCAAGTCATTAAAAGGACTATCCACAAAATGGCTTCTAGTGCTGCAGAAATAACTAATCACCAAGGGAAATTACTGGTCACTTGCTGGATGCTGAACAGTTGTAAAATCAACTTCTACCTTTCTTATCCCAATAAAAAGGATAAGAGTGCACTGGAGCACTCTCCATTTCTATGCATATCTTCATCCACCAGCCCTTCACAAAGCCTCTGTTCTGGTATGTGCCAGAACAGTAATTTTTCTCCTTGCAAAATTGTTAATCGCCTTGGGTTGGTAATTGGAAAACCAATTGAGGTCTCCAATGAAAAAAAAACCTGCTAGAGGATTACTAACAGGCTCCAAAGAAATCATGCTTGTATTCCTACAAACTGAAATGTTTAAAATATGTTGAATGTTTGGGAGAGAAGGTAGTTAAAGAAGTGTCTTTTTTCCACACTTGGTGGGAAGTTTTGCATGCCAACTAATTTTTAGAAGGGTATCTCAGACTTTGTGTTTGAAAACTGTATATCCAAACTCTCTTTTGATCCTAAAGAAAAATGCGAGTTTGTCTGCAAATGCACAATGACAAACAGAACATTTTGGCTAACCATTTATTTGATGAACAATGCGGCTTTAGGGCTGCATAATTTGTTGACAGATTATTTCAGAAATAATGAAAGAAACTTCAGCGCTCTCAGTGATCGATGAAATAAGTGGCTACAACGATGACAGGAGAGTGGTGGATGTAATTCATTTTGAGTTTAGAAAGGCTTTGGGCACCGTTGCATGCAGTATTGTCACTTGAAAGCTGAGGACATATGGGCTAGATGCACGATGGGTTGAAATTTGACAAGGCTGTCAGGCTCAAAGAGAGGTAATCAATGACTTTGGTGTTCAGTTGGTGTTGGTGAAAAGCAAAGTTCATTAGGGGATGATAGTGGGGCAAGTACTCCACGTCTCCACTGGCAACCCAGATGATTGGATGGTCATCTTCAGCAGATGTCCATCAAAGGACATGAATTAGGGGATAGGGGCTGTTTGTGCCGAGCCAAAAACATGGACCTTCATTTGAGGGAGACCTTGAGAAATTTGTCTATTGTGTCAAAATCAAAAGGTTTGTCCAGTGCTTAGGAAAGTTGTGTGTTTGAGGATACTCCGTGTAAAGATTTCAGGAGGAACCTCATAGGTCAGGTCTGGATTTAACAGGGAGTTGGTTATGCCAAAGAAGTTAACAACCTGATCTTTTCATCTAAAGGTTAGATACTCACAGAGAAAAAATACCAGTGCAAGAGGTAGTATTTCAAAAATACCAGTGCAAGAGGTAGTATTTCACATGATGACCACCGTGTTTAAGAAAATAGGTCAGGCAGGATCAGCTTCATTACCATGGCAACTTCTTAATTGCTAGTGGAGAAGGCTATGCTAGGTGCTAAACAGACTTATTTTTACAATGTACCTGGAGGGCATTGAAGTCACAATAAACAGCAGTTACTTTTCTAATACTCTGAGTGTACTCTGAGATCATATCTTTTCTATATTTCTATGCACTCAAGGTTGTGTTTTATGTATGAGTGAGTGCTCAGCTGAAGGGTTTATGGGGATTTTCTCATTGCAGCAGTGGTGACACTGCTGCAGTTAATGGAAATGTCAAACTGGAACTACTTCCAACCATTCTGACTTAGGAGTGTAAGGTTGCTGGGTGTCTTCCTATTCTGAGATCCAGCTCCAATGTAAAAAATGCACGACACAATAGGAAATGTCAGTGTCTAACTCATGCACTGAAGGAGGTCACAATGGCAACAGAGCTTCCATATACTTCATTTTTATCCTTTTATTTATATTGTCTAAATTGGATGGCCATGATAAAACTCTTGAAACTGTAGCAGTTTGTGCAAGAAAGTGGTTCGAGGCTTCAAACTCTATATTTAGCTACCACAGGAAGATTCTTTCATCTATTCCCAGAATTTGCAGAGTGTTTTCAATGAATGTACAGGGAGGACCTTGGTGTGCAACTTCCAAAAACACATTTTGCATGAGAGAAATGCATGACAATTTTATTATGAGACTTGTTACATTGCTTTGACAAATGTGAGTTGCCACTAACAGAGACTGGTACGGCATCGAGTCGTAAGCGTCAAGATACAGCCAGGAATAGTTGAGAAGCTGGGAGAGAAATGAATACATGAGTATTCAGTAAAATTCATACTTCACAGAGCAAATAGTAAATATTTAACGTTTGATCACTGTCTCTCACTCTGGGTTCCTTACAGCTGTTTTCTGAATTCAGGTCCATGCTTAAATCATTCCCAAACCTTGAAAATTGTGCATCGGGCTTGAGGGAAGATACTTCTGAAGGTATTGTAATTTGGTTAGAAAGGTTCAGGCAGGAATTTTGAGGTCTGTAAGTAGTTAGCAGTTCATTAACTTGGAGTCTGCTTTCTTCAAAGTATTCTTCGAAGTTTAAATTTGCTGTGAAGTTGCTCAGTATTTAGCAACTGTCTTTGCAGTGCAAACACCCAGTGTTTTGCAGGAGGCTGTGTACTTAATGAGAACAGCCTTTCTCCTCACTGCTCTCTCCTGGCACTGCTCATAGTAGTACTTAATAACGTGGTAGTGGTTAAAAACCTGCTTTGGACTCTGTTATTAAAGATGCTTTAGAAACAGATTTAGAACAGATTGCCTGGTCTGAAAGATTCACAGCCTGGCTCAAAGCATTGGAAGTTAACATGTCATGGCTGCAGAATGCAGGAAAAATTGGGATAATGCTTAGGTGTTGACAGTTCTTCCTTTAAGAAATAAATGGTCATGAGATAGAAGTGACACCTTTGTCTACCAGCCACAATTGAGAAAGCAAGCTTCTTCTAATGGGGTGAGTAAAAAAACCACCATGGCAGAAGTTGAAGAAAGGTGTTATTTCTTGATATTATCTAATTGACATTTATTTTCTGTAAGTCAGAAAGATTCAATACAGATTCACAAGTGGAGGCATTTTGGTAACTGTTAGTTAAATAACAGATCATGAAGAAGTGCTTTTTCTCTCTGCTGGAAAGGGCTGGCTGATACTTTTGAAGAGAGCCACGGTGCAAAAAAAATGCATATGGTTTAGTAAGCAAACTTGCATATCAAATGATTTAGCTTTCATTTAATCTTTCCTTATGGATGGCTGACAATTATCACATTGCCCAGCTAGCCCAGCTGTGGATGAGAAACAGACTAATATAAAAGTGGATATTGATGTGCCACTTGTCACTGAAATATTTTTTTTTTTCCCCTGGGCCATTTGGTAAACCTTTGCTAAAAGTGTATTTCAACAAGAACAGAGATTTCTTCAAGAGTCTGATTAGCTGTAACTTCAGTTAACTCTTAAACATAAACCCCTTAAGATGTACTCATTTGAAATATCACATAATCATGTTTTGCTGATTATAAATCCTTTGGGGATTAATACGTGTTGGAAGTACATGTTTGTTCAAGCAAAAATGAAATAGCATTCACTGGCTCTTTGGAGCTTTGAAATACAGTGAAGTATTACTTCCTCTGCAAATTGGAACCATACATATGGGAAAATAAAGTGCATGAATTGGAATACATCCTTCTGAAGGGGCAATTTTAGTCTTTGTTAATAATCTGGGTGAGACAGTTGCTGACTGCAAATAAAGCATGTTGCTGAATACAAAATAAACAGTATTGACATTAAAAATATGGACAAGGGTCTTTGAATTCATCTTGTCGCAATGCATAACTCAGGAGCATGTAATATACACTGAACTGTATTAGAGTTTAAAGGCCAAATTAAGTAAAGAACTGGGCATGCTTCCAAAAGAATAGCTCATTAAACTTCATCCCTCTGTTGGTTCTTAGGAAGCATGCAGGAAGGCCACCCTTTGATAGTCTTTGGCAAGGAATATCACATCTAATTTTGGATTTGACATTAGAAAAAGATGTTGTAGCTTCTGCTAGAGACATGAAAGCATGCTGTGCTGGAGTTGAAGCCTCAGCATAGAAAAAGCTGCTGGTTTGGTATTTGGGTGCAATTAAAGGTGTGAGTGAAATATTGTGATAATATTGCATTATATTAATGGGAAACTAACAGTGATTCATAAGGAAAATAGATCCTTTCTTTATTTAGATTGTATCTCTCTAAAGCATTCAGTATGAAGGATGCTTTTTATGTTCTACTAATGCAACCTGTTTGTATTTATCAACTTTTATGTCCTATATGTTGCGATATGGTAGCTATTTCTCTTGTTCATGAGTTACGCCTACAGCTTGGCAAACTTGTTTGGCAGGTAAAAGAAGAAAATTTACTTCAACAAATATCTGACATACATCTTAAGTCAGGAAGAGGGCTTAGGGAGCTTTTACCCTTTCTTTTGTTTTGCTGGTTCTGCTCCTTTTGATACCCAGACAAACTCCCTCAGAACCACCAACGACCACTGATGGATCTAGGAGCAAAGGGAGTATGCCAGGTTTTTCTTGAATTAAATATTTCTATTTTTGAGTTTAACCGTGTTGTTCCAGACTGCCTTAGTTTTTCTTCTTCCTGATCATGTTAAAACACTAACATGGGTATAGCATTTAGCTATTTTTCTGAGTATATTCTTATGCTGTTTTGGTACTCACAGGTAATATTGCTTTTAGAAATACCAGTCTGATGAGCAATAGGATATCTGGCCTGTGCTGTATGTCTGTGAGTTTCACCCAAAGAGCTGAGTGAAAGCAGTATAAGGTGAGCAGCATGTTCTGGACACAGGTGGCAGAGTATGATAAAAGGCGGTGACTCATAAAGCTTGCCCTGCTACCTGGCCAGCCACCAGGGATATTTGCTGTATCTCTTTATGACTTCCATGCTTCCAAACATTGCATCTGACCTCAGTGTGCTTTTCAGCTCTCTCTCCCGTAACTTAGAACAACATGAGATTTTCATTCTTCTGTTTAAAAAACCTGTTGTATGACTTTGGACATTTATCTTCAAAAGAAAAAAAAAAAAAGTTTGTGATGTTAGGGACATAAATCAATAGCCTTTGCAGGGTAGGAACTCACCCAAAGGGAATGCTGAGAAGGTGGTACTCATGCCTCTGCTATTGTTTTAGCCTGAGCCCACACTATTCTGAGTATGTGAGGTATTTTTAGCTTATGATCATAGAATATTGCTTGTTTGGAAGGACAGTGCAGCATGCAGGTGTGCAGTGTCTGCGGTCTTGGATGTAGACTATCCACCGTTGTACAAAAACAGTTGAAGGAGTATCAGTTCAGAAATCAAGTAGATGAAAAAGCAGTGGGTGCTGAAGTGCTGCTGCCTTGGAGGACAAAAGTGTAATGCCATAACTATTCATAGTTGCAAGAGAAACACTGTTGATGCATGTTTGAGTATTGGTGGTTAAAGAAATCATCCGAGATAGTCTGTTGTGATGGAGGCAGTATGTTGTGATAATGTGAAAATAGAAAAGTTATTTCTGGATTCAAATGTGAAGATGCTTTTCCAGGAAGGAAAACCCATTGGAGAGGTTAAGTTATTGTCTTTATTGTGGTGTGCTTGAAGGCTAACAAAGGCAGTGTGTTTGCAGCTCTCAAAGTACATCTTTATTCAAGTCTCTGAGTACAGTACATATTTTTTACCTGGTAATTGTTGTGTTTTGTATTTGCAAAGTACAAGAAAGATTAAGTACAAAACCTTTAATGTGATTAGAAAAAGCTGTTTAGATGTGTATCTCGTTATTACAAATAATAATTTGTAATCGTTGAGAGACTTGGCAATCTGCCTTATACATACGAATAGTAGTTTCCCTTCAGAATCATTTAGCAAGCTGAAGTATGAAGATATAGAAAGTATTGATCTACAGATAGGCAAGTATAATTACCAGAAAATAATTTGTTATAGAAAGTAGCCATTGGCATTTATAAGTGCAGATCTCATTCAGAAGCTTTTGTTTCATGTGATATCCTGCTGAGTAAAGCTAATTTTTTGATCACTGAATCCCATAGATTACAGGTTTAGTAAATTGATTATTTTGCCTTCCTTGTCCCTAGTTTATGATGTCTCTTTTGTGCCTCACAATATGTATGAAAATATTCCCTAAGTGATGCAACAATTTTTCTAATGACTTTGCTCTTATTATTTACATGTTTAAGACCAGGAATACCTGGGTAGAGAGTTTTTGTTTGTTTGTTTGTTTTGTTTGTTTTAGTTTTTTGTTTGTTTTCTTTTCAGAAAAAAAAAAAAGGCTTTTAATGAACTATATTTTCCCCATTGTTGATCTGTAACCGTTAAGTTCTTGTTGATTTGAACAAAACAAAGAATGTGGTTCCTATCTGGGAGCTTCCAGTGAAAGTGAAACAAGGGATAAATGTAGGAGTTTCAGAGTAACGTGGAGTTCTACTCTTCAGACTTCTGCCAAAAAGTATTGATTTGTATCTGAGAGATCAAGATGAGGTTCTTTTCTCATTCTTGGGCTGACCTAAACCTGGTTCTCGCGATAATGTCATAACCATGGTGGTATCAGATACTTGGGGTGGCCCATTCTTAATCTCCCCTGGAGAAGAGATACACCAGGAAAAAAAAAAACAAACAAACAACAACAACAACAACAACAAAAACACAAAAACAGTGCAAATGTTTACTGATGCTTAGTCTGGATTTCAGGAATCTCTCACTTCCATGAGTTGTTTTTTTGGCTGTCAATTAAGATGTTTTTCCATCCACACAGAGCAGTTTCCTCAGGAAAGGCTGAGAACAGCCTACTCATCTGAGGTCTTCCAATCAAAACTACATGGTGAAGTGTGGAAACCATTCTTAAAACTTTAAGAATGGTTTTTTGAATGGCCAAAATTTCATCACTATGTTTTAATATGTATTTCTTGTGGAGGAGCAAGTACTTGGCTTTCCTGAGCAATTGTTGATGAGTTTTAATCAAAATGATCGTTTGGTTTTGGTTTTGAAATTGCGGCTTTTGCTTGATGTGTGTACTTTTTCTGAGGATCTGGTGAGAAGGCTTCTGCTCCTGGGGGTGGTTTTCTTCCCAGTTTAAAAGGTGTCAGCTTCATCTTGATGATGATATTAAAAGATAAAATCCCCCACTAGCATGAATTTGGTCAGAAAATAATTACTCAGAATTAGGGTGAGAAGAAGAAGGTGCAAAGTGATGTCAGGCTGGGGATGCAAACCACCTCTGGCAAACCTGCCTGCTGCTGGAGCGTGAACTAAAATAATTCTTCTAGGTTAAATTATTTCCAACTCTGTGTGTTTAAATAACTCTACAAAGTATCTTAGGAATAACAAGCTATCAGCACCACAACAACATGGAGCATATAACATTCTCAATACCGAACAGTGTCTGTATTTCTGGAGGCGTTTCCATTTGCATTAGGGAAGCAAAGGGGGAAAACTCATCAGCTCATACATACTTTCCTGGTGCTGCTGATCAGTGTCTCTCGGCCAGGCTCTGAAATAAAACAGAATGGAACAACTGGGGCTTGACCTCCTGGTTGCAATAACCAATACTAGTCAACTCTGGCACTGGAAGGCAGTGTGTTGGAATTCTGACCACATGTAATATTTCATTCTTACAAAAAAAACAATCCAAAGATGTATTTTAATTTCTGTTCCTCATTTTAGGAAGCATCCCAGGAATCTGGAGTGGAGTTAATGACTTGCGATGCACTTAATTGCCTGTTAATGTTACTTTGTGCTGAGCAGGCAAAAAGTGCGAGCTGAGCAGGCTACCCTGAGAGGCTTATTGCTTCTTTATCTAAAGACAGATAAAAATTAAGAGAGAAAACAAATTATTGTGATACAAGACACAGTAGCATGAGATTATGCACCAAAGAGTGCTCAAGTCAACAAATATATATATATTTTTTCTGAATGTTATTTCTATTAACTAGCTTGAATCTTTTGATCTTAATATAAATTCAGTTGTGAAGAAAAAGCTAAACAGAGATATGAAACAGAAAGGAAAAGAGTAGAAGGTGTATATGGACATCATTTTAGAAGATAAATATATATATAGCAGCTCAGGGATGAGTTGCTGAAACTTATATATATGTTGAGGTTCTGTTCTGAGTGGGAATAGGTTTAAAATGCTAATAGTCTCTCCCCTTTGTGTCTAAATTTACGAGAAAATAGTCAACATAAATAATTTGACTTGTCTAGATATGATTATCTAACAACAATTTATCTTTTTTGGTTTTTATTTCAGGGAACTAATTCTAATTTTATGTAGGTTCTGCATTCTTACTAATATTGGTAGGAACTACATTTTTGAAATAAAGTAAATTGGACTTAGTCAAGTTTCTAATGGAACATATTTTCCTTGGTGATTTTAGAAAAGTTCAGTAAATATTGCCATTTGAGTGTTAAATGTTTTTATGTCCAGCCTGAGACTGGTCTCATTTTCCTGTATCCTTTGCACATTAGCAAATTGTAATAATCATTTTATGCATTTGTCCTCTACTTTCATGAGATATATTTTTAATGTGCAGACAGAAGGTGACGGTTTTATTGCTTTTATGAGCATCAGGAATACGTTCTAAATTCGATTATATACTGTCTCTGGAAATATCACACAAGCGACTTGCCAATAAACACAACTCATAGATTACCTACCTCCTTAGTTTTTTATAATTACCAGAGTGATTTAAACTGTGGGATTTGAGTATATTATTGCTTGTGACTTCAAAAAATAAAGGTAATGTATATTGGGCAGAATAATTTAAACTTTTTACAGACAATGATAAACCTGTATAGTTATTTCTGGAAAATGATGAAAGAGTTTCTACAGCTCAAGAGAAGAGAAACTTGCAGTGTGTCCCAGCAGTTCACAGTGTGATTAGAAAAATGTATTTTGAAGTGTAGAGAAAACAAGGAATTATATACAATGAAAATGACTTCATGGAACATGCCTATAGGAATTACGTTGTTGAATTGAACTTTAGATAAAGAAAAATAAAGCTTAGGTTAAAATGCCCTCAAAGGGGCAGTAAAAATCCTTAAGTATTTAGAACTTAACTTCTTAAATATTTAGAAAATTACATCTGACATTCAGTGAATTAACATTCTGTTAAGCTGCTAGCAAGGAAGCCAAGCAGGACCAGCTGGCCAACACACAGTACAAATCATTAAGATACCATTTTTAACAAGAAAACCCAAACTGCAAAGCTTTGATAGCTTTCAAAGCAAATTGCAATATGTGTGTGCACAAACACATAGTTTTTTTAATGTTTTATGCAAGGATGGGAAAATAGAAGATATCAGTTGAAAAAAAAAGGTGGTATTCAAAACAGCTAAATAACGTGTATACCCTTATCAGGAATAAGTAAATACAAAACAAAAAATTATTTTCGGAGCATAGATTAATAAAACAGTTTGTATTAGAAGAGCCCCCCTGAGGTCATCTGGTCCAAATCCCTCTTCAGAATAGTAGGTTAATTTTTCTTTCCCTTTGCATTTGCTGAATTTGCAGTTTCAGCAGGCACCGAGATTCAGAAAGCAAGTGGCTCCCAAAAACCCCCTGCCCGATGGATTAAAAGGCTGTGTCACACTGTTTTGAGGCACAAAACCCCCTTCACAGGGTTTTGGATGCCAGAGGGACAGCAAAAAAGCAAGAGTCTCCTTAGCAAATAAGATAAATTACAACCTCCACAGACAGATGTATGCCACCAAATTTTTCTTAGACAAAGGAAAAAGGAAGTCTTTATTTAAAAAAATACATAACTTGAACCTTGTTTTATAGCCTCCCAAATGAAGACAACACTATCCTAAATAATGCTGCTCTGATTTGTAATTCTACTGGATCTTGCTTTTCTTCATCTGCAAGATCCCATAAATCTTACAGAATCACAGAATGGTTTAGGTTGGGAGGTACCTTAAAGATCATCTAATTCCAACCCCACTGCCATGCACAGGGACCACTCCCATGAACCAAGGCTGTCCAAAGCCCTATCCAGCCCGGCCTTGGGCATACACAGGTTCTCTGGGCAGCCTTTTCCAGTGCCTCACCACCCTTACAGTGAAGGGTTTCTTCTTAATGTCTTATCTTAATCTACCTTCTTTTAGTTTAAAGCCATTTCCCCCTTGTCATATTCCTACACCCCCGACAAAGTGTTGCTTCACAGCTTTCCTGTAGCACCCTGTAGGTACTGGAAGGTCACTTGTCGGGTCTCCCTGGAGCCTTCTCCATGCTGAACAACCCCATCTTTCTCAGCCCATCTTTGTAGGAGAGGTGCTCCAGCTCCTTGATTATCTTTGTCGTCCTCCTCTGGACTCATTCTAGTATTTCCATGTCCTTCTTTGGGGCCCCAGAGCTGGGTGCAGGGCTCCAGGTGGGGTCTCATGAGAGCAGAGCAGAGGGGGACAATCCCCTCCCTCACCTTGCCGCCCACACTGCTGTTGGTGCAGCTCAGGATGCGGTTGGTTTTCTGGGCTGCATGTGCACATTGCTGGCTCTTGTTTAGCTTCCTATCAACCAACACCCCCAGGTCCTTCTCCTCAGAGCTGCTTTCCATCCATTCTCTGCCCAGCCTGTGTTTATGCTTGAGATTGCCCTGACTCAGGTGCAGGACCTTGCATTTGGCCTTGTTGAATCTCATGGTGTTTGCAGAGGCCCAAGTCCCCCCAGATGGCATCCCGTCCCTTCCCTTCAACATGTTGACCACACCACTCAGCTTGGTGCCATCAGCAAACTTGATGAGGTTGCACTCCATCCCAGTGTCCATGTCACAGACAAAGATGTTAAACAGCGTCAGTCCCAATGCTCACCCCTAAGGAACACCACTCGTCACTGGTCTCCACCTGGACATTGAGCTGTCGACTGCAAATCTTTGAGTGCAACCATCCAGCCAATTCCTTTCCAACCACATGGTCCATCAATCAGATCCATGACTCTCTCATTTAGAGACAAGGATATCATGTGGGACAGTGTTAAATGTTTCACATGAGTCCAGGTAGATGGTGTCAGTTGCTCTTCCCCTATTCACCAATTCTGTAACCCCATTGCAGAAGGCCACCAAATTTGTTGGGCATGATCTGCTCATAGTGAAGCTATGCTGGCTGTCACCAGTCACCTCCTTATTCTCCACGTGCCTTAGCAGAGTTTCCAGGAGGATCTGCTCCATAATCTTACAACAGAGGTGAGAATGACTGCCCTGTAGTTTCCCAGGTCTTCCTTCTATCCCTTTTTAAAAATGGGGCTGATGTTTCCCCTCTTCCAGTCAGTGGAAACTCAATGGACTACTTCTCAAATATGATGGAGAGAGGCTTAGTAACTACATCCACCAGTTCCCTCAGGAACCATGGATGCATAACATCAGGTCACATGGACCTGTGCACCTTCAGGATCCTTAGATGGTCTCAAAGCTGGTCTTTTCCTACAGTGGGTGGTTCTTCATTCTTCCAGTTCCTGACTTCTGGGGCCTGGGCCATGTGGCTGGAGCTCTCACCTGTGGGAAAAAAAAAAAGACATTGAGTACCTCAGCCTTTTCCATATCCCAGGAAACCAGGTCTCCTGTTTCCTTCTGGGGAGGGCCTGCAATTTTCCTAGTCTTCCTTTTATCACCGATAATATCTTTATCAACCTATAGAAGCCTTTCTTGTTGCCCTTGATGTCCCTGGCCAAATGTAATTCTAACAGGGCTTTCTTTGGCTTTCCTAAGTGTCTGTTTTCAATGTTTTATCTACTCCCATGTAAAAAATGACTCTGAATCCTTATGCAGTGATAAAGTTCCCCATCTCCCCAGTGCTTTGGCTAATTATTGTAATCTCCTTTGAACTCTTCCCAGTATTTTACCCTGTTTTGCTATATGGGAACAGGACACAGTGTTTCTGGACTGCTCAAACTTGCATATAGTTTCAAGATTATCACTCTTTGGTCAGGTACTATTACTTCAACCAATGATAACAGAACTTTTTTTTTTTTGGAGGAGGAAGTTATTTAGGAGGAGCTGGCTATCTTGTTTTAACTCAATGCCTATGTGCTTTCTCTGATGCTGTGGCTGTGATCTGCATGCCTGTTTCCAAAATGAGTTACTGAATACTTAGGCTATTAATGGATTCTTTGGTAGATATTAATCACCTGAGGGAAGTAAATCGCCTCATCTGCAAACTTGAGAAATGATCATCAATAAAATAGAAATGACAGTGAATAGGAAATGGATTTGTGGGAATTGCTTTCAACAGCTATTGCTCACTTATTTTAACCATATTTTGATACCTGTCAGTGAGTCAGATTTTAATTAAAGTGTTTCCTTCTAAAAATATATAATGCTACTTTTAATCAAGATGCCACATAGCCTTGAATAAATCAAAGTATAGTAAATCAGTAAATTTGCCTTTTTCAGCCAGAGCCATAACATTATCATGATAACCAAAAAAAAATCATGACCAAAACCAAACAAACAAAAACAACCAAAAAGCTGACTGGCATAAATGATATTTTAAAAATATTTTTGATAGAGTCCTAGATTCACTGGTTCATTAGGACAGGCTCTGCTCATAACCAGGCTCACTGGATGCTGCCATGAGCAAAAAGGGGCAGCACAGCACATCCTGTGTTACAGGGTTTCAACACTAAAAATGAGTATGCCAACTTCTTACCTTTTAGGTCTGTCTCCTCTGGTTCACTAACATAACTCGGGCTATTTTCAGCATCATGTTTCCATTCTGACTTGTTTCTGTCTACAACAGAAGTCATGTCCCACCTTTCCCATGTATTAGATCTCTATCTAATAATCACGTTATCTGAAGGAATACCCACTAAAAAATCCCCAAAACTCTAGTTTCAGTACTGTTTTTATCACTCTTTCAAAACATGCAAATGGAAAAGTTTTAAATGTTTGACCATAGTCAAAAGATCATTGCTTATCAATGATCTCAGTCCCTATCAACTCAGAAAGATTGAAATAGAATCATAAAATCATCTAGGTTGGAAAATACTTTCAAAGTCATCAAGTCCAACCATCAACCTGTCTTACTGAGTCCTGTCACTAAACAATGTCCCTTAGTGCCATGTCCACACATCTCATAAATATCTCCAGAGATGGCAACTTCACCTCTTCCCTGGGCAACCCATTTATTTCAATTCTTGGTAACCCACTCAGTGAAGAAAGTCTTCCAAATATCAAATATAAACCTCCTCTGGCACAACTTGGCCATTTCCTCACATCCTATTGTTTATTACTTGAGATAAGAGATCAGCATGCTACAATCTCCTTTGAGATAGTTGTAGAGAATGATGAGGTCTCCCCTGAGCCTCCTCTTTTCCAGACTGAACAACCCCAGTTCCCTCAGACGCTCTTTTTAAGTCTTGTTTTCTAGTCCCTTCACCAGCTTTGTTGGTCTTCTCTGCACACGCTCAAGCAACTCTGAGCACAGCACTCAAGGTACAGACTGACCAGTGACATGTACAAGGGACAATCACTTCCCCAGTCCTGCTAGCCATGCTATTTCTGATACAAGCCAGGGTGCCACTGGCCTTCTTTGTCACCTGGGCACACTGCTTGCTCATGTACAGCCCTTGTGGACCAACACCCTCAGGCCCATTTCCTCTGGGCAGCTTTCCAGCCTCTCTTCTTCAGACCTGTAGCCCATTGTGGGGTTGTTAGGACCCAAGCACAGCACCTGGCACTTAGCCTTGTTGAATGCCATACAACTGGATGCAGCCATCAGTCCAGCATATCCAGATCCCTCTGCAGAGTCTTCCTAGCCTCAAGCAGATCAACACCCTCACAGAACTTAGTGTCATCTGCAAATTTACTGAGTGTGCACTTGATCACCTCATCCAGATGGTTAATAAAAATATTACACAAAACTGGCCGCAATATGAAGACCTGGGGAACACCACTTGCGACTGACCACCAACCAGATTTAAGCCCATTCATGACAATCCTTTGGGCCCAGCCATCCAGCCAGTTCTTCATCCAGTGAATTGCACATTTGTGCACGCCCTAAGCAGCCAGTTTTTCCAGGAGAATACTGTGGGAAACCATGTGAAATGCTTTATTAAAATCCAAGGAATTCACAGCCTTTCCCTCATCTATTAAGCTGTTCGTCTTACCGTAGGAGGAGATCAGGTTAGTATAGTAGTGTTCTCACTGACATTCATATTGGGGATAAAGAGGCATTTATGTAGCATGTTGATGTTTTGTAATATGTTGAATAGCAATTATTTCAACAAGCTGATAGAAGTTAGTGAAGCTTTCATGTTGCAGTGGAAAAAAATGGAAATATAAGATGTACTGGATAGAGCAAAGTTACGCATCTGTTGTCATTTAAGTGGAGAAAGATAAATGGAGCTTTCAGAAAGCTACAGTGCAGCTGAACATATCCAACATGTATTGGCTCAATAACGTCCATTAAATTTCCCAAGAATTTGCCCACCAGTACGAATGGCCATTACAAGGGTCAACTGAACCATGGTCAGTCCGTGTCACTGCCTACCAAGAAGTTTCTCCCATTCTCCAAACAAGTTTGTAACTGGAGTGCATTGTAGATACACCCACGTGTCTAGATCTGTGCTCACCCTGCTTTTCATCCAACCCAAGATGTCTTTTGACTCCAGTTTGAGTCAGCTTGATATTGTGCTCCCAACAGACACTTTCAGGCACCTGGTCTTAACAGAGGTATCTTAAAAAATTGGGAGCCAGTTTTAGGGTTACAGCCCCTACAGCTGGTCTTAGAGCAAATACAGAGGAAGGAATAAGTAACGAGTGTTTGGCAGCAGCTGAGTAGGGTTCTACTTAACAGTTTAAATAATCTTCCCGTCATTTTTGTTTGTTTGTTTGTTCTTTTTGTTTTGTTTTGTTTTGTTTTGTTTTGTTTCCCATTATATTGCTTGCCTGTTTGCAATATTCCCAAGATTGTTGGGAAACAATTGAATTTTCAGACCTTATTTTGAATCTGTCAATCTTATTTGATCATTTCTTCAATACAATCCCAGCAACTTGAAAATGCTCAACATTTAATTTATTTTCAGCTGCGTTCCATTTTCAGAGAGAAAAAAAAAAAGTATTGAGGTTTGTTGTACATAGCAAATTTTTGACTCCCAAGATGCAAGGATTTTACTGATGGGAGAAAAAAAATCAACGACATCATAAACTCAAAGATTAAATTATTCTTCTGTTTTCTTTAATTCAATAAAAGGACTGAAACTTATACTAGAGAAAAGGAGGTATATCACTTACAGCTTTAGAGCCATTTCAGAGGTATTTGGTGTACTGGGCCTCCTAAAACCTGTGGTAGTATTATACATTTCAAACTCTACTCAGTCAAAGGTCTCTGCAACATTTATAAAGGCATTCAAAGATAACAGAGGAGTTCAACAAAAAGATGAAGAGCAACAGCAGCAGCTGTTCCACAAGTATGAATAAAAGCCATTAGAAATAAAGAATTAAGACAACCCATCTGTTAGCCTTCAAAAGTTCACAAAGGATAAATGTCCCAAATTACACCCCCAAATCAATAATGTGTGTGCCATTCTTACTGCTGTGACCAGCAAATGAGCACACTGCTGAGAGAATGACTTTTCTTAAAATAGGAAGGGATATGCTGGCAGTATATTTTTGCCTTGGGCAAATCTTGAAGTCAGTGTTCCTCTTCTGTCTCCAACTGAGTAGTAATTATTCAATGCTGCTCTGTGGTTGTGCAGGTTAGAAATTAGGAAGTGGGCTTTTTGCCCTTTGATGTGTTTAGAGACTGGCTTAGGCTGGCTAGTATATCCTGGATGTCTTGAAGTAGTTGCTGATAAAACCTGGGGCTTGCACCAACACTGCTTGTCTGTAAGAATGTCTGAAATGCCTCCATCAAGCAGTCTGAGATGAATTGACATGATGCTATTCTCATATTTTCATGCAAATCTGGTTGCTTGAGATCTGTACCATGAAGAGGAATGAGCTCTTTCTGGATTCTGATTCCTTTTTCATAGTTTATTTCTCTGTGGAGGAATTAAATAAGTCAATTCCTGGAAGACTATTCTCAGTGATGATCTACTAATCAAAAGCGCTTTTGTTTGGACTTGTCTGTGTGTGAATCATCCAGAGCGCATTGATCTGGGCAGAGAAGTTCAAGATTACCCCTGAATTCTGCTGTTTTTTACTGAATCTAGCAATTGATGACACTGCCAAACACAGGGTGAGCTTATGTGGCAAGGTTTTGTTAGCAGGGGCTGCAGGAGTGGCCTCTGTGAGCAGAGCCCAGCAGCTGCCCCATATTAGAGAAGAACTAGCTCCAGCTGGCTGCAAAAGAGAACTGCTGCCAGCCAGAGCTGAGCTGTGGGCAATGCTGGTTGTGCCTCTGGGAGAACACATTGAAGAAAGGAAAAAAATGCTGTGCAACAGCAGATAGGAGACAGGAGTGATAAAGTGTGAGAGAAACGTGATTGCAGATGCTAAGGTCAGTGAAGGAGGGGAGGAGATGCTCCAAGTGCTAGGGCAGAAGTTCCACTGCAGTAGTTCTTGAAGAGCAGCTGCCTGTGGAAAGCCCACTCAGGATCAGTTCGGGAAGGATGGTAGCCCATGGGAGGGACCCCATGCTGGAGCAGGGGCAGGGAGTGACCATGAAGAATTGGCAGAGACACAGTGTCATGGACTGACCGCACCCCCCATTCCCTGGTCCCCTGGACTTCTGGGGAGGAAGATGTAGAAGAGGTTGGATGAGGGGTAGGTGTTTTTAGTTTGCTTTTAGTTCTCACTGTTCTAATGTGTTAGTAATAGTCAATAAATTATATTAATCTCCCTATCTTGAGTCTGTTTTAGCCCATGACAATAATTGGTGAATGATGCTGCCCTTACCTCAACCCTTGAGCCCTTTTTCATTGCATTTTTCTCTTCCTGTTCCTTTGCGGATGGGGAGTGAGGCAATGGTCTGGTGGAATTCAGCTGCTCATCAGGATGAAACCACACCACAGGGTCACCCATCAAAATCACTACATAGGATTGTGCTGGGCAGGATTTTCTTTTTTTTTTTTTTTTTTTTTTTTTTTTTTTTTTTTTTTTTAAATCACATATAATAGATTGTCTGTAGTACAAAAACTCTTCTGACGTTTCATGTAGTAATCAATAAAAAAAAAAAAAAGAGAAGGTGTTCAGGTATTCTAATGCTTACTTTGTGAATCATCCAGGTTCAGTCAATGGCTGCATTAGGGAGTAACTTTTCCTCAGTGTTGGGTCTGTAACAGTGAACTTCAGGTCCCTTTGGTTTGATGGACACTGAAAGAAGTTGCTTGGGAGAATGAAAAATGCTTGTGATTCTGATGATCTTAAACACATTTACAGTTGTTTTTTTTTTTTTTTTTTTTTTTTTAATATATATATATTTATGTAATTTTGAAGGCAGAAAACTAAATCTTTTTATATGTCCTTTTAATACTGCTAGTTAAAAGGCGGTAGGCAGGAAACAGCATTAGAACAGCATAACAGCAGCAAACATTGCAAAACAGAGTCTGTGCTTTGAAAACAGTATTGTCAGTGTCTTCTTGAAAGAGATATTGTTATGACAATTTGCTGTCAAGTGCAGTAGACATCTGTTAGACACAAAATGCCTGGCTTAAATTGTTTTTGAAGATGTTGTAAATATCCAATTTGGAGAAATGTGACAAAATGGACTATGGATGCAAATATGACTTTTCACTCCTTCAAACTCTACACTGCAATGTTGTCTTCAAAATATTACTCGGTGTTTAAGGATCTATTTGAGATAGTGCAAGAGTGAGTTGAAAACATCTTTCATTTTCAAGTTGTTGCAGGAGGCACGGTCGAAAGCACGACAGACACACAGTAGAGTCAGATCATGCTCCATTTTATTGCCCGAATAGCCTAACTTTTATAGAGAACTTAACAGGGGTGGACAGTGTTTCACACAAGATTATTGGTCAAAAGCACTCAGACAAACAGCTACAAGAAAACAACCCCACCTGCAAGAAAACAACCCCCTTGTGATTAGCAGTCACATAGACCTTGTCCTTGAGGCCAGCTACTGGTAACAATATTTTCCTGAATTCCTCAATTGGGCGATGTGGGAACACTGTCATGGGAACTTCTCATAGTTGCCCTGGTAGCTTGGTTTGCTCAGCTACAGCAAGCCATGGGATTTTTGCTGTTTCAAGAAATCCCTCAACAATTCCCCCTTCTTCTTTTGAGCAAACCAAGCCTGACACAGCAGTTTTACAAGTAACTCTTTAGCTATACTTACAACACACAACGATGATTACCACCACCATAAACCAAATCCTTAATCCCCTTGTGATTAAACCCAGCAACCATCTACACTTTGTTTCAAACAAGTCAGTGAACCATTGATTGAAAGGATTGATACCATATTGAATCTTTCTCATGTGCTCTTTCAGGAAAGTAATGGATTTGTGAATTGACACATTATGATCAAAAAGGTTTAAACAGTACATTCCCTTAAAGTCCTCACACCCATTCCTTTGAGCCAAAAGCAAGATGTCAATAGCAGCTTGATCCTGTAAAAGCAGATGTTGCAGACTATTTTGATCTGGTAACATCTCCTCAAGTATCTCTGTCGTGGCATAGGCTTGCCTCTCGGCCCAGCATACCAATTTTTCTAAGTTGTTACATGCGGCCGCAGATGCCATTCCAGGCACTGAAATTGCTAATGCCGCTCTAGCTGCAACCCCACACAATTCAACATTATCATTGCAATCCAATGCAAGCAATGTCCATTTATGTCTGGTGATCTCACGCAACTGTAACAAGCTAGGAGCAAATACAATGAGTTTATCTATGTAACATGGACATCTGATAGCATTTGCAGGGATACCTTGCCAGGCCCCATCCCCACAAATCAGAAGCACATCAGGAGGTAAGGCCAAAGCTGTACAATTGTTCCAAACACTGTAGTTGTTACCCCTTGTCTCCATGCTACAAACCCCTAAACCCTGCTTAGCAGCGTCATTGCAATCACAGGTGTTATTTGTGTCTTTGTACCAGTATGACCTTTTCCAGGTTCCTGTAGCAGGAATCATCTGATATCCACGGCTACGTTCACTTTTGTAGCCACCTTTCAGGTTGATACACATTTGACTACAGATACCAAGGTTTTGACATTCATCAATGTCTCCACAGTTTCTCTTGTCTATAAACTCAAACCCAGCTGGACAGTCACATTCATTTATGATGCATTCCTTCAGGGGCTCATCACCCCAGTCCTTGCAGTCTCTCTGCTGGTTACACACTTTATTGATATCTATGCATTCTCCACTTCTGCACTTGAATTTGCCAGGTCCAGAACACTGAATAACATTGTTACAGTTTGCTTCATCAGTGCCATACAGACAGTCTCTCACACCACTGCACTGCCTACTCCCATGGACACAGTTCCCATCTTCACATCTGAAATGGTCTGGCCTGCAGGTCCGAGAAGGGCAGTTAATTTCATCACTTCCATCCTTGCAATCAGGATCTCCATCACATCGCCACTTCTTGTGGATACATTCACCTGAGCCGCACTGCACCTCACTCGTAGCACACTTCACTGGAGGTGCAGGCTGGCGGCCACACTGCTCCAAAGATTCATCCGAGTGGTTGGAGCAGTCAGCATCATCATCACACACCCAGCTGATAGGGATGCAGGTAGAACTCTTGCACTGAAACTCATGAACACCACAGGTAGGAGGTGCACACTCCAACTCATCGCTACCATCACTGCAGTCATCTTGAACATTGCAGACAAAGCTTTTGGAAATACATTGCCCACTACTGCATGTGAATTCTGCTGCACTACAAGTCACAATGCCACAACTCTCTTCATCTTCTCCACTGTCGCAGTCCTTTTCACCATCACATTTCCAGGACACTGGGATACACTGGGTTGACTGAGGACCACACCTGATTTCATTTACCCGGCATGTTCTCGTATGACACAGCTCAGCACTCTCATCAGACCCATTTTCACAGTCCGGATCCCCATCACACTGCCATCTATTTGGCACACACTGACCACTGTTGCACACAAAGTCAGATTCAGCACACGTCTTCTTCACACAAGCACTCTCATCACTGCCATCTGAGCAGTCTTCACATTTTGCTCTAGCACCGTCGGCAGCAGTGCACAGGCCGGCGAGGGCGAGCAGCAGGCAGAGTGCCCCGCAGCGCGGCAGCGCCCGCCACCGCCCCACACCTGTGTCACTTATACTACTCCTATTACCCGTGCTGTTAGTGTCAGTGGCATCCTCCTGGTTCCGTTTCTGTCTTTGTCGCCCCTTACTCTCCCCCTTTTCTTTTTGCCACTGACCATTCACCACAAATGGATGAGACACATGATTACTAGTTAGGAAAGAGAGTGTAACGTCTGCTATACGGCTGCAGGCAGTGCCGGCTGCGACCTTAGAAGCTGTTTGTGAAACAGCCTGCCGGTGGTCATTTGGCAGTGTAATCTGCGTCTCTGCACTCCTGCCCTGCAATAGAGCTAAATCGTCATTAATAGTCTGTAGAATGTGGCAACCCCACGGAATGTTATCCAGAAACATAGTTATAACACCGATCTGGGGACGAATAGTCTTTTTTGCATTGCAAGATAACCCTCTTATACAAAGAATGCCAGAGAGAAGCAGCACAGCCGCCGCTGCCTCCATGGTTACGTCAGACAGGCTGCAGGGTCCTGATGTCCGCCCCTCTGCTCTGTGCCGACTCGCCACACGGTGAGGGTCGGCCGCCATTGTCCACTGACGCCTCTGGTCTCCCGTAGCAACTCGATCTCGGATGGCCCGTATCGCACCGCGATTCCGCGTCTCTCCGCGATTCCGCGTCTCACCGCAATTCCCTTTTCCGCGTCTCTCCGCAAATTCCACGTCCCGCCGCAACTCTAATTCCCGCGGCCCTCCGCAAATTCCACGTCCCGCCGCAACTCTAATTCCCGCGGCCCTCCGCAATTCCACGTCCCGCCGCAAAACCCCGTTCCCCGCGGTTTTCCGCGTGTCTCAGCGGGAATACCACGCCTCACCGTGAGTCCTGTGTACCGTGTTTCTGGGCCGGTGTCCGGTCCGCTCAAGCGCCGGTCGGATGGGCGCTCCGAAGTCCCGACGGCGCGGCGAGGTCGCGGCGCCGCTGGTCCCGGCGCCGCTGGTCTCCTGGTCTACCTGCGTTCAGATGTGCCGGCGCCGCTGGTGTCCCGCTGCGCTGCGATGTTTGTCCCGGCGAAGCTGCGATGTTCCGTTCGGGTCCTGTTCAGGTCTCAGCCTGTTCGGGCGCCATATGTTGCAGGAAGCACGGTCGAAAGCACGACAGACACACAGTAGAGTCAGATCATGCTCCATTTTATTGCCCGAATAGCCTAACTTTTATAGAGAACTTAACAGGGGTGGACAGTGTTTCACACAAGATTATTGGTCAAAAGCACTCAGACAAACAGCTACAAGAAAACAACCCCACCTGCAAGAAAACAACCCCCTTGTGATTAGCAGTCACATAGACCTTGTCCTTGAGGCCAGCTACTGGTAACAATATTTTCCTGAATTCCTCAATTGGGCGATGTGGGAACACTGTCATGGGAACTTCTCATAGTTGCCCTGGTAGCTTGGTTTGCTCAGCTACAGCAAGCCATGGGATTTTTGCTGTTTCAAGAAATCCCTCAACATCAAGTATTTGCATCTTGTATGAGATCATGTTTTTTGTGATGCCATTTGACTTTATTCCGTTGTCACAGTGATGAATTTGTTGTTTCAGTTGAAATTCATAATAAATCAGGCTAGACACACCAATTCAGGATTTTCCATGGAGGCTGAAGTATGAGGGTTCATTTCCCACAATATCTCCAACAGCAAGGGAAAAAAGCTGGAGAAAAACTCATTGGCAGTGAACTGTTCTGAATAGGTAATAATTCCTAGGCATTGCTAGCCATGGAGAACTTAATTTTTCCTATATTGCAAATGCAGGATCGTAGAAATAAAGAACTCGATGTATGAGAGTGTAAGGCGTATTGTGGTGGGTATTAATTTTTAATAGCCTATCTAGTAATTTCAGAGAAGATAAGTGAGTTGGAAGATATAGAATCTTTCCTTTAGGACCACAGGTATAATTTGATTTGGAAATATGAGGAAATACCAACACAACAGCAGAAGAGGAAAAAAAAAAAAAAAGCATTCTCAAAAGGTAATAGCATAGAATGGCTTGGGTTGGAAGGGACCTTAAAGGTCATGTAGTTCTAGCCCCTCTGCTATGGGCAGGGACACCTCCCACTGGATCAGGTTGCTCAAAGTCCCAATCAACCTGCCCTTGAACACTTCCAGGGATGGGGCATCCACAGCTTCTCTGTATAATCTGTTCTAGTGCCTCACCACCCTCATAGGAAAGAATTTCTTCCTAATACCTAATCTAAATCTACCCTCTTCCAGTTTAAAGCTATTAATCCTTGTCCTATCACTATACTCCCTAACAAAGAATCCCTCTCCAGCTTTCCTTTAGGCCCCCTTTATGTATTGAATGGCCTCTGCCAGGTCTCCCTGGAACCTTTTCTTCTCCAGGCTGAACAACCCCAACTCCCTCAGCTTGCCTTTGTAGGAGAGGTGCTCCAGCCTCGATCATTTTTGTGGCCTTCTTATGGACTTATTCTAAGGTGAGGTATTAGTTTTCCTCCAGCAAGGGCTGGCATGGCAGTAGCGCTACTGACAATGTGAATCCTGTCTTTAATTGGGTGACCAATTGTGCATGCTTAGAATTACCAATATTATCAAAGTTGTTGTTACTGTTGAGCATTTGCTCTTTCTGAGCAACTGTCCTTTGCAAGATTAATAATCTTGAGTAAATGTATCTAAAATGGGTGAATGGGTTTATATACCTGCTAATTTTGCTCCTTTTCTCTCATCATGACAGAAACATTTTTTTTTTCTTTCACTTGTGCAATTTCCCCAGTGACTGTAAAATGAAGTAGGAGGGCTGTCTCTGATCATGAAGCCCTGTCAGGGAAAGACAGGGATTGACAGAAGCATGGAGAAAAAAAAATGGGTTCAACAAACATCAGTAATACAGTGAAATGCAGTGAAAATACTTATGGATTACAAATTTGTCTAATATATTTATGGTAGGTCATATTTATCAAGACTATACTTACAGTAGGCTATGCTTATCAGTACTATACTTATGACAGACTATGTACATATATACATATTCATAAAATGATCGATACCAAATGTATCAAACTGATCTCAAAAGAAGGGTCTAGGTGATACTGACCTCAAACAGGTTTAATTAAGAAATCGATCTCAGAAAGGACCAAACGTGAAAGGGTCTTAGAAACTCACCTGAGACATAGACCACCTTAGGAATGGACCTAGAAAGGGTAGCAAAGTGACAGATGGAAACTCACCTGGAAGTTGAAGCATGTTGCAGAGTTTAGGATTTGATACACAGCATCACAAAGTCAACGTGACATTCCATAGAAGCCTATCTGAAAACGAAAAAAAATAGTAGAGAATAAAGAACACATGCTGAACAAGAAGTTTCTCAGACAGACAAGCTCCATATTGGGTAAAAATCTGGCCCATATTATATTATTGAGACATACGAGAGCATAGAACAGTGTCACTTCAGATAACCAATAGGTGAGAAATCCAGTACAGGATAGTGTTTCTTATTTTCCTTCATTTTCTTGAAAAACAACAACAACAAAAGTTTCCTACCTCAATTCCCACTTCCTCGGGTGCTAAGTTGTTTCTCGGTTTCTTGCTTTGTCTTGATTGGCAGTATCTTCGGGACATCTCTGGTTCTCAGGTGTCCAGCTGCATGCCAAGGATGCCCCTGCTTCCCAGGCCTGCATTTCCCAGGCTAGCCGCCATTTTCTCCTGCCAGGGCTGAGCAGCCATTTTGTGTTGCTGCTTTCCCCTTACAGTCCCATTACCCCTGTCACTGCTCCCATCACCAAGTAATTCTCTGAGAGAAAATGCTTACTACAAATGCCCTTAAGGAGTTTATTTACCAGAATAAGCTCTATGTTATGAGTGGCAGGGCTTTAAAACTGTAGCGACAATATTTTCATTTAGAGATGAACAATCTTAAATGATTTTAATGCCTTTGTAGCTTGAGCACAGCAGATAAGTCATCTGTAGCAATTGTAGAACAAATGTATTTAGTCTTTCTAAAAGTTGTGTTATTTGCACCAATTTCAAGGCCAGACATAAGTGTAATTAATGCAAGTGTGAGTGAATGTCGTTCTTCATTTCTCTTTCTTTTTTCCCCTCTAATATTCTTTAAGCTAAGCAAAAAGTGCATGAAATTGCTTCAGGAAAGCTACCCTTGACTTACCAATTACATTTAAAATAGGAAAATACTGAGTTTCTAGAGAAGTGAACACACTTTCTGAACTTATTTTCTGTCTCTTCTTTTCCATTCCATGTGATGGGTATTACGTGTAAAGAAATAGGTTATCCTCCAAATAGTAATTCTTTTCTGATGGGAAAGAGAAATTGTATCTGGATGCAACAGTTTGCAGATACATAATGAATATGCTACTGTTTCACTTGGTGCCTTGGCCTGTATCACAAAAGCATTTCACAGCTGTGTGGGGTTCAGGCACATGCTAACAGTTCTCCTCACTTTTCAAAGGAGACTTCCTTTACTACCACCTCCTCCAAAGCGTTGTATTTTCTCCAAAAGGCTGATACACCATCCGGTCACCAGGTAATCTCAGTGCTTGGACATTGCCAGGCACTTCTGACACCCAGTAATCCACATGGCATCCTCGAGTGCCGCAGGGAGATGGTTTTGTTCGTGATCTGAAACTCGGCTTGCAACTTGGTTACCAGGATGGAAATAGATTTTTAAAGTACTGGAAGAAGAAAAGCACCTTGCAAAACATAAAGCCAAGCCTTTCTTTGTACTTCTGTTCTCTGTCTTCCTAGCTCAGGTTAGGATTTATTCCGTTATCAGCCATTTTTTTTGGTTTGTTGTTCCATATGTTTTGTTCCATATTGTTTTTTTTGTTGTTGTTCCATATGGATGTACTGGCACGTGTGAAAGGGACAGAATCTGTCCCATAAGATACGTGTGGTATGGGAGCAATATAGTTTTTCCAAAAGCAGTGTCAGCATTCGCTCATTCTCTCTCTCTCTCTCTCTAGATATAGATATAGATATATCTCTCTATATATTATATATATATATATTCATTCTGAAATTGTCTTCTATAAGATCCCCTTTGAAACAGTAGCAGCCAGATCTCTCAGGACAGATGTCAAAATGGGGAAGGTAATTTCCCCTTTGTGCCGTGGGGCTATATAGGGTTGTCTGATGCAATATGTCCCAGTCTAAGAAGGCAAAGAAAAGACAACATAATGATGTCACAGTGAATTTTTGGAAGTATTCATGAATAAGGCTGGAAACTTGTTTCTTAGTTCTTTTGGTAAGACCAGATCCTGGCAGAACTAGAGTTCATATCTGACACAATGACACAATGGGTGGCTGCCTGTTACAGAGCATTCTCAGGCTGAGTTGATCAAAACATAGTTTATGTGAGCATCATAAATCAAGAGACAGCATCTGCCAGGTAAGTTTTATCCTTGGTTCTTTCAGAGAGGAGAGACTGTGCTCTAGGGGCATTCCAAATCTGGTAAAGCAAGAGCAAAAGTTTTAGCATTTTTCAACCTTCATTCCACTTGGCTGTAAAAAAAAAAAAAAAAAAAAAAAAAAAAAATCAGCGAAAACAGACAGACTTCATTTCCTGTTACTGATATATTTTTGACTTTTAAACTGTGCTTACCCTAACTGGCCCAAGGAAGAAAACATTGACAACAGGACAACAATTGCATTTATTACCGTGCCAACCAATAATAAAAGATAAAGGTTTTGTTTCTTGGTTAACCCTCATGGACTGTCTGTTCCTGTCTGCAAAGCTAGATGAACACTTTTAATGAACACCCTTTAAAAGTTAAGGAAACGCATCTTGAAGTGTATTTAGAAAGTGAATAGCTGCTTTTGTGTTGGGCTGAATACAGAAGACATCTAAGGACTCTGCATTGTTTTCATGCATGTCAGAAGACAGATGTGCTGTCTGCAAGCTGGCATCTGTGCTGCTAAGTGTTTTTTAAGGTAAAATCAGCCCCTTGGGTTATAGCCAGGAATATTTGGAAGCCCTTGCTGGTTTTATACAGGGGTAGTCCCATGGGATGAATCAAAAGTTAATGCAGTCACCTACATCACGCGCTTTCCTGCAGATCATGGTTGTTACCAATGGGATGTTGCTTCCATCTAAAAGTCAATGACTGCAGATCACTATGAATCAAAACCTCACCTTTCACACCTCCTTCCGCTCCCTTCCGATCAGGCACATCTTTGCTTTTTTATTTGGATGGAGATTCTACATGGACACTTTTGCACAGCTGTTTTTGCCAATTTTGGCATCCTTTCTTTAACATTTGAGCTCCCTGTGAAAGCGTTAGCTTCTAGAGCCAACAGGAAAAGCTGTTCTGCAGTTCCTACTGACAGCAAGCAATTCCCCACAATGCCCTCACAAGGTGTATGGATTGTCATCAAGTACACAGTAGTAAACATAGTACAATAGCAAAAACAGTACAAAATAGTTCCATAGCTGAATGGCATGGAATATAGCTAACAAAAAGCCACCTCTTCTTGCCAGCCTGACCAGCTCCACAGGTGCAGCTAGTTCAGTTCTGTGTTTCGTGGTCAAAGGAAAAATCTAACAAGGTTTGGGACAGAAAATGATAGTGTTGTGGTGTTTGTGGATTGATGTAAAAACATGACGTTTATTGCTGTTTGCTGTAAAATTCAATTTTCTTATGCAGACTTGAACCATGAAGCCACTAACCAGGCAGAAAACACTGGTTAGGGATCTGTTTTTCCTTTCCTCATCGTGTGCTCTTAAGCAGCTTTGTAGGATGGCCTGGTGGTCACTCTTCAGGTGGGTTTTGGACTGTACTTTTGCAGACAGGTCATATAAAACAGGCATAAATAACAGAAATATTGTTGAGCACCCGTATCACAATAGAAAACTTAGAGGAGCAGGGGGAGACTACAGGTGAGCAGAATTTCAGTTGTGAAAGCCTCTCTGTTCCATATAGAGCCTTATCTTATGTCATTAATTACAGTCCATAGGTGGGGTTTCTGTGCGTTTGATTTTTGTTTTTTTTTTAACTGATCAGTGTTACAGGCATTAAGTGTTGCAGTGTTGTTCACAAGTCAGCTGTTTGTTTCACAGGGGAATTTGTAGTAGAGTTGGAGCTGCTTCTGCAATTAATCACCATTTTTTTCACAAAATAGATTTAAAGGATTAGGCAGCAGAGAAAACCCTGGTCACCCTCTCTCTGTCCTAGGAATGAGTAATCAAGATATTCACCCACGATGAACAAGAGGTGTGTTCGTTCACACTTCTGCCTGGGTGGGTCTGAATGCAGATCTTTCCCCTTCCAGTCAGCTGCACAATAAATTATTCAGTGTAGGTAGAGAAATTGCTGCTCAATGTTTGGAATAAGAGACAGCTGGAGGGAGCCCCCAGGACTGGATCATCAGACTTGTGGGAAACACCACTTAGAAGGAAAGGCTAAATAAGTTGTTAGTGTTAGTCTACAAAAGGTGATGTTCCTTGTCTGTGTGCGTGGTGGTTATGGAGGGAAGTAGAATAAACTCCTTCACGTGGATTGCGGGTAAGATGAAGTGACCTGTGCTGAGAGATATGAGCATTAGATACCAAAATGTTTTTCTAGCTGTAGCAATTGTTATCTAGAATGGATTACATTGATGTTTTAAAGCCTTCGTTACTGAAGGTTTTTAAGGACTGGGGAGAAAAGAACTTGTCAGAGAAAGTCTGCATTTATGTAGTCCTGGTTTTTTTGTTTTGTTTTGTTTTTGTTTTTTTTTTTTTAGACTTGTGCACAGCGTAAATGATTTCATGATGAGATAGAGCCTTGTTTGCTGTGACTTCTTCCACCATAAATAATGAATACATCTGAATTGAAATGCTAAATTATCTGGTATGCGTGTTTTCAGATTTCAGTTTCACAAAATAGTAGAAAACAGAATCTAACTGTTCTTACCTGTAGGGCTGCAAAATCTTCAAAGATTTCTTTATTTGGTGCCTTCTGCTCCTGTTTGTCTTCCCAGTGTATGTTTTCCAACGTGCAGCAATTTGCTGCTCAGATGCTTTCCACAAAGCTCTCCCTTTAGAGTCGAGGCTCCATTTTCATGTGAGTGCAGTTACCTGCGTGAAATAGTCTCCAAAATATTGATCTTCATATGCAAATCTTCGTAGAGCAGGCAAGTAAGGATCTATTTTAAGACTCTGTTTAATCTTGTTATGGAGTGTGTGTGTGTGTTTTTACATATATTTGATCTGGAGAATTAAACCAAGTATTCAGTACTGTTGCACACTAGAGTGTGTTTTCAAATCTTGTTTTTATCATTGCTATCATCAATTCTGTTCACAGAAATTTATAACACTTTTTTTAACAGGTCGATGAATGTTTTCCCTCTGCTTTTTCAAAAGACATTTGTTCAGTACAGGTGGTCTTTCTGTTTTTACTTATTTGTTTTGGGGTAAGCAGCTCTATTTATTTATCTTTTTTTTTTTTTTTTTGGTATTGAAGTGATGAGCAGTCTTGAGTCTTGTAAGACTTCTTAACTTCTTATGATGAAACCCCAGTACAATTTGGCTGTACTGCTACCTCTAGCTGTTGAGAAGGATACTACATCTGTGATGTGCCTTAGTTGGAGCTTGTGTCAACAAGCTGACTTTCTCTATTGCTGTTTTTAAGTTATAAGCATTTCTCCTAGGCAATTTTCTTTGTTTATTTAATATCACAGGTTTTTGATAATAAAATTAACAATTCATTCAGAGGTTACCTGCTATTCCCATGCTTCTCCTGTGCTTGGCCTATAATGAATGTGTTCTGCTACCCTCATGTGGGTTGGACAGACTCACAGGACATAATTAGCAAAATATATAAATGAAAATACTGCAGTGAATTGTCCCCCCTTTCAGGAGTGTTGTGGTGCAGCCACAGCAGAACTTGTCTAGATGTCTGGGAGTGTTACCTTCTTCCACTAGTTAATTCTTCGTGTCGGAATATAAGTGTTGGTGTCGTGAGCTTTCATCTTATGCTCAGACCCAGACACCATATAACTCCTTTTTGTTTGTTTTGTGTTCACGTTGCGTTGTGGAGCCAGGTATTGTCATTGAAAAGGAGTGCTTCCTAAGCAGAAAAAAGCTGAGAGCCAGAACAATCACAGTTTTTTGCACATAGCTGGCTGGTTCTGTCCTGTTACTAAATTACATGTTCAGTTAAAGTTACATTTATTTATTTATTTATTTTTTTAAAGAGAAATAGAATATTTAGAAGTCCTTCTTAATTCCATTACAGAGTAGAATATGTTTAAGTTAATAAAAGCAAATTCTGCTTTAACTGTGCTCACAAATTAAGTTCACTGGGCACTTCATGAAACAGGAAAGCTTGGCCTCAGGCACAATACTACTTGCTAGCATGTTCTCTGTGAGATCTTCAGTCCTCCCTTTGTTTTTTTGTGGCTGGGTTTTCTCCGGGTGCACTACCAGTCATCAAATTCTGTATTCAGAAACTGTTCCAGGCTCCTGAAACCTAAGCAGTCTAATTGCCTCACAGTCAAATGACAGGCGACTTGTTCTCCAGCAGGTTCTGGGTTGCAAAAACCTAGTGGGTTTGGGGCTTTAGCTCTACAAATCATGGCAAATAACTTGTACGTGATCAAAAATAACATGTGAAAACTCACGTGAAAGGTAAAATCTGATTTATTTAGGGTTATATTTGCCTCTCTGTAAGAAACTCCCCCCAGCAGTTGGCTCCCTCCTAGCTTTGCACCTGATCATCAGTGTTCCTGAAACTGAAGCAACACACGGGGGATCTAAATTTAATATCAGCAGCATAAGATTATGTTTATGCCTTGTAATGGAGCATGATAAAGCAAATCCTGAGCAAGCTGTTCTTGGAAATAGGCTCAAAAGAGCTGTATCAGCTCAGTGCTATGTTTGAGCTAATAGTTCATGTTGCATTGCTGATTAGACTGCCGAAGACAAGCATTTTTAATTAAAGCAGGTACAGCACTGCCTTCCTGCCTCTGAAACAAACATTGTGCCCATGTGTTTTGTTTGGTGTCACGTGGGAATGCTGGTGAACATCGAGCTTCTATGGAAAATGGCAAATGAGAGAGCAAGGGGTCGCAGTGTGGCTGGGACCTCTGGGTCAAGACTGTAAGATCATGGAGATGCACCCTGACCTCAGATAAGGTCGGGGTACTTGCAGGAGATTTGGAGACAGCTTCATATCCCTCATCCTCCCCCAGACAGAATTAAAATTCTGTGGACTATGGGTGCACCGCTCCCATCTTGACCAGCAAGTCCATGCAGGTGTGGGAGACCTTTGGCAAGGGAAATACTACCAAAAAAAAAGTGGAAAAGTTGGTGTTTTGGCAAAAGAAAACAAACAAACCTTGGATGTAAAGCTCTACCATGAGGTACTCAATAATTATAACAGCTGTTTGATTCAGGTTTGTTACAGTTCCCTTACCCTTATTCTGTGTTTATGTCTGTATGTAGTTTCACTCAGTCTTTTATGTATCGTTGGTTAGAAATGATCTCTTTTGTTTTTGTTGTTTGTTTGTTTGTTTGTATTTCTGGTGTAATGGAGCTCAAGCAGGAAACTTTAGTACAGTCGTGTATGTGACTGAACAGGTTTGCCGCACAGATTCATTCCAGTAAATCCGTAATTTATTCATAGTTGATTACTAGATTTACAAGTGGTTCTCCAGATGTTTACTGCAAGTAGTCTCCCATTGTAGCAAGTGAACACTTAAAAATACCTCTTGGCTGGAAGGCAAAGATTGGTTTCCCATTATATATACTGATCTTCTGGTGAACACTTGTTCAGCCCCAAATGATGAGGGCTAAATATGTGTGAATGTTATGTAAGAACTACAGCTGGGTTTAAGAAATACACAGCAGTATCCATTAATCGAAGTTTCTCTTGTATTGCAGTGTTCCCACATTCCAGAGCCTTCCTGAGGAGATACTTAGTAAGCTTGCAGATGTCCTTGAAGAGGTAAGTGCTTTTAATTTTGAGAGCTAATGAGTTCAGAGTTTGTGAGCCTTCTGGTAGCAATATCGAGGCTCTTTTCCGAAAGAACAGCTTCACAATTTTGCTCCCAATTACGGTTGACTGCTCCAGCATGTCAGGACGATGAGAAGAGTTATGTGAAAAATGAATCCATTTCTGAACAGGGCTTACATGTCTTTAATTGGATTTCTGTCCAACTGGGGATTGAAGAAGTAGTTCCTGTGTTGTGCAGAGGGGAAACCTTCTGTCCTGGGTCAGTGGTGGAGAAGGGGGTACGTGGAAATGGCAGTTCCTTTCAAATGTAATGGGGAACTTATGGTAGAGGGCCAAATCATGCCTTAAAGTAAATATTACGGAAAATCTGCTCTCAGGGTAATTACAGAAGAGATGGGTAAATATAAAATATGTCAAGATATCTGATTGTCCACAGTTGTGTCTTGCCTACCTGGCTTTAACTGTTATTTCATTATTTTCAGGCTTTTAATTAAAAAAAAAAAAAAAAAGCCAAACAAAAAACCTTGCCCTGTAAGCAAGTATGTAAAATGGGTGCAAAATAAAATGGGTGCAAAATATGAGTTGCATTGCAAGCAGTTTGTCCTTGTAGTTTATTTACATAGTGTTATATTCTGCACCTGAAGAATTGCGTGTTATTAAATACTACAGAAACTGTTAAAACCTTTCAAAATGTAGCCTTTCGTGATTTAACTGCAGGAAAATTGTGTACAGAAGTATTTTATTTCATTCCTTGTTAGTTGTTGTTTTTTTTTTCTGTTTTGTTTGTTTGTTTGTTTTTCTTATTAAAAATAAGAGGTCAAGATACAGTCCTAATAACTGTTTATAAGAAAATGTTTCTCTGTAGTAAGTACCACCTCTGCCACTGATTTTAAGCAATGAAGCTGCTGACGTTTCAGTTGATTTTCAGAGCATTGATATGACATTGTTATTTCCTTGACTACTTCATATACAAATAAATTCACATGTCTGTCATGCAGAGTAATTGCATATTCATAGATAAGCTTTATTTCCTTTACTGCCAGAGAAGTCTTCAGATTTAGAGAGCTGTATTAACTCAATATGCTATGAATTAAATTTGCCTCTCCAAACCACATGCCTAACCAGAAACAGGTATTTTAATTTGCTTGCATCACATAACCAATGTTAAGTTCCTTGTCAAGAGTTAAGAAAAAGCTTCAAGGGAGAGTGGGTGCGGGGGAGGCCAATCAGAACAAATATCAATGAAGAAATTAGGCATGAAAGCAATAATTATCTGTAGGTTGTCTTAACACTGCGCTTGTGGATTTTAAACTTGCAATGCTACCAAGGTAATTGTCTGCAATCTTCTTTTCCTTGTTTTTTTGAGAGAACTAGTATCAAAAAGAAGCTAAAGCCCAGAAGTGACTGGAAAAATGGAGAGGAGGCAAGCTGTATAGTGATAAAATCATGCTACTACAATGCTATGAGAGCATTGCTGCTTTTGTAGGTTTTTTGTTTTTCTGTTTTTGTTTTTTTTTTTCTTACCAGGAGCTGCATGAGGACAACTAAGCTTAGGGTGGCTGCTCCAACTACATTATGAAGATCATTCGCACTCTGTACTGGGTGACTGCTGGATATGACTCCCAAAACAAATTAATTCCAGTTTCTGACTTGGATTTGTCCTTGTTACTCTGTTTTTTCTTTGACTTAACATCATATTTTAACTATAAAATCCCCGTACTGTCATAATGTGCATCTTGTTTAACAGTACCCAACATATTGAAACTAGGCAGCAATAACTTTTTTTTATCTTTTCTGTTGCTGTAACAAGTGTTGAATAAAAGTGACTCATTTGGCACAGTTTGAGGCAGGGAAAAATCTCTTTCTTAATGTCAAGATTTCATGCAGTTTTTCTTTGATACACTTCTGTGAATAATACAACACTTCTGTCCTACATTCTTTAAATAATTTCTAAAAAGTGTTAACTAAAACCCAGAAGCAAAAAAAAAAAAAAAGCTGTTTTAATTGGCCATTATCAAAATCAAACCAGAGAGTGGTGTTAAAAAGATGGTAGGAAAGAAGGTCAATATTTGATAACATAATTTCATTTCTGGAATTGATGGAAATACCAAAACAAGTTTCTTCACAAAGATAACTTGAATGAGAATTAACAGAACACGAGGGAATTTCCTTTTCTCTTGCAGTGGGTTCTAACTTGGGTATGATCACTCACATCACTGTGATTGCTCGTGATTTATACATGTGTGAGATTCAAAGCATGTTTATGGAGTTCAACTTTAGCAAATCCTAACCTGAGCAACCCGTGTTTTTTTTTTTTGTTGTTTGTTTGTTTTTGTGTGTGTTTTTTTTGTTTTGTTTTGTTTTTCTGTTGTTCATGTGAAATAGGTTTCTAAGGCCATAATTGACCCCACTTCCAGACCTTGTTCTGGGGCTGTCAGTTTCTCTGGATCCAGATGGCCACAGTCAGCACCTGTCTGACCGTGGCTTTAGGTTACACCTACAGCCCCAGGGAGGATCTGGGCATCACAACAAAACCCTGGCACACTGCTGCAAGTGCCCAAAGCCTGCCTCTGTCTCCTTCTTTTCCACTCTTCATTATATTAATATCCCTTCACATGACACTGCTGCTTGTTAATGGTCAGCTATACGTTACCTAATTAACAAGTCTCAAAATGTCCAGTAACCCCTGCAGCATGTTTCATTGTGGAAAGCTGAGCAGCTCTTTCAGTGCAGAGGTTGATTTAGTTTGGTTTTAATGCCATCTCTGTTGGAACAGCTCTGCCTGGCCTATGATTTTATTGCGTTGTTTATCCTTGTGCTTGCCAACATAATGCACGAGTCAACGACTAATATGTTTTTGCAGCTCAAAACTGGATGCTTATTTTATTTGGTCTGTGGTAGTCTTAAGGAGGTGGTTTAGGCAATCACTCTGTCTTTTGCCTGTAGGACAGTCCCCTTGAATCACTTGTAATTGCTTGCCTGAAACAAGTTTGCGTGGGAGGAAGCATCAGTGATGCAAAGTTCCTAGGAGATTGATACAAATTACTGGGTAGGTAGAGAAGAAAGATTTAAATTACTGGGGTGTTGAGTCAACACAAGTGCGCTTGTTTGGGGTCAGTTCAGCCTCTAACCGAATTACTGGCAGGGGAAGCTGTTTGGGAGAAGTGAGAAAGCAAGGGTTAATAGTGTTCATACTGTGCAGGGGATGAAGGACACAAATTTGTCAGTAATTCTGCAGAACAACTTTTTTGGAAGGGCTTAACTGTCTTTGCTGGTTACCAGGATATGAGAGGTAACATGTAGCCCTAGTGTCCAGGAAAAGTTTAATATTGATGCTTTTAGTATTATCCCCTATGTTTTCCTTACGTTTCTTCGTTAGTGCCTCCTTTTTCATATTTTAGTTCTGTTGGAAAAAAAACAGTTTTTGACCTCTCTCCAGTGCCTTAAACATCATTCCCTGGGTTGCTTCTTCGTATTAAAATAAAAAAAATCTGTTGCTCCATAACATTTGTCTCTGGTACTGCATATTCACAGCCCTGCTACTTAACAGTGTTGAGCTGATGGCAAGTTTCACTGTTCATTTTGTAAGGAAAACCGTCATGTTTGTTTAAATATTGATGTATTAATGTAGTTAGAAAAGAACAGTTGCTCGGATGCAGCTTTTTCATTACCCATGATTGCTGTGTTTCTCAGGTGTATAAATACCTGAATCAGTTGCATAAATATCCTTGCCCTGGTTGAACACGTCACCTTTGGAATACAGTTTTTAAAACTGTAATGTGTCTTCTTGCACATTATTCAGAGTTTTCATGAATAAAAACTACAGTTGTATTGGATGGTAGAGGGAAACTTATTTGCAAATTAAAATATTTATGGTAGGTGATTAAATCTGTTATAAACCCAAAATCTCTTTGAATAGGTAAAAGCCTCGTCTTTCTTTTCTCACTTTTTGAAGGCTTTGAAACAATTTATGTTTCTTTTCTAAATAGAGACACAGTGATTCTTCTCAGATAACAGTGCCTGATGAAATACTTTAATATTTATCAGTTATATATTGGGGAGAAAATGAACATATCGTTGTTAGTAAACAGTTCCTTCCTAAGGATATGTTTTCTTAGCGTTCTGCAGGCAGCCTATAACAGAAAGGAGTGAGTTACCAGTTGCAGGAAACTAAAATGTGTTCAAACACCCATAGAATGAACTTAATGCAAGTGAGGTTCTGTGTTGGGTCCTGTCCTGTCCCCCAGCCTCCGAACTCCAAGGCGCTGTGGAGATGTAGGTGCCTGGGTGTGTTTTGTGGGAAATGTGGGAGGAGAGGGAAGAGCTCCTTCCCCAACTTCAGGTCTCATATCTCTCACCTCTTTTTCTCGTGGGAGCAGCAAAACTCTAATTGTAAGGAAAAGGTGTTTGAAAAAGCCCTGTGCGTCACGGCAATGATAATATTACGTGGGCAGTATGCATCCAGTGCTGTACCCAGCGATTATTTGGAAGGTACCAAAGTTGCTCTTATATTTATTTACAGATTAGCTCCATTCATTAAATAAAATTCTTAAGAATGGAAGACAGTGATTCTTTAAGAAATGGATCAGATTGCCAGGAACTATTGCACTATCAGCACGAGAGAGAAAAGTTGATTTATGATTTTAGAGAAGAGGGGGAAAGAAGAAAGCACTGAATCCTAGAATATCCACATTCTGGTATAATCTAGTGGTACGTTATTCCTCACGTAAATGTATAGGCTCTCTGCAAAGCGGACAGAGATTGGATACTGAGAAAAGGGAACTTGCAGGCAGGGAGAAGGACAGCTGACCTAGAGAGGTGTCTGTGGCATGTCGGGCTGGGGGAAGAAAAGTTGGTCCAGTGTCTTTGTTCTCATTAGGCCAAGGATAAGGATGAACTCGAAGTGGGCGTGGACATTCAGAAAATCTGGGCTCTGCCATCTGCCTTGGGGCAAAAAAAAATGTGAACCAACCTCAAGATGGAAATGAAATCTTTCTTGTAGCCTGTTTCCTCTTTCAAGTATATCCTCTGTGTCATTCAAATGTAAAGCTTATATCCTTGGAAGACTTGTATCTAAAATCAGGATTACAGCTAACAATACTTATAATTAAGGTTGCTTGACCTTGTCTCTTCTGAAGCCATTTCCAGTAGCTTATGATTTTGATGACTTATCCATTTGATCTAAAATTATTCATTGCAGCTGCTAGCCTACAGGTGATTTTTCTAATTTTTTTCCTAAGTTAAAACACTAATCCTATTTCAAAGAGTGAGATTGCTTTGCCTGTATGTCAAGGATGGCCTTGTTATCTGCCTGAATATCTGTACTGGCTCTGAGTCACATATTGCTTTCAAGGTAGGGGAAAGGGCCAAGAGTGCATAGAGCCTGGAGAAATTATTTTATGACTTCAAAGTTTGTAGTTAGAAACGCACAGAAAGGGGCTGAAATAAGGTTTCACTGGTGTTTCTGACTGGAGCTTTCTTAATCCTGTGTTCTTGATGCTCCGTTGCTCTTTCAGGTTTAGCGTGCTAATCCCCATCAGATGATTGGTATGAATCTGAGCAGCCTGATCAACAGAGAGCAACAAGTGCCATTCTCATTTGGTTACCAAAACTACTGTGTTATTTTGGGTGTAATGTCAAACGTAAACTACGTAAAACGTTTTTTTCCTATGTATTATGTATCTAGAGCAATAGAAAGCTCTGCCATAGGTACAGTATTGCAGTAGTATGTGCTCTGAAATATACCCAGCTTCCCCCAAGTCAAGAATGCCAACACTCCATTCACAAGGCCTGGGTTTTCTGTGTTGTCGCTGCCTGGTTTGGCTTAGGAGTGTGTTATGCCCCTGGGACTGCAGTTCCCCATGTCTCCCAGTATGAGTTGTGGAAACTTCCACTAGAAATGTTGGTATTTCAGAAGTTTAATTTGATGTGCTATGGACTCCCAAGTGCCAGTAATATGCTTTCTCTAAACCCAGGAGGCTGTGATTTGGCTTCTTGTTGATCCCGAAGCATGTATGGTCATGGACAAAAGGAGCTGCCAAACTATTTGAGCATTAGAAGCATAGAGAAATGTGTTAAATACTGCAGGCTGATTATGCTGAGCCTGAGCTCTGTGTTCCTGCAGCTCGTTGATCGTCTACAGAACATGTTTTGGGAGGGTGATCTCAAAGTGCTGAAAGCATGGATTGCAGCGACTGTCTTCAGCCATTTAATTAATGCCACTGCAAATGTATTTGATGAAAATTCCTTGCCACTCTTTTTTTTTTTTTTTTTTTTTTTCCCAATTAAAAGAATGAATGAACTGAGTAAAGCATGAATGATAAAAGGAAAATAAAATTCATTTCTGTTGCTAGTGGTGCTGGCTGCTTTCACTGCAGGGCCTGAAGAAAAGCGGTGATGTTGGAGAAAGTTTCAATGCCTAGTTCAGCTTCAAAAGCTGGCTTGCTCAGACTTGCTGTGTTTTGGTGGTCTCTGTACTAAGATGCCAACCATCCTTCTTTCTGCACTTTGTGAAATTAATGCAGATCAGAAATTCTTATGATGCCTCCATTTAATTAATGGAGTCTGTGTGCACTTCTCCTTTTATGCAGAATCACTTGGCAACAGTGAATAGAACAGGAGAAATATACAAAATGAATCAGTTTTCAATACAACTAGTACTTCTTACAGATAGGACTGAGAATTGTCCTCAGGTCAGTGTAATCCTCATCCATCCTGCAGGAGCCAGCAGTTTTCCAAATGGAGGGCATGACAGTCGGTTATGCCTAGGTGATCGGCAGCAGATGAATAGTGCTCTAATTTAAAGACACAAACTAGATTTAAGGGGAATTAGAAATAAACAAGGAAGAGTAAAAAGTTTCTGTTAGGAAAAATTTCTTTATCTTTTCTGATTAAAGCTTGCACTCCATTGAAGTACATTTACCAAAAGAGTTATGGGATACAGTTGAAGCCCTGCTTGTGAGGGAAACAAAACAGATTCAATCATGATTGACTCAAATTTCGGTTTCTGATACTAGATTTCTATTTCTGTTTACTTTCCAAATGAGATTCAAGAACACGTAGCTTTGTTTGCACAACTGCTCCAGAAAACAAGCATTTTGAGTCTACTGAAAAAAAAAAATTAGAAAATAAAATGTATTTTGCAAAAATTATGTGCAGGAGTACAACAGAGTAGTCGGTTGCAACGTCTAGAGCAGTGGAGTTGAATAGCATCTTTCTTTTATGTACGTGACAAACTTTTTCTGGCCTTTCAGCCTGTGGAATATTTGCTCCTGAATAGGGCCTTTGACTGACACTTACGGAGCTGATGCCTAGCAGCATGTTTTGATCAGCAAAATGTGTGTATATTTAGTGTATGTACACTGTACCTTCATCTGCAAATTGTGGCTGTTTAAAGAACTAGAAACATTTTCTTTCAGCATTTAAAAAAAAATAAGAGTGCTAGTTAACTGGAAAATAGATCATCTTTATCGGAGTACAAAATGCAGATGAATTACCTAAATATAATTTTTAAAGATATTAGGGAGAAACAAAAAAAAATCATGTTTTTCTCTATGTAATGACATGGCTGTACAGTGAAGCTTACTTTAAAAATTGTTAGAATACTTGCATTGAAATAAAGGTTTCATTTTGATTAAAAAGCTTAAGCTTTTTGTTTTGTTTTGTTTTCTGCAGTCTGTTGTGGGCACTGACCATTTAAAGGCAATTATAAATAAGCTCATGCTTAGTTATCGCAGTGGAGGGAAGGAATTGTTTAAATATTCCTGTCCCCACAGATATGCTGGGAACCTCATCATCCATGTGGATGTTATAATTACCATCCTGATTGCTGTGTTGTTCTGCAGTGGTAGAAATGAAGGTGGCGTTCCTTCATGCAGCAGTTAAGAGATATGCAAAACCTAGGCTGATGCAGGTGAAGAAAAGTTCTGTGGGTTGAAGAAGAGACCTGGAGACTGCCAACTGGAGACCCTCTGTGCATAAGCAGTTAGGTGCTGAGACCATATGGAAGAAGTTCCTTAAATATTTGGCCTGCTTTTACTCTTCTCAAAGCACAGACTTGTGGTTGCTGCTGGGGAGAGGATAGTGGGCAAGGAAAATCCTCGAACTGATGCCATCTGGCCCCTTCCTGTATTTCCCAAACACAATTCAGAGAAACATCTCCGAAGGTCTGAGGGTGAGGCAGAGTAGCTTTATGACCGTGCCCTTTCCACCCAACCCAGTAAAACCCTCCAGCCTGAAAGTGGTCTCAGGTCAAGACTGATGAGGGCGAGTAACAAATGAGTTCTTAAAAACACTCAAAGCTGTATCAGCTGAATGGCTCAGTCTAACTAGAGCATAAGCTTTTATTTGTATTTAAGACTGCTCGTCCATGTGAAAGCAAATTGAAGCCATATAGAACAAGTTGTCTGTTAAAATAAAATTTTACAAACAAACTGAATAAGCTATTAATCTATCCTGATTAAAAAAAAAAAAAATGCATGTGACTTATTTTGACGGTTTCCATGGCCACTCTATCCTAGTGGAAATTAAACCCAGAAGGACTAAATGAGGTGACACTGATACAGAGCACTATTTTTTTTCTCTCCTTGTGCCAGATCTACTACCTCAGGCACACCCCACTGCATTTCTTTTGTTTGGTGGGAATTGAATGGAAAGCTACCTTTGGGCTAGACAGTGCTGATCCTCTGTTAACAAATATCAACCAAATAGTGTTGTGCATGAATAACGGGGATGGAAAATCAGTGGGGAGGGAGCAGCATGTCTCATGAAATGGAAACTCATGTGAATACCCAAGATAAACAGGACTAAATATTTATCTGGTTCATATGACTGTGGTTGAGGAAAATAGAGTACTGCTGGTTAAAATAAAGGTGCTGGGAAATTGTAATTGAGTCCTTGACTGACTGGCTCCTTTTTCTCAACTGTATTGCTTTTCTAGAAGAGTGCGTAACACTGTCAGCACCAGGAAACACTGGAGCTATCGATACCAACAGAACACATGGACTTCTTTAGAAAATAGTTTGTAACTGGGAAAAACTTTCTGTGGTTATCTATGTAGGCTTTAGTATAAAGATAGGCTTATTAATAAACCCATGAGGAGATACTAGCATCTCTGTCCTTTGCAAAATTTACATGTTGTAATCATAATGAACATAAAAATCCTGCATCCATAGGGCCAAGACTTTGAATGAGTTGTGTATTATATACCTTGAAAATAAACAAAACATATCACCTATGCAAGAGCTTCTTAGCTTGGCACCCTGCAGACCTCAGCTTAGACTTGTCTGGACTTATCAGGCAAAAGCCTGAGACTTTGATACAAACGGGAGGTTAAGTGCAGAGAAGCCCCTCCGAATGCCAGTTTTTCCAATTCATCTTGTGCTAGTTGTGCTGTGATGTGACCCCTTACCATCAGCGAGAACTAGTGTTTCAAGTGTCACAGGCAAGCAGAGGACGGGATGGGACCTCCCTCTCCTTTCAGCTTCAGCAGGCTGAAGTGGGTGGCGTGGTAGATTAATGGCTTATTCAATTTGTTTGTAAAATTTTATTTTAACAGACAACTTGTTCTGTATGGCTTGAATTTGCTTTCACACGGCCTCTGCTCAATGTGAAGTTCAGGGACTAAATGACACCGGTGGAACAATTAAAATCACAGTATGTGAGGAAACACCTTAGTTCCTGGGAGTGAATATTTCCTTGTACAACTAGGGTGATTCTTTAGTTCTGAAAGTAAGTAACTTCTCTCTGTATCTCCAAAACACATCACACTTGTTTACTGTAGGAATGTTTTCTTTAGAAATAGCTTCGTGTTTCCACCTTGGCAAGCCTTGGCAAAACGTGGTAAGGGTGATTTTTAAAATTCTCTACAGCTTGTACATCTCCTATTCACCGCTGAGGACTCTCAGGTCCGTGCAGGTGGCAAGGCTGCCTGCAGGGCGGCGGTGATCTCTCATGAGCATAAGCTCACCACCAGACACAGACGTGTTTAGGGCTCTGCCTCCAGCTTAGCGTGAGTACTCTCTTGTCCCTGAGGCACTCTGTTCCCTACCACTGTCTCAGCTAAATCCATCCCTAGCTATTAAAAAGTTAGCCGCTGCCCTTGCAATTTTGCCAACCCTCATCCTTTCTGTGGTTTCTGCTGCTGACCGTGTGGGTCAGCATGGTGGTGGTCGCCTTGCTCTTTCTCTGCGAACTGGTAACTACCATTAAAGCCCTGTTTTCACCAATAAAACCCCTGTAGTGAACATGTGTGAGGCTACTTCACCACTTTGGAAATGACTTCTGGACTGAAAATGCTCAGGACAAGCATCTTTGTTTGCAGGCAGCCCTGCCTTGCATCTGCTCTGCATGTCTAACAGCTTCAGTTCTTCTCACGATGGGACCTCCGGTACTCTGCTCTGGTGAGGCCACACCTCAAGTGCTGTGTTCAGCTTTAGTCCCCTCACTACAAGGACATTGAGGCCATGGAGTGCGTCCAGAGAAGGGCTACGAAGCTGGTGAAGGGCCTGGCCCACAAGTCCTGTGAGGAGCAGCTGAGGGCACTGGGGATGTTTGGTTTGGAGAAGAGGAGGCTCAGGGGAGACCTCATTGCTCTCTGCAGCTACCTGAAAGGGAGGTGTGGGAAGCTGGGGGTCGGCCTCTTCTCACAGATAAGTAGTGATAGGACTAGAGGGAATGGCCTCAAGTTGCACCAGGGGAGGTTCAGGTTGGAAATGAGGAGACATTTCTGCTCAGAAAGAGCAGTCGGGCATTGGGACGGGTTGCCCCTGGAGGTGTTTAAGGAAAGGTTGGATGTGGTGCTTGGGGACATGGTTTAGTGGGTGACATTGGTGGTAGGGGGATGGTTGGACCAGATGATTTTGGAGGTCTTTTCCAACCTTAATGATTCTGTAACCTGCTGAGTATTTGCAGTGGATACAGTCAGTGAGCAATGCAAACCTTGCAGCCATAGAGGGCTTCTGCCAAACCTTCTTTACAATTGAGGAAATACACTATCTCTTTAAACTGTTTTTTATGAAATTAATTTTAAAATCTCTCAAGAAGCAGCTTGCGTTTACACTGAAAATCCCAGCTGCTTGGGAGGAATCTTTTCTGGAGGCTTTCCATGGGGAGCTGGATTGCTCCACAGACAGTAGGGATTTATTATTTCTTAATTTGCTGTCAGAAGTACTGCTGCACTTTTCTCTGGGCTTATTTCATAAGCCACAAACACAGGATCTGTTTTGTGTTGTTGTTATATATATTTTTAGTTATTATTTATTTTTTATTTCCCCCTGGTGAAAATTGTAAAATGCTCTGAAGTCAGGTTAAAGTTTCTGAGGTGCCCTGGCTGGAGAACTGCATCTCCTATGGCCCATCACCACGTGTGGATACATGCATATGGAAAGCGACTGTAAATCTATGCAAGAATCCTAAAAGACATTCAGGAGGGCAGGATTTTTAGAAGAGATTTCATCAACTGTTCATACAGCACAGTGGCTTGCTGGGCTGTTGCAGAGCAGTTTCTGCAGTAGTGTTACTGCCTTTGCAGGGAGTAGAGTATTTAAACAGATCAAGAACAGCAAATAGCAGAACTGCTGGGATGTGCCTCCCACCTAGAGAAGCTATAGATCACTCATTAGCATCAAATGTTAACTCTCTTGGCTATTGAACAGCATCCAGCAGTGAAGGCAGAAAAGCCAGTGCTGGAGGTCTCCAGAGAGAAGGTGGAGAGGTCTGGCTGGGAGGTGGGGTATAATGGCAGAAAGCGGCAATGGAAACATGGTTTCCCCAAAACAGCACCAGATTGGAGCCATTCACATATTTCTTTCCTTCCGTAGAAACAATAACCCATGGTTGGGCTGCTTCTCCTCCTGAGGGCGCAGCTCTGGCAGAGGCACCCGAAGCACAGCCTTAAAAATCTCTAAATGTCTTACTCCTTGAATGCCTGCAGAGGTCAACAGAGATGATAGAGCTGTGAAATAGCATCATAGGAATGGCAAGAACCTGAAAACAAATGGGGACTCCCATTTTCAGTCTGAATTTTCAAGTGACGTGTTTTTATTGCTTTTTTTTTTGTGTGTGTGTGTGTGTGTGTGTGTGCCTTCCTTGTTCAAAGGAGTTTCAGCATTGTTTCCAGCTGCCCCTGGAGAAGTGTCATCCTTTCCTGTTTTTTACACTCTCCCTCTGCATTAAGCATCCCTCTCTCATCGATAAATCCATCTCACCTAGGTCAGTGGGTAGAAAAAAGCCACTTGGCTGGGATGTGGTTGCCATCAGGGCACACGGCAATGGTAGTGTCATGGAACAGTTTCCTGGAGATCAGAAAATAAATCAGTGAAATGCTGCTTCAGACTTCAGGTGGTGTGGGTTTTTTTTTGGTAACAATGGACTGAGCGGAAATTAAATCCTCTTTGTGATAATTCCCTGATAAGTTGCTTGTTTATAAAGCTGCTGCACTTGGCATCACCACACCAGCACTATGCAGCTTCATGGGCATACATGGTTGCTCTTTGACAGGTTGGATTAAAACTGGCTCTGGCCTGTCTGGAATATATTTTTGTATTATCTGTAAATGGATTCTTCAGCCTGTCCATCACAGCCATAAAAGAAAAAAAGAAAAAGAATCAATGTTAATATTAGATGACTTCCATCATTTCATAGGTATGAAAAACAGATGTAAGTGAACCTTATCATTTGCATAAGCAGATTTGCAGACTTCAGGCATGCCAATGGATTTGAATTTTTCATAGCATGTGGGACAACAGGGAGGTCACAATGAAACTCATAAGATCAAGTAAATGTTTCCTGTGTGATCCAGCCATGTGCTTCATTTTCCTGTATCTATTAGGTTGCTGCCATTTGTAAGAAGCATTGCAGCATGCCTGGCTATCGAAATGCACAGTGGATTTGTTTGTGTGAAGAGATTGGAAAGAATGGATAAATATTATCTGTCATGAAGTAACCTTGAAAGAAAGGAGAAAATTCTAGCTACCTGCCATAGTCATTGTAAGCCTGATAGGGTTATGCACTGGAGAGCAGACACTATCCTGCCAATGTCTTTAGACTGTGAGTGCTTTGCATCAGCCAAAAAGTCAGAAACTGTATTTTTGGTGGAAAGGAGCACTTAAAAAAACAGAACTACAACAGCAGGGTTGATTTTTAGCATTTTGTTTCATATAGGCAGAGGCATATGGACTCCGTTTTTCTAGGCATTTTGTATTTTGCTTTTTACCTGTAAATGGGTCAGGGCCAATGGGTTGGTGCCTGTCCTTCACTTCTCGTGCCTAGCAGCTTCATTCAGTTTCCTTACGCTCCTGCACTTTGTGTTTTCTTTCCAGTTGCTAAACAGGCATTTGATGAATAGTACTCTTCTGAAAGTGAGCTGGTTCACAGTGATGTTATGATCAGCAGCAAGGTATCGCATCGTCTTGCTCCAATTTGACAGGCAGAGTACAGCTTCATACAGCACATTCTCCCCTTTTAATGAAATAATGCTTTCACCACTGATTCTCTTAATGCTATATATAGAGCTTTGATGAATTACACAAGCATTACCTTCAGCTTTGATGTATTACACCATACATCTTAATGAATAACATGAAGAAAAAAAAAAAAAAAAAAAAAGCACACAAACACCTGTAGCAGTCTTGGTTGCCTCCTGCATCAGCCCCTTGGTTTGCAAGGAGCACTGCTGGGGCTGGTATCGGATTCTAGTAGCAGCTGCTCTAACAGCCCGAGCGTTCTCAGCCACCTGAAGATGCACGTAGTAGTCTCCATGCTGGTGAGGTGCTTGCTCAGTGCTGTGTCTTTGTGCAGGTGCAGGGAGAAGCAGGCTGCGGGGCTTTAGCTTGCTGTGATGGGAAGCCTGCAGGGAGAGTGCAAGTCCCCATTTCTGGTCTGGTGAAATGACCTTCTGTGAGTTTATCCTAATAGTGGTTTCCAGAAGTCCCTACTTCACCCTTCATATCACTAGTTACATACATATATACACACGTAGGCACATTTTGGTGGCAAGGAGCTTGCTAGACTTGCTTCATTTTTGTTTTCAGGAACCAAAGAAACAAAATCCAACCGTATGCTGATTTGCAAATGTTATATGATTTCCAATCTCCACCCTCAAATGGCACGAAGCAGAAAAAGTGAGTTGTTTCTAATAAAGTTCCTGTTATCTGTAGAAAGTACATTGTATGCACTTTATCTATAATAGCAGAAAAAATATAATTAGCAATTATATTAAACTTTAATTAACTTGGGTGTTTTCCCCTTGATTCAAACATTTCCCTCCGGCTTCTATACTATTGCCCACAGTGACACCTACTGGCATTTTGAACAAGGCTGGCTTGCAGGCTGTAGTCTTGATCAAGTCATGCCAGGCATTAACTAGGAAAATCCAGAGGAGAGTAAACGTGGCCATGGAGACATCTACGACCACCCAAGGCATGGTTCTGGGCTGGACTTTGAACCATGACTCCCTGCTCTGCGCTGGAACGTTGAACTGGGACCAGCTGCAGAGCCTCCAGCCACGGAACTGTTCGTCGGATCGCCACTTTGTGCTAAGCAAAAGAGCAAATGTCACCATGGGGACATTCCTCCTTTCCACAGGCTGTAGTGGCTTCTCAAAGTGCACCCCAGCTGGCAGGTGTTTCTTATTTCAGGGAGTTTATTTTCCCTGGGAAGTGGTACTTTTTTGTGTAGAATTCATTTTTGTGCCTGTATGTTATCAAATATTCAATTAAGGTCTCAGGGTTATATTTGAGCTAACTTCTTATTTCCCGCTATTGGTGCGGTATTTGCAGTATCTCACAGTTGTAATAATAGTAATTGAAAAGTGTCTTTATGATAGCAGAAATCCATTTCATCCTTAATCCATGAAATAGTAGGCATCGGATATCTTAATAGATAGCCACAAGAGTACGCTGCTGGAGGAAGGGAGAAAGACATTAGAAATGGAGTTACTGATGTGGTAAAATTGAAATGACCTTATTTCCATACTGTGCAGAACGCAGCAAAACAGCATTTGAGATGTATTAAAATGTAAATAATAAAACTTGTTTCTGTCCTTCTTAATGGAGAATTTATAGCAAAGCTGCCCGAAGTGGCACTCCCCACCTCTGCAGGGGTCAGATTCTGTCCCCCAGCTGGGGCTTGCAAGGGGAGGCAATGCCACAGCCAGTGCTGGGTGCCACAGGGCTGCCTGCTGATTGAATCATCCTTGCTCTGCTCTCCACCAAAGCCATCTCCTAAGCTCTGCACGCCAGCCCTTGCTCACCAAAGCCCTCTCTCACTCTCCAGTGTAGGGGGCAGGAGTGCTGGAGTAGCCAGGAGGAAAACTGAAATGCTTGTAGTGGTCAGCACTCCCTGAGCAACCCCTTTGGGCACCACAGCAACCCTCGGGTGCATCTTCATCTGCTTGCAACAGCAGTCCTGGTACAGCAAACTCAGAGTCTTCCCTGAGTTAGAAAAGCTGTTCAGCTCACCCCAAACTGTTACTGGATGGCCTGTTCCTCTAGCAAATTCCTAGCAAGTACATAACCTGGATGTTGAAGTAAGCAAACATCAATAAAACAGATTTTCCTCTTAACAGTGAGCTTATCAGCCACTGGAACAGATGCTTGGTAATGGCTAAATCATCCTCCCATGCAGCCTTTCAATGGAAATGGGACGTCCTTCTGCTGGAGGAGAAGTTTTTTGGTTCAGTAATGGGTTGTTGGGTTAGATGAAAAGGGGTTTGATTTTGGTTTTGTATGTTTCCGAGGATGAGCTGATGTGAATGGCTCATACTGACCCTGAAAAGGTCTGAAACTCAAAAAATGTGTTCCTAATCCTTAAAGCTTTCAGGGAGTTGAGCACCGCTGATAGTTTTAATTTTTCATTTGCAATCTTTGGGGATTATGGAAATAGGAACACAGGACTGTACTGCAGTGTCACACACAAGTTTTGGGGTATATTAGTTTGGATCCTGTAACAGTAGAACAGGAATGAGACTCGTCATCTTAAAGCATTGCCACAAGAGACTACCAGAAATTGTGAAATTTAAGCCTCAGGCTGGTCCCCATAAGAGATGTGCTCTCATTGTTGGTTGCGTGATGTTTCCACTTACGGTATTTCATTTGATCGTAACCGTGGAAAAGGGTCAGGGTTCGGGTACTCTGGTACAATTGTAAGCAACCTAAACCTTAGGCGGCCTGAATTGCTTGTGTGGCCACATCCAAAGGGTGATGTGTCTGAAGGCATTGTGTCTGGCTTAATTCAGTCCTGTGCTGCCCTCTCCTCAGTTGCTTTTTCTCCCTTGCTGCTGATGGGTTTGGAAAGGTACAGGCAAAGCCTGGTCTCTCCACAGACATACACCAAGAGCACTGGGTGGCATTTACAGGTTTTCCTTGTGCCATCAAATGTGAGTGAGGGTGTTCCTACATTGCTTTCTGTCAAGAGGAAATCCTACAAATACTTGGACCTGACTTGCCAGTGTGGCAGGAAGATGAGGTTGGCTGTCTTTCTGAAAATTACTTTTACAGTAGAGTACTTGTATTCAGACCTCAGGAACACACTGAGGACAGTAAGGAAAGCCACCTTCGCAGAGTGTAAGCGCTCGTCATCCTCAGGATTACACACCAGATGGGAGGTGGTGGGTCAGAGCACGCTGGGTCAGGTTAGCATCTCCCCAAAGGCTCCTGCTGTATGCACTAAAGAGCACTTTGATCCCCTTGTTCAAGTCATTTGACTCTTCAGCTGTAGCGTGCAGCTTTGATAACAAATGCCTAGTATTAGAAATGAAATATTAGCGACTGCCATGACTCCGTATGCTTGGGGGCAGTAACACAGACGGACTGCTTCAGCTTTTCTACTTGGATTTCCCACAGTTGGGTCCAAATGGACAGCTGCAGTTTCGGGTGGTCGCCTGATCCCAGCACAGCTCTCCCCCTGTCTGGGCATCCCCCAAAAGGGGGGAAGTCCCTGTAAAAAGCCAGGTGTGCATTGGGAAGGCACAGATACAAATGGGAAAGGCTGAAAGTCAATTCCTTGCTAAGCTGCGGGCTCCTTGGGAATGGCCGTTTAGTCTGCCTTTGGTTCATCATCTGAAGGGCATGGAAAAAATGCATGAAGGGAACTTTTACTGGAGACCTGTGTCCTTCAGACACCTTTCCTCCAATCACTGTTAACAGTTCGTGCTGAAAAATAAGAGTCCTGAGTATCTCAAAAATATATTAAAAAAAAATAAAAATAAAAAATAACTCACTGTATTGGTAATTCAGAGGGAAGATGAGTGCAAAAATAGCTCATTGCTGGGAAAATTTATGGTAGTGCTGCAGAGGAAAATGCTGATGTCCTAAATCGGGGTGTCGGTGGAACAGCTGTACTCTGCTCTTCCCGTCCCTGCCTGCTGTGTGGGACTGGGAAACATGAACAATGAGCCTGGTTTTACTAGCACTCAGTCTTAGGCCGTGATCTTGGACTGGGGTGGAGGTTTTCCTTGGCTGTGGAGGAGTGGGGTTTATTAAGCATCATGGTGGCCAATCCTGGCTCTGTTGCGATAGTCCCAAGTCGTAATTTTCCAAATTCCTGGCAGGGGAAGCCACAAAAGATAACAATTTGTCATGCTTTGGAGTTCAAAATCTAGTGAAGCAGTCTCTGGATCAGCATGCTGTCCCTGCCTGGTGAGGAAATAGTCAGTTGTCCACTAGCAGTGCTGTGTTTTGTGCCAGAAATCTGACCTAGATTATATTTCCCAGTGCTGTTCTGCTTTTCTTTTTAGGACTATTAGTAAGATATACTCCAAAAAATGATTTAAAGCACACAATAGATGTATTCAGTCAAATAAGAATATGACTAGTCAGTACATGAGACCCAGATGAAGATGTTGGTGGTGTAGGGTTAATTCTTTGTATGCTTTATCTTTTGGTAATCTAAAGTTTTTATCGTGTTCTGAATTATTAATGTGACTTTAGTTTCATGTTTCATTACTAGTTGGACAAATGTCTGGAATAAATCATAGGCAGTGGAAAGGTCTGGTAAAACTTTCTGTATAACAGCTTTGTAGCAAAATTCAGATTGACCTGGTTAGAATAATCTAAGCCTTCCTTGTCTAAGCCTAAGCCTTGTCACTATTGGAAGTATTTATATTGTTCTCTTTCCATTGATAAAAGTTGTTTTTTCCTATATAAAATAACAGAGCATTCTGTTTTTCATATTTCAGTGCACATTCAGAGTAAAAGTTTACCCATCATTGCTGTAATGAGTATATTTTAGGTGCTTTATTTTGCTTACACCAATGTAATTCACTTCTAAAATTCAGTGTAATCCAGAGCAGTTGTTGGCAAATTGGGAGTGGAGCCTGAAATTTGTATGTGTGCAAGCTGATAAAACTTCAGTTTTCTCTTTGTACAGTTAATGAGAGAAATCTAGGTAAGGGGATAATATTTTCTATCAATAGACAAAATCCACAGAGGTAAAGAAGGGAGCAAAATCTGCACTAGGTAACATTTAATTTGATGCTGTAGTGCTCACACATTAAGTCAAAGCTGATTGTCACATACCAAAAACCCTAAAGAATCTGCCAAACTAGGAGAAACTGGTGAACTCAATGGGCAAAATTACCCGTTTCAGTAAAAATCATATGCTTTTCATGATTTTGCTGTCAATAAATTCAGTTCCCAAGGACAATTTAAAGAAGAACATTTGGATATGGAAAGTCGACTCTCTTCTTTGCTTCAGATTACAAAAAGAAAATGTGCTTCATTGGAGGTTACTTCAAAAGTGGCTGAATATATTCAATTGCTATGCTATTTTATTCCTCATGACAGATTAGAAAATTAGTTTTGATCCTCATGACAATACAAATAACTTTTATGAATAAGCATTAAAAATTGTTGCAAATGAAAAGAAAAAAAAAAGAATCATGTTGACTTGCATAGTTTACTTCCAATTTCATTTTTGCAAGGAATTAATTGCTGTTTTAATGGTTGTGGAACTGATTCGGAGATTTGTGGAGGAAAATTATGGTTCCATAGGCATTCTTTCATTCTTTCATCTCATAGACATTTTGAGAGGACAGAAACAGAGCTGTTCATGAAAGGAGGAGGAGAAGAGGGGCTATTTTTCTTGCATTTCATTTAAATTTAATTAAACCCCCATATCTTTATAAAAAGTTGCTTGCGATTTTGGCGAAACATTGAGGTGCAGTGACACAGCATTGTAAGAGCAGTTGGTTGCTGGCTGCATTTCCTCAAAACAAAGCTGTCAGGGTCAACATGCTGTTATAGGGATGATGGGGACCTTTGGGTTTCGGTGTTTAACAGCAGAGCAAAGCTCCAGTCCTTGCCACCAGGGAAGCAGAGGGCGCTGCCATCTCAGCGCTGAGAAGCAGCCTGGGCTGCGGCAACAGGTTTGTGGTGCAAAGTGTCATGGGACATGAGTTGTTCAAATAGAGATTTGAATTCTACAAAAGAGGAATAACAAAATTAAATGTGTGTGACCTGTCATAGGCATTGACATACTCTTTTTGTCATGTTAAAGCTTACGATTTCCAATGGGCAGCTTAATTTTTTTATTCCCTCTGGAGTCGGCATCAACCCATGCAATTGACTTGATATATAATATTTTTAACTTAAATTTGACTTGATTTAACTGTTCACTGATTTTTAGTCAGAGTAACTGATTAATTCCACTCTGTTGCCTAGGTATCCTTTCTCTGATTGCTTCTCACGCAGTTAATTCCCTGCATTTCCCGTTCAGTATCTGCGAATTGGTTGTTACAGCCAACAGGCGAAGTATTGTTTTTTTTATTGCAGTTCAGTGGTGGATTTGTGGCCTAACATCACCACCAACTTTCACACAGCTAGTTTGCTGTCTTTCGTTATCGCCATCATTTCTCCTGGGAATAAATCTTGTCTGTATCAGCTCCTCTCATGTTTTCTGGAGCAAGACTCTTTTATAAGGCTCCTCTTCCAGTTGCCTTCACCTGTCCCCACACACTGCTCTTGCCCACATGCACCACCTGTGCGTTCTCTTAATCCCTGAGCTACCTCGCCCAGAGTTGTCTCCTTCGACATTTTTCTTGACCTTTTTCCCTCTTCATCCCCATCTGCATCTCTTTGAACTCTCCAGCCTATTTGGCATCCTCTCTGTCCTCCATTTCTCCTCCTTCTGATATTTCTCTTTCTTCTCAGAAGATTGTCCTGACTGTTAATCTACTTTTATTTCTCTTTTCCTGTTTCTCTGCACTTGAGGAAATGAAGCTGTCCCCCACTGGCAGCACTTCTGCAGTTGATCTCTTCTGGAGGCCTCCTGCGGTACCAAATACCCGTGTGGTGGCAGGGCTGAGCTTCCTTCTCTGATCCGTCGTCCTTCCTTTCTCATCCTTTGAGCCTCTTTACATGTGGTCTTTCTCCAAGAGCACCACAGTTTCCAATCCTCTTTTTGGCCCACTGCCACCTACTTCGTCTCCTCTTTTCTCGTCTTATATTTCCACATCAGTCCTTGCTATGTATGTAGGCAGGTAGATGCTATACCTCCAGAAAGGAGCATTTCTGGGCTTCTACTAGAGATGTCCTCTATAAAAAGGTGTTGGGCTGCAGGCAGCAGCTTGGGCATCTCTTGACTCGGTGCACTGTCTGCTCCTACTTGTGGAGGTGACCTCAGGGGGCAGCAGGGACAAGGTCAGGCTCCAGGGTCAGGACTGTGGTGGCTCCTGCACCAGCAGGTGACATCAGTTCGTGCCTTAATGTGTTTTCTGGTCAGAAACTCAGAAACAGATGTTTGCCTCAGGAGCCGAGAGGCAGTTGCCTCCTAGGCTTAGGAAACCTGATGGCTCTCCAACATGGGTTGTCAGACTGCATTACAGTGACAACGTGGATGGAACAAGAATGAAAATGTGGTTTCTAATGCTTTGTGTCTACTTTTAGAGCAAATTAAGGCAGGAAATTTATTTAGCGATAATTCGTTTAACTAAATAATGCATTTTTGAGATGCTCTTTCCTCCACTTTTTCCCTTAAAAATGCACAGTGAATTTAGGAATCAAAACTCTGTCTCAGGGCATCGATACAAACCCTAATGGACTCCCAGAGCCCACATCATCCCAGCTTGCCATCTGATAGCTGATACTCTGTGACATCCTTTAGCCTTAGAGGTAACTGTGCATGACCTTTGAAGCTCAACAAATCTTCATCTGCTCAAGACTGCATCTGCTGTTCAGCCAATGTGACAGGCATTAAAAGTGTCCCTAAACACTCTCCGGGTTGCTAAAGACCATTTGTTTGATGGTAGTCTGGGAAAGAAACCTGACAGTGACAGCAGGACTTGCCTTCATCCGAGAAATGTTTATAGCCAAGGCAGAGCAGAAGGCTGCAGTACGCAGAGTTGAGCAAATCTTACAGTTACAGGGGAGAGGACAGAGGAACCTCCTTTCACCAGAGGATTCTGCTGATGTGAAGGAGCAGGAAAGAGGGAGCCTAAGAAGATGATACCACTGAAGTTTAAACCTTCCTCATACCCATTTCCTCAGTATTGCTTCATTTAGGAGACTTTTTCAATGAGGCACATTTGTTTTCAGTGAGAGACCAAATAAATCTCAAGTATGTATGGCACACAAATTACAAGTGGTTCTCTTTATCTGTTATTCATTACCATGAAGACAGCTGTTAAGGCTGGCTGTTCTGGTGTTGTAAGTCTAACTCCTGTTGTGTAAATGGAAACAGAATTGATCAGCTGTGCACCCTGGGTCCTAGAAAGAGCAAGGACTTCTTCCTTTCATGTGAGAAGCTTAGCAAGATCCTAAATGACCACAACTGTAAAACCATATTTACAGGGCAATTAAAAAGTTTTGAATTCATGGTAAAAACTCAACCTGTGTTTCAGGGCTGGCAGTTTCAGCCAACAAAGTCAGCACTCTGGTCAGAGTTCAAAATTGTAGTTTGGAAATTATCTTTTGCTCTAAACCAAGTATGTTGAGTTGCCTGAGTTTCTGTCTAGCCCGTGCAATTTACATTTTTATTGCCTTATTTCTCCTTGCCTCGCCCTCAGCAGTGTTGGTGGGTACTGCCTGGCAGGTAGTATGGGAAAGGCTGGCTCCAGCTCAGTTCCTTGCATGTCTATGGGACACTGGCAGGGGGAATTCTGGAGAAAAGGAAGCAAAGGAGGATACCAGCCCCAGCTCCATCCCTGTGTGGCATGCTCCCCTCCTTGCTAGCTCTCCATGTAACATGGTGAAATTCAAATTTACAGAATAGTAGTGCCAAACTCCAAAAGAAACAGGAAATTAAAGCAATCTTTTAACCAAAGAACTTCAAATTAGGAACATGTATCACATCTTTACGTTTCAGGAGCAGCAGAGGACTGTTGTAGGACTGATGTTTTATTCATTGTGTTTTGTACCCAGTGGAATTGTCATAGGCTGTACTTGTTTGCTTTAACAAAACAATTGATGAGTGTGCCTCTTGGACTGCTGCTGTACTCCATGCTATATTCCTTTCATGTGGAGAAATTGGTACGTTGTTCTCAAATCATGAATTTATATCTTGGTATTAGGAGGTGAGCCACCAACCTATTTCTCAGTCTAAGGAAAAGGTTTCTCTTGGCATATCAGCTGCTACATGTTTTGGATCGCAGCTCGTTATTTTGCAGCATTTGCCTTTTGCCTTTTTCTGGAAATGAAATGAGTTGTTACCAGGTTCTTACCTCCTATCTCAGGAGGATGCTGAGGCAACTGCAGCAGAGGACAGACAAACCAACCGTGTGCAGCAATTTGTATTATTCCAGTATGCTGGACCCAAATGCCCACACAGCAATAGTCCCGTTCAGTGCACTACACCTGGTGTTGATCAGGGGGTTGATGGTGCAGGAATCAGAAGCAAAATGTAAGCTGCAGGAGACACCACTACTGGTAAAGATGCCCAGGCTGTGCAAAATGTGCTGAGGAGCACGTTTTGTCATCACTGACAGAGTCCATTACAAAGCTACAGCGAATCAGTGCAGCAAAAATAAAAAGCCTACCACAAGGCTTTTACCAAGGTGACAGTCTCCAGTGATTATTACAACTCAGTTTCAACTTGCATACAAGCGCACAGAGATTTCTGATTTGAATTCAAGAGGCTAGTTTGATTTTTTTCAGAAGGAAAAGTAACTTTGTAGTCCTTTTCTGAGAGAGAGGAACATTTCATGGAGGGTAGTGCAGCTCAGTTAGAGCCAGCTGAATCAGTACGGGAGACTGCAAACCCAGGCTGCCGCAGTTTCATCTGCAGGTTTCCTGCTTAAGTTCACAACCATTTGGGAAGGCAGAAGGATGCTAATAACATCCTAATCACTGCTGAGATGTGCCACTGCAGGTCAGGCTGCGCCCCTTGTCCCTGACAGGTGACGGCAGGAGGAGTTGGCATGAGCAAGCAGCACCCTCTGGGGTGTTTGCCTCCCTCATCTGCTTTTCCAGCCCTGTGCTCTGCAATGAAGTTGAATTAAAAGGCATGAAGTAACAACCCTTGATTCCCATCAGTCATATGCCCTTCCCAAATTTCAATTCCCTATTTGTTAGAGGTAATATTGTGCTAAGCTGTTGTTTGCAGGGAGTGTCAAAAACCAGGCCCACTGGCTGCACCTGGATTCTCAGGCTCAGCAAGCAGGGGACTACAGAAGGACGATTTTGCCCTTCCGCTCCCTCGGAGAGCAGCATTTTTAGATGTTTCGTGAGAGTACTCATACTAAAGGCAGAAAAAAATAAGTTTTATGATTCCTAAAGAATTCAGTACATTACACCAATATTACCCTGAAATGGGTTTTGCCACATTTTCTAGCAAATAAACTTTTAAAAATTTTATTTTGCTAGTGTTGCTGTGGTCATTTTAGACTTGGAAAAAAAAAATAGAGCAGAAAGTCCAGAACAGAAACAAAAGTATTCTGAAAGCTTCGTATGTTTGGAGTTTTGCTGAGATTCTGTGAATATTTTTTGAACAGCCAGCAAAATAATGTACTTAGAAGTATTTAAAAAATACACCTTGTGGGAGATGGATTGTACATTCAGAACTGTCATCAAGCCCATGTTATCCTCACTGGTTTATGTGGTGCAAACCTGAGGCTTGTTAACAGAGCCTTTTGCTGCAGAGGGTGAAGCTCCTCGTCTCAAAGCTACCTTTGTATTTCTGTTCCCCTTACATGACCTTTCAGAGGATTTTGGCCTCTCTGCGCCACAGCCAACGTGGGTTACGTAGCACTCCAAACATTAAATCTATTTTCCACCTCTTTCAAATGGTCTCAGTGCAAACACAGAAGTCAAAGGCATCCAGTTGGAGGAAAATGAGGTTTTCTGAAGCTTAACCATCGAGTTGGTCTCTAGTGTCAAGGTTTCTCCTCACAGCCTGTGTCAACACTTGGCAGGCTTTAAAAGCTCCGTAGGTTTTGGTGGTGGTCAGGAACAGAAGCCTTGAATGAAGCTGGTGGATGCCAAAATAAGGCTGGTGGACCAAAGCCTTCCCCCAGCTGTCTGAAGTTGCAAAGCCCAGGCTTTCTCTGCGCTGAGGGTGGAAAGATCTGGGAAGTAAGAAAGGTGATTTTTTTCCTCCGATTAGTGCAGCATTTTGAGTTTATGAGCTGTGAGTCGATCCCATGCACAATGCAGCACTGTGATAGAAACCCCTCTGGAAAGGACAAGGCGCAGAAATTCAGATTTCAGACTTTCTCCTCTTGTTCCAGCCATGATGTTATATTAGAAAGAAGGACAAAGATGAGGAGAAAGAAATGCAGTGTGTGATGCTACATTTGCTTAGCAGCTAGCAAAGGAAATTAAGTGCACAAATAACTTTTCTGAGAGGGGTGGCATCGGGTGATTGCTGAGAGCTTTTTGCAGCTGCTCAGACAAGCTCTTCTTTCCCTTGGGTCTTGTTTCAGCTGAGGTTTTGCTCAGTGAGGACTTGTGGTTTCACACACAGAGCTCAGTGACACTAGGAGAACACAAAAAGACAGTTATGGGACTAATACCTTGCTGTTCCTAGTTCTGTTGGTGTTCAAGGCTGGTCTCAGAAAAATCCATTTGCTTCTCAAGAGAGGTTTAATTACAGGGGTGTTTCCCCAGTCAGAGCTGGGCTGCAGGTGTTCTGCAAGGGATGGAGGGCTTCATGAGGTTGGGAAAAAGTTTCCTTTTTCCCAGCACGGCCTGCCTCGACTGCAGGCTGTTCCGCTCACATACAAGTTCTGTGGCGTACATAGAGGACACTGGAGGGGCTGACCAGTGTCTCACCTGATGAATCCCACTAATTAAATATTTTTCCCCTTGGTGCTGGGATTTCTGCTAGGCTTTAAGTCAAACTGACAACAACAACAACAACAACAACAAAAGTAAAAAAAAATTATATATATAAAAGCTGTGATTACCAGGCAAACTGGGGATCTGCTTTGCTGGTTGGCCACGCAGAGGAAGACTTTAAAGAAAAGGATGGCTTCCAGAACTTGTGTTAATTTAGGTTGGGAAAGATATCTTACAAAATGTTCAAGCTTCTTTGTATGTTGAGGTTGATTTTAACCTAACTGGGCATGAAGGCCATTTAGACACAGAGTACTGCGTGACATGGATTAAGGTCTGGCTCTGATATGTAGTGTTGTTGCATAGAAACTGGCCTTGTTTATGGATTTATTTATTTATTTAATATCATTTATTTACATCTTCTCTCTTTTATTTGGAGAAATGGCAGTTTGGAATTACTACAAGAGTTGAAGTGAAACTCTGACTGTTTGATGTTGATCCAACTCTTGATGTTGATGTTGACTCCAACAACTCTTGATGTTGACTCTTGATGTTGACTCCAACTCTTTGACTGATACCTAGACTTCAACGTGTTCAGTGTACGGGAGGTATTCACCGTATCTGCATCTCACTTGGAGGCACCAAGTAGCTTTCATGTATGTTTGAGGAACAATTTTCTGAGAGATCTGATGTGTGTGGTTGCATCCTGGTAGTGTAAATTTAGTATCCCAGATGTGCTGAGGATTTTGCTGTAAATATTAATTCCGGGAGTAGTGGGAGCGCTGGTAGCATTGATGGTAATGGAGAGCTTTGGTGTTCACTAGATTGGTGTTCACTACTCAATCCTGAGTCAGATGATAAAATTATTGCTGTTCCTAATATCAAGATAAATACAAGTAAGCTGCTCTGTCTGCGCTGTCTGAATTGCTTGTAATCCACCTTAAATGTTCAGTCAGCCTAGATGCTAGCTGAAGCCTACCACTTATAGGTGTAAGTAGAGCCAACTCTGTTTATTGAGCTGTGTCCTTCTAGTTAAACCTCCTCAGAGTGAAACTGCAGTTACCGATGCATGGGCTGGCCCAGAATCCTTTTAAAACTGCTCTTTCATTTGGCTCAGAAGCCACAAACAGGGTGCCTAATGCAGGAAAAGTGCTGTTTAAACCTCTGCTTTCCAGCCTGCCTAGCATGATCTGGTACTCTGTGACACGAGAGCATGAAGATAAAGGGTTGCCCAGACAGGCTATGGCTCCTGCAGGTGAGATCTTTCCCTTTCTGGATATTATTTAGATGAATCCAATGATCCCTTTGAACTATGAGAGGAGAAAAATTTGTGTTAGTTTTTGGTGAGGAAACAAAAGTACAAAGACAAACAGATGATTGCACAGGTCTCCTTGTTACAAAGGTTTTCTGTGTTAGTTATATTTTTATAACTATAATTGTTATATAATTGTTTTTTAACAATTAAACAAGAAAAAAACCTATCAGTTTAGCTTCTTAAGGTCTAAAAAATATCTCTTTTATTAATCATAGATTTTTTATGAATTCCCAGTTTTGTTGTTGTTGGTTTTTGTTTTTAAAAAGGGATGAGGTGACATCATGTTCCTGATCCTGAAAGCTTTTGATACTATACAAGAGAAGAGAAGCTGACCATTGTCTGAGCAAGGATTCAGGAATTAACAATTTGGTATTATGCAGAACTGCCAAGGAAAAAGAGGGGTAATAAAGGCTGAAAGGTTCAAAAGTGGGCTGCTCTGAAATGCTGGCAGGGCTCTGCTGCCACAGCGCTGGCTGAGAGCAGTCGAGAAATGCTCCAGTGCCTTTGAAACGCTCATTGGGCTGGCTCTCTCAGCCTGTTTGCTCTTTGCCCAGCACCTGCCAGGCCTGCCTAGGTACACATGAAGTAAATTCAGTGGACAAATGAGTGTATGTAGTAAGTACATGACTATTTCTCTCGCTTATGGGTAATTTGGGTTTGTTTCCTATTAAAATGTTTTTGTTTAGGACCAGTTCTTTGTTCCCTGAGAAAGCTAGTGAGGGCTTTCTCTTTTTTTAGCTTAACTTTTTCCTTTCCTCACACATCATTTCTGTAAATATAATCCAGTGGCTTTGAGCTCCGAGTTCTGCTTCATGGGATAGACTCAGGAGCCCTGAAAACATGGAAGCCCTGTGTCCATAGCTCCTCTCTCATCACTGAAGAGCAAGAGTATTTAAATGTTCACAGGAATTACATGAAGTATGGGACAGAAAGCAAAACCAAAGCTATAAGCATTAACAAAGAATCTGAGCTTTCTGTTTTCTTACAGAAACTTTCAATCTTGAAGTATGGATGTGTTGCACTTCCAAGAAAGCAGAAACCCCAGGACCCAAAGGTTTTATCACTTCTTTTGTGAGGAAGAAGCTGTCTGTTAGAGCACGGAACTGGTTCCTGATGCAGACACGAGTGCTTGGGCCATTTGTTTGGCTGGCACTCTGCACAGCAGGCTCCCCACGGACCTCCGTGCTTTGTGGAGGAGAACATTGTCCCCCCTTACTGGTGTAGACTGGGAAAGGTTGGATTATATAGAAAATGAAGACTGAGACAGGCTGGAGGCTTCTTCATGTGAGTGGAGCAGATCCGTCTCCCCTGGAGAGAAATTCAATGCTGGCATCTCCATGTCCGTCCCAGCATTCGATGTTTGCTGCAGGCACCTCCACACCATGTGGGGATTAGCTTCAGCTCCATTCCTTCACCTGGCACCATGGTATTCCCTCAGTGCAGAAGCTTTACAGCAGGATTAGCCATGTTTCAGGGCTTTCTGCATTGAGGGGTTTGATCAGGTGGTTACTACCTGTTCAAGAGGCATAAAGCAGCTCTTGCCCTGTTGTGAAATACCACAAGGGCCTGATGTTATTTTGTAAAACAACAGCCTGGTTAGCATGATGAATGTTCCAGGTCTTGCAGCATTTATAATTCATTGAAGTGAGTATTTATCCCCATTCACCAGAGCTTATAAAGTACACGTTAGTGGCTTGCTGGTAGGCAACTGTTCCCAACAGTAATTTCTCTGCTTTATCCTTGCTGTTTCTCGAGTGCCGACTCGTGCAGATTTTGATGCCAAGCTGGGACCTCAATGACTTAGAACCCTTTTATTCCCCTACACACAAGACCTTGAAACTATTTGCTTTTCTACCTGGTTGTCTTGGCTTTGTCAAGCTGTGTTTCTGCAGCCTGCCTGCTTCTCTTTGGGCTTTCTGCACTCCATCTACATGCTGGACCTTCAGCTCTGTTTCTCTGCTGAAAAGAAAAAAAACACAAGAATAGAGCAGCTTCTGTGTCTTTAGAAGTATACTCAAAAACCTATGTGACACTTAGGTTTCACTGAAAAAGACACTAAGTTAGCTTTCATCACTGTGCTGTTTATTGCCTTTGAAAATACAGTATTCAGGTAAGAGCTCTTGGCTCAGTCCAGGGTCTCTTCTCCTGGAGGAAAAGTCAATCAAAAAAAATGAGTTCTAAACTAAAATACGGGGTGTTTCACTATGTGCATTTCTATTTACCTATCTGCTGATTGCAAAGGTGGTTAGAAATATTCATTGCCTATTTTAAAAGCAATTTAGAAACTCTTTAACCAGTTGTATACAGGATATTGGAGCTAGAGTTTAAGATGTCGACTGATGGTTATCTCCATCAGAAGGATCCCCTTCAGTAGAGCCTGGCTTTTAGCAGCTTACTGGATCTCAGCCACTACATTTAATCTTGCAGAGGCAGGTCCAGAAATAGCGATGGGGTCAGTCTAAGGCTAGTGAAGACTCATTTATTGACTTTCCTTTTTGTGGTTTTAACTTAAATGTTATTACTTTGTATGTGCCACCACACCAGTGTCAAGCTGTCAGAATTCCTGCTGTTCTCCCACTGTTCTTGAACTGGTTTTCTCTATGTGAATTGGAGTTTGTGTTCCTAAAACATGAATCAGCTATGCCATGAATTTGTATACCTTATATACACCTGTATACCTATATTTTGGCATACCTGCCAAAATGCTTTCTTCAGAGGATGTGTAGTGGTACCATATGTACCAGAGACCATGCTGGTACCTTTAATGTGTCTGGCTAAAAGCAAGAGGCTTGGAATTACTTCTGTTTGCATGTATCATGAGTGAGCACTAATGTGCTTTGCTTACTTCACACAGTGCTTTCAAGTGTAAACGCACAGAAATAATTTGGTTAGAATGGGCAAAGCACGTGGATGAATTGATTTGTGTTAGAGAAGGAGGATTTCAGAGGGCAAGTCAGAGCATTGTTGGAGACTGGATGATTCGAGCAAAAACAGCACGCTGGATTTAGCCATGAGAGAGATGGGCTTTGAATATGTAAAGATGAAGACATGAACCAGAGGAAGGGCATGGGAGGGTCAAGCGAATGGAAAGCGTTGCCTGACTGGGAACTGATCAAAGGGCCGGAGGAATATGATCTGAATTGTGGGGAGAAGGGCTTGCAGTATTTATTTTGAATAAGTCTACAGACTAGGGGAAAAAAATTATATATACATACATATATATATATATATATATATATATATATATCATATATATATGATATACGTATATATATATATGTATCATATATATATATATGTATCATATATATATATATATATATGTATATATATATATATATATGTATATATATATATATATATGGTAGGCAAGAGATGCTAAAGCCAGAGACAGCTTTGGATCCTTCCAGGCTCTAACTTTATTCTCCTTCCATTCCCTTTGTGGAAGCCTGAATGGGAGGGTTGGGAGGACTCATTTGAGGATCCAGAGACGGCTGCAGGACTGTGGCTCTCGGCGCTAAGCAGCTGGTGCAGTTCATCCTGCTGATTGAGGCCAAGACATCAGGCTGGCCTGGGGAAGAGGGCTTTGTCATGTCGGTGTGTTACATGGCCAGAAGCTGAGAGTAGAGCTCTCAGATCTAAAGCTTTAACCAAATCCTTGCTTGCTGTTGTTTATACATACTTTAGGATTAAAAGATCTGGTGGTCTTTTCTGGAGCTCTGTGCTCACTGTAGCTTCCAAACAGCATCCGCACCAGGGCTCAGTGTGTGTGGCATTTTGGGGCAGGCTTTGTCACAAATCAGTGCTGGGACCTGACACCTGCAGCCACGTCTGCGTTCTCTTCAGAGGCTTGACTAAAACAACAGCTTTCATTTTAGCAGTAGGAGATTTGGGGAGGATGCTTGGTCTTTTGCTCACCTCTGCTTGCTGTTGAACGGATGTTTGTTGAATTCACAGGGTGCAGAGCACTTCAGAAGAATCTGCTAGTTTGGGGGTGGGAGGGTTAAATATTTGTGTGGAGCCTTTATTTAGAACATATTGGCTTATTTTTTGGTGAAGTATAAATGCATATTGATTTTGATGGGGATTAAGCTATCCTATTAAGTTTAGATGCAAGCTCTGGCAAGATATGACAGAAATTCAGCAATAAATATTCCATAAAATAAGACAAAAAAGACAGATTAAACTACTATAGTAACAGGGGGAGAGCAAAAATTATTTATTCAATAAAACCCTTGCTGGCAGTGCTGAAAAAATACCAGGCTTTCAGGTGGTTTAGGAAGAGAACTATATTTACAACAAATATATTATTGCAGTTCAGTTCATGTACTGTATTCTCTGTCAAAAATGCCTGTGTCAGGTTTACTTAGTATAAGTGGATTTAGGCTGTGAGGATAATTCATCTGGGCAAAAGCTGGCACTAGCACAGTAATAAGAAAAATGGGCAAGCCAGAAATGGTTTCTTTTTAATTATTATATTCCTTGACATAGGACAATTCTTAAATCACAAACAGTGCCAGACTTGGATAAAATTGGACCAGGGTTATGTTTCCCTAAGCACTATCTTGCAAAACTGCCAAATTATCAACTGAATAACATTATCTGATTATGTTTGGTCATATTTTATTATTTTTTTTTGCAGACACACTATGAAAGCGGAGAGTATATTATCCGACAAGGTGCTCGAGGGGACACTTTCTTTATAATCAGCAAAGGAAAGGTAAGTTGACACTCTTCTAAGGAAATGTGAAGGTGGCAATGGTGATGATATGCACTTGAAATTCAGTGCCAGCCAGTGCTTTCTCTCTCCCCTCCCCAGGGCACAAATGTTGCAACACTTGACATTTAATTAAACTTCTTGGCATTGTATCAGTAGGGAAGAGTGGCGAGTGACCTGAAGGGGAAAAAAAAAAAAAAAAAAAGTAGATCTTATGCTGTTTTACACGTGTGCTCACAGTGAACATTTTGGGGCTTGAAGACAGTTAAGTCTCTTGGTACATGACCAAACGAGCTTGGTCCTTTCTTCTTTGATGGGTTTTCTGCATTAGGTAGTCCTGTGCCATCCCAAAGTGTTCCTGCATGCTGCATGCATCTCCCTGCTTTTTCCTTCTTACTAAATCACAGTTTTCTAAGCTGGGTCAGAGCTTTCTTTTTATTTTTGCTTTTTTATTTAATTGCAGACACCTACTCTGAGTCCCTGCATGCTTCTTTACCCCAGCATTCTTGTAGCCAAATTTTTTTATAGGGTACTCTGCAATGCTACACTAGTCTTTACCAAGTATCCCTCTTACAAGGCTGACTTCCAGACTTCATTCCCATGACTATCACTTTGTAGCTTTTCCAAATTAAATAATAGGAACTCAGAGAAGTCTCAGATTTCTCTTAGGGGAAGAAAAATGGTCTAAGTTTCTGCTTTACTACTCACAGGGGAAAATATGCTTTTTGACCTCTTTTCCTGTAAAATCCTGGTGGGATTTTATGGATCCATTTTTTTTTCGTTCCACTTGACTTTTTTTTTTTTCTTTTTTAGTTTGTTTTAGCTGGCCTAATATTATTACACTTGAGAAACATTTGGCTTCTTTCCTTGTAGCAGGATATTGACATTCAAGGGAATACATGCTGGTTTACCACTGCAGATCAGATGTGATCCGTGAAAAGTAAACACAAATAGTTAAATATGCTTGAAATTAAGCCAACCCAAGCCTCCTGGTTCATGGATTTGATATTTGCACCAAGGCAGATAATGTAGTCCGTGCATAATTAAAGTTAGCAAAAAAAAACAAACATGGCATCTGCACAGGAGGAATGTGGGTGTTGTACACAGCTGGGTTGAATCCTGAGCTGTCAGCTCTCGGATACTCAAACTAGATTTTCACCATCATCTTCCACTCTCTATTGCTGGGAGGCAGTCTTTATGAGAAGAAAAAGGTGTCTTTTTCAGATGAAGAAGATAATCATGGACAGGTTTCTGAAATGAAGCCAATCATTGACAGTAGAGGTAGGAATTTGATGGTATTCCCCTGTGCTTTTTTGATTCGCTCCATTGAGAAGTAGGATTTCATCTTTTTCCAGAACACAGACAACCATGATGTACACTTCAAATCCTTTCTATTCAGACCATTTTCATGGGAGGATGCACCTCCCTTCCTCACCAAGTTTTAAAAGCCCACTTGCCACGTTGACCAGCCTGTTGGTGAGGGTGCTTTTGACCCACTCGGTCTTGTGGCTCCATACCTTCCTAGCACTCCACAGTCATCAGAGTCCCATGGTTGTAGAAACCAAATCCCTGCTGTTGGCAGCCACTGGACAAACAGTTGTTGACCTGTGTGGTTCATCCACTCCTCAAGCCAACAGGATGGAGGAGAGAACCACCTGCCCCTCATGTCCTTGACCAATGCTCCAGAGCTCTGTAATCCCTCTTGAGAAGCTCCTTGGTTTTATCTCCATGGCTTTTGCAGCTTTATCTTACTGTGGCAGCTGATGGCCAGAAAAAGGGAGTTCAAACAAAACAATGCACATGGGCTTGTTGAGGAATTCCCAGATCCTCAGCTGGATCTTGGTGGCTTGACAGGAATTTTCACCAGGACGATTAAATTCTGCCCAGTTTTCTCTTGCAACCTCACTGAGTTACAGAAGAGATGAGATATCTGTGACTGATGAAGGATGGAGTGGGAGGGTGTTTAATTTTAATGCCTGTGTTGGGACATAGCTACACAGTGATATCAGAACTACCCCATGCTAAGGATATGTCCCAGGCTAGCAGAAATAGAGCCTTAGCAGTGAAACATGGAATAAATAGCAATGAGATACAGAATAAACGTATCAGTGTATGCTGCTGCTTGGCAGTTTCTGAAGCAGGGGCACATAATGTCCCATGCCCCATGCTGAAACCTCACCCAGGTGGCTTAGTAAAACAGAAGAAATTCTGCTTCCAGCTCACGTACCTAGAACCTCACGTGTACTTTCTGCAGTCAGCAGCATTGTGTATTAGCAGTGAAAGCTACTTTTAAAAACTCTATCCTGCCTTTTGTCAGAGCTTCTGCAGCGACAGTCAAGAGAAGCGAGATTTTTAAATTTCTGAGTTCAGCACTTTTTTCAGAAATACTTCAAAAGATTTTTTTTTTCTTTCACTCTGTGCTTTGATAGTTCTCTTAGTGGCAAATCCCTTTTCCCCTTTTTCTCCCTCCTGATTTCATATGCTACTCAATCCAGATCCTCTTAGTTGGATTTTAGTCAATTGTTTGGGAGCATATGGCTACCAATTTACCCCATATACGTTCCCTTATCTGAGACTGCCTGTGGTCAACAGACAGCTCCTTGCAGAATTGGGACAGTGAATGCAGCAGCAGCAAAGGTGCTTTTAATGCTGCAAAAATGGTGAACGTGGCCTTACAATTCAGTGCTATTTGTTAGCGTACTTCCTCAATTCCAGGTGAATAGAAATCAAAACCTGTTCAAAACAACCTGTGAGCAGAAATCTGTTGACTAACACATCAGACGGGAACAGTTTGATCCCTTTTGGTCGTGACTTGCTGCTGCTCTGTGCCGATTCAGTGTCCTCCCTTTACCAAGACACTGCATGTGTCATGCTGTGCCATTGTGCACCATTTTCCCCTTAAAAACAATGGTGTGGCACCAATTTAATACCATAACATGCAGGTTCTTCACTGGCGCTGGGCTGTTCAGATGTGTCATTGCTCTGAGCTGTGTTGAAATTACTCCCGTAGTCCCTTAGCATTCATTTCTGAGGATCAGTGAAGGTCATGGAGAAAGAGCTTAAATATGTGTTAAAGTTCCCTTTGTTTGTCCAGGTTTGTTTTTCATCAGCTATAAACCTTCCTGGCTTGTCTGTTACACTTTTCCTACCCTCATCTGATGCTTGATGAGTCAGTGCAGATGTTTAACATAGTGTGTTGGAGACACAGTGCTCACTAATGACTCAAACCCACTGTTTTACCATCCGTGCAAGAAACCAGAGAAAGTGCAGGGCAGAACTGTAAATGTAATGGTATAATTAAACTGAAATGTCTCTAAATCAGAAAGGAAGTGTCTGTTGTCCTAAATTTGGGCTTTGTGAATTTGCATGTGCAAAAGCTCTGATTATAGCAAACAGCCTGAAATGCTGCAAAGAGACAAGGGATTTTCCCTTGTAAACCCTCCAGAGGGTTGTTCATTCCACTTAAATTTTGGACAGCTCTGGCTTTGGAAATTCCTGTCGCTTTCCACTGGCAATGGATGGAGCCTGGACAACTAGATTGATAGATGGTTAATGTTAAGAGAGATGGTCCCCACCATTCTCTGATTGCAGGGGCAGTATTTCACGGCTTTTGCATGCCGTAAGAAGTATGAGTTGCCTCTGATACGGGCTAGCTGAAAAGCAGAAAATATTTCTCACAGAGGGCCATTACATCAATAGTACTCACCTTTCGTAAGATCTTGATAATGAGCAGACTATGTCATGCTGACCTCAGCCCCCAGCAGTGTGTTCCAGGGTTTTGTCATGCAGCTGTTGGGATTTGTATTCCATACTGGCTTGGGGAACCAGAGCCACTTACAAAGATAATACAAAGTAGAAGTGTGTTCAGATGATCAATTACTATTTTTCTTCTGAAATCTTTTCAGAAAATAAAAAGAATCCCAGAGATGGGACATCATCACTCGGAGATGTGTAGTCATCTACCTGTTGTTGCAGTGTTTCCATCTTAAACTTGGGCTTACACTAGGTTACACCTCCTATTGTTTTACATTCCATGTAAAACTCTCCATTCCATCAGCAGTAATTGCTTTTCTCTTTTACTGCAAAAATCAAAATACCATCTTGGTTTTATTTTTTCTTTATACTGGGATGAAAATACCTTATTTTTGCTCTGGCTAGAATTACCTCCTCAACGAATTCAGGACATGATGAAAATGAAAGGAGCCATCCTTCAGCCTATAATGATCCAAACTGTTTCATTTAAATTATGACTAAAGGTAGATTTTCTTTTTTTGCTCTCCCTTACGTGAACTTAGCAATGCAAGAAATCATGTGGAACAAAGCTAACAGAAGCCTATGCCATGTGTCTGTCTTATACACATGAAATATTTGGAACCCATTTGAGCTGTTGACTCCATAGGGGCAATGACTGTGCTTGTGCAGCCAACTCCATGTTTAGAGCCTTCGAAAAACACAAGTATTGTATTTTTCCAAGAGTAGTAGGCTTGTTGGTGGGAAATAACTCATTTGTATATAATGAATAATTCCTTTTCTTGGATGGCTTGAGATTAGTTTATGGAGAAATAGTAACTGGTTGCTGATAGCTGAGGGAAAAGTTCAGTACTGGTGACTTATATGGTTTGAATATGAACTGGAACCCTTCTTGAGAGATCTGGGAGATGACTAATCCCTTTCTGAACAAATGGGCCGTATTCATTAATTAAAGGTTTTCTAAATGCTGGGGGTTTTGGCTTTTCAACAGGTGAATGTTACTCGTGAAGACTCCCCCAGTGAAGATCCAGTCTTTCTCCGTACTTTAGGGAAAGGAGATTGGTTTGGAGAAAAAGCACTTCAAGGGTAAGTGCTCCTTATGATGTAGCTTTTATGCTGCGATAATTTTTCAAGGACTTATGTGATCCTCAGAGGGCTCTTACAATTTAGAAATAGGCAAGAATTACATTGGAAGTGGTTTTATGTTTTTGGAGTTGTGCTTTGTCACTTAGTGTTGCATGTTGCAATGTGTCTGTTCCTTAATGGGGAAATATAACTTGTTCTGCAATGGAGTGGCCAAATGTAGATTTTCCCTTGTTTGTAGACATAAGAAGATACTTTGACACTGTCATATATATTATAATATATATATATATTATATCATGGCACTGTCATATATTTGAAGATCTGAAATGTTTGATATTTTGCAACTCAGCCATATTTCTCAGGTATGGCAAAAGGAGATCATCATGGTCTTCTGTATGGGATAGACAGCTGAAGTCAGGGCAGTAGTGCTGTTTTTTAAATTGTCTTATTGTGTATATATGATGTTGGTGGAGGTGGTAATTGTATGAGAGTGACCTCTTTTATATAAGCAACATCCTTTGGGAATGACTTGGGGGGCAACTAAAGGAATAGCAACTAAAAATCCAGATTCAATGGATTATAAAAATACACTTTATTTCTGTAGGGAACAATAAGAATGGGAATAGGAAAACATGCTTTATGCAGGAATGTGGGGCACCCGTTAATCTTAATGAAAAAACACTTCATCTCACTCTGAGTACTTAGCTCTGCATGTAAGCTATTGGTCTTCTCATTGATGCTGTGAGAATGTATTGTGTGTTTGCTCCGTCATAAATTTCTCTTCTTCCAAAGGGAAGCCAGAATGTTTGATGCCCAATTTTTCTGTTCCTTCTGGCAGCCAGGAATACCTGTCCCATACAAAACTTGTCATACCTCTGAAAATCTATACATTAATTTTTAAATAATATGCTTATCAAATAAACGTCCTTATTTTGGTTACTTTCTTAATGCTAAGGTGGAGATGAACTATATTTTTTAAATTTCACCCACAAATATATAAGCTAGAAACACTTACTTTCTTTTGTCAAGAGTCTCACAGAAACTTGACTCTCAGTGCTGGTATGTTAAAAGAAGAACCAAATATCTTGAGACAGCCAATCCAGTAGTGAGAACAGGCAATAGTGTGCCAAACAAACCATCTTTTGAAGACCAGATATGGCAAATAAAAGGATTTTCATAGCTTGCCTCCCTGAATATTTCTAGTAACATGCAACTCAACTGTGAGAATTTCTCAGCTTTTCAAATTAAATTTTTTGGCTGACTGGCAGAGTCTGAAATTAGATAATTTACAAGGAATACTTGTCTGCATGTATTTAAATATTCAATACATAATAAGTTTATCTTCTGAAACTAAACTGAAACTTAATAATTGATACTATATTCTCAGTTTGGAAGGAAAACTTGATTTTGTTATATGTTTTGATATGGAGACAGCATATTTCAAGTACTGTACATCCAGTTTGCTAGTAAGTTCAATAATTCTGTAGCTCTATTTAAAATGAATGGTATGGAAACATTGTGATGTAGAGCACCCAGCAACTCAATAAATTACTTGTAAATTAGTAACTTTCAGGACTGTGTAGCCATCGCTGTTCAGCAACTACGTAAGCCTTCTGCTGCATGTGTAAAATACAGTTAAGATTGAGAGTTCAGGATAAACTCAAGAAACTTAAGTGTATTTTCTTCACTTGTTCTTTGGTTCATTTTTCAAAATTTTGCTGGAATCTGTTCAGTAACAGCTTCATTACTTGCTATTTGGTCATGTGTTATGATTTCATACGTGTAGGATATGGTTACAACTTCAAGGCATTTCTTTCTGGCCAGTAGAAAGTAATAGCTGCAGTGTTGATTCTGCTTATCACTGCACTGTAGGAGGATGGATAACAAATATCTTCTAGTCTCTGATAGAAATGTTAATACTGACATATAAATCCACTGATGATATACATTATTCTGTTTTTCTCACTTGCACCAGATGGCAGACTTTACTCCACAGTATCCAATTCCACACCAGCAGGAACAAAACAAGTCACAAAATTATCAGCCCCATCATCTTACAGTAATACTCATGGTTCCCAATTATTACACTGCTCTCTTACCTTCCTGGCTAATTGCTAATTGAATCTGAGATTGCAGATGTATAATTTACAGTATAACAACACATCATTTATGTATACTTGCAATCAGTTACTTTTTGGGATGTTTTCTTAATTGGAAAAAAAAACAAACATAGTGCTATTTACGATAATTATTTATATCAACAGGGAAATAACAGAACTCATTCAAATAGGCAATGGAGAAAAACTCAATCCTACTTTGTGGCTAATATATGTTTTACTAAAACTGGCTAATAATTGTGCTGCTTTGATGATGTCACAGCTGAATTCTTGAGCAAGAGCATGCCGTGCTGCATCGAGGGAAAACGTGTTAGTCTACAGGGGACAGTCGTAGGGAGAATGATGGAAGCAGAGAAGAGGAAAGAAAAGCAAATCTGGAGGATCATATGAAAAGGCTCTTTCTCCTTCAGAAATGGTTTCCCATTGGCCAACCCGAAAAAGGAGCAGTTTGAGCCATTGCTTCTGTACTATTACATTACATAGTATATTTGAATAGAGCTGTGATTTGGGCTGCTGGGGGTTTCACCTCGTTTGGGTATCCAGGAGGAACTGCAGACCAGAGGACAAAATGGTGATGGCATGTGACAGAGGGTTGATGTTTTGGAGAGGCAGCATGGGAGCCCACCTTGGTGAACAGAAGAGGGATTTTGAAAGAAATACAAATACCTTGGTTCATAACATTTTGAGTAGTGCTAGAGTACATCCAACTCTGAGGTCCAGTAGCTGGGGGTTTTCTGGTGAGCGCTTTGGCTTTTGTAGGAGGGAACCTCAAAAGACTGTGGCCTGAAGTCTCTGGTGGCAAGAACAGAAGAATTTGGGTGAGTGTGCCTGGTTGAAGCTGACATGGGGCTCACCATATATATAAACATATACTTACATTGACATTAATAAAAATGCTGGAATTACATAGTACTGAAAAAAGTACCGGGAGGACAGAGGTCATGCTTAGATTTTAAACTTGCACAAATATATTAAACACTTCTATCAGAGATGTTTTTCAAATTCTGAGATGAAAATGGCAGCTTCTTTCAGTACTTTTCTGCTGTATTGCTAGTCTGTTGTCTTTGAAAGGTTTGTTTTTAATGTGGTTACCACAATAGGTAGCTAGCTCAATGTGGCTGAGACAGATGCTTGTGAGGTAAAAGAGGTTTATTAAAACCAAGCTGAATTTTGAAAGCAGCTTAGTTTGCTCTTTGTCCTTGTGAGGTATCTTTGAAAGTAATGAAATGATTTGTTTTTCACATAGAGTTTATCATCTTCAATCATGTGGATTTATAAAGCCCATTGAATGTGCATTTGCCTTGTAGAGAGGTTTTTGTGACTTCAGTTAAGCCAAAGTGAACCACTTGACCACAAGCACCTCCGTAGCAGGGTGACAGCCTGTTGGAAGAGATGAGAGTGCCTTGGCAACTGGTTTTAATTATGTGAAGGCATACCATATTGGAAAGCAAATTAGGAAAGTCTTCCTGCCTCTGGCAGCCGCTGGAGGTTGTGAATGAGACCTGGAGAAAAAGCTCCCAGCTGAGACAGCCCCAGCCAAAGGGTGTCCTCTCTTCTTCCTTGTTTGTAAAGAATAAAGTGTAGATTTTTATTATTTTAATTTTTTAAATTTTATTATTTTAATACTGGTGGTGCACAGGGTGAAGAAGGAATGCTGGTCTTCAGGTCATGGACAAGGTGCTCTGCCATGGTGACAAATTGTAGTGATATTTGAGCTCCTTCGCTGTAATGGATATAGAAATTTTTTGTTACCTTGATGATGGTTGGAAAATGAGTACAGAAATGCCAGTCTCTCAGGACATAACAGCACATCTTCCTTTCAAGAGAATTTGTGCTGTTTCCCATTTGTGTCTCTAGGTCTTGAAGGTTCCTGTTTAGTTACAGTCCTACTGTTAGAAACCACTGTCCCCAAAATCTCTACGGTATGTTTTGCGTGCTGGCATTTCACATGATACGTAAAACAATATATGATCTGTGTGTATAGTAGTGTAAAAAGAAAATTTCCTTGCTGACCACCCAAAAACTTTATACCATATTTCCCATTAAAATCTGTCACAGCAGCTTGCACTAGTTAAATTTTGTTGTGGTTTAACCCGGCCGGCAGCTAAACACCACACAGCCGTTCGCTCACCCTCCACCCCTCCTCCCTCTCTGGGACGAGGGAGAGAAACGGAAAGTGAAGCCTGTGAGTTGAGATAAAAACAGTTTAATAAGACAGGAAATAATAATAACAATAATAATAATAATAATAACAATGATGATAATAGTACTACTACTAATAATGTGTACAAACAAGTGATGCACAATGCAATTGCTCACCCCCCGCTGACCGATGCCCAGCCTAAGCCCGAGCAGTCCAGCCCCCCTCCCCCGGCTAGCCACCCCTATATATTGTTTAGCATGATGTCAGATGGTATGGAATACCCCTTTGGCTAGTGTGGGTCACCTGTCCTGGGTCTGTCCCCTCCCAGCTCTTGCTGCACCCCCAGCATACCTGTTGGCAGGACAGAGCAAGAAGCTGAGACGTCCTTGGCTTAGTATAAGCACTGCTCTGCAACAATTAAAACATCGGGGTGTTATCAGCACTCTTCTCATCCTAAGCCAAAACACAGCATTCCACCAGCTACTAGGAAGAAAATTACAGAATCACAGAATCACAGAATTTCTAGGTTGGAAGAGACCTCAAGGTCATCGAGTCCAACCTCCAACCTAACGCTAACAGCCCTCCACTAAACCATATCCCTAAGCTCTACATCTAAGCGTCTTTTGAAGACTTCCAGGGATGGTGACTCCACCACTTCCCTGGGCAGCCTGTTCCAATGCCTCACAACCCTTTCAGTGAAGAAGTTCTTCCTAACATCTAACCTAAAACTCCCCTGGCTCAACTTAAGCCCATTCCCCCTCGTCCTGTCACCAGGCACATGGGAGAACAGGCCAACCCCCACCTCGCTACAGCCTCCCTTGAGGTACCTAAAAAGAGCGATAAGGTCACCCCTGAGCCTCCTCTTCTCCAGGCTGAACAAGCCCAGCTCCCTCAGCCGCTCCTCGTAGGACTTGTTCTCCAGACCCCTCACCAGCTTTGTCGCCCTGCTCTGCACCCGCTCAAGCACCTCGATGTCCTTCTTGTAGCGAGGGGCCCAAAACTGAACATAGTACTCGAGGTGCGGCCTCACCAGAGCTGAGTACAGGGGGACAATCACCTCCCTAGCCCTGCTGGTCACGCTGTTCCTGATACAAGCCAGGATGCCGTTGGCCTTCTTGGCCACCTGAGCACACTGCTGGCTCATATTCAGCCGACTATCCACCATCACTCCCAGGTCCTTCTCTGCCTGGCAGCTTTCCAACCATTCCTCTCCCAGCCTGTAGCTCTGCTTGGGGTTATTAACTCTGTTCTAACTGAAACCAGGACAAATTTTTATGTGCATGTGGAGGAAACTGTGACAGGAAGAATCAAGATGGTGTGAGGGACAAAGAAGTAGTGGACATGGAGATATTAATGAATCTTTAAATCTTGGACCTTTACTTTTCCCTAAATTAATATGGGAACTAAATAGAATCCCAAAAACTTGTTGAAAGGTCTAGTAGCTGGCAGCTAAGAAGAGAATGAGACATTAGTAGGGCATTAGAGTATTGACAGTGCAACTAATTCATTTATTTTTTTGAAAATATTGCTGTTTTCTCTTGCTGTGACCGGGTTTACAAGTAAGCCTACAAATAAATCATTTTTTATTAAATCTGTATAAACTGCAAGGGATGCTGGGGTTCCACAAATATTCCCTGTCTTCTCCCTGCACTAACGCTATGTTTTTCCTGTGTAATTATACCATTGCTACTGCTCAGCTGACCTTTACTCCAATCCTTTTCCAGATAAGAACATAACAATTTGGTTTTAATCAACAACTTAAATGCCAAAGCCTGGAAGCCTATTTAAGTGACTACCTTGCCATCCTGCTTCCTTCTTTCTTCACTTTCTGTCTTCTTTCCTGTTTCTTTTCTGTTTTTCCAGAAATACTTTTCCCCTGTTGCTCATGAATAGCTTTTAAAGGACTACAAGGATTTATTTACTTGGTTCAAGTGATAAGGGAATAAGACTGTTTCTCAGCAGTTAGAAAATAGCTAATTTGGAGGGTAAAACAGATTTGTATGCTGTCTACTTCAAATACTCTTTTCTGTATTACAAGACCCCACACGCTCAGTGCCCCATGCAATTCACAGCAACCTTGGCAGTCTTCTATGGCCAGAGCCCATCAGGAAATAACTACGGGGACTTACACAAAATTGTGGCACGTGTAAGTAACTACAGGCAAGGCAAGGTCCTGAGTAGAGCCTGGTAATTTTTTGCCGTTGTTAGCTTGCAAGGCTGATTTGCCTGCTGCTCCTCACAAACTGTGGTTAGTGCAAAATTGTTGCTATGAGGAAAAAGGGGATCCATATCCTAAAGACAACATCCATTCCCTCACAGCTGGTTCCCATCTCAGAAGGGAAAGCAGTACTCATCATCCTTGTGCCTTCATGGCAGCAGCAGACTGTGAGTGCAGGTACAGACATAGCGCCTCTTCAACCTACCTGTGACCTTCTGTGCATGTTTGTGCACCAAGGCTCGGTGAGGTCCTAAATCCTGAGTTTTCTGTGGCAGAAGGATGGACCCCACCTGTGTCTGGGCAGGCACCGAGGCTGGGGGCTGAGCCACTGCTCACTCGTGAGCCCTGCTCCTTTGCTGATGCAGGCACTGTGCACAGTGATGTTTAAAAGTAGCATATGGTCAGAATTAGCAGCTGCAATTTACACAACCCCAATACTTGATTGCTTGTCAAGGATTCCCTCCAGTGGGCATTCCTTGCTCAATTTGTTCAAAGAGACAGAGCCAGTCTTTGCCTGAAAAGTATAGACTGGAGTGTCTTTTATATCTTTATTATTATTATTATTAGTTTTAGTTTTGTTACATTTTATAATTGTTATGTATTTACTTATTTATGGTAAAATGGATGCTCCTGTTCAAAAACCGATCCTCACTCTCACAGTAAAATAGTATATTTCATAATCCTTTGCTGTCGAATGTTTCTTATTTTACCCCTTCATTTGACATGCACAAACTTCTCCGTATTACAAATCACCTGTTGGGACGGACATATCTAAAAAGTTCTAATTTACTAAATGCCCTGTCATTGCTCTCAGCCCTCGCTGTGCCTGAGCAGTTGTGTTTAGAAAAAACGTTTCAACGTCCTTGACTGAACTTCCCAGTGGAACACAAGAGTCATGTTTCATCTTGGTTGGACACGTTGCTCACATTTGCTTCTACTAAAATCTTGCCATCTGCTGACCTCATGGCCTCATGGCCTTGAATTTTCTCAGAAAAGGAGCAGGGAATGGAGACTGGAAATGTCTGTGGCATTCCTCGGCGACCGCACAAGTTTGTAGGTGGCAAAGAGAAGTCTCATTGTAGGTTGGTGTCAGAGGACAACATTTTAATTTCTGTTTCTCCAAGGGGAAATACCAATCCTTTTGTTTGTTGTTTGTTTTTTTTTTGTTTGTTTGTGTTTTTTTTTTTTTTTCCTGAAGCATTTGATGTGCTATGTACCAGCTCTGTGCTGTCCTGCTTTCTGAGTTCTTGGTTTTTAGTGTTTACAGCTAAATCAGTTTTCTTTACCACTCTCCATATGATGGATATAAGCTCCCAGAGGTGGCTGCTTGCATAAAAGGAGGTTGTGTGTGTTGTAGGGCAGCAGAACTGAAACTTCTTAAACTTATCAGAAGTAGCAAGTTGGGAAGCACAGTTTATCACCTTTGTTGATAAATAATGTCTCACTATTTATCAATATTTTATTAATATTAAAATATTAATTAATATTAATTAATATTAAGCATTTCACAGCCCCTCTCACGTCCAGCCCTTGCAATGCTGTATGCATAGTTCACTGATTGTGGATCCGACACAGAGTCTCTGAGGACCAGCAGGAAGTTATTTCATCCATTACATCAGCTGCTTTTTACATTCATTACAAGCGTTAGGCAATCTTAAAACGTATTTCAGCCATTATGGCCTTATTTCCTGTCGTCTTCCCCTAATAAGATAGATCCGTGCCCATAATGTCATGGGAGGCCTGGGAGCAGATAGAAGGGAGCGATGACTGGTGGGTTTTGATGACAGAGGAAATTGGGGGTGTTGAATAAAGCACTCAGATAATGGCTTGAAAACAATCAGAGGGGAGTCCTGTTTCAGGCAGTATGGCACTAAGCAGTTTAACCCATCACCTTGCAGCACAGGGAATGCCAGAAGCTTTTAAAGGATTCAGAAAGCTGCTGGCCAAGCCCTGAAATGAAACCCCACTGGAGGCTTTCGAGGGCAACAGCTTGAAAGCCCAGACAGCTGGAAGTGAGGAGGCAAAGGGACACCTCAAAAACATCACCATATGCTTCCCTGCGGGGCTCACGTTCGTCCTGCAGGCATCTGGCCTCTGCTCGTCTGGAGAGGTGGCTGGGTGGTCTGATTGATCTCCTAAGTGCACACCACGACGTTAATTAAACGCTATTAAAATGTCGCCATGCCATTTCCAGGCTGGCTGCTTGTGTTCGGGTGTCCTGGTTCCAAGGTCCTCAGACAGGGAATTGCTCTGGCACAGATAAAGTTATTTCTTTGATTGATACCCAAAAAGATAACTGCTGTTGCAAAGTAAATTATGAAATCTTCATCAGGGCCTCTGCAATCTGTTTAATTACTTTATTGCAAGCAAGTATTGGTTGCTGATGTAGTCTCTCTGCTTTCTATAGATACAGATGCTTCACACTTTGTATTCTTCATAAAATGCCAGCCAGTATTATGTTGGCTTGCACAGAAGTGTGCTGCCAGTTGCTTCAGCTGGTTGCCAGGAGCTTGTAATGCTTGGGGAAGGTCCGGCAGGGACAAGGCTCCCAATTAAGAGATTCATCCAAAGCCTTTAAAAGGAGCAGGCAGGTTTGTGCCAGTTGTTGTTACACGGGCTTGAACTCGCGGCTGCAAAAACATAACCTTGCTTTGTCACCAGGAAAAAATAAGTGTGCTCCTTTTAAATCCACATCATCTTTGACAAGTAGCATATTGAGAAATGAAGGGGTAAAGGGAAACAGGGACAAGATGTATTGGCTTTAACGGCACTCTGCCTGCGAGCAGTGTGTTGTGACTACAGAGATGAAGGCTGCATTACGCTTTTCAAACAGCAATGAATTGATATTACTGACTTTTGCTGTCTTAAATAGGAATATAGTGTTGATAACACCAGGGTGAAACCAAAGGTCCATCTAGCCCTATCTGTAAAAGTAGCCAAAACCTGCAAGAATGTTCTGAACCAGAGCTGGTAGCTTTAATCTATAGTCCTTGATGGATTTTCAATTTACTTTCAAACTCATGCAATTATTTTTAAAATCCACGGCCTTCTGTGGCAACTAGATCCACAGTTTAAGTATGCAAGATGAGAAGAAATGCCTTAGTCAAGCAGGTAACGGTGGCCTTTCGTATTTCTGCCTGAAAGCTGTGCAGCTTTTTAGATTTGCTTCCAGTAGCTAGGTGTCCAAGAGTTACTCTCCCAGGCTTGCATAGACAAAGGCTTTCTTTAGGACCAAAGCAATACAGCAAGGAGAGGAATTACAAAATCATCTAATTCATGTGAGTTAGAAAAAGGAGAGTAGTAGATACAATTTTTGGTACCCCATTTTGTACTCTTCGGTTTTAAGATGACTTCTTACATGTTATCTAAATGTGTCTCTTACCTGATTTCCTATGCCAGATACTTTTCCCAAACAAAACTGTCTCAAGAGCAATGATGGTCTGCCTATGTCTTCTCCTAGCTGTACCAGAGAAGATGTTTTGAAGTACATAGCTACGTGTTGTCCAGATTTCAAACAGCTCCTTCCTGGTTGTGTGATATTTGCTAAAGTTGTACATGGCAGCAAGAGATGTTCAGCAGACCACTCCTTGTGCTCATACACCCACACTTTCAAGCAGAAAAAGCAAAGTAATTAGCTAAAAATCATACCCGTACTGGCTTTTCAATGTCTGTGCTTAGATGATCACTTAAAAAGCTTGAGTAGGGTTGGATTTAAGCGATGAGATTATGAATCGGGGGGTTTCAGCTGCTTGATTTTCCATTGTCAAATATCTTGCTTTCACATTTCTAGAATTTCAGGCTAATTGACTTGGAAATCAGATGCAGCTTTATTTTGTAATATTGCTGAACAAAAACCATTTCAGTTGAATGACAGTAAACAGTGCATTAAGAAGGAAAAACAAATGATTATATACTTAAGCAAGATCAGTGAGCATCAGAATTGGAGTCTTTTGTGCCTTATCAATTGCCTGCCTTGTGCTGCGTTTTGAATAGCTACTTTGCATTGTAGAAACCTGTTTACATAAAATACATAATCATGAAAATACATCCGTAACTGAAGGAATAAAGACAATCATATCATCAGAAGGCCTGTACATAAAATTTGTTGTTGTTTTTTTTTTTTTTGCATTGTCTGAGAGAAAGAAAACAAATACCTGACTTTTTATTTAGTCTATCAAACAGGAATATTCTTTTGGAAAAAATAGCTATTACGAGATAATTGGCAATAAATTCAAAATGCCTGTTTTACTACTCTTCTTTTAACATAAAATATATAAATAAAGTTGCTTCAATTTCTACAAGGGAAGTCATACTCAGAGCCAGAGTCATGACTCAGATCAAGTTAATAATCAGGTTGTTCTGAGGCTTAAAGATAACAGTCATTAGTTTATAAGAGCACAGATTATTTATAGTTCTGGCTTTTTTACAGCTGAATCATACCCTGGGAACTGAAACCGTGTATTTGTTTTCCTTCGAGAATACAGTCATACACAGCAAATACACTCTTCTTCCCGCTGAGTTTAAAATATATATAACACTGGGCAGCAAGATTTTGCCAGATGGAGGAAAGCAGAATTACGAGGGTTTTATTAATGTATTATTATTTTATTATTATATTAAATAAATTATTATATATTTAATGTATTGTTATGAATGTATTTGCTTACACTTATTGCAGTGCTTGTCTCTGAATTTTCTTCTGATGCCTCTATAACTGAACATTATTTCAGAGTATGAGAAAAAACCCTGTTGCTGAAATAGGTAATGCACAGGAAATACCACAGAGGTATTGTATTGTTGCTTTTTGTTAGGTATCTAAGCTGCTAGAGCACCATTCATATATGAAATACACGTTCTTATTAAAGTTCTAAACCAGCACAGTTTGGGGGTGTATCCTCTTGAAGAGTGATACCAGTTAGTGATAGAAATGATTGCAGGGATCAGATCTGGTGAGTCTTGCTTATTAAAAGAGTGTGAACCTGAGACTGCAATTTACTTTTCTTGCTTAGAGAATGCAAAGTAGCCTGAAGGACAGAAGGCTTCTTCTAGTGCTGACAGTCCTCCAAGCTTTTTCCCTTGGCCAATGGCACTAGTGTTTTTTTTTGCGAACAATACCTGTGCAAAAGACAGAAAAAACACTAATTTCTGTCCCACAACAAATTGTAGTATTTTTTTTTATTATTGTTTTTAACAATGTTGGTATTTGATGTCAGAACATTTTATCCTAAAATTTCAAAACGGTCATGCATTTGTCAAAATGCTGAAATGCTAGTTTACGACAGATGTTTCTAGTTGGGGGAAAAAAAAATTTCCATCAAATTACTCCTGCTAGCTCTGTTCAGGTTTATAAGCACTAAGTGAAACTGAACAATGCAGCACAGCTTTATAATTCTTTCCCAAGTCCCTTAAAATAAATAGATACATCCCTGCTGGGGATGCAGAAGCACAAGTCTGAGTAACTGCAGGGTGAGCTGTGCATGAACTCTCAGCCTGTTGACTGCTCTGTGCATCTGCCAGTGGTGCAGACAAGTTAATTCACATTAGCCAGCCCTCAGGGCAGCTTTACCACAATATGTAATCACAGGGAAAAAAAGAGCAAAGCTTTCTTGCTGCATATTTTGTCTTTGTTCAGCTCCTGAATCATTTAAGCAGCCATGCACATACTTAAACATACATCTTTGAGCATCAGCGGGCCCAATGGCATTCACAAAACAATGCCTGTTTCTATCTCTTCCTGCAATGGCTGCTTTCCAGTGAAAGGGGCTTAATTTATGGACAAGCTCAGGTACAGCACAACGTGATGTGGTTCTTCTCTTCTCTTTGTAATGGGGACAGATTTGGCCTTTTGTGTCAGGCTTGTAACTCCCTTTAAAATAACTGTCATTTATAAAATGGTCATGCATACAAAATTGGGTGTCTTTCTGCAAGGATGCATAGTAGCCTGATATTGGGATGCCGTGTCTAGTCATTTTGTGAACATTATAAGGCATCATCAGGTGTGATATTTAATATTTAAGCCTTGTGATGCAAAATAATAGCATGTTCCTTGTTGTGGCATATTAAAATAATTCTATCTCTAAATTGTAGCGTAATGTATTTTCATGACTTTCATTCTGAATGTCAAATAATTCAAATACTGGCCATTTAAATTGGTGATTCTAACATGATCCTGATTTAGACATATAGTAAATATGGCTAAATATACTATACTATACATATATAGTACAATAATTTTAAGCCCCCACCCATGTAAGAGCAAGTTGGTGCAAGTTTGTATGTAGTGCATATAATTATTTTCTTGATCTTATTTGCATATTTGAGATTATGAACAACAATCACTTTTCAGTGTAACTTATGTTACCCAGGTTACTCAGCATTGTGGGGAAAGCAAATCTATGCCATTACAGACTTGCTATTTTTAAAATGACTTTTCTGTAGTGCATGTGTCATCCTTGAACAACCAGTTCCCTTTCTGAACTCTCTGGCAGGTCAGGATCACAGCCCTGACATTTTTCAGCATCGGATACTGGCTACAGGTTATCTCCTACGTACAACGAAGTAGGAATCCAAATGACCTTGGGTTTTCTAACAGCAAAACACTTGGCTGTGAGTTAAGAAGAGAAATAAAATGTAGCAACACTAAAACTAGATTAGCACTTAAGGTAAGTCAGATGGATTGCATAGCCCTGCAACACCATGAAATAACCTGTGTCCATTTCAATTTATAGATGTTTTCAAAGTACTGCACATTCCACCAACATTTTGCTTAGGGGTCAATAGTCAGTAGACGTTCCTATAATTTACAGGGATGCAGTGGCCCTTCCAATGAGGGATTAATCCTGTGCCAGACCTCGTCTGTGGTCTGTCCCCTCCGGAGCTGCTGTCTATCAATGACATGCAGACAGCTGGGCCAGACAGGGTCCCCCCACTTTCAGCAGCCTAATGAAGGTCAGCTTTATTTCCTTTGGGATTAAAAATAAATAAACAAATAAAAATAAAATAAAAAGTCTGTGAGTGGCTGCATGTAAGTACTACCAGTAGGAAGCCTAGTGATGAACATCTATTTTCCAGATTTCATGTTACGTCCATCCAACCGTTAAGTAACATAGTTAACTGCCATGGACACGCTCAAAATTAAGAATGAAATATTTATGAGACTGGAGCTGGCTATTTGTCTGCATGAATGCCTATTTAATTCTATTTTGTTAGGAACTCTACTGTATTAAAAGACCATTTTAAGATCACCCTTTTCAAGTAATGCTCATTGAAATTGATAATAAGACATCAAAAGAGCAATGCCCTCTTTCATGGCATGCAGTTTAAGAATCTGCTTGAGCCTGGAGTATGTAATTGTGGATTTTTTGAGTTTGTTTACTTGTTTTGTCTGAGGTGATGAGCTAAAACCTCTCTCCGGCAGAGCTATAGAGATATAGCATCATTTGTTCCCCAAAGACTTGACAGTTGTATTGCTGAAGTCTAGACAAGAGAATCAAATGCCCTCACACAGTTACAGCTCATCCCATGAGCAGTTGCCTGAGCATTTCTGCAAATAATTGAACTTGTCACAACCCAGTCCCTTTGCTTCCTTTTCTTGGATGAGAGCACAGAGCAAGGTTTGGGGCCACATGCCCTCCAGCAGGGATGATCTCCCGTTTGCCCTGGGAGCAGGGGAATTTAATCTCTGTCCAGACCTGAGCTTGCCCTAGCACTTCTCATGTAAAACTTAATGAAGCAAACAAAGCTGTTTCCTCCTGCTGTTTAGCTATATTTATATCCTTCTGCATCCCCACCCATGGCCCTGCTATTATTCCTCAGGCTACTGAACCTGTTTATTTTTCAGCAACTGCCTGCCAGCCGGTGGCACCACTAATGCATCCCCAAAGGGACCCAGGCTGCAAAGGCGCTAGGCAGACACAGATGCCTATGGCACGGGAAGCAACTGCAAGCAAGCAGGAGAGCTGGCTAACTCGGAAAGCACAAACACAAACCAAATCTTCCCAAGAAATGGGGACCAAAGCAAATATTTCAGTGGGCTCTGAAGGCTTACTCAATCTGCTGTAATACAGATATATTTATCAAGCCATGCAATAAGAAATCCTCTTCCATTTGTAGCTTGTCTTTGAAAGAATCAGCTCCTTTTCCCAGACTGCGTTAGGCATTTACAGTTTTATGTGCTGGAGATATTTGTTGTTGAAGAGAGTGCCTAGCGTGGCTCATTGTAGGGAAGGGTGGCGGGTAAACAGCTGAACACAGCTGTGGAAAACCCAGTGTGGAATTACATAGGTATTGTGTTTTGCGGCAGAAAAAACATTCAGACCATGTGGACCCATCTAGCTAATAAACTGAAGAAAGAATCATTTCTGCGGATGCATTTAATGATTTCTGAGTAGGCTAATTACCTTTTTAGCTCACGGTACGTCACCCTGAAAAGCATATCTGCCTTGGCATTGGCAAAGAATTGCTGAACATGTAATATGAGCTTGATAGCAACATGGGGATGAGCCTCTGTTCATTACATCCACCTTTTTCAGTTAAAAGCTGGCTTTTAGCTTTTCACAGCTGTGTTATGGAGAGGAGAGCTTTTCAGTCTGAGTGGGTCTAACCACTGGAGACAGCCCACAAGTGCTGGCTCTACTAGTAATGGGAAGTGTGTCCCGTAAACCAGTGATTTCAAATTAATTCCTAATGCAGGCGTGAGCCCATCACAGGAAATGTTACTGGGCTGGCAGTTTTAGAATCTCTCCAAAGGGGCCAGGAGGTGAGTTGTGGTGGCCACCATCTCTGAAAATAGCTTTATTGTCAGAGCTGATGCATGTTGAGGTTGGGTGATGACTGCAAGACTGCTGGACCTGGTTTCTTAAGGTTTGCTTTTCTCCTTTTGCATGTACAAGGAGTTTTGTAGACTGTATGCTATTCTTAGACCATATATATTTCTATTTTCTGACAGCTATCTGTCTACCAGATCACTGCTTTGAAATTAATTCCTGTCACTAGCACTGATTGGAATAGATCTTTTCCCCGTTTCAAGACTGCAGTGGGACTGTTCACGTTGGTGATGCAAAATTGAGCTCTACCAGCTCTGTTTTCAGTTGTAGCCTCTGAACATGAAGCAAGTGTCCTTGGCTGTTACTGTGAGTTATACAGTTAAGCTTTGAAGTATTCATCACATTAAAGCAAAGACATTGGTTTTGGCTTGTCCTGGTTCAGTGCCAGGCTCCACAAGGGAATCTGGAACCAGTATAGCTAGTGGGATCATGGACACCAACTGCAGATATCATCCTTAACATTTAAAAATAAACAGATTGTGTTAGCCCTGAACAAAGTCAGGTTTTATTTTGGGCAAACATGAAATCTGAGCATAGCTTTTGAAAGATGCTGTGGTGCTCCTATTACAGCATTGGGACTTCATATGCAAAGCTCGTGTTACCTTTATGTTTGGCTTTCGTTATAAATGGTAGAAAGTGGGTTTTTAGAAATGTTTTTCCTATTAGGAGTTTATTATTTATATACAACCTTGATGTAAATATCTGCATAAGGTATCTGGCTACTTAACACAAAAGATTCAGGTTATCTGCAGCATTATGTAGAAATGTTCCTTATTGTAGGTCATCAATGACCTACTAATATTTTAATAGGATGAACCAATGACCCTTAGAAACTTCACCTAGGGTTTGGGGTTTCCATTTTAAAGTTGAATTTAATCCAGGAATGAACTGTAAGTGTGCCAGTTGCGTGGGACAGTGCATGAACGGGTCTGGCTCCATGGCGGGAATGGGAGCTGTGCTGATAAATGTGCCTGATAAATGATGTTTTTTATCTTACCTTTTTTTTGTTGTTGTTCCCAAGGGGTATCTACCCAGATGGGGAAAAATACCCTATGCACTGAAGGCTGCCTTAATGCGTGCTCCGATGAAGTGTGAAGAAGGAAAATGATATAACTCCTGAAAATTGAGAGTGGCAAAGCAATTGCTTTTTTGTGATATACAAAGTAGTTGAAGTACAAAAGAAGTTAAAATTCCAACCTATCTTCAGCTTACGCATACCTTTTGACAGGCCGGTTATGTTGTTTTGGTTGAAGTAAGATTTTAGGAATTATGTTCTTAGTTAATGACTTTTAAGGAAATATTTGATGACAGTAAAGGAAGTTTAAGGGGATAATGTGCACTTCTCTGGACCTTCAACCTGTACACATATATTAGAAATGTTAATGCTTGTCTCAGGAATAATTCTTCTGTGCTATGCCAAATACTTTAACAAGTGGAAACAAATGATCTGTTCAAATAAAGTAGACCTGGTTTTGTTTCTAAAGAGAGAACTTCAGTGGCTATGGAAGCCTTAGGTTTCTTCAATGTGTCAGGTTGCCCAGTCAATAAAGGTGAAAAAGCAGCCCAGCCTCAGCATTGAGATTAGCCCTTTGTTTCTGGATCTTTACATGACAGACTGGACCATGTTGCCTTTTCCAGTACTGAGTTGTTTGCCCTGTTAAAGCGTTATTATTGGATCAGCTCTGTTAGTAGTCTTCTGGCTGGTTGTGAGCTTGTCCACCTCAATTTATGATCACCAGGACTTCTCCTTTCTTACCCACAGCTGTGGCCCCTCAGCCCCGCAGCAGCTGATGCTCTTCAGGCTCCAAGACTCCTTTCTCTATCTGCCCTCTAAGCACAAGGTCTTTATCTGCAAATCCATTTGCTCTTGTGCTGCCAAACTACCCTTGCTTAAATCCTGCAGCCAGGCTGATTTCCTTAATTATGATTGTCTTCCCTGTTCTGCCATCTCTCTAAGTAAACACCAGTCCTACAGCTGTCTTTTCATTCCTTGACAGTCGTTTGTCAAGCTTGCATCTCCTTTCTCTGCCCAGTATCTCACTGCTTTTCTCTTTTCTAAAAGAAATTGGAAAAGATGCAGTTCTCCTTGCTTGCTGTCCAACCTCCCACCACAGCTCTGCACTACTCTTTTGCTGTTGCGAATGCAAAAATTCTCACCTGGTCTCTTCTAACCCATCAAGACACCTTCATGATTCCTGTTCCTATACAAAATTGCTACAAAAAACAGTGAAAGCGAAGAGTGGAATAAAACTGGTCCTTGAAGCGTCGTAGAGAGCTAGGGAGGTAGACAAGAGCTTCCTGCTGTTCAGCTCTACTGGCTGGGTGGGGATGCGGCCGTCCCCAGTATTCTGCCCTCACCTCGACTCTCCTCCACATCAATGAGGTGCTGAGGCTGTGGTCAACATTTGTTTCATTTTTTTGTCTAGGTTTGTTCAGGCTGAAGCAAATGTTAAACCTTTATATGGCAGAACTTCCCTAATGAAGCAATTCCCTGTGGCAGCTAAAGGGGCTGGCAAAGATTTAAATTCATACAATTTTTATATTACTATAAAATTCTTTTTTTTTTTTTTTTCCTCAGCCTCTGGGCTTTTTCAAATCTAATTCTTGATTTCTTAAGTCTAAAGCTATAAAATGCCTATCTTTAAGGCACTTGCTAAATTTCATTATTTCCTCAATCATGTTACAATTAAGTGGAAAAAATGTTTTCAATTATAGAACTGGGTAGAAGTTGGAACACTTTCAAATATTTTTTGCCATGATATTATGAAGATGATAATGACTATTAAAAGAGGTTAATCATCATTTATCCTAGGTGCTATTTTATTTTCCCATTCTATAGTGTAATTTAATGTAAAAAAGGATTGGGAACTTCACAAAGAATTTGTCTGGAACTGTGCGATAACGTTAGGTCTGACTTTTTTTTTTGCTTTCAAACAGAGACCGTAAGCCACTGATAAGGATATGAACTTGGCAAGAGGGGCTAAGTGTTAAATACAGAAAGAGGGATGATGAGGATTAGTATTTCTTCCAAATTAAGTTATCTATTCTCTTAGGTAACTTCAGTGTTGTCACCAGCCCATGTCAACTCTGAGTGAAGAATCAGTACCGTTAGCAAGAGCCCAATAATAATCTACCTAAAATTCAGCAAAAGGCACTGCTGTGAGGATACCCATATTTTTAACTCTTGAATATTTCTTCTGCAGTGCCTGAATGACTTTTGCAACACGCTGTGATATGAATAGTTTTGTCAGGTATGGAGATGAGCTTCTTTTGGTCCTCCATAGTAATTTTGAAAATTATTTTCATCTTCCACACTTGACTAGATAGGGTCACATGTGACACAGGTTAAAAAACAACTGAAATTAAGTCAGAAAGAAGTAAACATAAAGAATTCTTTGCCAAGCAGCTGACAGACTGAAGACATACAGCTCCTAGAGCCACCTCCTCTACACACTTGATTGCAGAAGTGGTCAAGAGCATCTTCTCTCTGCACTGAAAAGACAGTAATTAAGCAAGACAAAACTTGATGGATGTATTTGGAGGTTAAAAGGAGTATAGTCTGTGCATCAGTCCATAAATAGCCAAGAAAGATTTTGCAGAAAGTATGCACAAGCTTTTATGCAAAAGCTGTGGAATAGATCTTCGTTCCATCACCTGCGGGTCACTGGGAGGTAATATGCTTTATCTGCTGGTGAAGGCTTCACTGTGATTTTAATAGCTTGACCCCTGGACATTTTGAAATTTCCTCTGGTAATGGCTAGGACTTTTCAAAAAGAAATGGAATGGATTTGAAACTCAATATTACTTTATTTTGAAGCTGAGTATTTCCAATATCTTATATTACCATAGGTTAATGTAGTACTTTTAAAGTAAAGATGACTCTGGCTGTGATATTCTTTCCTATCTTGCATCTACAGTCCTCATCTAAAATTCTCTTAGTACTGTCTTCAAGATTTGTCTGAATATAAAAGCCTTAAGGAAAACCAGGAGGCTGGCATAAAAAGGTATCATAAAAAGGTAAAAAGGTTCCTGTTGTTTAGGTAACTTGGAGTTTGCACCATGAGTTTTGAAAGTTCTTAGTGCCAAAGTGAAAGTTCATTTTAATCCAGAGAGTAACCATTGTATTACTTGGCTCTTAATTAGTTGAATTTACTGTGGAAAGGAAGAAGTCACATAAAGGAACTGGTACCTAGAGATAGACTAAAAACAACCAACTAAACAAACAACCAAACCAAACAAACAAACATACGAAATTTGGCTGAAAGGAAGGTCTCTGATCTGGCTGCCTGCTTCAGGTGGGGCTGTTACAAGTGCTAGATCAAATTTGTCATTGCCTTTTTGAGCCTGATCTTGAAAATCCCCAAGGATGGAGAGAGAGTCAGTTACCAGCTAATCTATTGCAGAACTGTACAACTCTCCAAATGAAGTTTTTCTGAAATTCTTCAGCAAGTCCAATCTGAAGTTTCTAAATGGCAACTTGTAGTTTCTGCCTTCAAAAAACTGCCTGGGAAAGAATACCAACAGATGTAATTTAAACAAACAGGCTGGCATTTAACAGGGATTATTGTAACTATTTGCTTCAAAAAGCTACTGAGCCCAGTCTTTTATTGTAATGAAAATGGGAATATATCTAATCGGCATGGGTTTCAGGGGAGCCCACACAAGCCAAGGAGTTGATCAATATGCATCACATTATATGTTCAAATCTTAAATGTTGCATACAGTGGCCTTTCTAGGTAGGATATGTAGACTCTGAGAGAGATGTAAATGACTTGGCATTTTTTGAGAGATCCCTCTACCTAAGGGAATGAAACTATTTTGATCACTGGGAAAGTGTGAGGCTTTTGTGCTATTGGTTTATTGCTCTGATGCTACAAAAAATATTACAAAAATATTTAGGATTCAGAATAACCCCAGAATGTGTCCTTGAGCAAATCTCTTTTTACAGATAAAGATATTGCCTTTCTAAGCCAGGGCATCTAAGAGGAATGCAAGCTAATTTATAAAACGTTTTATGCTTTTAAAATTGAAGGTGTTGGGATAGGACAAGGTGGTATGGCTTTAAACTAGAAGAGGGTAGGACTAGATGAGATAGGAGAAAGAAATTCTTCCCTCTGAGGGCAGTAAGGCCCTGACCCAGACTGCCCCAAGGAGCTGTGGGTGCCCCATCCCTGGCAGTGCCCAAGGCCAGGCTGGGTGGGGCTGGGGGCAGCGGGCCCTGCCCATGGCAGGGGTTGAAATTAGATGATCTTTATGGTCTATTCCAACGCAACCCACTCTGTGATATTATCAGTACCCAAGGGAGATGAGTCAACCATGGAAAGCAGACTTTAGTTCAGACCCCTAGACCCAGCTATTTTCCCATGTTCTGTTGCTGACACCCCCTTTTATTCAGCAGCTAAAGAAGCTCTCAGTTCGTGTGTGAAGTTCCAGTGATTTTGGTGACACTGCTGTTGGCAGTATTTGTATACTCAAAAGTCTATAACATTTCAAATTATGTGCACTTTAATGCCATGCTGTCCAATATCAGTTTTTGTCCTTCACTTTTCTAACCAAAAAGAATATTTGAATATATATGATTAAGTTCCCCCTCGTTTCTAAATCACGAGGGGAAAGCAGTCATGTTTATTTGAAAAACATTGCTCTTCTAAAAAGAGAAAATCACCATGTTCAGGGAGTTAGTCAACGTATGTGCTAGCAGCTGGATGGGAATCCAGGGGGCTGGATTTGTGTCCTTAAGAGCCCTGGGTCAGCAGAGTGAAACTTTATGGTCCCCTGACTCATTTAGGATGTTCAAAGTCAGCTGGGTTTTCTGCACAGTACTGGTATGACACATAGGCAAACCTGTACGTTTCAGATTTAGCAAGAATAAAAAAGCACTTGTTTCTTGGAGGTTATTTTTCACAAACAGCAGATCTAACTTCATAGTGTGAGGTGTTAAAACTATCCAAACAGATGGTAAGTATTCATCTCCATAGGCATGGTTTATTGGATTATTTTACACAGGAAGTCATGTTTATGGCCTTTATATGACACCGTCTGCAGTGGTTCAGGACCTTTCAGGCAATAACACTTTGCAGGTTAGGTCATCTCTTCCAAAATTGGTCCCCTCACTCACTGTCTGGAGGCTGTAGGGACTAACACAAGGTAGCTCATGGACATAGGTTTCTTACCTTCCAAAATAATGTGAGCCTGCACGTGGGCTTCACTCCGAACGTATGCATGGCGCATACATGCACAGACTGAAGGATCTGAATTTTCTCCAAGTCTGAGGAAATGCTGCTTATCCAATTTGGTTGTCCCTTACTACCTCCATGTTTTCCTTGTCTTCGTTTCTCTATGCAGTGCTAGGTTTTAAGCCTTCATGATAGCTTTGTCCAATTTTGAAAGGAAAAAATAAATTACAATTAGATTCCTACACTCATTCCTAGAACAAAATACACACAGATTCATTGGAAATGAGATTTCATTACATATGCGGATCACAAAGCAACGTGTTTTCTTCCCAGGTCCAGGAGAACATACAGAGACGGTCACTGATGCTTTCAGTTTTGATCTGTAGAGGTATTGTGCTGCTTGTCTGTACGTTGCAGTCCAAGTGACTGTCCCAGTCATCTCTTGGTTGAGGAGAATAAGAGAAGTAGCTTTTGCATTGCTTTTCCAATTTTAATTTGAAAAATTGAAAGCTATTTTTTGCATGTCCTACTGGTGCTGAAGCCAGAACGAGAGAGGTGCAGGACTTCTGCCTCTTTTCTGCTTCAGCGGGTCCTGTATTTTTAAGCAGTTGGTCTGTTCTGGTGACAGTTTGGTCTGAATAAGCTGTAAAGAAACAGACATGGAACAAATTCTTCTAATTTTATTCAAACAAAATATTTCACTAGACTTCCTTGAGTTATATAGCTTAAGCTAAAACTAAACAGAACCCCCAACTTCTTAATCTGATTGTTTAATTCAGTACAAGTTAATCAGAAGAGCATCTGTTTTCATTAGCTAGACTTTGATCTCAGATTTTATTCATGCTATTTAACTGGATGAAATTTTGCTTATTAATATGTTTTGAAAATTAATTGGTTCACTAATAACAAGACTTTGTTCCAACCAGAATCTTTGATTTTTTAACAAGGTTAAGATATCACCATATCCCAACGTGAGGTAATTATTTTTTAAAGAGTGTGTTGTTGTTTTTTTCTGTTCCCTGTTTGCATTTATCTCTTGTGACTTATTAAATAATATGCTGAAGTGCAGCTGTAGAGTGCTTCATGAAGAAAATGGGTCACACACCATCTCATGTGGCTCTGTATGCCAAAGTCTGTTGCTGCTATTCTGCAAATTACTTTTCCTCAAGCAACCTTTTCAAAATTTTGTGGTTTGCTACTTTTTATTTCCCTGTAAAAATACTTCCGAAGAGCATTTTTTTCAAATTTAAAATGTTAGAAAAATTAGAAAAGCAACAATAATGTGCATGTGCAGATATGTAGAAAGTCTTCTTAGCTGATATCGTTATATACTTATACAGCTTATACTGTTCAACTTATGTAACTCAGTACTTATAAATCAACAGCTTATACTTATGCAGCTTATATTCTTCAAAACTTACTAATATTTGTTACCTGCTCTGTTCAACTGCAACACACATATGTTGAGGAAACGTGTACGCAGGTAACTGGTTTCCTCTTTATACGAGCAAGTTTCTTCATCTTTTGACTTTGTCTAGATTTACCTTATGTGATCAATGTTTGTAGAACTCCTCTGATTTGTCCCAAATATAATTGTCCTTGAATGTGATAATTAGCATTTAATATACCTTAAAAACACTCTCGGCTGTTTAGAATAGCAGCGTAATGCATGTGGTAGCTGAAGGGCAGCTTTTCTTTCAAAGCAAACTCCTGAGTTGTTTCACATGGGCACCATTATTAATGACTTGCTAGTGAGACACTGCTTCGTGACTGATTCGGAGTAAATTACAGGAATTACTGGTTTAAGTCATTAAGTAGATTTGGCAACCTGCTTATTAACTACCAAGATGCGTTTGATTTGTGGGACTGCATCTTTGCCTTACTCTCTGCCAGCAGCAAGGCTGACCAGTGTTGTATGAGGAATATGGATGACACAAGAAAAAACGGCTCAGCCCCAAACACACACATAAATCCGAGCCTGGCTCCCCTGTAATACCCTACATGTCCCTTGTGTTTTGGCTGCCAGTGCTGTGAGTGCAATGGGTGAGCACTGTGGCCGCTGTCCTGCTTGCTTTGCAGTGGAAGAAATTGATAATCACAGAATGTTGGGGACTGGAAGGGACCTTGAAAGGTCATCCTAGTTCAGTCCCCCTGCTGGAGCAGAAGGATTTGGGGGTCTGGGAGATAACTGCAAGAAGTTGTGCTTTCCCCGCAGCGGCTCTATGCAGTAGCAGAAGTGCAGAGAAAAACTGCAATGAAATGGAAGTAAAGCCAATGAAGATTGAAAAGGGGATTAAAAAAAAAAAAAAAAAAAAAAAAAAAAAGTTAAGAAAAATAAATAAATAAATGAATAAATAAACAATGCAAGCCCAAATGGGAGAATTCTTTATAACTGCTGCAATACAGCAGCAGAGTAAGGGACTCTTCAATCATGCCTGCACACATAAAACACGCTACAAGTGTCATTTGCAGGACTTTTAAGACTTGGTAATTGTAAATGTGCAAGTAAACTTTGTTGCAGAAGCTGTGCTGAATGCAGCACAGACTGGTGCAGTCCGGATAAAGGAAGTCTAAAAATTCAAGCAGTTGATACAACTCCTGAAGACAGAGAATAGGAAAGGAGGCTAGAGAAGGAATGCACCAACTTAATGCCCAAGCACCGTTGCCAGAGAAATGATATCTCCATCTTTGGCTACAACTGAATTACCGTAGCTTCATCCCGAAAGCTATGATTGCAAAAAGACCAGAGCTGGAAAGGAAGTTTTGTCACGTGCCTTCATGTGGTCCTCAGGTAGGCTTTTAAGACTGCTCAAATGATTTGGTTGGACGTCCTGAAGAGGACATGCTATAGTCGCTTGGCCACCTTCACTTCCTCACACACTGTGCTCGATTTACACTTTAGATTGAATTAGCAAAGTGATCATCACTGGCATGTACTGTGGGATGTTTGGCGAGATGTCAGCGAATCCAGCCATGATGAGATCAGTGCAATTACAATGTTTTAAGCCAGATAATGTTCCACACGCGAGTCAGTAGCACAGGATAACAGAGATATTTATCTCTTTTTCCTCTTCACCCTTAAAAGACTGTATAATGAATGATTTCAGCTGACTATCTGTAGTGTAATTCCTAAATGCATTCTCGCAGCTGTTCTGCCTTTATTGGATTTCCCTTCCTAACCAGATGGATTACCCAAGGGACAGCAGAAAGCAGAGGCTCTGTACAAGTTTCTCTGCTAAAAAGGCAGAGCAGAGACTGCGTCAGATAATAGCCTACAAGTGCTTGACTCTCAAGTATTCTGTACGCCCCAATGCTGCCCATAATCCCTCTGTTTCCCTGAAGCAATAAGAAAAGCTGATTAAAATTAATAAAGAGAGTGGTTTTTTTCAAAATATCTCAGCCTGCCTGCATGCTCCCATGGTTTAGTAATTGATGTTTTGTGCTTTCAAGTGTTAACACCTGGGTGAACAGCTGATGAGAGGATAGCACTTCTTATGGGTTTATAGGCAGGCTTCCCAAGTTTACCTGCTACGCTCTCTCATGCTACCTGGTTTTTGAAAAATAAGACTTCAGTTTCTGCCTTGCGACTGACTTGTATCTAATTGACCAGGCCAGATGCAGTCATTAGAAAGGGCAAAGGAAATTTTGTTTGCGTGGCTTTTGTTAGCTGTTATTCGTGAGTCTTGATAAGTGCTGTTTATCAGAAAATGTGGTACATCGTCTTTCATCTTTAGCAGAATGCTAATAATACTTAGCTTTCCTATGCGTTTCACCAACACGTGGCTTTAACAAGGGTGTTAAAAAGAATACCAAGGGATTCAGATCAGGTTTGCAAGGAATGTATCAGAATTTCACATCTTCAGAAAACTAATTGAGCAGAAATTCTATTCCCATGGAGACTGATGTCTTGAGAACACCTAGTGGTACTAGTACTGCCAAGCAAAATCCATATTGAATATTAATATATTAGTGCATATTAATACAGTAGTAAGAATATGTGTAAATAAATGTAACTCTGGGCTTCCAGATTACTTCTGCAGGCCCTTAATGGGTCTTAGACTACTGTATTCAAAAGTACTCTCTATAATTTCACCATTGGCTTCACTTTTATAAGTTAGGTTTCTAGACTTGCCACGGCTCTCATTGTTGCAGGTAAAATGAAAGTTGGAGGTAGATTTAAAAATTAAAAATAAAAGAATAAAAATGATTTTGTGTAGGGTTTACATGTATAGGTTATAGGAGACGACATAGGCTTCAATGTAGTAAAAAAGTACAATGTAATCCTTGTCCTAGTTGTTTTATAAAGTTCTATGAGAGTTAGGAAAAACGATACCCATAAATTACAAGTGTAGCCTATTTAAAATTCTGTTCTGCTCAGCAGTGGTTTACTGGCATTTGAGCTAAATAATGATTGTAGTGAAGAAAGCCTAGGTAATCCTTCTGTTACTGAATACTTATAGAAAAGATTTCTTTTTCTTGTTCTGTAGCTGCTATTACTGAAACAGTGGAATTTATGCAACTAGATACGACAACAAACCATAAGCAACCCCCCAGCAGTTTGCCTCAGATAGAATTTGGGCATAAAACCTGATACTTCTTGAACTTTATCCCTTTCCAGCTCTGGATAGATACAGTTTTCTTCACATATATTGAAGTAAAATGCAGGTTAGTGTTAAAAGAATTTAAAATGGTTAGATCCTTACCTGCTTTGCTTAATCATTTTATTTAAGCTTAGACTCGTGTTTCTTCTTCATCTAACCCTATTTTTAAAACTTTGCATTTGTAATCAAATTTAAATAAGAGGTGTCCCATTTTAGCACTAGAGATGGTTTAACACTGATCCATAGAGACATTTTACCCCATCAGAGGAGGAGCTTGGACTCTCCTTGGTTACATCCTTGCACAAGTCCCTCAGCTCTCCAGGTCTTATGGCTTCATTTCAGACCCATCTGTCCTTTCAGGTTCAGATTTGAATTACAAATGCTTTATATACTGGGGCAAGTCTGCCTCACCTGAAGGGGGAAGTCTTCACTTGGTTTATTTAAAGCCATGTAATGCATTAGGGCTGTTCCATGGGACAGTGGCATACAGAGGATTTTGCCCTAAATGCAGGTAGTGACCATCCAAGAAACAGTCTGTGGACTGAGGGGCTGAGAAGCTGCAGTCCTGCAAGGCAATGCCTCTATGTGCTGGAGGTGGGAAGGAAGGGGAGCATAAATTTGCACCTGCTCATACTCACTGATGCAAGTAGTTCTAGTATTTCCCATATTAAATGTCCTAGTCTTCAGATGTGATGTTGGAATTCATCACAATTTGCTTTTAAATACCTGCATGGCTGATCTAAATTAGAAAAAAAAATGGAAAAGTATCTTGAAAGAGTATAATAGTTTTAAACTATGGCTGTAAGACATAAGGTAATTGCTTAGATTTTTATTGTGCATTCCCTGGCACTCGCTGCTGAATCTTCCACCTTGATATTCAGGTGTTCATCAGTGTATGTCATATAAAACTAGCCCTTGAAGCAATAAAATCCATCTTATCAGAGTGGTACATGTTCATCCAGAACAAGAGCAGCTCCGCAGTTTGCCCCACCACCATGTTGAGAAGAGCTGGTATAACAAAGTGCTGTCAAGGCATGAGACTGTCACCACGATAAAGTGCCTAAGCTGTCAGATGTATTTTATGCAAGTTGTCAGAGTCCCTCAACCTGTTTTGGTGGAAAATGTCAGAAAAAAAGGCATGGAGGGAGCCACTGCAGGGTGCTGCCTCCGTGTCGGGGTATGGAGGGAAGGAGCTCCAGCTGCTTTCGTTGCCCATTAAAGCAATAGCAATATTCATCACCAAGATGTCGTCTAGCAGAGGAGGCCAGGAATGAGGATCCATCACTTTCCTCCTGGGAATATGATAGGTGACAACCCTAATTGCTCTCTTAACACTTTTATCTTACTTCCAGCAACATAATTTCCTGTAGGTCAAATAAATGGCACCCCCACTGGGGCCAGAAACTAATTTGTTTCTTTTCATGTCAGTTTAGTTCCTTAGGTAGGATTTTCACAATGACAGAGAAGAGCTGTTCACAGACACTATTTGTAACTCTCTTAGAGGTATCAGTTGTAAAATTTAATTTAAATTTGTTTTTGTTTTTAAAAAGGCATTTTTATCAGCATAGTATACTTCTAGTGGTTGTAATACTCTCAAATAATAAATATGGATGATTAATCCTTTTATAAGAATGTATTACAATTTATTTTGATATTATTTTTACAGCTGGTATATAGAGCAGGCTCATGGAGAATCAGAAGTATTTGAGATGCTTGCCATCTGACTCCTTGTTTTTATTGAGATTTACTAAGGAAATAGATTATTGAAAATGAGATTCACATAATCTTGTGGTAGGGCTGTGTCATGACCTATGTGCACGACATTGCTTAAGAGCAATAATCTTCATTGGTTGAAGATTAGTTTTAGTTTTTTGTTTGGTTGGTTGGTAGGTTGGGTTTTTTGTTGTTGCTTTGTTTGTTTTTCAAGATTATGCTTATGCAGGCCAAGGTGAAAGTGTAGGACAAGGGAAGCACAGCAGATATAATCTATCTGGGTGTGAATACAAGGTTTTATTGGCAGCAGATGCAGAAATGAAACAGCATGAGGCAGAGACTAGCGAAAGAACCGTAGAATAAGTATGAACCAGGTAGTATGAAGAGTCCTCTCTATGCTGGAGTAGAATCCAGTAGAGATCATTAAGCAAGGTCTTACAACTAATTCTGCTTAATTACCATCATTTAACAATGTCGGTATTAGGCTGATACCATTAATTCAGGAGGCACTGTTCACAGGCAGCAAAGATCAAGGGTGTCGTACTGAAGGAACTGGGTCACGTATGTCTGAAGAGTCGATGTGCTTAAAGGCTAGCATACACGAGTTTGACTACAACTCAAGTTGGGCATGGAGAAAGGGATTGAATCCCAGTCTCGACTGCAAAAATTGCGTGTGAGCCACCAGTTTGATGAAGCAGTGAAATGGCAAGTACTGTTCTAGGTGACATCAAAAGAGGTTTATTCAGGGAGGAAAGGATGATGTTGTACTGTTGTACAAAACCCCAGTGAGATGTAACTTAGAGTATTCCAAATCACTGAGGACACACAAGCTCATGGAAAATGAACTCACGCTGGTGTAGGTACAGAAAAGGACCAGAGACTAAGAGAGCCTAAGACAAAACCATAGGACACCTAGATTCATTTATGTCAGCAAAATAAAATCTGAGAAACTTTTTGGGCTTTCTAGGTGAATATATAAAAAAATATATTTTTTTTCCTTGCAAACTGTATTTTGGTCCAGGAACAATTATATTTAAGCTTGCTCTGAGTAAATTTAGACTCAGAAACAGAAAAAAGCACCTGACCATGAGAGAAATGAGTTCTGAATGCATCTTCAATGGCTATACTGGTAAAAATGATTTTGATTTAAATTTGGAAGTTTGTGAATGGTACTATATGGCATTTCTGAAATGGCAGGAATGTTGACTTTGCTGTCCATTAAAATAACTGAGCTTCCATGACATTCAGGAAATTCCTGAATGATCCAGGGGATGTCCCAGAGCCAAAAGTGAGGGTCCCCAGGAGATGGTACTATTGTATTCCAGCTTCAGAATTCAGGGAAATCAGCTCTGGTGGAAGTCAAAAAAAATCAAAAGCAACTGAGTCTCAGTTTGAGATCCAGTTCTATATACTAATGGAGTCAATAAAAATGCATATGTCTACTTTTCTTGACAGTAAAGAACCATTGCATTACCATGCCTTAATACAGTGAAGAGAGAGAAAGCAAACTCAGTGTTCAATTAAATGTTTTATCCTAGAAAATCATGGAACATTTCTGCTAGAAGACTGTAAGATACAAAAAGAAATAAATCATGATATGCTATACAAAACCTTTTACATGAAAATGAATGATAAAATAATTGAAGGCAGTGGTCCAATTTCTCCCACTTTAACTAAGCAACTATGAAAACTAGAATGTAAGTTAACTTATGGTGTAATGTTGTTACAATACAGCTTTCTACACATGTAAAAAGAATAAAACAACACAGCTGGAGACAGGATATCTCCTGAATGCAGAGGCAGCCACACCTGGACTAATATAAGCTGTAAGAAAGCCAAAACCATTATTCTTAATACAAGATGTAAGAAAGACAAAACCATTATTCTTTATGGGCATTGGTGAGTGCCTAGTTGTCATGTCCTCTGGTTTTAGAGTATTTGAGCCTGAATGCACTCAGACAAGTGGAGACAGTCATTACCAGCTACAAAGCACCATGTGTACTTCTAGTGCAATTCAGCTTTCAGACATGGCTAATCATTTCCTACTGAAATAGATTTAGAAAAATAAATACATCCACCACCGCAGTAATTAGCATTAACTACATAAATGTAAAATGTCATGCAAATGAAGATAGGTGCTGTACAGCTGCCTTGCTTCGAAGAGCAATGAAATACTCTGTATCACCATGCAAGGAGACAGCACATCTTTCCACTAACTAAACTCTGGAGAGACTTTTAATCTGTGAAGAAGTCATCAGATCAGATGGGACTGCATAATGTATCAGTAACTTAGGAGTTATATTTGTTTTAAGTTGTGATGTATTCCTCTGTTGTCATTGTTACTGAAAGAAAACTGTAAATACTGCCTTGAAACAAATTTCCCTCTGCTCACCAAGGCTGGGTGTAGGTGGAGCATAAAATCTCATTTGGCTTGCTCGAAGTTTTTGGTTTCTTTTCAGGCTGCAGCAAATCGATTTTTCAGATTTTTCACTTTATTTTCTAAGGCTCCACTATGTTGCCCTCCAGACATTACGTAACTGGCTTTGGTTTTTTGATGTTTGTTTTGTGTTTTAATAAGTATATTAATGGATTTTTAATAAGTATAATGGAGTTTTAATAAGAATATTAATGGCATATTCAAGCTTTCATGAGCAACGCTTTTCAAAGCATACCATCTCTTCCTTTTTGGTACTAGTAGAATTGTTTGTTCAATGACTGCTTTCTAACAGGTAAAAAATAAGAAATTTTATTTTGTGACAATGTCTTTCACAGGCAAAGTGTGTCATTTGCTTTTTGCTGTGGTTGATGCATGCCGTAAGCAGTTGTACTGTGCTATGAAATGTGTTAGAAATGCAGCCTTTGCAAAGCTTGGCAGGTTTTGCAATTCGTCAGTGGTTGCTTAAAAGATGAAATCAGGAGGGAGCATCTAAGAGAAGGGTGGATTTCCAGTTCCAACTTGACAGCTTTGAAAGACAAGATGGGGCTGAAAGCTCGGCTGCGTGTAGGCCAGCGCAGGTGGTTTTGGATGAGGCTATGCGGTCACCTGAAGTGAGTACAATGCCGTCTTGGTGCCAAAGCGGCTAACCCTGAGCTTCCCTGTTCCTTCCTGGCCACTGCTCCCCTCCTCTAGCACTAGTGGCTATTGGGCAAGTCACACTGACCTAAGTGAAAACCAAGCCTCCAAAACGTTTGATTTATCATAGATCGCTTTAAAGTGATCAGAGAGCTGCACTCTTGGGCAAACTGTAATATCTGCTCTATCACTGTGTGCACCCAAGTGAGGAAATAAGACTGGAAGAAATGAACGGCTTCGTGTCTTTACTGATGATAAATTTTGCCCATAATTTTCCCTCCTATTCTATTACCATCATAAAATAACAACAGAACAAGGAATTGAGTAGGCAGACCAAACCACAGCCCCACCTGCTTGTCAGTGCTGCAGCCCAGGATGCAGCAGGGGATGCTTGGTCTGATTCTGCGGGAGTTACGCTGCCGCAGGGGAGCAGAGCCTGGCAGTGTGCAGCACCGTGGACTGACAGAGTCCTTCCAACTCTGCAGGCTGACAGAGTCCCTGCAACTCCTCTGCGTGCAGCCAGCACCTGCTGCAGCCTGCTGAAGGTTGGTTCAGGTCTCCCTGTGTTGCAACGCTGAGCAGAGCTCACATGAAAGCGCAAGCTGCATGGGAAGCGCAGACTGGTAGGGTCTCAAAAGAGCTAATTGCATCAGTGGGAAGCTTTGAGAAGTTTTTGGAGGATACTGATTTCTCGCTGGAGCCCTGCTAGCTAGTCTGGAAGCTATCTGTGAAACATTGCTTAATGAGACGTGAAAAGGCTGCTGAAGAAAAAGCAGCAGCGAGTGTCTCCGAGCTCCCTTCCTGCTTGGCCACATCTGATGTATTCACATCAGCAGGCGCCAGTGTGGTTCTTCGCATCATTAACCGTTGGTATTCGGGATATTAATTTTCTTGTTCTAGTTCAAGATGAGGTGTTTGGACCCTTTCTGCTATTGCCTGTGCTGCTTTTGTTCCCCTTACTGGTGTGACACTCCATGCAGCAAACAGGAGAAAGGGTTTGCTGTAATTAGCCAAGCTCCTTCGGAGTGGAACCAAATGCTGAGCTGGGTGCTGGCATCCGGGTGCTCCCACACTCCCAGACACAGGGAGGAGATGGCCAAGGTCCAGGGTCCACCCAGGTTGCTGCCAGCAGAAGCAGAAGAGACAGAGGCAGGGCTGCAAACAAGGTTACAGAATCAGGCATGGAGAGGTGGGGCTGGACACAAGCTATCTACATTGTAAATCCAAGGTCCAGCCTAGAAATAGTGCCAGAGATGAGGCGAGCCAGCTGTACCTACAGCTGAGGGTCCCAGGCTGAGCTGCAATGGGGCTCCTGGACCATGGAGGGAAGTTGTGGGGTGGAGGTTCCGGGTGAGGCTGCTCAGGGCCATTAAAAGCCCATTGGTGTATGCAGGGCAATGGCAAACTGTACTTTGTGAATATAAATTTGACATCAATTAGAACAGCTGGGTACTGTAGAAGAAAGTCAAAGGATCTGTGGGGTGACAGTGGATGCAGTGAATTTGGCCTGCAGAAGTGAAGAAGAGGTGGGTGGACCTGTAGTAGCATGGGGATGAAGGCAAAATTGGCATGGTCACCGGGGCAGAGGTACCCAGATCCTCTGGTATGGTTCCACCGGTATCTACTGGTATAGTCTGTTTAAAAAAAAAAAAAAAAAAAAAAAGTGAATTCACAATAAATCCTTTAAAATATATTCTCAACTGAAGGAAGCCCTTATTTACTGAAGACAGGCCAGGTATCCTTGCTCTGAGACATGGTTTCGATATACAAATAGCATCACTTATTGCACCAGCATGACAAAGAACATTTATCCCAGTACTCTGAATGTACAAAGAAGCTGAGCAAGAAAAGGAACATAACAGTCATAGGAGGGAGAAGTCACTGAAGGGAGAAAAAGAAAAAGAATAAAAATAGCTATTTAAAGACCTCCACCTGTAAGGAGGAGTTTAGATGCACTTTTTCCCCAGTAATTTTATTGAAGAATATTCTGTGTTAACGTGGGGCTTGAGCTAGAAGGATGGCAAATAGTGATGCTGGCCCATTGTCCAAGTGGCACAGTTAAGGATAATATGATCCTTGCCTCTGCAGCAATGACAAGCCCGTGGCTTTATGAACATGCCAACCCTGTAAGTACGTTAGACCAAAGTGATGCAGCATGGTCAATTCTTGAAGAGAAGCCAGCTGCCAGTTTTGTTACTGCAGAGGCTAATTGCTGGCTCCATAATCTAATGCACCTCGTTTAGGCTGTGCTTCATTAGTTTACCCACTTATGAAATACGCTTGCAAATATTATCATATACCTTAGCTGTTCCTGAGGTTTAATTGTGATCATGCAAAGCTCTTACATGTTTTTAAATGACATTATGTAAGCTCAGAGTCGATTTTGTTAATGTGTAATAGATACAACTCAGTGCTTTAACTCTCAGATCACAGTTTGATTTAGTTTTAATGTAGCCGTTTTCAGCAATAATGACAAAATAGTAACTTACTGCTCAGGAAAAGTGCACATATGTTAAATTAGTCATGTCAGAGGTCATAGATTATTTCCTGAGTACTTAGCCATTATCAATTATAGATTAAATACAGTGAGAATATACTGAAAATGATAACATCATTAATGCTGTGACCCATGTGATTCCTAACTTTTTCATATTGTTGCAGCGAAGATTACTATGCAGAGAGAAGTTAGTAGAAGAACCTGATTATGCCTCTCAGCAAGGGGAAAAGGCTCATGCTGACTGTCAAAATAGTTGGTACTGCTAGATATATGCCAGCTTCTTGGTAATCGAATGGTAGTGAGAACTTTTTTTTCTGCTTTCAGAACATGAGGCACGCATACCCTTCTCTTCTCAGAATAGTTTGCAGCTGACAAAATCCCTTCTTGGTTTCCTGAATCGTTGGCAGCTTTAAATAGTGTATATAAATGCAAAGGTGGCTAGCAGGGGCCAATTTCAAACCAACTTTTAAAAATGCTGCAGAAGATCTCTGTGTTGTTAATACTTGCCCTCTGCATTTTCTCATTTGTTTTCCAAGCGGCAGGAATAGCTTCCTTGGGCCTGAAGAAGCTCAGCAATGCAAGGTCCACATCAGCTCTGTTTCAGAGCCCTAAGATCGCAGGGCTCACTGATGGGAGTCAATTAGGTACAGCATGGTATTGATGAGCTTCCTAGGAACTAGCTTGAACTAATTGCAACTATTGAACTACCTTGTGCAAATTATACATGTATTGCAGAGGATGCAGGAAGTAATTGCAGTTTAAGGCAGGTGGTGATGATTAGAAGACGCCTACCAGCTTTCCCTCCCAAGGTAATCAGGCAGGCTGGAAAGGAAGGTGTTTCACATGGATGGTGCCTTTCATAGTGCCTCTGCTTTAATTAATGCTATTTTGGGCTATATTTATCTGCATTGTAGCTCTTCATATGGGCAAAGGTAATGATAATGTAACGCTTGCTAATTTAGCAGATTTAGTATACCAGATGTGTAATTGAAGTAAGAGCAGCCATGTCTCCAGAAGTTTTTTCTGCCTGTAGAACCAAATGTTCACAAAACAAATTAATTTTTCTCATTTTCATATAGTAATCAGGTGTAGGGTAGTGAAATGGCTTGCTCAGGGCTGGAGTTTAGGTATTGGCAGGGCAGGCAGGGGAACAGTTCAGTCCAGTGCAGTTTTTGTACAGTAGCTGCTTCTCAAAACAAATGTGATTACAAAAATCAGATTCTCTCTTATAATGAGAACATTTGCTTTAATACCAAATTAGATGGCATTTTATGTAAGCTGGACTTGATTTCTGTATCATTCATGAAGGTAAAAAGAACGACAAGCCCTTCAAGCATTTTAATTCTCATGAAATAACATCCACCATTAATATGAGCCAGAAAATAACTGTCAGACCTTGCACACCATCCTGAAATTATTCCAGCACATTGTTAGTTGTTTTGAGTTACAATTTGTTATAATTGTAGCAGCCATTATGAGGAGTTCTATATGCTTTTGGAAGTGTCGGTGCAGTAAAGACAGAACAGATTTTTTGGGGCCAGCAGATTCTTGAGTAACCTGTTCACCGTCACTGAGTCCTCAAATTTATAAATATTAGAATAAGTTACCAGAAAGGACTCTCTCTTTTCTGTGGGAGTCACTGGAAGAATAAATAGATTTTAGAAACAGGAATCCAAGGAAAGTTAACAAAACAAATTATTAAAAAGGGCTGGTACGTTCTCGATGACCTTGAGGTCTCTTCCAACCTAGAAATTCTGTGGTTCTCTAGCTTAGTTGGGGAGCTTTTATTCAATAACTTCTATGAAATAAAAGACCCGTAAATAGTATTTTTAAACTACATTGACTGAACCAAGATGTTGATCTGTAAGAAGTGCTTTCTTTTCTCAGTAGATATATAACCTAAATTACACAAAAATGTGTATTGTATGTATGGTGGCGTGCATATGTCTTGATAAGTGCCTTCAAATTTTGGTACCTTGAAGCAAATCCTCTTGGCTATTATATTTCATTCCTTTTATAAAAGGTGAGGCTTTAATGCCTTTTCTTGCTGCAAAAATGGGGATTTTCATAGCATAACTCTTTTCAAGGGAAGCTTTTTAAGTTTGTATGTTTTACTAGGCTTTGTAGTGGAGTTTCTTTATTTGGCTACTATCTGATTTATGCTTGTAAATGTAAGGCAAGTGTTTTGTATAGACATAGCCATTTAAGAGGAAAAATCATGCCAAGGTTTTCTTACAAGAAACTGCTTTCTTCTGTAGACATTTGTGGAAATACCTGACACTACAAGTTTTAGATGTTTAATAGGTCACATTACATTTATTGTTTCCAGTAAAATATTTTTATTGTCCAAACCAATGGCAAATGTCTACCACGTCCTCAGAAAGCCGAAGTGTTAGGAAACCAAACCCCAGTCTACAAGGGGCCTTTTTCTGATTTGGGATCAATTCCTAAATCCATGTAACTAATAAAGACCATGGCTTATACTCTTAATTGTGCTGCGCCATATTACAGTTCTGTAGAGCTACACTGACTTTGTTTCAGAGGTGGCTACCAAGAAAAAATAGGAAAGAGTGTGCAGAGCGACATAAACTGTAACAACGGAGGGTACCGCAAAATCAACCTGTCTTTTTGCTGCTAATCTGTGTAAAGTTATCACCTCGTTCCCAAGGTTAGCCCTAATTCTTTAGATGGAACCACCTACAGGTGACATTGCTCTTGCTCAGGCTGTATCTCCCAGGAAGAACCATGGACTGTCGATCTAAATGGGCTCGTAGACTGCCGAAAAGCTATTGGCTATAGCAATGTGTGTAAATGTAATTATTTTTAATTTTTCTCTGAAACTGACAGCAGCATCCCATTTTTCTTCGGCAAGTAACTGAAGGACCTTAGCTGCCCACCGAGCATTGATGGCTCAGCACCTGGCCCTGCATGGTTCCCTTGAGAAGCTGCCTCTGACTGGGAGAGGTCTGTGGTAGGGACCTCAAGTCCTGCGGGACTTTTGGAAATGAGTCTTCAGATCGTTGAAATGAGGTTCAAAGTGGTGTTAAAGAGGGCTTTCAAAGAAAAGATGAAAGAAAAAATTAGGTCTTCCCTGGTGGTTTTAAAAAATTTGCTACAGGGAAGCTATTCGCAGGTCCCCAGTTTGCTGATATTCAAGCTCTTAAATGTTCTTTGCCGCTTCCAACCACAGCACGCTTGACCTTGTTATGGTATTTTTAATAAGCTTGATTTAAGGTTTTAGGACATGTCTGAAGTAGGTGAAAGGAAAAAATATTATGACTGAAACTGATTAACAACTTGAATTTAAGACTAATAAACTCATAAACCATCATCTCTAATGTCCCTGTATTATTTTGTTGGGTATTTTCTGATTACACCCTAACTTTAACATTGCAGGTAAAAACTGCCCTCACTGAATATTCTGAGAAGTACACGAATTTGGTGATCCTCTGAAAAGCAAGCCCTGGCTCTGTCCTTTAAGGAGACAGCTTTGCCTACCCACACACCTTAAAATGTCTCTCCTCTGTTTTACCTTGAAATTAATATTGAATGACAAAGTGCCAGTCAGGGGAAGAGCAGAAGAGGCTCAGCTGTAAACTTGATACTTCCAGTGTCAGCGTGCTCATGCCTCCTAACAAACCCTCTTCTGTGTGGGGCGGCTGCGTCTGGGGGGGTTGGTCCCAAAGCTGGGCAGGCAGGGGGGCTCTGCTTGCAGTATCGTGGCCAACTTCTGGAAATAGCGAAGTGCAGGGATTCCTAAGCTTGGAACTGAAAGGTTCAAGCCAACGTAATAACATACTGCTGAATTAAACCTTCTAAATTGTAGTTTCCATTCATTTCAAGGATTGTATTGCCTTTCTTGAGTGATGGTGTGTGGCAGGAGGTATGAGAGTTGGGACAGGACTCTGATGGAAGTAGGAAGCAATCACCTCAAAGATTTTAAAATCTAAGTTCAATTTTTATGATCAAAGTAGGTAGAACCAGATAACGGAGGCTGTCATAGGGCCCCATATGTAGTCTCTGATCAAAGCTCCCTTGTTTTCCATATTTGTATTTTCCAACACAGCTTTATAAATGCAGTGTATCAACACAGCTTTATCCGAAGGCTTTCCTGGAAACAACATCATAGCTCTTAAGTTGCTGACGGCATATCAGAATCAAAGCTGTTGAATCTTCTGGAGATACACATGGTGACAAATTATAACCAGGGAATACGTGTACATATTTCTTCTTCTAAATAATGCATGTATATTTTTTCCTCCTTTTACAATTTCAGAAGGCAGGAGGGAGGATTCCTTTGATCTTTGGGGGTAAAAAGATTTTTGATTTTTAGGAAACTGGTTAGCCTCAACAAAAATAAGCACAAGATTTGCTGTGTTGCATGATCTGCTGTGGTGCAGGATGTGCTCGATTACCACCTAATTCCACTGTGGGGTTAACGAGTGCCTACTGAAGCGGGGTGGTACAGAGTATCCTGCCAGGGCTTTTGGTAGTGCTGTTGGGATCTGTGCCTGCCTGTGTGCTGCCTGCACCTCTTTGTGGCTGCTCCCAAATACGCTCGGCTTGAATTTCCCAACAATGCACACTAGAAGTCCCCTGAGCAGCCGCGACCTTTTTCCAAGTCAAGAAGCTTGAAGCTGGAGGGGCTGTAAAATACCGGAGCTCGCCCAGAGGATAAAATATAGTAACTGGCTGGAAGAAAGCAGGCATTTTTCTGGGAGAAAATGGTGAAGGCAAACATCAGCAATGGATTATTCAGAGAGTGAAGGCACTTGCTCTGATGAAGATTGCTTTTTCTCTGGGAGCAGTGATGAGTACTCCTGTGATGAAGCCAAGAAAATATCTGAGTCAGTGCTCGCAAGCAATGCTTTCTAATAATTGCTTATTGCATTTAATGCCATTCACTTCAAATAATTACTTGTTGCATTTAATGTCATCTGCTGCAGCTGGCAGTCACCTTTTGCAATATAACCTTTAAATGTGTTCTGATCATTTGTTTTGCTGCAAAGGTCGTTGAGGTTACTTCCCAGGGGCATTGCAAGGCTCTAGGAATGCTTGTAATTTGTAAGGGTACAGTGAGAGTAGGCAGTGCTTAAAACTGTCTTGTATTTCATGGCTGATGCATGTAAAAGATTAATGTTCATGTAGAGTTGAAAATATGTTGACTTTCCTTCTGCTTCATCCTTCTGTTTCTAAGAACATGATTAGATTTTTAATCCTGCATGATGGGTAAACCTAATATGGGAGCTCACAAGGTTTATAAAACCACATAAAATCGATTTAGACTGGGGAAACATAAGGTTGTTCAGCAAAGCAGAAAATCATGGGACCCGGCACTTTCCTGACCCACCTCGGTCTTGTGAAGTCAATTTTCTCCAGAGCAGGTGACAAGAGGGAGCCTGCACTATGGCAGTGACATATAGCCATGGCCACGAGCGGTACTAGACCCCCAGAAATCCAAGCTGGCTGGTGGCAGTCAGTCTGTTGGTCCTTTTGCTCAGTTGGGTGTTGTGCAGCAGGCACCTCTGCCTTTCCACTGGGACAGATGTGCCCCAGTGGTAGGAGCAGAAAGCTTCTGTGTGCAGGACAGGGGTCCTTCAGTGGTGGCAGCGTTGGGTTTGGTAGCCAGCTCCCAAGTGACTGCACAGAGGGTACACCTCAGAGCATCCCCTTTGGATTAATGCTTTCTCCCCATGTTTCTTTGTTACAGTTTCATTTTCTCCATGAGAAGTGCTGTGAAGGTGGGCATTTTAGGGCTGTTATGGGCATGCAAACTTATGGGGAGGTGGTTTTGCACCACGTAATTCATAAAAAAATTGTATTTTCCCTGACTTATCAGTTAATTCTGTGTGTGCTGAACATAAGGAAGCCTCAGAATCACATGACTTTCTGCATTATAGAAACCCTTACCATCCCTGTGACTCATGTTTGAGCTAAATAAAGCATCTTTTGGGAAAGAGCCTTCCTTCTACACTAATTTCATGCTGCTTAGACACATGTATTAAGTACAAGATAGCGGAAACCCTAACAGTTATTCGTGTATTTTAATCTGTAACATTAAAGTTTATTTAAAACATTTGAACTGAAGCAATAACACCTGTATTTTACTTGTCTATAATCTGAAAATAATTCTATAATGGTGGACTCTTTGTGACTGAAAGGCATCCTGCATAGTAAGACATGTTAAGTTTTAACTGGAATTAATGACAACCAAAAACCTTGCATACTTTTTAAATAAATTAATAATATATGAGCAAAAGTTGACTACATCAACTTAATGGAATATTAATTGCTATAATTTCTTATCCTTTCTATATTTACCAAATTTTTAGAAGTTAATAGAAATATTTGTATCACACTGTTAGGCTACTTTTTTCTACTTGTTTTAAATTACCATAATTTTGTTTATTGGCATGGATAAATTAGCATTAATGTACTCTAATTGAAAATAAGCTCAAAGAAAGTATTTGGATGTAGGATTGAGCATTAATGTTTACTTCAATTGTATTTCTGCTTGCTATGCTTTAAAGATAGTTTAAGGATAGTAAATTAAAGATAGCTTGAAAGTACTTAAAGTAAATTTAATTAACAATTAAAGAGAGAGTGCCTTTTCCTGTATGAGTGTTCATGTACTAAACTTCTTTTCACCATATTACTGCTTTAATACCTCCAGTCTTTAAACAGAGGAACAACTATTTCCAACAGCATTTTTAAATCTCATTTTCTACTTCAGTGGAAAGGAGCAGTGGTTTTCCAGTCTAAATTAATTAGATGTGTTTAAAAGAAGTGGATCTATTTTGCCTGTAATCCATTTACAGTTCATAGATGGTAAAATTTTGAGTGGTTTTGAATAAAGCAATGACCCTGTGTCTTGTGGATTTGGTTTGCCAACACAAAAAAATGCAATGACATTTAAACCACGATGAAGCACTAAACCAGTGTGATTAAAATGAAATAACCTCATATTTTTTTAGTTGGGGCTGACCATGGCCAAGCTGTGTGTGGCAGGAGGAGGGAAAACACAAAATAATTGATAACAAAGATGCAGGTGCACAGAACCGATTTCTAAGCACGATGTTTCTGAGAAGCTGGTGAAAAGTAGCAGCACCATGGCAGTGCCTTTAAATGGCTTTGCTGAGCTAGTGCTGAAGCTACCTGGAAAATGGTTGAGAGAGGAGATTTATGCTGAGACCTTTCAACACCCTGCTCCTAATCTGACGCCCTTTGATAAGTTTAGTTCCAACCTGTGTGCTCAGAGAGCAAATGCCTGGTGCGTCCTGTAGCCTGCTCTAATGTCCTACTTGACTGCATGCTTCGCATTTCAGTGCTGACATGTTTCCCTCTGGACCGTGGCCCAGGTAGATAAAATGTAGACTTTGAGGAAGAAGGATGTAGCAGAAGTCTAAATGTTTGCAAATAAATCTATGCAAATGGATGATATTTTGATATATTTTGATAATAACCATTTACATACACCATAAGATAAAAGATTTTGCCTAAGAAAAAAGCATGGGCTTATACATGGTTTGATGTCCTATTTACAAGGGGAACCTATTTCTCATTTTCTTCTCATGTGCGGTTTTTAGCTCTCACACACTTGAGGCCTGTACAGATGATGAACATCTGTCCAAATCAATATATGAAAAAAGTTGTGAAACCCAGAATTTTATTCTTGAAGTGCTTTAAGAATTAAATATATTTGTAAATATACTGTGTTTTTCTTTCAGGGAGGATGTCAGAACTGCCAACGTCATTGCAGCTGAAGCAGTAACTTGTCTCGTCATAGACAGAGAGTAAGTACATAGTTTTCCTGTCTTGTGGTGTTATGTATCTTCAGTTTACACCATTTACATTTTTTTTTAACTAGAGCCCTAGAAAAAATTCTGTAGAGTTGTCATTTAATTTTGAGAAATACATTCACAATGTATTACATGTGTCCTTGATGAAGTAGAGAGAACATCCACCTAAATCAGTAAGACAAAATTCAATGATGACAAATGCAGAAAATTAAGATGTGCAGAAACACAAAATAGAAATAAATGGGGAAAGAGCATTACTGTGGAAACAGATCCAGGCGTTACGGTGGGACACAGATTGAGTTCGCATCAGCAAAATGTCATGAAAGAAATAAATCCTCTGGCAAATGTTAGGGAAACATGTTGTTATTCTTTTCCATGTGGGGTTGGATGGTCACTGTCCAAAGGACCCAGCTCTGCTTGAATCTTTGATGCTTCAGAGGTGGTAGATCAGAAGAGCAAAATAATGTCTTTCCTACTTTACATGGAAAAGTTGGAAGAATTTGTGATTTTAATCTTGACAAAAAATGCCTGCAGTCCAGTGAACAGTGATGCAAAGTTGACAGCTTCCTATGACTGCTGGGAGAGGGATAAAAAATAAAATAAAATAGCATTACCTTGAAAATCTAGTGTGACTCCTGGGATGGTTTTCCAGTTATGAGGGTTGTGAGGCACAGAAATGGACATCACAAGATACAGAGATGCCTCACACTAGAAAGCGAGCGTTAGCTGTGTGTCTTGTTACTGCATAGGGAAGACTGATTTTGTAATGGACAGTGCCACAAAAAAAGATCAGCTCAGAGTTCAGCTGTGACCTAAGTAAAATAAAACAAAAATCTGTTGTTAGGAATCCTTAAGAAAAAAAAAATACATCTATGATTTGCCTGGACTTTGCATGCTGCATGTTGTTCTTGCTACCTTCAAAATGGTATGTTAGACCCAAAAATTGTTTGGAGGAGGGTAAAAAGTATAATTAAAGGAGGGAATGGCTTCTGTTAGCAAGTAGGTTAAGACTTCATTGGGGAAAGAAGTGATAAAAGAGAATGTAGTACAGATCTGTGAATCAGGAGAGAGATTTTTAGGATGAATGGGATTGATTTTTCACTGCCTCCTCCAGAGCAAGAATCCAAAGATACCTACAGGAGGGAGGTAAAGGCCAAAAGGAGATGGCTCTTCATACAGGGATGGCTCATGGAGCTCCTTGCCATAGGAAAACAAGACGTTTGCAAGTGTTCAGAAAGAAAATAAATGTATTGGATTTATTAAATATGTAGGATCTACCGTTGGCTCTAGGGAGTCTCAGTTGTATCGATGTAAATATAAACGCTTGATCTGTTCTTGAACTCCTTCTCAGGTATATAGAATCTACACAAGACACACTCAAAGTTTGGCTGCTGGGTCAGGAGTGACCTCTGATTCATTCTTGTAGTCTGATGACATTAATAGGAGATGTCTCGTGTAGGGGTGATCTAAATACACTCAGTCCTGGTTTAATACAGGAGTTTCGTGTTCAGTTATCTTTTGAGACTTCCTCCAAACCTTTGTTTCCAAAAATCTAGTATTCTGTAGTGGCAGAACTGAGGAAGAATACTTCAAAAATCCTAGGTATCTTTAATGTAAGTTAATTTATGATCAATTAACAAAATAATGGTGTTCCTGTCAAAAACAGCTGGTGAACTTCAGGACTGTCAGTTGAGTAGCTTTCTTTTGCATATACATGCAAGGTAGTCTGGCAGATAAATACACAATAACCCTTATCATTCTGTGGGGCAAGAAGAATCAACACAATTAAATATTTTAGTAAGCATTAATTCAGAGAAATATAAAACAAAGAGTCATTTCTGCATTTTTTTTCTGAACACTTCTGTGAGGGACATTTTTGGTTTGTACCATAAGATTTTAAAAATAAATAAATAACAAGCAATTCCTTCCAGATCATTTTTCAGACTGTTTGTTTGCTTGTCTAATGGGCCTTTTTCTCTGAACATAATGCCCTTGAAATAGTAAGGAAGCACAAGTTATATTTAACTGATGAAGCTGTAGTTAATCTATACCAGAGATTCTAGTAATGCTCGGCAATTAGTAGCAGAGTAACGCTATTTATAAGAATCCTATATATAGAGCAAGAAAAGTAATGCTATTTATAGCACTATTTATAGTTCAAGGATGACTGTCCTCTTTTCTGACCAGATCTGACTTTCTTGTCATAGCTTCTCTCTTAGATTATTGTTTTATGGGTATGTGGATAACTGTAGAAGCTAATTTTCAAATGGAGAAATTTTAATAAGACTTCTGTAAATTTGGAAAATTGTGTAGACACTGTTCGGTTAATGAGGAGAATAGCATATCTGTATATCTGGATACACTGAGTTATGAAAACACTTGGTTTGCCACGGTGGTCAACATAAAGGTTAGCACTGAGCTATATGCTAGGCAGCAATGGAAACAGAAGGCAGCTGTGCTGACAGTTGAAAGTTGTGCTGAGCAGAATGAGGAGTGACGCTTGTCACTAAGGTTTTTTAATATTTTCTATTACAAGACAAGCTCTTGCTTAATCAGATATAACTACTGAAGCAGCAATTTTCATGCTCTGTGTATCAATCCAAATATGAAACATTTTGGCAGAATTGATTTGGCAATTCCCAAGAACAAGTTATGCAATAATATCGTTTCCTTAATGGTCAAATGGATCAGGTGAGCTGCACTGTAATAAGGCTGTCATGCTCCCATCTAGTGAACAGTTAAAATTTTGAGATTTACATGTACACCTTGCTATCACACCAAGTTATTCCCAAGAGATGGAAGTCTGATCTCTGCATTTGGCAGTATTACAAGTAATTGTAGGGCAATTCTAGTTGCTGGAGGATTTTGAGGGTAATAAGGTAGGAAACTTACTTCATAGGAAGGAGCCACGCTACCAGCAAGTTCTGGGAGAGTTGGCTGTGAGACTGGATATTGCTTAAGCTCAAAAAAGATGAAATGGTTGCCTAAAATCATTTCTGAAATTAGAAAAAATATGTATTAAAATGCTACAGGAGTGTAGCTCTGGGGATTGAAAAGACCATGAGGAAAGCCAAATGGCTTTCTAACCATATGACAGGACTTCAGTTACCAAACTCTCACTATGTCAGTGCTGCCTTTCTTTTTAATTTCCTTGTGAAACAATAAGGCCATTGTGGTTACAAATACACCCCCAAACCACCCAAAAAGTAGTATAGCTATTTCTTGCATATTTGTGTAGAAATGTTTTTAATCAATGAATTTTCAGCATCCTTTTCTGATGTAGAAATGAGCAGTCATGATCTAACAAATAAAAAGATGATGCAGTGTAGCAAACGTTTGATGTGTCGCACAGATTTTAAGCCATTCCTACCCATCCTTGCGCTGAAACTATATTCATTCCTGCAGATTTGCTTCTGTGAAGGAAATTTTATTTTGACAGACGATACAGACATTCTGTCTGTTTTGCAATTACATTTTTCAGTTCCTTCCTTTACCAGAATAATGACTTTGACCAGGATTTGGTCCTTGGTGTTCTCTGGCTTCATCAGCAGTCTCCACCACACAGGAGATGAGGTGAAGCTGATCATCCAGTTCCAACCAAGCTCTGGCAGAAGTTTCAGCTGACTTTGCTTTATGTCAGATTATGCTACATTTCACTCCCGTGTGAGTGAATGCAAATTGCTCATGAACAACCTGTGAGCTGAACCTTTAGGAACTCTTCCTTTAGCAATGATCTGAAGCCAACAATGAAGATATAGGGTCAAAGCTGAACTTGAAATTTGTTATTTTAAACTAGATACCAGTGAACTATTTCACATAGATTCTACATTGTATTTTCTGAAAATAGCACGTGTGGCATAAAGGAAATGTGAATGTGGGAGATAATTTTGTTAAGTGAGTATTTTAGCTCAATCTGTTGATATAATTTTGGCCTACACATAAGAAGCCAACAAATGATGAGAGTCAGTAAACTTAGGGCAGCAAGTAGGAAGTTTTGGCACGTGCTTTTAAGGCGATAAGAAGGAAGAAAATGTAATAACATTAGTTATTAGCAAATAAGTTAGCAAAAAGGGAAGTATAGATGGAGTATATATATTCAGGGAATAGAAGTTATTGGAGATCAGTGTGTGTGCTGGAGGCTCTGTAAGGACAGTATATACCATGGTAGAGTTGATGGTGGAGGAAAAATGAAAGGGATGGGAGGTGCAGGGCAGTCCCTGTGGCTGAGGAGCAGCCTTTCTCTCTGGCAAGCCAAATGGCCCCAGGGAGCCAGCCCCAGAAAAGGGGCCCTCAGCCCCACAACCCTCCTCCTTGTCCACGGGAGGGCATCTTCCAGGCTGCTCCCAGCACCGCCGCCTTTGGCCACGCATAGGCCACTCCATCGCAGAGGCTTGCTGAGGCCACCGTGGCCACCACTTTGCTGAGGGCCCTATAAAACAGGCCCCCTGCAGCTGGCCCAGCATTCGCTGAGCATCTGGGCCCTCTGACTGCCAGCTGGTGCGGCAGGAAGAAGACTAGAAGAGCAAGGCGAGCAGCAGGCCTCCTTGTGTGCAAGGACAGCCATGCAGTGCGATGAAGCCCCATACTCATTGCTCAGGTTCCATCGCAAGCATTAGCTTGGAGCCACCAAACACCATGGACATCCCGCAGGCTTGCCTGCAAGATGTCCTGGCAATAAACAACTCTTGCCGATTCTCAGGGGTTGTGTCACCATCCCTGGAGGTCTTGAAAAGATGTTTAGATGTCGAGCTTAGTGACATGGCTTAGAGGAGGTTAGTGTTAGGTCAGAAGTTGGTCTAGGTGATCTTGGAGGTCTCTTCAAAGTTAGCTGATTCTGTGATCATGAAGAGAGGGAAAGCATGACCTACAAGAGGGGAAAAAAAGCAGAAAAGAAGCCAAGACCTGCAATCTGTGAAGAAATCCAGGCTGTGACTGTACAAAGAAGGGAGGCTTTGCAGCCATCATGGGAAATTCTGCATGGAATCTGTTGCAAAACAAGGAATTGTGCAAGGAACAAGAGAAGGAAAACTGTTGCCTCCTGAGCAGAGGGAATCGTGGTCTTATCTCAAAAACAGAAAGGTATGTGTTGTGTGTCAGGTCCAAAATTTGCACAGAGATGACAGAAACGTGATAGTAGAAAAACAACATGAAGCACAGCTGGAGAAATATTAATAAAGGGGACGCATTTCTTGGGGATTCAATAGACTGGAACCTTGTAGGGAAGAGGTGACCAGTATGGCTATCTGGTTTGGGTCAAAATCAGTTTGAAGAAGACGTTAAAGTACTAGTAGTGAAGGGAGTCCTGGATGTGTTTGGAAATGGATGTGGTCAGATCTGTATAGCATAAATGTGAAAACATTTTGTGGACTTGTATCAATAGAAATGACTGTAAATTTTCAGAGAAAAGGGAAAAATAATGACTATTAATACTGGAAGGTCATCTATTAAGCTTAAAGAGAAAGTTAAAAAAGTTGGTTCATTACTGTGGTTCTCTGCTAAAAATGGAACAGTGAGAAATGAAAGGGGCTCTTTGGGTAAATGAACTGGACAAGGACACCTAAGGTTTCTTCCATCTAGCAGGCATCAGTTCTTAGAAATTTTCATCATAGGAAGGTGACACATTTAGGAAATGATTTATAGGGAATCAATTTATAATCTGGGAGTTTGTTTTGGGGAATGTCTGAAGAGAATTGGCTAGTTGGTTTGCAATCCATATTCTACCAATATTTAGAAAATCCATAGCAAATGAAGTGAGCTTCAAAGATGGGATTCCCAGGTGAGGTGATGGCATTAGTACAAGCTCTGTACTGGCTGCTCTGAGAGCTCTATTAATTTTGTCCACCCTAGTTTGTTTCCAAGAAAGAGGAATATGAAAGCAAATCCATGATTTGCTAATTTGCTATAAAGTTGAGTTGTCCTCTTGCCGTACAAAAGAAAAGGGGGGGAGGAGGGGAAGTGCTACATGTTCAGGTGTATTTCATAGAAACAAGCTTTGTAATAGGTAGGAAAACTTTCCAAGTTTCAACACGTCCATGCACTCTGTCATGGAGGAAGAGGTTCCATGGTTCCATTAACCCAACAGGGGAAACAGATTAGAAGGTGACAAGGCTAACCAGAAGGGGATGACAGCCTTGCTAAGGGACCTCCGTGGTGGGCAGGCTGCATAGTTCTCCATGCTGAGGCTAAGCAGTAAGCCTGCGTGATTTAGACAGCCTATATGGAGTGACAGAGGTGCTTTTCCTGCCCTCAGTGAAGCGTAGACCCAACTAGGGGGATAGGGAAATTCGCTTTAAAACTTCCAAATTAACATGTAATTCATGGTAGTTGTCAAACTATGCAGCAAATCATCTGACCATTTGTAGAACCTCTCTCTGCTTGGGGAACTAGGAAGCTTTTTGCAGAAGTAGCTTTCTTCTGATGGAATATATGATCTAGGTAAATGTATTAATATTTTACAATGTTTTTTCATTGTCAGATATCTTTTACTGGTTTTTATTTCCAAGAACGCTTCTGTGTTTATGACTTGCTAAAAACCTATGTAAAATAAAACAAACAGTTGCTAGTTAAGTATTTCCCGTTGTACTGCAGTAATTCACCCTCTAGGAAGAAAGTAACAGTGGAAGATGTACAATGTGGCTGACCCCAAGGTATTTCAAGCTTGGCCCTAGCCCTGTCATTGTGAATTTTCACACTCCCTGGAAGTGTTATTAGATCTGGTGTAGAAGTAGGTTGTACTGTTTGGGGAAAAGTTAATAATTCCAATGAATTGAATTTGATGGACCGATCCGCTCAGAAATTTTGCCTAAGACATCTTCTGCTAAAAACTGTGTAGGCACAAGTGGGAGAACCTTCAGTGTCTGTTTTGGAAATTAATTTGAATAATCACATACAGACACACTTTACTTGCAGCTACTTTGTATGGAGATAAAAAAGGAAGAAAATTTTCAAAACGTGTTCATAAAATTTTGATCGTTGTTGGCACCCTGAGAGAAGTTTGTGCAGTTTTTTAAACTTTTTTTTTCATATATACCTGTTGAACCTAGAAAAGCATTTAAAAGAGTTTGTGTTCTTCTGAACTGTAAGAATATTTACACTGCAGTTGATGGTTCAGATTCATCTTTTATTTATATGTGATTTTTTCCTCCACATAATTTGTTTATGTTGATAACAATATTTTCCCGTAGCACTGAGATTTACCAGGTGTAAATCTTGTAGGTGCTGGGAGTACAAATTGCCTGATGCAAATATTAGAGACAAGCTGAGCCACTAAAACTCAAGGCACAGCTGCTCCTGATGGAGGCTAGTAGTGCTTCAAAATTGCCTGCTATTTGCAGATATTGAGTGCTAAATGTTGTTTTTCTGTTTGTCTTCTTCAGTTGCACATACCTATTTCTGGGTAGTTGCTGTGTTGTTGTTTTTTTGTTTGTTTAAGACAGCATTTTAAGTATTTGGGGGATTTTCCAATTTTCATCTTGTCTTACTTTTTTGTCCTTATTTGAAAGCCTTTTTTTGGTTTGTGATGGGATAGCTAGCTATAAGTTGTCTTGAAAGGTTGCTGTAACAACCCTCTTGGCAATGGAAATCAGAGAAAAATAACATAAAAAGTTTATCCTAGCACGACTGACCCCGTACAAGCTGAGCTGAATCTCCTTTCATTTGAGATTTTCATTTCTTCTTCTTTACTATTTTTCCCAGTTGGGGTGAGATTTATCCATGGAGAAAATTGGTTATGAGGAGAGAATGAAAAAAATGAAAAGAGAGGGCTATGCAGAGAAAAACTGAGCAGTTCTCTGATGAAATTCTGGGGGAAGTTATGACCAAGGTGATAGACAAACAGCTCTGAGATAGACAATAGAAGAGTGACTCCAGTGAACTTAAAAATCCTGCCCAGTCCTAAATCTGGCTTAAGATAATAAAAAAAAATTAAGCAACTTAGACAAACTGTTGTTGCTCCTTTCTGTGACTTTTTCTTGTTTGTCTATGTAATGTTTCACTATACAAAGATTTATTCACATTGCCAAAATAGAAAAAAGAATGTTTAACCCTACTACATTTTCCTAACCACATTAAAGCAACCCTAGCTACTTAAAATTGTATTTTAAGCCTTACCTCATGTCTTGTAGCATGCCAGGAGGATTACAGTATTACACTGTCTTGCTCAATTGTGTAAATACCTGTTTGTGGTGCACTAATATATACATCTCTGCTTTCACTGCCATCTTTCAAGGGTTTGGTTTCATCCCGTAGCACATACTCATTGCTGGGAAGACAAACCTTGATGTGTCAAACCGTGGAACTAAATTTTTAATGTTTTCACTGCTGAGGGAAAAATTTTGCATTGAAAAGATCCTCTGGTTATTAACACATCTTAATAATGAAGCTTACAGCCTGCTGAGCCCCTGCCTTGTTAAAAAGTTCCTAACACAGTTTCCATGGAAGAGCAAAGGGGTCTTTACCTTCTTTTCTTTATTAATGAGTTCCTGTTGCTTCCCCATGCTGTATAAATGATTTCCTAGGTTGTATAATTTAAAATATTACAAATTAAACAAAGTGGAAAAATGAGGGAATTGTGTGGGCAGAGGATATTTCCAGAGTGGTCTATTTTTTTCAACTTTTTGATTTAATAGCCATTCTGTTCTTCATCTCTGTTCAGTGCCTCAAAAGGGTCATGACCATATAGAAGAGGGAGGAACTGCAGTGCTCTTATTTTTGAAGCTGTGACCTTAGGGCTGAGATCAGTCAAGAGACTGTCATTCACAGCAGTTCATCCTTTCAAATTAATCTAGCTCTATCCTCATTTTAAAAGAGGCTTTTTCTTTCTTAAAAGAACAAAAAACAACCCTATGTGTGACAGACTTCCTGGGAATAATAGAAATGTGTAGGAAGTATACTTTTCATCTGTAATATTTTAAGTTGTTAATAACTGAAATTAATTATTACAAATATTATTTAAATATTATTTTTTTTTTACTTATTTGGTTTCTGATACTGTTTAGTATCACTAATGCGGGCATAATAGTCACAATTTTAATGCTTTTCTCGCTGGAGTGATACTTGTTAGTTGATTATATGGTTATTAGGTCCATTTGTTTGAGTCACTCATGATACAAAAAGATTTTCTTTTTCCAATCTGTTTATGCCCTTTGCATCTCCCCTGAGACAGAGAATGGTGTTAGGGGACTTCTCAAGCTACTCTGGGCTTGTACAGAAGACAGCTCAACTCTGATTGTATCGGGCACTCCTAACATTTCACCATCTTATTCAGTGTTTAACCCAATTCAGGCCAAATATCCTCTTAAATGTCATTAAACAATCTGGCTTATGATAATTTGCTTGTCTTTCTGCCGTCAGTTTCTTTTCCTTGTCTGTTTTTTTATCCCTTCTTTTTATTTCTCCTTACTGTGTTCTTGGTTGCTGTTTCTTTTGCAGTGAGAAAGCTGAGATACAGAAATAAAGATTATCCTTCACTTTGAAAACTGAGGGATTTTAGGGGGTTCTGGTTGGAAGACAGGGACATGGTGGTGGCACCTCACCATTATGGGACTTACCAGTCAAATTGACAGTGCCAGATTTACTGTGAAACTTGTTAGAGGTTGGGTTCAGTCTCTAAAAGCAGGATAAATAAATTTTGGATCTTCCTGGATATTATCCAGGAGCATTAAAGGACATCCCCAGGTTGCTGCTGAACAGCCACGTCGGCTTGCTTGGCTCCCTCACAGTTGGACCCTTTTTCTCTTAAAAATGCACCTTTGTTATTACAGCTCCTTCAAACATCTGATTGGCGGCCTAGATGATGTTTCCAACAAAGCCTATGAAGATGCAGAAGCAAAAGCAAAGTAAGTGCCAGCTCCTTGTGTTCAGCATCTTAACCTCATTTTTCTTGCTGCAATGGTTTTATTGATAGTGAAGCATGGTAATTTAAAAAAAAAAAAAACACAAACAAACAAAAGACAGCATTTTCTCAACATAATAGTGTAAAACAGATTAAAAAGTAGAGAATTAGGTGCTTACTCTGGATTTTCCTGGTGCTCTCCATGAGTATGGGAGGGCCAGAAGGAGATGGCTCTCCTCAGGTTGGTGCCCAGAGCCAGGTCTTAATCATGTCTTAATCATGGTACTGGAGTCCAAAGAAGTCTGAGACCTTAAGAAAATAAAGAAAAAAATAATATTAATAAATATAATTATTAATAATTATAATTATTGGTATTATAAATATATTAATGTGTCATTGATAAATATGATGATAATAATTATTGATATTATGATTAATTCATCGATGGTGATAATAATAAATATTATTATATATATTAATAACAACAACAACAACAACAACAACAACAACAACAATAATAATAATAATAATAATAATAATAATAATAATAATAATAATAATATCATCGTGCAATAGTTTGAAGTAAGAAATTACAGGTCTTGAAAAGCAACGTTTAACATGATTTGTTTCTTTAGAGAGCTCTGATCTTTCTGAAATGTTTTCCCAGAGTCAAATCCTGTTCGGAGACAAAGAGTGGGAAATCAAGGTTGTCATTTTTGAATGAATATTACAGCTATTTTGATGTGAAGCAATATATTTGTCTAAAGTTCTAGCTATATTCATTTGTTTCAGAAATGAGCTTTAGTGTATTGTGATTTTAAAGTATTTCAAAAAATCCCAACTGATAATTCACTCTTGATATACAATTTTTTTTAGTAGAAAGACTGGTATGTCGATACTTTATTCTATACCAACAGTAAAGCTTATTAAGAAGAACATTTTTTGATAAAAATAATAGTGAATATAAACCAATATTATTCCAAAGCAAAGGTAGTCTAAAAAAAAAATGAAGTTGCTGTATAAAAATCACTTAATTTTTTTTTATTCTTCTTTTTTTTTTTCTTTTTTTTTTTAACCACATTAACAAAGGGATTGGGTGTTTACTCCAAGTCAAACACTCAGAAAGTGTGCCTGTTAATCAGTGGTCTGCAGAACTATAAATTTAAGCTTGCTCTTAAGTTACACATAGAAACTTCTCTTCAAACCAGAGAGGCTTAAAATAGTGTGTAATAAGGGTATTTGGCACTTCACTGGAGAGAAAATGAGACGACCTAAATAGTTATTCAATTAAAAATGTTTGTTTCAAAAAATGAATATGCATCCCAAGAAATTTACTAATATTGCAAAGTATGTGCAAATTAAGATTTATTTTTTTTTCTTTTATTACCGTCTTTGAGTGATACTTGAAATACATTTTTAATTATGTTTTAATTTGTTTTAAGGTACTAGAAGGCACCCTAGAGTTGCATTTTTGTTTTGAGTAATATTTCCCTGCCCCTAATTAACCATGTACTATTTTTTTTTCCAGTGCTCAAGTTCCCTAAAATTCTTCCCTTAATTAAGACAGGAAGTTATCAGCCTTTTTTACCTTCCCAGAAACTAGGTAATTAGAACACAGAATACAAAGTCAAATGGGACAGTATGTTATAATAGTCAATAAATAGCTATTGGGTATTACAGATAAATATAGTGTCCATTATTATATAAATTATCTATTAGTACCAGCTAAAAACATGACATTTTAATGCCAGCAACAGCTTATACAAAGCATTGTACAAAGCGGTGAAAAAGTAACCTCAGCAGCTTCAGATAGTTGGTCCCAAGTATCCCAGGCATGTGATTTTATATTTTTAGATTTTATTGTTAGTGCTACTATATGGAATATTTTGATTTCCATCTGACCAAAAAGGAAGAAAACATTGGTAATGAAACTGTGGATTTTTTTATTTTATTTTTTTTTAGTATTAAGATGATGTTTTTATCACAGGAACTTATATTAAGGTTATACCAGAATCCATTAGCACCAAACAAAATTTTCAGATAGAACTTGTCATTTCCCATTTCATCATTTGTCTTCTCACATTTACAATTTTAAGCTGTATTATTAATAGAGAATATCACATAGCAATTTATTATCGCAGGCAATGTTTGGGTATGCAGATTGTATTGTAGAGTTTTTCAGTATGGCTTAGTGACTTTTAGGGGAAGGCTTTCAGGATCTGTTGTGCACTTTACAACATGTTTTCAGGAGGACTGATTTTGGACCTATTTTGAGTAAAGTCATAATTTTTGGTAACCAGTGGGCCTGTGTTGACCTTAGCATTTTTGAACTTTTATTTTCTTGATGCTTGTTCTTTTCCAATGCTATTTCATCCAAATGGAAGGGCAAAACAAAGGAGTGCTGGTGATAGAAGAATTGTCTCCCAAAAGGAAGAACTGATGATAGCAACTTTTGAAAGCAGCTTTTCCTGCCATCTTAGAAGCCAGTGCTTGAATCCGGTGACTTGAGACTGTAGGTGACAATGACATTATTGACCTTCACATATTGACATTTTGTCTTTGAAAAAGCGGAAGGGATCAGTGCTGTCTGTCTTGAGAAACATTTTAAAAGGAATATGCTTTCAAAATATATGGCATTTATTAGTTGAATGCCATATTCACGTTTGCTTGGAAAGCAAGAGCATTCCTGCAAAGAGATGAACAAGAATAGGAAACAAATGACAAAGTTACTTCGAGAGTGAAGCGAGATGTATTGTAAGCTGCTTCAGAAAGTTTTATCACTCAAGAGTTATTGTTTCTATATCTTGCAAGATAAAACTCCTCTGGGAGAAGAGTCTACTTGGCAGAAATTTTAACCTGGATTACTTTTCAAGCTGTGTTAATTAGCTTCAGCTAATTGTCCTTCAAGGACTTATCTTTTCCGAAGAGAAGTTTGCAAAATGGAAGAGCTCAGGACATAAAGTGCATTCGGGTACTCAAATCACATAAAAGAAAGTCCTACTTTTGCATCTTTATAGCTAGCATCTCATTTTCAGAGTTTGCATGGCAGGTGACAAAAGGCCGTTGGATGAAGAGGAATTTTCTGTGTGCCCTTATCTCACCATGTGTCAGGTGGACCAAGATGATCCATGCAGGGGTCAGACATTCATCAGGCATGGTCATGCAAGTAAATGCAGAGGACGTCATTCTAAGACTGCATTACAATGTGTCAAAGCCTGCTTTTCCTTGGAGTAATAAACACATTCAGGGCTGAAATGCGAACAGTAATATTTTATTTATTCCTGTTGATTAACAAATATGAAAAATGTCTACAAAATATGCTACAGAATGGCAGCAAATACGTATTTTCTTAAACACCTATCCGTATCAAGATGATTATTAAATTCCTATTGATTTAGAGGCTCAGCAGAAGCACAGTTTTAGGCCACATGCATTAGAGGGTTCATGTTCCTAAAGCAGGACTTGGGCCATAGGCAGGTGTTCATTGCAGAAATAGTACAAAATTGGTGGCACTACTTTTTTTTTTTTTTTTTTTTTTTTTGTCCCAGTGCATCTGAGAGATGGTTAGGCAGAAGTTGCAGGGCAGAAAGTCTTTCCATGCATCCAAAAATCTTCCAGCTCTGAAAGGACTGAACAAGATTTTGTTGAGTTTATCTCTTGGCAACCTGGTGTTTTCCCAGTTAAGACCTGAGATATGGCTAAGTTGCTCCTAGGACCTGGGAAAATGTTCTAGCAATCAAACTGCTGTGGACAATGGAGGTACCACTTCTTGCCCATGGGCACAATTTAAAGTATCTGCTAGGTTCTTGAAGGAAAAGAAAATGCATAGCACCATTAAAAAATACTTCAGCTGAGCAGAGGGGCTCCCTGCATCAATAAACAAGGGGTCATAGTGGGGATTTAAGGCTTTTCTCTGTTCTCAACCCCTGCTTTTAGGCATCCGCATAGTGTCAATGACAGCTGTAGGCGTCTCCTTGTTCTGCGTGGACACCTTTGGATTGTGTCCTGAATGCCTGGCTCTTGGCCAGCACAGGCAGCCAGGATGCCCCATATGAGGCTGTCCCAGTGCTCCAGTGGGAAGGTGCCCAGCAGTTCCTGCCAAGCAGACCTTGGAGACAGTTGTTTTCTTCAAGGGTTTCAACCTTCCTGTCTAGGAAAGCCAGTCTGCACCTGAGCTGCTGAAGGCAGTGGAATTCAGTTGCTAATGTACTCGAGTTGAGTTATTTTTGATACCATTTTGTGAGTTTTCTTAAATTCTGGTGAGTATAAAAATTCCAGTCTTCATCTAAATGGAAGAACCCATTTTTTATCCTCACAATTACAGAGATCATCTTTATAACATAAGCTTACTCCAACACTAGATTTGATTTACTTGTTTACAAGTAATATCTTCCTGCTTTTATATTTTGGAGAGATGTTTTCCTGTTTATTGCAAGCTTGGAAGTGGCATTACTCCTTAAGTGCATTCTTTGTGCTCAGTCTCTCAATTAGGTCAGAAATCATCAGTGAAACTACATAATTAATATTCTACTCCTCGGGTGTATTCAGGTACGTTAATAAATTCATCAGCTAATGAATATTAGTTACATTCCTGCCAGCGTGAAGGTGAAGGAAAGAAGCAAACTTTTAACTTGGTTCATGTTCTGAGAAAGCAGGACTTTCAAAAGAGCAGCACTCGTGTCCCAGCGTCAGGCTTGGGTCCAGCACACTCTGCCTGTGGTGTTGGTGTTTGGGGCATGACGAAGACACCTAAATAAGACCCATCTAAGTGTAGATTCATTCCAGATAGAGCCACTATTGCAACTCTCATAAATCCAAGGGGAAGCAGGTGGTTTCTACTGCAGTTATTGGTGCCAAGTGAGGTGAGGGTTCAACAAACACTACTCGCTCCAGGCACAGAAATCCCATCCCTTCTGCTGGTCTTCCCTATCCAAAAAACTCTTGAGGTTTATCACTGCACGCTTCTTCAACCACTAACAAGGTCATCAGATAAGGTCCCCACTAGCTTGCTCCCACCTTTCTGTGATAAGACTGTAGGAAGGCAGCGCCCTAGCCCATGGCACAGAGATGGCAGCAACAAGGTGTCCCTCACCACCACACTGGGAAAGCTAGCAGCATCCTGGCTTCACCCTGCCAAGCAGAGCGTATCCGCTCTGATGACCAGGGTCTCCCCGCGCTCCTTTTCTCCTGTCACATCCAGAATTATCTGCTGATGTTTATCTCCTGTGGCAGCGGGGCTTGAAATGAATACCCTATTGAAGTCCAGACACTGGTGCCTTCCATGATATTGCTCCAGGCTCTCTGCAGACATGGGCTATTTTGATTGCACTTTTTGCTTTCTTTCATTCTAGTTGTGTTGCAGCCCTGGAGGTATACATCTTGATACTCACAGCCAAAATTGTCTCCTTTTCATGGGACTTGAGGAGGCAGGGACCTTTGTGTAGGTATACAATTCTGTTTCCTTTCTTAGCAGCTCTGACCCCAAACACCCTTCATTTTAACTTGTTCTGTTTTTTAATAAAGAGCTCCATCCAAACCTTTTATTCTACTGGCTGGGGTCATCCGTTTTGTCATTTTACCCCTCGTCTTTCACTACATATATTCATAACAAGGCATCCTAACACTTTATTGACTTAGTTTCGATGCAGAGGGTTGTTTTCAATATTTTTCCAATTTTGTATTCATACTTTCTAGATATTATTCCCATTTTATCCTGGCCTGAAAAGTAAAATTGTCTTTATTCTAATGAGAAGGACACAGATAGTTTTACAGTTTGAGCAAACAAAGCAGGGTGATGCCCTGTCTCATTTCCTTGCACTTGCAGCTGCCAAAATGGCAATATGTATAGCAATACATTTTCGCACTAGTATTTTCTACAATGCCAGTTTAGGAAAACTTCTTGGCTCAGCAGGTGCTTGTGTTCCTGGCTGGAGGGCAGCCTGCTCCTGGTGTCTCTCAGTGCCTAGTAGCTGGAGTCCAGGTGCCCTCTGCTGTTCAGGGTTTTCCCCGTGCTGTGTCCAAGTACTGTACTGGACTCGTATCCCCTGGTCTGTCTCATTTCTCTCTTGCCAACATGTTAAAAGGCGAAAGTATTTTCAAGTATCCTGTGTTCCTCCTCAATGGTATTTCTTGGAGGGCCACTGCTGGCTCTCTATGTGTCTCCTTCCTATGCAGCCTTTTCTTTTGCTTTATGAGGTTTTCTTTGGGAGCTGTTCTTAGAGTTGAAATTGTCTCTGGGAGCTGGGTGCTTACTGTGCTAGGTCTGTATTAGTAAATAGTACAGATTAATAGGAGTGGATTTGTAGAGAAAAAAATGTTGGTGGCAAGGGCCTGCTGTATAAACTGTATGCATTTCAGTGGCATTTTCCTTTGGAGTACTTCCAGTCTGGTTCCTTTGGACTCACCTTAAAGGAGCCCACTTCTCATATTCTTGATGTTAGAGGGAACAGTAAGCTTCAGTTGCACTAACAGTTGCATGCTCTTCATCTGGGGCAAAATACATTTTAACGCACCTTGGGCATAAAGACTGTTGTTCTTCATTGCTTTTGCCATCACAGTGCTTGTCTGAAGGTGGTGGCAGAGATCTGGTCACACATGCTGGTGCTCCTGTAGTGTAGGCATTGGCCCTTCGGGGGTCTATGGGTTCCAGGATACAAGTTGTGGCCAACCTCTGCATGCCCATAGTGAGGCTGGAGTTGGCCCTAATGGTACCCAGCTCCAAAAACAGTGCCATGGCAGAACCCTGCTTGCAGCTTCCTGTTCTGGTAAGATGGGAAAGCTGTGCATGCAGATGCTGGTCTGCAAGCTCCTTGGTACAGGGTATTACTGACAGTAGAGCCAGTCTGTGGGTTTTGTAAGTGATAAACAACACTGTGTGTTAGGACAGGATTTTTTTTTATTTCTTTATCTTCTCTTTTTTTTAGAAAGATAAGCCAAGAAGGTTTTTTAACCCCTGCCAAAAGTGAAATTTCAGTTAGAAGTTCCAAATCGGGAGACACCAATTAAAGAGAATGATTTAATTAAGACCCAACTTTCTGTTGGGCCACAGCTTTTGAAAACTTCTCCTGAAATAATTCACTGACCCCCGGTGTCAGTGAGCTATTGTATGATTAGATTAGTTGTTCTTCTTCAAGAGAAAATATTTTCTGGCTTACAGCATAACAAAAGTTGGACAGCATGAGGGCTATAATAATTGGCTCTGTCTCCCTCTGTGTCAATTGTTTTCTGAATTACTGACCATATGGAAACTAGCTTTTTCCTTGTCTATCTGCAGTGCCAGAGTGGTAGTGGGGGAAGCTTTTAGGGCATGCAAAATGGGAGAAAAAGATCACTAATTCTATATAAAGCAGAGCTCACAGTCATTTCTTTTAGGCTGTGTAAACTATTAAAATAACTCTTGCTATTTTGAGAAAAGGAAAAGAAAAAAAATAATAAAAACAACACCAAGAATGTAACTGACTTAAAATAGCATTATTTGGACTCTGAGACTTTTTTCTTTCTGATGGAGAATTTTGTGTATAACAGAGTTTGTCCTTAAATAATTTGTAATTTCATACTGAAGCCAATGTTAGTTTGTATCCAAGTCTAGCTATCAGATATTCCCAATTACTGTAACAAATAGGTGTTTACTTAGAAAATAAGCTCTCAGAAATTATTTTAAAAGGTAAGAGCACATCAAGATAACATCCAAGGTGATAGTCCTAAGTAAAAATAGTAGAGACTGCTAAATTGTTGCTTTATTTTTTTTTGATGGTGAGTTGACATTTACTTGCAGTCTTGCATTACTCATGCAGAGATCTGTGCTGGGTAGACTTAATGGCTGCTTTCGTCTTGAGAAAATGCACTGGGTAATGCACTGTGTCACTCACAAGGGATATATTAGATTAGCTTTTAAAAACAGGTCATTTTTATTTAGGTAATAATCTATACACTTTTCTCTTGCTAACTTGACCTTTCGATATGATAATGGGCTGTGTCAGATGGCAGATAGCAGAAAAAAGTGCTTTTGAAATAGGCTGCTATGATAATATTTTGCTGCATTTGTTTTATAAATTAGAGCCCAATACTAGCTGAGAGATGATTAAATAAAAATGCAGCAGAAAGCTTTCTGAAGATTATGAGTCTCATTCCAGAGGAAACAGAAAAATAGTGCTGTGAATGCATCTATGTGCTCAGCAACTTGAGTTGTACCTGGTAACGCTTGATGGAAAAGGAGGTCTGCGTATTAGAAATATTAGCCTTTCTTCTGGCATTTGTCTGAACACTTTATTCTGGAACTGTTCAGAATATGTTCCTAACCCTAACACTGCCATTTGTATAGTGCAGTCTTGGTAGCTTTAAGCAGAAACTTTGGTAAGCTTTGGTATCTGAGAGGAACGGAGGGGCAACAGTAACATGAAAGCCTTTGTGCACAGTTTCTGTCCATCTGGTGCCCAGTATGTTTGCCCAGTGTGAGCTGTCCCCAACATTACCTACATAGCGCTGTATTACAGCACTGGCAGACGTGCTATTTCTGCTCCACTTTCATCAGAGGGATGTAAATAACAAGCGTGCTTCAACAGAGTCAAATATATTGTAAATGAAACTCACTTATGCTTATTCCATAGAGACCTACTGATTTTCAGAACTGTTAGGAATAGTTGTGGGATTATTTGTGGCTTTTCCAGCACCTGCTAGAGCAGTTGTCCTTGGCTGTGCCTGACCAACTCTTATGAGGTCCACCAAGAGTTGGTCTGACCTCACTTTTAGGGGCAAATGTTGGTAAAGGAGAGAAAAGAGGGAAATGTAGTGCCAGTGAGAGCTGAAAGGCAAGGCTGGTGCTGGCACCCAGGGGAACTCTAGGAGGAAGAGATTTGGGCTCCAGGGAGGGCAGCACCAGGGGAGAGGTGGAGGAGCACCATCTCCCCTCTGCTGACTTTCCTTGGCAGAGCAGATCAAGGTGTTGCCAGATGAAGTTCATGCTGCGTACCTGAGAAACTTTTCAGGCAGAGATATGCAGGGAATGGCTATAAAGGTTTGAAAATTTGCTTTATGCAGTTATTTTAAAAGCAGGGAGAGGGGAAAGAGCAGAGGGTGGAGGTCTATATTTCAAAGATGAGTGAATGTGAATTGTTTTCCCTGAGAAAGTTAGTGTGTTACCCAAAAACTGCATAGCAAATTCAATTGACCGCTGAACAGTAATTGTGTCAAATTCAGAGATGAAATTCAATCGCTGAACTATGAAATGGAAGAAATTTAATCCTCCTGTAGTGAAAAAAGCAATACAGGCTTAACTCCAAAGTTACTGCTGACGCCTCCACTCCACCAGCAGCTGAGACATCAAAACAAACCTTTTTTCTTCTTTTTACTCTCCTTTCCCCTGCAAAGTATACATAATCGGTTTTCCTGAAAGTTCAAATTAATTTCCAGAGATAGCTTACAGTGTAAATGTAGTCCACATTAAACTCAGTATTTTTACTCATATCTCATCATCTCATGATTATGAGCAATATTGGACCGTGGCAATACTGGCAATGTGGTGCCTATGTTGCGGGCTGCCAAAACTCAACTGCAAGACTCTCTTATTTTGATATCCCTTAATTTAGCCAAATGCTAAGCACTTCAACCAAAGGCAGGCCAAGAGGCTTTGTAGAGGAAGAGCAATTTATTCTGCCGAGATGAGTCCCTGTATTCATCGCTGCCGGTAGACAGCTGCGGGACCCACACGACTCCACACTCCCTCCTTTTGGTGCAAGGGGAAGGTGGCAACCTGCTACTACAGTAACTTAATCTGTAACACCAAGTAAAGGAGGCTTACTTACAAACAAACAAACAAAAAAGACGCTTCCAGCAATGCTGATGGCTTTTTCTAGTTTTCTTTCCATTTGCTTGCTTCCAGCACTTAGGCCATCCCAAGTCATACAGCTGGGCAGTACACTTACTTATCCTGACTATGCCACACTCGACTTATATTGATTTGCCCTGTGTTGCATTTGCTATATTTTCTCAGTGCCTGACTCCATTAAGTGATTTGGGAAGTGCTGAGCTCTAAGTCTATAATAAATCAGCTCCTCAAGAAAATAAAAGAAAAAAGAGGAAAAACTGTTCTTAAGATTTAAATGATCCCACAGCTTTGTCATATGTATAGCAAGGTAAAACATAAAAAATGTAGATAAAATGAAGTTTTAGAATATGTGAGAAAGCTGAGTCCCTGTAAACCCTGAGAGAGACGATAAAAGTCTGATCTTCCCCATTGTTTTGGACATGAATGTAAAACTACCTGGAAGTTTATAATAGGACTGTTGTGATTAAATTTCTGATATAACTTACAAGAACACAGCTGTATTTAAAATTCATTTCAGTAATGGGAATTAAGCGTTCCTATCTCTACCTGCTCAATGTACTATCACACGCAAGCATTTTTACACTCTGTTTTTAATATTTTATAGGCTTTGTTATTTCATTTTCAGGTGTGATTTCAGGTTGCTCTACTGAACACATCAAACAACATAATTTGTTGATAGCAAAACAAAGGATTAGTCTGATACAATCTTGACAAATTGTGCTCAAAAAGCATTTGTGGAATTGCAATCACAGCTCTGCTCCCAAGCAAGGGAGATTTGCTAGGTTGTTGATTATCTCTTACAAATGGCTGTGCTTTACCTTCACCCACAGCCATCAGAACTGCAGGTGCACTTCCAGCTCCTTGTACCAACCGTAGTCTCAAATCATGAGATTTGCTGCACTTGGTGCATTGCCTAATCCTTCATCCTTTAAGAAGATGCTTTCTAATAAAGGTGTATTTCTCACACTTTGAAGTTTTAATGGATAGCTACTCCTTATTTCACTTAGAGACTTTCTGTGCCAAAAGGATATCATTCATCTTTGATGGCAAAATGTATTCTTATAACTCAAAATTCTTTTAGGAGCTGGTAGTAAGAAATGTGCTGGCAATAAGCCAGTAACTGGCTGTTACTCTTTTAACATGTAGGAAAATTGCCAGTCAGTCCCAACAGATGCTGGTTTTGCAGAAAAGCTAAATACTTGAATGCTTTGAAAAATGAGCCATCTCTTTAAATTTCTCCAGTTTCTTAGCTTGCTTTCTGATTGCATACACTTAGGGAAATGAAAGTCTTGAGTTTATCTTTTCAAAATTTCAGAGATGTTTTATGATCCTATTATCAACCTGTCTGCTTACAAATAAGCCATTTTAATACGTATGCAAAAACTGAATTGTTACATTTTGTATTTGGGTCAGGTTTGGACATAAAAATGTTTGTTAAGCATTGAGCATGTGCTTAGTAAAGGCATTACCTCCTGCTTGCAAAAGGTAGTTGAAACAAGAGTTTCAAAACTCCAGAACTCCGAAGTTCAAATCTCAGGAAAGAAAGTCCTGCATGAAATTACTGCTGTTTCAAAAACACCCTTGCTAAATATTGAAGCTGACATTAAAAAACAACAACAACAACAAACAAACAAGCAAACAAACAAACAAAAACAGGCATTACTTTTGTATTTTATTGTTCCAGCCTTTGCGAGGGTAAAATCCTCCAAGACTGAGTGCCAGGAACAGCCTTCCGTGGTCCTGGACTGTGCTCAGCACTTCACAAAAAGTTAAATATCATCAAATACTTTTCTTCGAATCAGCTAAAATAAAACTCTAGTTACCAAAAACGTACTTAACTTACTTTAGGTGAACTTTTTAAATGCAGAAGCAAAAGTATGAGTATCTTCTCTAGTTTCTCTATGTGTTTTGTTCTGGTTTCCTTTAAAGCTGGCAGGTTTTTATCATTGCCTTGTTGTCCAGAACAGCTACTGTCTATTGCTCCTGGAAATGGGGAAAATATTCAGACTTTTCAGGATAGAAGGTGTAAAGGTTGGAAGCAAGCAGTCCTGTACCTTCACTTTCCTAATGTTGAAGGTTGGTGATGGTTTCAGATGAGGGCATGTACAAGGGTGTCCCTTGAGTGCAAGGGCCCTTTATAGTGAGTCTCATTGAATGGCTTCAAGCATTTTGCAGTATTGCTTTGAACATGGGTGGGAGAAAAAAATCTCAAATGTTTGTTTGAGCAGCAGCATCTCCTGCACCATTTAACTGAGGAAACTAACATAAGAAAGCCGAGCTCTAGGTATGCCAGAGACCATATCATTCAAGAAGCCAACAGGAGCTACAAAGAGTGAGCTCACCTTTCAACTTCATGATTGCTGGATGTCACATTTTGGATTGAAAAAAAAATTATAGCCACCTGAGCTAAGTTTTCTTAGTTTCCCACAAGTTCTTAGTATATGAAGTGCTTAGAAGATGAACTTTTCTAGAAGAAGGCATCATTACTTCTAGAGCTGGTGCTCAGCACAGGCTGAGCATTGCCCTTTAGGAGACAGCAAGAGGAGGGTGCTCAGGAACAAGGCAGAGACGTTCCTCGAGGGAAACTTCCAGCTACCATGGAGGCATTTTGAGATGAAAGGCCCTTCCAGTCTGTAAGTGAAGGCTATAATAAAAAAATAACTTAAGTTCCCCTGTAATCTAAGCTTAGCATTGGAGGAATCTGAATGCTGACCTCCTTTGGCTGTCAGTCAGAAAGAAACTTGGTTACCTGGGCATTTATGCCATTGAAGTAAACTTTTATCCGAGGTATTTATCCGAGGTATTTGGTTGAAGGAGAGAAATGCTAATGGGATACTTGTATACAGGTGCAATTTTTATGTTTTTGCTGGAAATCATATTTAGAAAAATACTTACACTCAGTTACAGATTTATCACTGAGTTTTAAAATTTATTCAAAGCTTGAACTGATTTATAATATTGTCTCTCACTTTCAAATATCTTGTTTATGACATGAAAAATCCTGATATCATACTGGCATTTCACAGGGACAACCAAATTGCTAATTTTTCTGAAGTCCTGCATCTTTAGTAAGCCCCATTATCTAGATTTTTGAAGCTAGTTCTGTTCAAATAAAAATCTAGGAATGCATTCAAAATACATTCATTTCTTCAAAACCATGAAGAAAGCATCTGGACTGTTCTGTGTTCAGAAAGCCATTTTTACAATGGGTTTGGGACCAGGGGCTGGAACTGGTTCTCCAGACATCATTGCCAAAGACATTAATATTTTCTATAAGTGTAAATGCAGCCGGGATGGCAGCATGCAGGAGGCTTTACTGGCTGGACTCGGACTGATGGCTGCAGCTGTGTCCTGCTTAAGCTGCCTCTCACATGTATCTATCAGGACTGGAGGAGCAGGACTCAGCTGCAGCTCAGCTTACATGAGCATTTGCAAGCTAGGAGGTCGCCGCTGGGTGTTAGTGAGGTTTTTGTCTATGCTTTGTGCTACATGTTCCATCAGTATCACCCAATGATCAGCATGTATTGGAGTTTCCTTTGGCTGCACATCGTTTTTGAGCCAGTTCTGCAAAACCTGTTCCTGCACACCCTGTGAAGCATCCATGTCCCAGAAACATATCCCTGCACTGTGCTCTGTCTGCAGCCCCTGCAAGGCCAGCAGGAGTGGTTTTAGCATCTTCTCTTGTGCAGAAGCCCAAATCAGTGCTTTGGCTTTTAAATCCTGGATGAATTTTTGCAGGACTCTTGGAGTTTCGTATAAAAAAGGAGCAAATATATATCAGATAATTAAAACACAATGCACAATCAGAAGCAGTTTTTCAGGAACTTGAATCAATACATTGGTAATAATTTAAAATGATAAAATCCACCTTACAAGGTCATAAACATGCATAAAATTAGTGCTTGCTGCCCTGTTCCCACAACTCAAAGCTCCAGTTTAAATGTAGGAAACTCAGTTATGATTTGGAGCACCCAGAGAACTCAGGACCAAGCCCACCATTGAGGAGAAGGTATTTTGCTTGTTCTCAAAGTGAATGCTGTGAATGCGCTTCAGGGCCACGATGGTCTGCTCTAGAAGACTATTTGATTTCAGAAAGCAGTTATCAGCCTGTTAATAGTCAGCACTCAGTGACTCCAGTCTTTAAAATTTATATTCCCTCTATTTATATGATATGCTGAGCATTATCTGGCTTTTCTGTTGCAACAGCACTCGTACTCAGTGCCTGTTTTTCATATTTATATGTCTAATAAAACGTAACAGTGCCAGCTTAGACCTGTTCATTTGTATTTTATACTTTCACTCTTTACTCTCAGTTTCTATGGGAACCTGAGCTGGTGCAACAACGGAGAATAAAGAGATGAAGAGAGGTCTTCAAAACCATAGCTCCTTTTCTGTGCAGAATTGCCAGCATTATACACCAAGCACAAACAAGCAGAGAACCAAATAAACTTGGAAAGGAAAATTGGGGCAAGTTAAATGCAAGAAAGTTGATGGTAATTGAATTTCTTCGTGGAAGTAGAGTAGAGAGAAGGTTCTCCTTCCTGAAATATTTTGTTTGGGTGGTTTTATGCTTTTATGGTTTGAAAATTTAGTGTCCAGTGCCTAAAAGTTAGGTTTACATTTTCTGATGGGGAGCTAACAATTTCTATTACCTTCTTTTATGGCTATTTCAGTTTAGTCTTCCACTGTTTAAAAAAAAATAATAATAATTCTAAAACAAAACTAAAACAAAACAAAAACAAACAAACAAACAAAAACTATCCACTTGATATAATGATTTATAGCTCATGAGTTGGAAACCTGACATAAAGTACAATGTATGGAAAGGAAATGTATGCAAAGGAAAATACACTGTAGTTCATATATCATGATATTCTTTAGCATCCACTGCTTCGGAATCTGCCAGTGAATCAAGGTAATAGATTAGCTGAGATAATTAGCTGAAGTAATTAGTAGGAAATCATTAGGAAAACCTCCGAAGGACATTCCTTGCAGCAGCACAGTGTGTATATAAATTCTTTAGGAGATGCTTGTGTTTCAAACTGACTTGGAAGCATATGAATGTAATACTTTGAATACAGATTGCATAAGGCTATGATTTAAAATAAATAAATAAAATTGCATCTTTTGACTGGTCTGGATTTAAAATACAGTGGATTTGCCAAAATTTGCACATATACAGACTATACACACATATACCCACAGAAAAGGTCTTTGAAACAGTGGGTTTGGTAGGGCTAATGCTAAGACTTATAAGCATTTCCTGAAACATGTCATTTGTTTGGTTTAATGTTCGTATGCATTGAGGTGGATGTTCACAGCTGTGTTCCTGAATATCTAGAACTGGCTATCAACAGATAATGAGATATTCCTCACAGAATCAGCTGAAGCCAGGACACCCTTTGGGATACTTAGTGTTATCATCACTATACTATTGTTTTTTTACAAATGCTTATTTCTGAGTTCGAGCAGGCCTGTTTGAGATCATCTGCTCTTATAGGCTCTTTCCAGAACCTGAATTTCTGTGTGGACTGATGTGGCAATCACATTGACATAACCCTTCTCTTGATAGATACCTTTTCTTCTCACTGCTACCTTCTTTGAAGTCGGTTTGGGTTGGTATTGCTGATTTAGGGTAGGTTGTATTAGATGAACTTGCTTGCCTTCCCTTGCTGCCACTGTTTGGTTCTGTTGGTTCAGAAGCAATAGAGTAGCTAAAAACCTTGAAGTTTTCAGCACTGCTGAACAGCACCATGAACAACCCTGGACAATTTGCTTTTCTATGTCCCTTGGTTTAAGGATCAGAAGAACAACTTAAGATCTACTAAAACAGTTTAAGATCTACTAAAAGAAAGGAACTACATTGTTGATGTCAACTAGAAGTTGACATCATTGCATTATCTCCATCATCCCATGTTACAGCTTCCAGGGGTATCTCAACATCTTTTTTTGGAGCTCCTTGAAATGTTTTTCCCTAAGTTTCATGCTTGCTTTGTTTTTGAAGTAAAGTGATTTCAAAATTATCTTTCTATGTAGTGTTCAGAAGGGAAGTGGTAAGCATTTCACCTCATAACACAGCATCTATAAGTAGTTTTTTGTCCATGCCAGGAAGTTCATCTTTCTTTTCAGTCATCTCTTTACACTCAGTGTTACTCCTGAATTTATATAGGCTATCTGTTGGGCAAGAAATTCTTTTGCAGTTCCAAACTTTTTTTTTTTCTTTTTTCTTTTCTCTTTTTTCAATGAGAGAACTTCATTATCCCTTTCTCCCGGGCATTACTTTTTTTTGTCCTCATTATTGTGGTGCTCCGCCCTCTGAAATATCTAAATGTCTCTCACTTGTTCCAACAGAAGAGAATAAATAAAATAGCACAAGATTCCCTTTATTTCTGCTCCAGAGGTAGTTTCGGAGATTTATGTTTTGTAGACATTCATCAAGGTAAGCAATGATGTAGCAGCCTTGTGTCTCTGGTCCTTCCACATCCCTGTGGTGGAAGAATACTGAGACTCATGGCAGAACCCAGTGCTCTCCAGAAGGTGGTCTCTTCCACCTCCACTGAAAGACTTTGGACTTCTCCAGTGGTTCTCCAGGTTCAAATGACTTTGACCACTTCATAAAGGTTTACTAAGGATGTAGTCCATTCATTTAAAAAACAGGGTTGGCTCTGGAATGTAAGTTGACCCTTCTCAAAATTGCCAGGGCAACAAGTGAACTTAACAGGACCAGAGGGGTCTTTTGACTTGTGATGAGATTTTCGGGCTCAAGAAGTTGGGGAAGGGTATCTTGGTGGTATCTGCCATGGGATACGATATTCCTGGGGATCTTGGAGGGTCTCCACTGCTATGTGTAGAAGACTTTCAGCTGGCAAGACTGGTAAACCTGACCTAGCACTGTGCTACTTCTAGTGTCATAACTCAGCTTTGTGAGCAGCAAAGAACAGATAATCATGCAATGAGGTTGTCTGTGTAGAAGACTTTGAGAAACCAGGCATCAGATTTAGGCTCATCCTTGTGAGAATTCCTGAAATGGGAGCAGGACTAGTGGCAGGCAGCCTCTTTGAGGTCAGCCCCCCGTAATAACCACAGGATCACTGCTCCAGCCCCTGCAGGAAGAGCCGAAGGAGGAATTCTGCAATGGTCTCAAACCTCTGACCTTGAATTCACAGTCATCTCCTGCATGCTACATGGTCATTTGAGCTATTGGACACTCAACCTTTTGGTTTACAGGGGAAATGTGATCCCTTCAGTTCATTGCTAATGCCTCCTACACGCATCTGAGTGTGGGTCACCAGAGCCCAGGGATTCCTCGCTAATTCCCAAACCTGGGCACAGGCAGAGAGAGCTGCATCTCTTCTGGTGTGGTCCTTAACCTTTTTGGTTCCCACCATGTAACATATCTGGAGTTGTCCTAACTAGATGCCTATGTCAATTACTGCTCCTAGGAAGTATCCAAAACATCAGGATCAGACAAAAACAAGCTGAAGGAAGCCACTTCAAATTGTGTAGCCTCCCCAAGAAGGCAAGCATTTTTGACAAATCTCATACCCCTCAATTCAACTGTAGCAAAGAACTGCTTTAAAAACTAAGGATTAAATTAAAAATGTCATAGAAAGGACAAGTTGAAGCTCCTGTAGCCCAGTGGTATCAGCATTGATAAAGAATGATGCTAACAGGACAAAGGAATGATTAATTTGGGAATGATTAATTTGGGAATCATATATGTTCAAGAATGTGTGACTACCTCCACTTCCTTTGCCTCCAAGACTGAAAAAAAAATGAGTGGTGCATAGACCTAACGTTAGAAAAGCAATATTTTTAGGTCCTAAATGTCTGTTATCAGAAAGGAGTATCCCTGGCTTACATTTTGCTGCTTTTGGAGAAGGCAGGCTGCATAGCGCTGCAGATTAATGGAAAAACAGAAGGTCCTGCTGCACTGTGGGTAGAGAAATCAAGAGAAAAATGGGAGTAAGGTAGAGTATCAGAACAGCTAAGCACGAAACAAAGAGCAGGGAAGGAAAATATGCAGCAGAGTCAGAGGGCAGCATATTTCAGTGTAGCTGCTTGTCACAGGGCAACACTCCTGCAGCCACTTGCTTAGCACCAGTGGATTCCTGTCAGGGTGAAAACAAGGGCATAAAAGCCTTTTTTCACAGCTTTTTAGCTAAATAGGCTTGTTCTTCTCTCTGTGAACCCAGAGGAGTGGTTTTGCCAGTTTGAAGCCCCAGAAGCTCTGGAAATACCACAGCTGTTGTGAAGAGGGCGCTTGCAGGTCTTGGCTACAAAGGATTGAAACCCACTCTACTAGAAAAATAAATAAATAAAAGGAAAACCCACATGTATTTTTGTGGCATAGTAAGTAAGATGAGACAGTGCTATCTATTTAAGAAGCTTCTCTTATTTTGGTCCCCCTGCTGGATGCATACATCCCTAATTCCCTTGTAGCACTTAGAAAGGCTTCTGACTTTCCCTGGGTTGCCCATTATTAATCAGGAGTTGGTGGCATTTGACGCTGAAGTGCCATACAGTAAAATCTCACAATTACACTTCTTTGGCATGTAGCTGAGTTCAGCCCTTTTCTAATTCATTATCAATTCTGTGTCATGGCAAGGGAAGCTAATTCAAAACCACCACTGCTAATTCTAGGAAAAGAAGAAGGCATTAAGTCTCTTTGGGGAGTTTCAAGTGACAGCATAGCCATTAGTGGAGTGGAAATGCAGGAAGACGGTCTTTATCAGAAACCAAGTGTTTGGCTGTATAATTCTTCCCCAGGAATCAGTATTTACCTTTTAGCTAAGTATTATTTTTACTGCATTAAAAAATAAGTGTTATTGGGCCTCTCCATCTTCTTAGTGAATAGCAGTTAGAACTTTGCTGATTATTAAAGATGCTGAAAGAGGGAGAAAAAAAAATCATTTTAAAAAAAAGTGCATGATTCTCTTTGAGAGAAGAAACAAATGCACCTTTGGAAAGATTTTGTGTATAGAGTGACAAGGGGGTGATATTGGAGAAGTGTTTGCAATGCAAAAAATCCTTGCTTTGATCTAGGCTTTGTATCAGATCATGGAATAAAGAGGATCATTCCTTTGCAACTGCTTAGGTTTCTGTTGGAAGAAGCATCTCTGTACCACAAAGATACTTAAGAGTTTAATGAAAAATCTTGGATTTATTACAAAAATATAAATGGTGGAACAATCCTCTTCTTACTGGGGCCAGGGAATGCTAAGCTATATTTCCTGCTCCTGAAGCCCTTGTTATGGAGCTTATCATGAGGATGATGACTACAAGGATCATCTTGCTGTCAAAACTCTGCTATTTCTTCATGTAACACATTTACAGTAGCTCCTGTGAAACTGTGGAGCCTCAGCTGAGGCTGTGAGAGTATTCATGGAACTAGCACTATGTTCTTGCCCTGCTTGTGAGAGCTGGGCAACATTTAAACAGCACTTCTTCCAAGCTCAGGATCAGTGCATCCCTAAGAGTAGGAAATTGGGGAAGGGGGGCAGGAAACCTGCATGGCTGAGCAAGGAGCTCATCTACAAGATCAAAAGGAAGAGGAAGGTCTATGAAATGTGGAAAAAGGGCCTGTCCTCTTGGGAGGAGTATAGAAGGGTTGTCAGGGCCTGCAGGGACGCAACGAGGAAGGCTAAAGCCCACCTAGAGATAAGGCTTACAAAAGACATAAAGGATAATAAGAAGGGTTTTTTAAGTATGTAAACAGGAAAAGGAAGACTAGAGATAATGTGGGTCCCTTGCTGAATGAGGGGGGTATTTCTCCCTGGTAATGGGAGACTCCAAGAAGATGGAGATACTGAATGCTTTCTTTGCTTCAGTCTTTGCTTCAAGGACTCGCCCCCCCCCGGGACTCCTTGACCCTGGAGGGAGAAGAAAGGGTCTGGGAAATGGAGGGCTCCTGCCTCTTTGATGAGAGAATGATTCGGGAGCGTCTGAGTGGGATCAAAGCACACGAATCCATGGGCCCTGACAGGATGCATCCACATGTGCTAAGGGAGTTGGCAGAGGTGATTGCCGAACCACTCTCTATCATCTTTGAAAGGTCCTGGAGAACAGAGGAGGTGTTCTAAAGACTGGAGGATAGCCAGTGTCACTCTGGTCTTCAAGAAGGGCAAGAAGGAGAATCCAGGAAACTATAGGCCAGTCAGCCTCACCTCTTTCCCTGGAAAGGTGTTGGAACAGCTTTTTCTGGATGCCATCTCCAAGCAATTGGAAGAGAAGAAGGTTATGAGGAGCAGTCAACATGGATTCACCAAGGGGAAGTCGTGCTCAACCAACCTTGTTGCCTTTTATGATGGCATCACCAGCTGGGTAGATGGGGGGAGAGCAGTGGATGTCATCTACCTTGACTTTAGCAAGGCTTTTGATACTGTCTCCCACAACATCCTGCTAGCAAAGCTGAGAAAGTGTGCGATAGAGGAGTGGACAGTAAGGTGGGTTGAGAACTAGCTGACTGGTTGAACTCAGAGGGTGGTGATCAGCAGCACAGAGTCTGACTGGAGACCTGTGACTAGCGGTGTTCCCCAGGGGTCGGTGCTGAGTCCGGTCTTGTTCAACATCTTCATCGACGACCTTGATGAGGGAATAGTGTATGCCCTCAGCAAGTACGCCGATGACACAAAGCTGGGAGGAGTGGCTGACACGCCAGAAGGCTGTGCTGCCATTCAGCGAGACCTGGGCAGGCTGGAGAGATGGGCAGGAAGAAACCAAATGAGGTTTAACAAGAGCAAGTGCAGAGTCCTGCACCTGGGAAGGAACAACCACACGCATCAGTACAGGCTGGGGGACGACCTGCTGGAGAGGAGCTCTGAGGAGAAGGACCTGGGGGTCCTGGTGGACAACAGGTTGAGCCAGCAGTGTGCCCTGGTGGCCTAGAGGGCCAATGCATTAAAAGGCGCGTGGCCAGCAGGTCAAGGGAGGTGATCCTCCCCCTCTACTCTGCCCTGGTCGGGCCTCACCTAGAGTACTGTGTCCAGTTCTGGGCTCCCCGGTACAAGAAAGACAGGGATCTCCTGGAAAGAGTCCAGTGGAGGGCCACAAAGATGATACGGGGCCTGGAGCATCTTCCCTATGAGGAAAGGCTGAGAGACCTGGGTCTGTTCAGACTGGAGAAAAGACTGAGAGGGGATCTCATCAATGTGTATAAATACCTGAGGTGTGGGAGACAGAGGGATTTGGCCAACCTCTATTCGGTGGTTTGTGGGACAGGACAAGGGGTTTTGGCCACAAAATCGAGCACAGGAAGTTCTGCACCAACATGCGCAAGAACTTCTTCACAGTGAGGGTAATGGAGCACTGGGCCAGGCTGCCCAGGGAGGTTGTGGAGTCTCCTTCTTTGGAGATATTCAAGGCCCATCCGGATGCCCACCTGGGCAGTCTGCTCTAAGGAACCTGCTTTGGCAGGGGGGCTGGACCCGATGATCTTTCAAGGTCCCTTTTAACCCCTACAATTCTGTGATTCTCCCTGGGCATCCTTACACCTGTTCTCCAGAGTACGTAATGTGCAAAATGGGCTTTTGATCTGATCCCAGACATCCCACAGATGATCTCTTCGTAAATAAGTCTTTCAGTGGGCCTTCATTTACAAATAAGGAAACAGATATGGAAAGATTAAGCAAATTAACCAGCAATCAAAAAAGAAAAGCCAAGGCAGAGATGGAGCTGGCACCGTCCTGCTCTCTCACATCTTCCATCCACAGATTGAAATGTAATTAGCAGAGAAAGAGTGGAAAAAGTTTAACCTGCAGAATTACTTCTTGTTTAATGTGCTAACATAGGGTCATTGTAGCAAACAGCAAGAAAATGTTGACATTTCTATTTCCAATTGTGAAAGAATTAGTCTGTAAAACTTGGAAACTTTAATTTGGAGAAAAGTTCCTTACAGCAGACCATTCTCAGCATTAGCCAGATACAGCTCAGATATTAATGCCCAGATATTAAGCATTTAGATGCTTGCATATGCTAAGTAAATCTTGCTGCTGTATCTGTACCAGGGTGGAACAGAAGGGCATGGAAGTACCAGGTGCTGTATGTTTGCATAAAGACATGCTGTTCTGTGCTCCTTTCCTAGTAATCCCTGACATTCAGTTTGTCTTTTTGACCATCCCTGACCACTGAACCATTGCTTTCATAGGACTGGACAGTCATCTCGGAGCCCATCTTATCACGTGTATAGTTTGGGCTATTTTTTCTGTGTATATAAGTTCATCTCTGTTTCATTTCATCTGACGTTTTATTGGCAAGTCACTGAATATCCTAAGGTCCTTCTGCAGCTATTCATGGTTCACCCTGTTTTTTCTGCTACTCTGGGTAGCTTAATGTCAACAGAAAACCACATCACTCCACTATTGAACCTTTATCCAGTTCAATTTTAAATCCATCAAATGGCACAGGTTCCAACGCAGTGCCCTGAAGGACCACAGGTGACTGACTGACCTCCATGCTCTGAAGCAGCTACTGCTCCATGAGAAGACGTTTCCTTGTATCTCCTGGCAGCTTAGTGTCTTTAATTGCCTTTGCCTGGGGAACCTTCTCAGATGTTTTTTGGAAACCAAATAAACGCTATCAAGGAGATCAGCCTTATCCATAATCCTGTCAGTAACACTAATGTGTCCCTTTTTCCTTTGTGGAAGAGAGCATATCAAATTTGTTCCTGTGCCTGCTAATTCTGCTCTTGATTATAGTTTTCACTAATTTAGATACAGATGCTACAAGCTGTAGCTCTCCAGATCAGCAAGACTTGTAAAATATTTTTGCTGAATCCAGAGGAAGCAGTAAGGATGTTAACCTGCCATTCGGCACGTGTACTTCCAATATATTTGTTACCTATGGGAAAGGTGTTTGGGGAGCTTAGGGGACATTGGAGTGTTGCACATAATGCAAGCAGAGGGGCTCTGGGTGATATTGCTGAGCTACATGAGACAAGAGCGTAAAATGGGAATATTGTAGTTATCGTGTTTGTTGGTTTGTTTGTTTGTTGGTTGGTTTTTTTTTTTTTTGGAAATAACGTCATTTTGAAAAAAAAAAAAAAAAGCTGCTCATAAACATAGAATAGAAGACAAGTTGAAGTCTGTAAGTATAAAAGAAAGTCTCCTGAAGACAAGGCCTTGCTAGAGTTTTTTTAAGCATTTGGGTCTGTGGCAATAAGCTGAAAGGTTGTCTGTAGAAACATGGGATATTTCTGCCCTCCAGTGGAAGCACGGGAAAGTGCCTTTCAAAAGTTGTCAAGGCTTGAATATGGATGGGAGCCCATATGAGTGTTAAGAAGCTACCAGGAAACTCACTGCTTTTGATTCTTTGTCCCCTGAATTATCATCAGCATTTCTCAACAACAACCACTTGGTCTTCTTTAGGTCTCCTGCCCATGTGTGCAGATACACACATCATTACTTCTATTGAATTGAATTTTCCAGTTTTGGGGCACTGAACCTAGTAGATGATGTGCAACCGGTGACATTTCAGTGTTGTAGTATGTGATTCTGGCTTGGAAGTGTGTTTTGGGAAGCACTCAGCAATTAATGCAAGTCATGCTCAACTCCTGGCATGTCTTATGCCCCTCTCTAAAATGAGTTGAGTACTTGGGAATTGTGTGCAACACTCCAATGTCCCCTAAGCTCCCCAAACACCTTTCCCATAGGTAACAAATATACTGGAAGTACATGTGCTGAATGGCAGGTTAACATCCTTACTGCTTCCTCTGGACTCAGCAAAAATATTTTACAAGTCTTGCTGATCTGGAGAGCTACAGCTTGTATTAATTGTATTAGGAAATATTTCCCCAATTGAAAAAAAAAAAAGTCAGATGTTGAGCTTCCGTGAGTTGAGGAGTTTAGGAGTTCCTTCCATCTTCCTGATATTCACAAAATGAGATAGCTTGCATCATTTTTCAAGCCAAAGAATAATCTGCATTAGAAAAACGTGGTGTTTGGGGTGGTTTGTTTGGTTTGGATTTCTTTTCTTTTCTCTAATTAGTACATGATAATATTGAAATGTTGACGAAGCACTTGGCAGAGTTCTCATGTGGTGAATTTAGGATTTGCATCAGTGAATAAAAGAAAACTATGTTTTTTCCTCATGTGAGCCACCATATGTTAAATACTTTCTGATAAAAACTTCCTTTTATCTAGTCAAGACAAGTTGTAAGATTGAACAGCTCATCTCTCCCCTTGTAGAACAAAAACAGACTTCCAGATCAGGTGCCAGGCACTGTGGAACACAACTCTTTTTTTTTTTTTTTTTTTTTTCAGTGCTTATATATTGCAAGAAGGGGCTAAATTTCTCAATTTATTTCCATCCATTTATATACAGATACATTGGAAGTGCTGATATACAAATGGCCTCACTGGATCAGACAAAAGATGGTGCTAACTCTGTATCCTGTCTCTGACTGTGCCCAACACTAGGCATCAAGGCAAAAGAGTCAAGGAGATGCTTGGGATATTAATGGTAATCCACCAGTCTCCAATGCTTTGGGACTAAGGAACTTCCTGCGTGTGGGTGCTATCTATATATTTAGTAGCTCTCAATGATTTGTCCACCTTGATTCTGCTTAGCCACTTTATATATGCCATGCAAGTTCTAGAGCTTTCTCATCTCCTGAGTTGTCTTATTCCTGCAACAGAAATCAATCCTGTGATCTGCAGTGTTACACCTCTTGGTACTTTTTTCTAGTTGTACTCTGTAGTTTTTGAAATGGGAGAGGGGATAAAGATGGCCAAATCAGCCCACTGTTGCATGTGCAAGATTAGGAATTTTTTTTCTTGACATTCATCACTGCGTTTCTTCAGAATTTCAAGAGAATAAATTACTTTGTCCCTTGGTATCTTTAAGTCCTTCTGCATTTTTTCACCTTGTGCTTTTCTTTCTATCTTTAGTGATCCAATATCCTCAACCAATGTTGTCGTTTTACTTATTCCTCCCTTTTACAGATAGTCTATAAAATGTTGAACAGGAGAGATTTGAAGAACTCTTGGCCTCCTTCCATTAGGAAAACCAGCCACTTATTACTATCTGCTGTTTCCTATTTTTAACCTTTTTTAAATCAATTCAAAGACCTTTCCTCTTATCTCATGGCAGCTTAATTTTTCTAACAGTCTTTCAAACCTTGTCAAATGCCTTCTGGAAATCCAAGCCAACTATATCAACCAGATCTCTCCTGCCCATGTGCATGTCTACTTCTTCAAAGAACTCCAGTAGACTTGTGAAGCAAGTTGGCTCTTCCCCAAAGAAGTCAGATTTATCCATGTGTCAACTAATTCTGTTAGTACAGATGTTGGGCTTAGTTGTGTACAGCACTCTGGATCACATCAAAAAGCCACTTCCATCCCTCAGTGAGCAGAGCTAGTTACAAACCACAGTTAGTAGTTCACCTTGAGTTCATTCAGAAGTGCTGAGTGAACACCATCTGGGGCTGGAGATGTGTTAATATTCATTTAGTTGACTCAGGTCCCCTACTGACACTTCAATTGATGGTGATTCCCCTGGGAAGGAAGATTGCGGTAGCAGGATCTCCCCAAGATCTTCCATGCTGAACCGAGGGGTAAAAAGTGCACTGAGTGTTTCCTCACATGGCTTTGTTCTTCTCAGTGTGCTCTTTCTAGAGCATGATCCTCTGGGGACCCTACAGCCTACCGTCAGGCTTCTTGCTGTTGCTGTGATTGAGAAGGATTTATTATTTGTTTTTAAGCCTTTTGAAGTTGTTACTTCATATATGTATATATATATATATGTATAATGCCCTTCCTTGTGGTGTTTTTCCTTTTAACCGGACAGGGTTTGATTCTTTCTTTTTTTATTCTTTTTTCTTTTCTTATACGAAACCTCTTCATATTTGAAGGATGCTTTATTGCTTTTAGTATACTATCTTATCCTGCTGTTAAGCCACACCAGCTTCCTTCCGACCTTTCCTAGGTCCATCGTTGATGTATGTTTGCTATATGCTTCCAGCCAGTTACATTCTTCTGCTAAGATTTAATTCTCCCAACAAAGTTTTAACTGCTCTTTGAATTACTTGAATTACTCTTTTTTTTTTTTTAAGTGCAAGAGTTGTGCTTTTATTTTAAACCTCTTTTCAGACCTTCAGCCATGTGAAATCTCAGTACATCATGGTTCCCCCTATAGGGAGGCTCTTCAGTGTTAGTACTTTGAACTGGACCTTGCATATTGTTCATCATCAAATCACAAGTTTGAGGAAGTTCCTCTTTCCTAGGAGGAAGTTATTATTATACTCTTCTGTTGTTCACTTCAATCTGTGCTACAGAGTCTGGCTCCACACTTTTCTTTAGGACAGTTCTCATCAATAGCATCATCATAGCAGCATTTTTCCATTGCAAGTTACCTCCCCAGCAGTCTGTTGTTGCTGCGCGTCAGTAGTCTGGCAGATGTGCTCAGGAGTCCTGAGCATTTTCTTCCTCCTCTCCTTTCCCGTGTTGGACTTCTGTGTCCCTATGGTGCAACTGGAGCATTGTCTGACTGATGGCTAGTTGTTCAGTTCACCCTCTGCCACCTCCCAGTTCACACCAACCCCAGGGGTCCTGTTGACAAGTCCTTCTTCTGCTAGGAGGCTGATCCTTTTTTGTCTGGCAGAGTTGCAGAGCTAATAGTGAGAAGAAGCAGTTTGCAGAGGTGGCTGCTTTGGGACCAAGCAGAAAAGGAAATGGCTTTTAGACTTGTGCAAGCTGAGCGCCTGCATTCACAAGTTCAACCTGTGTCTGGTGGCAGCTCTTTTACTTTTCTTCAAACCTAGGGTTTCTCCCTGGCTTCTCACTATCTTCCTGTCTAAAGTGGTGTTGGAGTTTCATTTCAACAGGGAGATCAATCTTCCAATAAGAGGAGTCTCACATAAATCCATACTTCATTGTAAGTTTTGGAGTGTGGTGACAGTGAACATATGACAGCATGTCCTATTGCAGTCACTCAGTGGTAGGACATACATATGCCACTTCTTGAAGAAAGCAGGTACTTGTGTCCTTCAGGATGAGCAGACCTCTTACAGATGGAGTTGTGTGTTGAGAGGGATTGAACTGGCAGCAAGTGCAATCCCATTTCTGTGCCATGGACCATCTTGGAAGAGGATAGAGGCTCAAGGATACACTCCTTGTGATGTTGCAGGGTGTTTTCCAGATTCACAGGGCACAATGCATACAAGTGACCTGCCCTGAAGGACCCCAGTGCCTGCCTATGTATCTGGCAGGGCCCAAGACATGGATTTTGCTTTTGAAAGTGATACAATAAGGATGAAAAGTCCTAGCAAATAAGTCAAATTAAAAGAAGTTAAGCACAGGGTAGTATCAGGACAGAGCTGGTTAAGTGGGACCCAGTTTCACTGATCTCTTCCCACAGTTTCATCTGTCTGCCAGAAAAAACAAGCAGCGTGAAAATTTCGCTTTGTGTGCACACGTACTTGCTTTGTAAGGAAAAATCTGCTTCCTGCCTGCTCCCACTTTTTCAGTAGGATCCTATGTAATATTTCCCTCCTCCCCGCCTTCTCCTTATATGTCACCTTTTTTTCAAAGTAAGTTAGGATGAAACATTCCGGATGCAACAACTTCAGCAGTGCCAGCATTTGACATTTGCCAAATGATGGTTTCATAGTAACACTTCTGGAGGTCTGGTCTGGTGACCCCAGTGCAATGAACAGCTCTTCTTTGGTGATCTGTGGGCACACTGGGGGAGCCACTGAACTCTGCCAAGAAAAACAGAGTTCACCCATCTGCTGAAGCAGCGTCTCCAGGTCCTGTCACACATGGGTCTGCTTGACAACTTGGAAGAGGTTATATAGGAAACATTGCAAAAATGGCTCTGGGCAGCCCTTGAGAAGACACAAGTTTGCTCAAAGTAATGATGACTTCTGAACAGTCATCAACCTGGAAACCGTTTAGGAAGCTATTTTTTCCTAGAAAGTTAGGGCCATTTAAAAACAAGAAGCAAGTTCATACAGGTCGCTGGGCAAAACATAGAGTTCACTGTTTGAAACCCATGGGACTTTAACAAATGTGCAATAAATAGCAAACATGGTGAGCTGGATATATAAATATGTCTAGCATCAGTATATTGATTTGTTCTCCACATTAAAAAAAATAATCTAGGGGAAGAATAGAGCAATCAAGTCTTTTTAATGAGTATTGCTATTGCCATGGTGAGCATTTACTTATGCAAGCAACATGGTCCTACATTAAGAATGGAGGCAAAAGGGCCATTAAGTGTTTACATGGTTAGATGAGCAGATTTGGGATCCATGGGAACTAATTAGCAGTTTGCAATACACTTATCAGATCATGAGATTTTGTAAAGCAGAAGAGCAACAAGCAGAATTAACTGTGATTTGAGCAACATGAAACTGTAATTAGACTGAATTTTCCTTGAGATCACATCTCGCTTACCTAGGAAGTGCTTTCTAACATTGTAAGTTGGCCATGGCTCTTCCACATTGACTCTGACAAGTTGCCTTAAAATAGCTTTGGTCCTTTGCTCTTTTTGGCCTTTGGCCAGTTTGGGTCAGCTGTCCTGCTTCTGTCCCCTCCCAGCTCCTGCTGCACCTCCAGCATCCTTGCTGGCAGGGCAGTGTGAGAAGCTGGAAAGTCCTTGACTCAGTAAGCACTGCTCTGCGACAATTAAAACAAGTAGGAGACATTTCTTCTCAGAAAGAGCAGTCAGGCACTGGAATGGTTTGTCCAGGGAAGTGGTGACATCACTGTCCCTGGGGGTGTTCAAGGAAAGGCTAGACCTGGTGCATAGGAACATGCTTTAGAGGGTGATATTGGTAGCAGGGTGATGGTTGGACCAGATGATCTTGAAGATCTTTTCCAACTTTAATGATTCTGTGTTACACTGGTGAGAGGCTAGAGCCTAAGCTGGAAAACATCATGTGAAATGTGTGGAACAAGGTAGATAAGGCTGCAATTTCCTAGGTCCTGCTGTTTTGCCACCTAACCTTACCCATAAAAATGGCCCAGAAGAAAGCTGGAGAGGGACTCTATCAGGGAGTGTAGCCATGGATCCAGGAACAATGGCTTTGAACAAACGGAGGGGAGATTTAGATGAGATGTGACATGAGGAAGAAATTCTTCACTTGGAGCACAAAGCGCACATGGGAATTAGGGCTGAAGATGCACCTTGCTTCTGTTCTTCTCCGTAAAGAATAGAATGAAATTGCCTAAAACGCAGTGTTAAAAATAAACCCAGGGCACAGGATGGGAGGTGCAGGGCAGTCCCTGTGGCTGAGGAGCAGCCTTTCTCTCTGGCAAGCCAAATGGGGTGGGGGACCCAGCCCCAGAAAAGGGGCCCTCAGCCCCCAACCCTTCTCCTTGTCCACGGGAGGGCATCTTCCAGGCCGCTCCCAGCACCGCCGCCTTTGGCCACGCATAGGCCACTCCATCGCAGAGGCTTGCTGAGGCCATCGTGACTACCACTTTGCTACGGGCCCTATAAAACAGGCCCCCTGCAGCTGGCCCAGCATTCGCTGAGCATCTGGGCCCTCTGACTGCCAGCTCATGCTGCAGGAAGGAGATCAGAAGAGCAAGGCAAGAAGCAGGCCTCCTTGTGTGCGAGGACAGCCATGCAGTGCGGTGAAGCACCAAGAAGGAATGCACCTGAGCAGAAGGAGGTGTGTCGTGGGCGGAGGGAGAGCGCCAGTGGCACAGGAGACACCAGTGCCTGAGGGACCTCTGGTGCCCAGCCCACGGACACACACAGGCGGTACCATTGGCACCGCAACAATGCGGGGAACAGGCTGGCCCCTCACACAGCCAGCGACAGGGGGCCTGGGCCTTACCCTAGGAGCAACGGTGACGTGGAGCAAAGGCGGGAGCATCAAGCAGACAGTTGTAGGGAGCAGAGGCGTGCCCATAGCCCGGAGCCCAGTGCAGGACCCAGCAATGGCCATAAACCAGAGGGCAGTGCCGGACCCACGCGTGAAAATCAAGCTGACGGTGGCATGGGTCTGAGGCGTGGGACTGGATGACCCCCTGGTTTGGCACCCTGGCCTGAGAACATCCCGGATGGAAGGCATCCCGTTTGGGCAGTCCCAGGCAAGGACTGGCTTAGCCTTCTGCCCAGCACCGTGGAGCCCATGGAGCTGGATCCACCAGGTGTGGAGGAACGGGTGGAAGTGGATCCACCTCTGCCAGGACAGGCCTGGGACTGCTGCGGCATGTCTTCGTGATCCTGTGATGCTGTGATATGCAAAGTATTTTCTCAAAAGTAAATAAGAAGAGTGGGAAAAAAAAAGCAACTTCATTCCACCTTCTGTCTACAGATCCAAACACCTAAATTCAGAACTCATTAAGAGATTAGAGGGAAGTTAGTGACTTGTCTCTTTCCTTACTGTAATACTTCCTGTTCTTCTGTATTTGACGGGCAGTTATCATTAGGGACAAGCAAGCACACAGTCACAGGAGGTTTGTTTTGCACTGAGCTTGTATTACTGTAAAAACTAGGGTTTGAGTGCTAAAATATAATTCACTACCACTCATTACACCCAAGCTGTAGCTGAATTAGTTGGTGAATTTGAGGATTTCAGTCTGAATTTTATCTCAGTACTAAACCATGATTTAGAAAGAATAAACTCAGAATTAATATGTTATAGGTGAAAAGTCCCTGGCAGTTCCTCGGTGAACTGCATTTGACTGAAGCTGTGTCAGTCTGCAGAGGGATGTTAGATGTTGTGCTTCAACCCAGCAACATGAATCTAATACTTTATTCAAAAAGGTTGGTTATTTGTACTAGCATTAGCATGTGAGAAAAGAAATGTGCCAAGAAGGCCATTAAGGCATAATACTGCAGGGTGCTGCAATAGCAAAAAAAAAAGAAAGCCAACTGAAGTGCATTGTGCTCTCAGTATATTCTCATCAGACAGACAGAAGAGCTTTCTCTTTGCAATGTATGTGTCTTCGAGCACAATAAACGTTTCTTTGCAATGTGATCCTAACCCAACTCTTCTGCTGTAATGAGCACAGCTGTGGAAAAAAGCCAAGAACAGCTTTCTTGGGAGTTGGAATGGGGTGTTTGGGAAGTGAAACTCAGTGCAGTGCAGTGCAGTGCAATGAGCTAAAGCATATAATAGCTACCTTTTGTTGTCCAGTGGGTGTAATATTTCACTTGAAGATCTTTTCAACACAGTAAAACTGAGGAAAACAAAACAAAACAAAACAAACAACCAAAGTAAAACAAAAAAACCCTGTACCACATATCCACTGCATGGAAATGTGATGACAATGGGGCATATGTAGATAGTAAACCAGTATTTCTCCCACCCAGGAACTGTGACGATGCCCATTGAACAAGGAAAACTGGTGGGGATTTTTCTTAATTAAAGTGTTGAATTGTCAGCAAGGAAATGCTGTACAGATATTCATGATTTCAGCAAGAGTTCATTTGGGAAAAAAAAAAAAGATGTGGATGGATAACATTCTTAAAAGATATTTCAATCTGTATTGATTTGATTTCATTCAAATGAAATTGAGATGCCAATTTCATTTGGCATGTCAGAGTGCAGTGTTTGAGGCGCAATGAAAAATGATTTGCTTTCCCTTGGAATTTTGTTTTCCATTAAATTCCAGATGTTGTTGTTGCTGCCTGGGGTAGCAGCATCTTGGAGCTGGAAAAGGTCACATTTCACTTTTCCACTGTCAGCAATGAGTTTTCCACCCAACGTTAATCCAGCCTACTGTAGACAATAGCGCTGTCGGCAACTGTTTTGGGTTCAGTCCCCCACTGCCAAGCCAAGACAGAGATGCACTGGCAACAAGACTGTTTCTTTGGTCTCCAGCTAGCACCCACATGATAGCAAGTCCAATTTTGATTGAAATCATTTGAAGGTTCTAACATTTGCATCTCTTCAATCAGCTTTCACCATCCAGTGTTAAAAAAAAAAAAAAAAGGTCCCCCTCCTTGCGCAATATCTTTTAATACTGTACAGAGCAGGAAACACCACCAGAGGAAGGAATATTCCACATCCTCCCTCCACCCCTTTTAATTAAAATTGAGTAAAGTCTTGTTTTTGTAAGTAAGTCTATACTGTCATGTATCATGTTTGAACTATTTCAGGATATTCTCAGCATTAGGCATATTTCAAAAGTGGAAATATTATTTTAACCAGAGCTGAAAGTGGGATTTTCCGAAGTGGGACACCAAATGAGAGCCTTATTGGAAGCATTGGGCTGTTTCATTAGAGAAAAAAGGAGGAACATGTGGATCTAGAAAATAAAACACACATTTTAGTGATGTGTCAGTAGAACTACATATTTAATACAGTCATGAAATAGGGCCCAGGCTGATGTAGTATTGCAAGGACCAGGACCACTCAGGTTCAGCAGAGCGTTTGCAGAGCAGTCCAGGTAAGTTGGGTGGGTGCAGTTTGGGCACTGCAATGCTGCTTATTGCTGCTCTGCTTGTCATTGCACAAATGTTAGGTGTTCAAAGGCAGGCAGGCAGGAAGGCTGGTAGTGATGTGGGCATATTGGTTACTTCACTTGCAAAACTCAGATTCCCAAATTTATTTTTTTTTTTGTTTTCACCTTCCTCTCAGTTTCAGTGAAAAACAAGGACCCAATTCCCTAAAAAACAACCTGATAATCTTGTGCTTGATTGAAAGAACTGTACTTCACACCTGTACAGGATTATCACCTCCCTTTCAGCCAGTGGTTTGTATCCCAGCTAAAAATGAAGGATTTATTCTGCTGAAAACACACTGTGAGTTTTCTCGCTGATCTGCAGCCCCCAGACAGACTCAGAGAGCATTCAGATTTCTCATGGCCATGATCCAGGCAGTGAGGAAAGAATCTGGGGAGAACCACTAGCTGTATGCAACCACTTTAATTCATGGCTTTGTACTGCAATCAGTGATTTGCCATGAATTTTTATTAACAGGTATTTCACAGTAAGAAATATCCAGTTAGCCTTGTTTGTCTGCTTAACAGAAAAAAAAATCATGAAAATCAATGATACAGAAACTCTGCTCATGCAAACTGTTTCATCAAAACAAGAAGGGAAAAAATCATGTTCAGTTCATACACAAAGATTTGTACTTATTTCTGGCATATGAGTGACTAGTATTGTGAAGTAGTATAGTAACAGAATAAAGGCAATCAAAATACACTCATGTTCATACAAGATTCTTGCATCTGCTTAAATCAGAGAGGTGTGGATTTTTCTGATCAAGTTGATTGTGAGCATAGACAGGGGAGCAGTCATGCATTTTGAAGGGAGTGATGCATTTCCCCAAGCTACAAGAGGACAAGTTCCTACAGCAAACATAAGGAAAACTGTGAAATTTGGGTTTGTGGGCTTTTTTTCTTCCTTGCATGTCCTATGTTCAGATAAGGTCCCACTGCAGTGCTCTTACTTGTGCTAGACAGAACCTAATAGGCATAATTTGTTTAATAAGGTATTACCAACCTTTTGTCACATTTAGGAATTCAACAGTATTAGACTTTTTAAGAGCCTGGATGATGAGAAAGTCTTTATGAACTGTTTTAACTGACTGTACTTTAATGCATTCAATTACATGAATGAAATTGGTCTCCATGCAATAGAAAGTCTGCAAAGCCCCATAATTCAAACAAATCTCTTATTTGCTTAACTGTTGAAACAACTCACAATGAGCACAGCTTAATATAACAGCATAATACCATGATCACATTGTGGAGTTCTAATTGAAAAGTAATGTACTTTTAAATAGGGAAGATCATTTCTTTGTTAGTTTTTTAACTTTATGTTTTTAATTTCAGATCTCCTTCCCTTTCCAGAGGAAGTTAGAGATGCCATAGCTTTAATGTCTGTTTTAGCTGCAACTAAAATGTTCACTTTCTGTAAGAAAATCTAAACCAGGAGGTATGCTATTTCTCCTGATTTGAAGGTCATTAAAGGCAAGTACACTGTAAGTTCAAGTGCTAGTAGGTCAAAGAGAAATTCACAGCCCTGACAGCATGAACTTGAAAAGAAAGACAACCCTTTCTTTTCAATGCAATTGTCCATGCAGCTGCAGCTTTCAATTGCATAGTCTCCCTGAGCACATTGCTTTTTAAAAATCCAGATGAAATCTCCCTGATTTGGATTTTCAGTTGAAGGTATAAGACATAGAAGGAAGTGGTAGCAGCTAAGTCAGGAATTAAAGCTACTGCACTGCTGACCTCAGACAGATGGTCTGGAAGAAGGAGACCTGAAATAAGGAGAAGCTATATTATCATTTATCATACTTTCTCCTTATATCTATTTACAGATGACTTGCTGACAAGTATTTGCTGCCCTCCAATGAGGAAGAGCAAGAAGGAAATCATCATATTGATCTTCAGTCTTCCAGTCTTCCATGTTTTCTAATTGCAAACAACACTGAAAAAGTAAAAGGTGTGTATCCGTCTATCTACATACATCAGTAGGCAGATACTACATGTATCTGTAGGTAGATTGATATACACTTTTTACTTTTTCAGTGTTGTTCACAATTAGAAAAAATGGAGAAGTACAAAATCAATGTGATGTTTTCCTCCTTGTTCTTCCTCCGCAGAGGGCAGCAAATCCTCATCTGCAAGAAAATCCTTACTCTAACAAGTCAAGATCTGTGGATAAAACCCATCCCTCCCAGGAGCAAGCTAACATTAGGTTAGCAAATACCATGCAGAAAATATTTATGGACATACTAATCTGCCTCAACCCTGTGTCTCTGTTAAAGGGCAAAAAATCCCTTTTGGATTTAGGGCAATGGCATGTCAGTGCCCCTGGCTAATACAGCTCTGGGCTGGGTGGACAACTTTACTGCCAATGGGACAAATCACAGTCTTCTTGTGCCAGTACTTTTATCCAACAGCTTGGTGTCTTTGATCAGCATCTTCCTGCTTTCACTATCCATGGAGATGTCCTGGTATGATTTTGTAATTCCATATTTGTGAACAAGCTAAATAAATTGCAGTAATGTGATGGAGCTTGAAATGAATTCTGTAATGTTATGTGATTGACAGTAAAATAGGTAAAGAGCTGGTCTTTTTCTTGATATTTGTGTTCTTACTGATCATAGAATGTATCTGAAAGGGATGTTTGAAAGTAAAAAATGTGCATTTGTGTGTCATGAGAGACACAGACATTTGATACCTGGAGGAAGAAACACAAAACATGGGCATTGCCACACAAAGGGACAGTACTTAGAAAATACATATTCTCTGCTCTTGTTGCCTGACTGCAGTTTTGGGGTGAACATTTTCCTTTTGGCCAGTGTTAGCTTGTGGAGAGCTGACTGGGCTCTGAGAGCATATTGCTGTCTTCACAACAGGGTTTTGGGTTTGTACAGATATTTTCTGGGTTTGGCTTCCAGTAATAGTTTGTCAAGGGACATTGCCCCACCCAAATTATGCACTGACTCCAATGGATGAGTATCTTAAGCAGAAGCTAGAATAGAAGTGCTTTGCACAGGGGTGGGACCTCTGAGAGGATGAGTGGCAGTACACCAAGAAAAAATACAGATTTGCTCTCAATGCCTCTCAAGAATTTGCTTTCAGGCATTTCCAGGCTCTGGATCTTGCTGGTTGTGTAAAATACAGTCTCACTGTACCATGCTTCTGTCTGTGGCCTGAATGTGGCTAACTCTTCTGAGCCCAACATACAGGGCGTAGTTGAAGGTAAGGATCTCATGGAAATGACGCAAGGCGCTTTTTATTTCGCTTTCACTCATATAACCATTCATAGATCTCCTGTTCTCCAAAATCACTCAGAAATACCCAAATCTGAGCTTTTTGGAGTAATCATAACAGGAGGGCAAGAGAGCTGGCCAGCGTGGAAGGGAAGGCATGGAAGCTGCAGCAGCATTTGCCACATCTGCTCTCCCTCACATCGCTTTCAGATTTGAAGCCTCCTTGTTACATGAATCTGATCATTATCTTCTGCCACTCTTCATTCATGGTTGGTATTAGATCTCTCTTACTAGCATTAATCCATCCAGAAGTTTCTCTGTGACTTCAGGTACCACTCAGCCAAACAGCAGTTGGGTACCACAAGTAGTTCCAGGTCGGTCATTTTGCCAGGGCTAAAATATGTATATTCAAATGTATTGAAAAAAACAATGACAACAGCGAAGATTTGAGGTAATTTTGTCTTTCATTTATCACAAACTCATTTTTCAAGAGTAGCATTAGCTGAAGCAGAATGCTAGAAAGACATTAGCTTTATTGTAAGAATCATAGGGAGATATAATGAGGTAAAACTAATTTAGTAAGCACGAAAATAAGGTTTGCTTTTGTGATATTTTTTCCCCACCCCATTTGTGGGTCTTAGGCTCATTGGACATGTTTTCTTGCAGACAGGATCTGGTCATCACCATCCAACTATTGCAACTCAGGTTATTCTAGTCTTTGCAGACATTCATTATTTTTGCTTGCAGAAGTGCATTGCCTTTACGATGGGTGCTATAGTGACTGGGACAGCCAACAAAACTGAATATAAGGCCACCAAAATAGCTGTTAAATGAGCAAGTGCCTGTCACTGAGGAAGGCTCCAAAATCTTGTGTTTTATCCAACCCAAATTGTTCCATCCGCTCTTATCAGGGAGCTGATGGTTGGTTCCCATTTGGTTATAATTTACATCTAGTTGGCAGCGTGCAGCTGGAGAGAAGCCAAGTTTTGTATCACGATGACTGTTTGGTAACAGATGTCTAATGTTTCCCAACACATTTAGCTCATGTGATAGGAATCATGAGCTAGTTTAGTAAAGCTGAGCAGTTGGGTAATTACAAACCTTTGCTCCCATCATTTTCTCATATATTCTTTTTAGCTGCCTAGTTAAGATTATTCTGAATTTTTGTATTTATAGTTTGGGGAAAAAAAGCTTGAAACGTGTTTTGGAGTAATAGTTGTCCTATGAAGCAGTTGCTTATTTAAATTGTTGGAAATTTCCAGCAGTGCAGAAAGCCACATGTTTTCCTCTCCTGTTCTGCATAACAGGCATTGCCCAAATGCTTTGGCTGTGGCCCCAGCACTGCTTTTTCAAAGTAACAGGACATGTGGACGATGGTATTTATTCATGATCCCCCTGAGAACTCTGTTTTCTTGCATGTGACACCTGTCCATGCTGAAGATGATACAAAACCAAGTCCTTTAATAGTGACACTTTAAGAGTATTTATTTTATTTGGAGGGAGAGAAGGAAACGGTGATCCCACACCCCAACTCTTCCATAGGAGGATACCGATACTCATATGACCAATACAGACAGTCGTTTGAATGAGATTTCAGTAGGTATCTCCGTCATTCAGATTTTAAACAAACCTTGGAGGAGAGATTGGGAGATTCTGCAGCATGCTCATGTTTGACCTATATGTGAACATTTCCTCCTCTGTACTGTTTTCTAAAGTCCCAAGTGGAGAAGCTACTTCTCCTGTTAGTTACAGGAGTGAACTGTGAGCTCTGGTTGAGCTGGTTTTATAGGACAAGTTACAAAACCCAGTTTATATTAAACAAAAAGCCTCATTAGTGCACTGGGAGTTGCTACCTTGCCTTCTCCAAGCTCCTCTGAAAATCTCAGCCTTCGTTTTAAAAGTTCTTTATCAAAGAAGCAGAATAGGCATTTAGCAAGGATACTATGAAACACGGACTTTTTGTTGTTCCTTGCTATTTGGATTTGTTATGTTTTGACAAATTTTCTGTATCTGTTATTTTTGTGCATTTCCAGCTGTGACTTGCTGGGCATTCAGGCCTTTGATAGCTGGTTTAAAAAGAACCAGTACCAAAATACCCCATGAAGGGCTCTTTCCGAATAACGTCTATTCCAATTAGGGTCAGAAAATCCCAGAAATCTCAGTATAGAAAGGTTGAGCCTGGCATCTGCATAGCTCCAGAACATTGCTGAATGCAGATGTGATGCTGATCAGTGTTCACATCTCAGAGCTTGCCCAAGACGTCTTCCTAAAACACCTCTTGTCTATTAAATTATGAACTTAAAATACAAATATTTTCAATCACCAACTGTTGCAAAGGTCAAAAAGTCATATTTTTCTTTGTCAAATTTCAGAGCACAACTATATGGCTGCATATTTAGAATATAACTGCCTTTCTCATTAGACTCCTGATTATCAGATGGGAAGAGGCTGTGGCATCTGCGAAGTGGTACCCAGAATAAATATGCCCTGACCTGACACACAAATATTTTTCCCACAGAGTTATTACTGAGTTATTTTCACATTAGCTTGCACAAGTGTCGTCAAACCATCTCTCCCATTCATCCTATCTCTGTTATATTCCCAAAGAATATCCCAAGCATCCTCCACAGTATCTCAGATTTCTTAGACCTGGTCCAGAGCTGAACATATTCCAATTGATACACCACGATTTTTAAACTACTTCTGTATTTCTTTGCACTATGTTCCCCTATCAAAAGGCTCCCCTTTGTTTTGGAGGTGATAAAATTAAGACATCCCATGTGCTTGTCCCTAGAACTTCTTAGGGCACAGACTGCAGAACCCTAATAGTTTTTGTTAAGAGAGTTTAGACATGCTCAAATTAACAAAGTTAAAAGACGAAAGCTGAATTCATATTCTTAATTTTAGGGTGAGGGTTACACCCTGATTTCTGATTTATGAGATGCCTTGGAAATATCTGCACTTGGGTATTTTTATTTAAAAGACTGATGAGATTTATTCTTAACTTTGCAGGGCTGAAGTGAATAACTCCTGTTTCTCAGCATGTAGGAATTTGATTTGAAGGTGGACTTTGACCTTTGTAGCTGTGAATAAAACAGAATTCAGATGTGCCTGTTGTTAGTAAGCATGTGAAGGGCTTGCATGCTTGATTTTACAAACATTTTAGTTTTACTATATATTTTTTAAATTTCTTTTCTTTCTAGGATGCCTAGAAAGCTGCATCTAGTTTGTTTCATAGGCTTCATTGCTCTTGTATGTACTAACTGCATATAAACAGTCTTATCTGTCAGAAAGAATCAAATGAGGGATTTCAAAAAACAATAACAATAACACTATAAGTACATTTTTTTAAACAAAATAATAAATTATCACATCTTTTTTACTTGAAATGCCATCAGCAGAGCTTTCAGCTTCTACAACTCAGTACACAAAATGTTGAAGAAGTTGTGTCTGGAGCAGAATATCCCTGTTCCCATCAAACCAAGGCATTTTCAGGAGAATTGGTGGATCTTCCAGGGGCTGGGACTAACATCCTGCTTTCCTTGCCAGCGCAGGGGCATCTTTGACTTAGTTTTGTCCTCCTATGTCACATGATGTGAACTGTGCATCATTTTGGTAGGACTTCACCATTATTCAGGATAATTTCCTCTAACTTTGTTGTATGTCTTTGGAGACCCTACTCCTCCTGAGACACTCTTGTTTGGCATCTCCTGTCCCCTCCTCGCTCAGCATTGAGAAATACCTTGCCCAGCGGAGGCAGGGTAGCTATTTCCCTGCCTCTCTGAGAGCAAGTGATCCCTCTGGCTGGCATCTTCTTTCCTGCCTCCTTCCACCAAGGGAGACTCCCAAGCCTTGGGCAAATTTAATGCAGGGCTTTTTGACTAGCAGTTTTGCCTCAGTAGTTTCACTGCTGAAAGGAAATTTTCTCATGCTGGGATTTCATCTTTCTAGCAATTATAAATCATTAGAGGTATTTAACTGGTCAGGAAAACAGAAGATAACTCATATGCTGTCTATACATTTATCATGAAAATTAGACGCATCTCGTTGCACTGTCACCCCTAAAATGATGTGTCTTTGGTGATTTAGAAGGGAACATACAAATATGGCTTTCTCTTACCAGAGCTCCTTTCAGCTCCAGGTTTAGTATGCACCTCATGATTAGTATAAAATGATCAATAAGCAGCTGTGTCACACAAGGTTATCCCAAGTTCAAAGCAGGCTCGGTGCTGATTAGTTTCCAAAATCGGATGCAGTCAGGCTGCTCTGGTCACAGGAGCAAGGTCACTGAGAGGATCTGGTGACAGTATAAATAATAAAGCAGAGCTTATCTGATTTGTTGACAGTATCCCCAAGATAAAATTGCACTTTATTGCATTGTATTTGGGGGTTTGTTATGTGACCTTTCACCTTTTGTGACACCTCTCAGTTTTTCTTTCACCACAATTTTTTTTTCCTCCAATGTCATTTCAGTTTTAAATAGAATGAATAAGTTATTTTGAGGGGAGTAAGTCAGTAAATCAATGTTATCCCATTACTGAATTAGATTAGAAACAGGCATGACAGATAAGATACATTAGAAGGATAGGCAGATATGTACATATGATTGTAGCTCAGATATGTACATATGATTGTAGCTAACACTATGTTATTTTATCTTTACTCTGGCGTTATCATGCTCAAATGAAGAACTGGGGTGAAATAGCAGATTATGGTCTATCTGCAAGATAATATGGCTGAAGTTAAATATCAAAAACTGTGTTTCCAAGCCAGTTCCCCCTTCCCACCTTCCATGCCTCTCTTCATGATCCGTCAATGCTCTTTTCCCATACAAGTCTGTGTCACCAACAGCCAAAGGTTGCTCATGCACAGGGCCTTCTCCGGCAGCTGAATGTCAAGCTTTATTGAGTGGGTGGATCCTGTTCATCCATTTCCCTTCCGAGCCTTTCTAAAAATACCATAAACCTTGACAAGGAGCTATTTTAGAGGAATCATATTCATGAGGATAGTCATGGGAAGCTTATTTTGGCAGGCTTGCATGTGTTGGATTTGCATGCATCCCTAGTTAAGGGCTTTGTGAACTTCTGTTACAAGCTAGTTGCACATGGGCTAAAGAGGGAGCATCTGGATTTTGGGACCTCCTGTGCTGGAATTTCTACTCCAAGTTGAGTTTATAGAAGGAAAAGAACTGAAGATATCCTTATAGGAATGCTAATATGTGACTGAAGTCATTCATTTCAGGCATTTGCACACCAGCCCTCAGCTTATTGGATCTGATTTCATAAAACCTGGCTGTGATTTCTCTCCAGGGACCTTAATGATCTTGCCACTTTCAATAAACATTTATAGAAACTACTGCCAGCCTGTGGATAAGAGAAACTTGTATGAGAGACTTTATCTTCCAAAAATACTTAAAGACCAAAAAAAAACCACCCTCTCTTCACAAGAAGATCAATAGAAAATGTCAAAATGTAGCGTTTGTTGGGTAGCTGGAGCTGAATTACAGTACCAGACATTTGCATTGTAGGCATGCAGTAGGTATGTTTGCTTTTCTCACTTCGAAAACTGTGCAAATTGGAGCTATGCTACAATTGGGAACTGTGAAACAATGAGTGTGAATAAAAGCAAACTCTAAGAGATAAGATGGAAATTAAGCAGGTAAATGCTGTTCCACACTCATGCCATGCGGGTACAGTATTGCGCAGTACTCATGTTTGCACCTCTAAGAAATTTCCATTTTTTCGCATAAAAAAATCCAGATATGAAGCCGAAGCTGCCTTCTTCGCTAACCTGAAGCTGTCTGATTTCAACATCATTGACACCCTTGGAGTTGGAGGTTTTGGACGAGTTGAACTGGTAGGTAACCTTTTCTTCTTTGAACTTTGTGTGATGTCCGGGAACCACTACTGTGTTATGAGTCTTTTTATTTTTGTTCAGTATTACAACAGAATTCCCAGAAGAGAAGTATGTGATAGGATCATATATTTTCTAATGGTGGAAGAAAGCTGCATGACATTTCTGGGTAAATAAAAACAAATGAATAAATAATTTGCAGTAACTGAAAAATATATACTAGGTTGAGGAGAGAGGAGCACGTGTTGTTTCTCTCTACATGGTCATACATTGAAGCAATGCTGTTTATAACATTGATTGTCTTTTAGCAAGAACCTGAATCATTGTGCAGCTGTTGGTTAAGTGATAAGATTGAAAGAGCAAAAAAATCTTAAAATGTTACTTAGTCAAAACTGGAATAACGGTGCGATGTCTCCTCTAAGCAGTTTCTAATTCAGATCTAGAGGCAGATCTACTTGATTATCACGGAAACTGTAGATTCAATTATAATAAAATTTCACAGAAAAATACTATTTCACTAAAGATTCTGTGAATTCTAGTGAAAAAGCAAAAACAGCTTTTTGCTCTGCTTAGATTTAGAACTATGTAGTCTTTATTAAAACAAAACCTGAGCAGGAGGAGCATGGATCAGCAGCTGTTTTGTGACCATGTGTAATATCATGTAAATACAAAAACTTCTAATAGAAAGAAGCAGCTTAGTTTACATCAACATGCTGACCAAGGAGGAGTTTCTGATACTGAACACCAGTACAATATGTTAGGTACTCCTTTAAGTTAGGAGCAGAACAGTGAACATTTACTGCTGACAACACAAAATCTATGGGAAATCCTTACTCTGTAACCATATGAGAGCCCCAAATGACTTTTTTTATATTATTTGTTTATTGCTGGGAACTGGAAAACTGGCAAAATAAGTAGTTTGGTAATTATTTGTGATATAATGGATAAAATCAGTGTTAAAAGTGGAAGTCATTCTTCTATATGATTTGTTCCTAACTCTTCTTATTTTGATTTATGTAAAACTGTGAAAAACAGAGGACATCAATGAGAACTTTGATCTCTTCCTCGGTTTTTGTTTTTATTTATTTAATATTAGCAGCAGTTGTTTTGGAAGATAGTCACTGGAGCTCACGCACAGCCTGGAAAGGATGTCCTTTCCCCATTCCTTCTACAGTCATGTTCTGCAGAGGAGACTTTAGAGCAGGAGTTTAATTCAGGTGGTGCTCAACTTCACATATGAAGGTGTTTCACCATTATAAAGGTCAGGGGATTTGCTTCCTAAGTTGATAACACCACTGGGTATCAGCCTGAGGTAACCTGTAGTGAGGGACCTACCATTTGGGGGCTTGTTTTGAATCTTGGAAGGAGCTTGCTAGGCTTATTTTCATTTCTAAGATGTTTTTTTTTGGTTGATTGGGTGAGTGGGTGTAGTTGTTGAGTTTTTGGGGGGTATATTTTCAAGCTTTGAACACCTCATGTTGTTCCTGGGAAGGTGGATGAGTTTGTCTTCATGGGGGGTTGCTTCAGGTACCCTAAAAATGCACAGATGTGAAAAAAAATTGTACTGTGTTATGAGTGATGGTCATGAGTCCTCTACCTCTAGCTGCATTCAAAGTTAATTTGGAAGCTATAAGATGTTGAGAAAAACTAAATATTATGTACGCATGACATCTGGTCAGGTGTGAAGAAGAGCAGGAATAAACGTGCTGTTACTTTAACATATCAAATCAGTATCAGGTAGAAATATTTAAATCTTTGCAGAGTTCCAAAACTCAGAAGCCTTCGAGAATCCCTGGTTCCACCTACAAAGCCTACAAAAGGCTACTAATGGGAGAAATATTTCAATCACCTTTTAGGTGTTTTTTTTTTTCAAGGATGAGTTTAACTCCCCGTGACCTTGCTGTCCTAAGCAGGTCGTTTTCTGGGTAAATTATAAATACTCTGGTGAATAATCTGGTGAAAATGAAGAAGAAAGAGTCTTCTTCTTTCTCACCAGCTTAAACCACTTCCCATATTAATTTCCTGTTGTCAGTTTGTTGGAGACACAGAAGTTGCTTGTATGGTGTGATTACAGTTATTCCCTGCATTGTGCCTGCTACATGAAGGAGGAGGGGACAAGACTAGAGAAGCATTTTCCTTTGGGAAAGGTGTTTCAGTAATTAAGAGAAGTGAGATGGGGAAGAGAGGAAAAATGCAAGAAAATGTGAAGGTATAACATACCAAAGGACTTCTTCAGGTACTGTTCCTAAAGTGAGCCTGATAACAATTTGCATTTAGCTCTTCAGACTCTCCAGCAGAGCTAAGTGTCTCAAGAAAACCTTATATTTCAGATTTACATTCCTAAGATTTTTAGTTAAGGAGGAAATAAAGATGTATTACATCACTAAGTAGTCGTATATTTCTGCTAAATAGACTGTAGCAGTTCTTAACTAATACTGAATTCCACAAAGAAGGATAAAAATATTTAAAAGTTTAGCTTAGCACTCATGATTTAATTATTTTTCTTTATCACCAAGGCAAACTATGTTAATATTCTGTCAGCTTTAAAAAACTAAGTACCTTTATGAATTGCCATTTCATTGCTGAATACTGGAAAATGAGGTCATTATGTTATTCAAACAAGAGAATATTTTCATCAAAGCTGAGCCGAGAATTGCTACCTCTTGTTTCTGTCTTTGGTACAAAAAACATGTTTTATGATTTACGGCCAGAAATGAACTAATGCAAAATGTATCGGAGGACTTGACTCTTTTATTCCTTGCATGTACTACTGCATCTTGCTAATGCCCAGCAGTTCTGGAATTTGTTCCCGAAAAACACTGCAATTTTTACACTTTCCAAGGAAGAGGATTTTTATAGATTAACCCCAGCTGCTGTGGGCAAGTCCCCCAGGACATCTGTATACCCTTCCAGAGGGCCACTGGTGGTGTCTGGTTGGAAACTGGAATGTCTGGGTCTGAGTTTGGGTCTTGCTGGCCAAAGGCAAATAACGTTCCCATTTGCATACATTTTTTAACGTTCTGGTGTGGCTTGTGTAAATACACTTTGGTGTTCCAGGCACCTCCGTGAATGCCGGCTGTTTTCAGCATTCATCCCATCAATGAATTCATATGGTAGTACATTTCCTTCAGGCCAGACAGCCTGTTATTTAAGTAATTTTCAATTCTATGGAGATAACACGTGGAAATATCTTTTTGTCTTGGTTTTGTTCCTGTAATAGAAAGCTTATCTCCTGTGGTGAGAAGTCCTGGTTAGCACATGTGGGACCTTTTCTAAGTAGTTTTATTTTCCATATGTCAAGAGAAATTTCCAACAGATTTGCGTTGCTGTTGTACGTAGTTGGCCCAGATTTTTAATGGCTACTTAATGCCTCTTACAACGTGTCTTGTCCTTATGGCCGCTGTTCTGCTCCTTTATCCCCAGCTGGACTTTGTCTGCAGTCAGCTTTTATCCAGGCTACTGTCAGGGGGGCAGAGCAGCTGAGCTGTCCCGTGCTGCTTGCCCTGGGGACCAGTTCTGCCACTGAACAGGAGCAGCATTTCACGTCAGGCAGAAACTGCATCGCGTCCTTGCATGTCAGTCAAAACACGGTTTGAAAGTAGGCAATAAGGAGTTTTTCCATGTGCTATCCATGGAAAAGAATCATTGTAGGGCTGCTTCTAAACACTGGCAGTGAAGTTTCGATAGCAGGATCATCAAAACAAGCGACCCTATGATGGAGCAAACAGAGGCATTTGTGTGCGTACAGCAGGAGCTGTGTGACGCTCACTGTTTAAAAAAAAAAAACAAACAGGTGGGTTCGAGAGCCCATAGTCTGCCCAGGGCCGGCTGGTGCCACATTCCTAGGGCAACCCTTCTGCATTTTGGAGAGTTGCCAAGGTAGTGCAAGCAGCTCTGGGACATCTCTTCCTGTGCCTCTCATCCAGCTCATGGACACGTCCCTTAGCGTTGGAGAAGGGAAATAATAGGACTGGACTTCTTGTGTTTAATAGCATAGATTAAAAGATGCATCCACTATTTTTTGCTGCTTAGCTTGTCAGGACTGTGTCAGCTGAGCCTCTTCTGTGTTGGGATCTGGGTGCCTCAGTAACACATTACAACAGTGAATGAATCTATCGTCTTGGGTTTGTGTCCTACAAAGCACTACTTTGCAAAGAACAGACATGTAGGTCAGGTGTTCTCAGCCTTCATAAATCATCTCTCCTGAATTTATTGCTTTTGTCTTTGTTCTTTAATTTCCTTTTAATTTAAGTCATATGTTTCTAATCGTCTGCCCCAGGTCACGTGTTCCAGATTTAAATCAAGATTATTTTAGACAGCTCTGAAATAAATGTATCAGAGTATCTGAACATACAAGGTTAGAGTCATTATTGCTATGAATCACTTCATGTAGATGATGGCTGAGTACAGGTAGACTAAAAATCAGGTCCAGGCCTGAATGCATGCCTTGGTTATACTGACGTGCAGTTATCACTTCGAACAATCACTCAGAGAAGGGAGAAGGAGATTTTAAATCTCTCCTGTTATAGTAAAATTGCAAAAATAACATGTTTCCCCCCCACACCATCCACCCCACACCATTGAGGCTTGGTTTCAGCTACATATTTCTCGCTTCTCAGGGCAAATATGCTGACAAAACCTACAGACTTATACTACCTCTGCACGTAGGCGAGCTTGGAGGGAGCTGTGCCTTCTGTGCTGCTTTGGTAACACATGGTTTGGGGATCCTGAGAGCAACAGTATGAACAGGCAGATTAAGGACAGGCCCAACTTTTAGCCCTGACTTGACAAAACATTTAATCATATGTTTCAATGTTTGGCAGCTTTGCGGAAGTCAGTGGCACTTAAAGCACATATTTCAACCATATGTTCATTATATCTTGGGCTGGAAGGGACCTAAAGAGATCGAACACCATTGCCCCACAGCAGAATCAAATACACCTAACCACTTCTGACCACTTTTCCCTGATTTGTCATTGAAAGTCTGCAGGACAGAAGGCTCCCGAGGCACTTTATTCCAGTGCCTACCGTTCCTCGCTGCAAGAAAAGTTTTCCTGATATATAACACCTCTTAGCCTGTCATTTGTTGTTCTCGTTTCAAGTGGACTTGGGGGCACTTTCTTCCCTTCTCATGCAGTAGAGTTGTATATATTTGAAGACCATTATCACATAAACCTGAAATACTCCCCATTAGAAAAAACAAATATTCTTCTTGAGAGCTTGACATGCAATTCATGCTTTCTGTGTCAGTGGTCATTATGTTTTCTCAGTTCCCAGTTGGTTCTCCCCTCTTTTAGCAGTGTCCCATACTAGGTACGTTAGTCCAACCTGTACCTTCCCATGGTCAGGTAGAGCAGGACAAGTGCAGCTATGTGCCTTTGCCGTCACTGAATTGTGTCCCTTTTATTTCAAGCCATTACTTCAATTTGTAAAAATCAAATTTAATTCCCTTGCTCTTCTCAAAAGCATTCATAGCCCTTTCTATCTCAATTTTAGTATGTGCAAAGTTAATAATATTCTTCCTGTTTCATTATCCAAACCATTAATAAAAGTATATAATGGTGATATATACTAGACAGACCCCCTTGAAGTCCTCCTTGTAACCTCCTTTCGGCTTGATGATGGCCACTAAAAACTAAACTCCTTTAGAATATGGAGATTAATCAGGACATACACATAAAAACTGAGTTTCTGCCATATTTTACTGGGACTATACAAGACCTTTTAAAATGGGTAGTATGGCATTTTTCATTTTTATTTATGTTTTAAGAAAAATCTGGCCACAGATGATGAAGTGCAATCAAATTTGTTATAGCCTTTTTTTTGTAAATAAAAACATTAGTGAAGTAGTTAGATGGCAAGGCAAAAAATCCTGTAATTGTCTTCCAATAGAGTGACAGATGCATAACTCAGACATTTATCAGTGGAAATTTCCAATTGCATAGCTATCATTTTATTCCAGCTATTATGAAGCTTTTCAAGATCAGTCTTCTCTTAAAAATCTTTGAAATGTTTCTTTCTTATTTTTAATTGTTAAGAATCCTTTCGTCTTCATCTTTCTGAAAGATAGTGTACTTTGGGTACAGTCAACACAAGAAAATTGGTTTTAGTGAAGGATTGGAAGATCAGGTAGGTACCTGAGTAAATCCCACATTCAGACAATAATGAAACTACAGCTGTGGAGCTGAGCAAAATACTATTTATGAAGGTTTGGTCTGTGTTTTGTTTTGTTTTGTTTTGTTTTGTTTTGTTTTGTTTTGTGTGTGTGTGGTTTTTGTTTGTTTGTTTTTGTTTGTTTTCTTCTGCCCTTCTTGACTATATGCAGGATGCTTAATTTGAAACATTTGAGTGATACTGTCAGATAGGGCGTTTTTCTTTATTTTTCCTTTGATTTTTAATTCTTGATGGAATTGAATACATCTTTGGCAGGTGTTACTTTGTAGATTGAGATATATTCTTGGGACTTGCCTGCTAATGGAAAGGATGTTGTCATGGTTTGGAAAGATGAGACACCATTTGTAGCACATCAAATATTGTTGGAGTCCTGATCAGGATATGAGCTGTCAAGCTGGAGGCTTGGGCTCATGTTGGAGGTAGGAGTAAGATGTAAAAATAGGTGCTGTATTATGAACAAAGACAAACTCAGGAGTGGGGCTGGGGTTGGAGGTTTGAGACTTTATGTCCATCTTATATTTTCAGGAAACCACAGTAGTGAGTTTTTCCATTTGGTTTAACATATTTTAGCTATATAACCCTTCTTCTGATATTTACTTTTTATTGGAATGATTTTATGCATGAAACAGTTTACATTCCTCACTGGTTTTTAGCCTTTTCCTTCTAGACATTTTTGAAAAAAATATTTACCTCTGAGGTTTAGAGAAAAGCGTGAATTTTAATGCATTTCCCAATGTCCTTGCTTATAAAAAACTTACTTGTTCATGCTGTCAAGCATTGAATAGCAATTTTCAGTACAGGGATCAAAACGTAGAATTATGTATTTTTTGCAAAAGTCAGAATTTGATTAAGTAACTTAAATTATTAAATATCTGAGGTTTTCTCAGGAACTTGAATTTTTACTACATATTTATGTGTACTCATAGAGTGTAATTCTGCAATGTATTTTCCAACGGAGTCCCATAGCACTCTGATTGTGCTGTGTGATAGGATATGATATTTGGTGCTTCCCCAACCAGATGAATCTAGACTTTTTTCAAAGAAAATGAGGACAGCACAGACAGTTTCCACTCTAATGCCCATTTATTATATGCCCATTCTTGGATTCAGCCTTCACAATTTCAGCCTACAGTATATCCCAGAAACATATTTATTATTATTATTTTTTTATTTCATCTTAAGATCTTTTTTTTTAGTCTCGACCCAGTCTCATCCAGCCTGATCGCTACCCCTATTCACACGTGGGCCCCATAAGCTGCATTCCTCCTCTTCTCCCAACAGCCTTGAGCAAAAACTTGTTCGTGTGATGTTGAACATGAGGTGGAAAGGATAGAGTAAGAACCACTGGGTAGTTTGCTTGTTATGATTTGGAGATGCAAGCTACAATTTCTCTCTAAGTCTTAGGTGAGGAGAGCAGCTGAATCTGGCCTTAAGGAGATGAGCAAAGTATCTTTAAAACCTTAATGGAGACATCTGAAATACTTTGAGGAATAAATATGAGCAAGGTATCTCCCCCCTTGCCTAATAGAAACAAATGCTGGCAAAAAAAAAGCAAGTTGTAAGGCAACAAATATCATTCTGGGGAAGTCTGTTTCATCCTGGGAGAACAGAAGTATATTTAGTACTAAAAACATGCTGTACTCTTTTGCTGGGGGGAAATGCCGCTGCTTTGTTCGTGCAGCAGTTCAGCTGTTGGGATTAGGAGATCTCAGCTTGCCTTCTCGTTAGCCTGCCTGCAGCCCAAGTGCTGCGCTCAGCAACAGCTGCTGCTATTTTTGTTGCTTCAAATGCATCTAGTTGGGAAGCCGTGGAAAATAAAGGACCCTGTGCATACCCGGCAAGCAAAAGCATTTGCACTTCAGTTCCCAAGCACTGCATTGAGTCAGTTGTTATTTAACGTGATACAAAGATATTCATGTTTCATGATAGCCCTGATTTCTCCATTATTTCCAAATAAAGCACACATAAGTCAGCTAGCAGAAGCCCTTTAGGAAGGTGTTTAAACTACCATCGTTGTTGTTATATAGGTATCACCAGGCCCACAGTGGGTGATCAGCAGGAGACATTAGCAACAAGAAACCTGTCTGTCAGCAGTGTATACAAGATTTCAAGAAAAGGTTCTGGCCAGCTCCTAAAGGATCACTATTGCAGAGCATTTAGGAAAAAGCCACATCTCCAGAGTAAAATAAATGTTTTTTACTTGCACAAACTCTGCTCACTGTGTGTTCTCATTTAGTTAGGAGCGAGGCCAGCTACCCTGAGGATTAGTAGAAAACTCTGAAGCTTATGAGCAAATTTTTGTGAGTATAGTGTCCAGAAGCTGCAAGAATTCATGTTCAAATATGCTTGTTCCATCAGAAGAAATCTGGGCATTTTTCAGTGGCAAATGCCATTCAAATTGTAATCTCTATTTTAGCTGCCAAAATGTAGGAAGGATAAACTATAAATACGAAATGTGTTCAGGCCATGCCCGTGGGTCTGTTGCTCTTTCATGTCTTTCATGGCTTTAAGGGTCTGCACAGAGTATCACAGAGGAACATATTATCTGGGGCAGCTTTTTAGAGAAAATGCACAATCACAATTGCACAACAAATGCACAATTTTGTCTTATAAATATCCATCCCCCCCCCAAAAAAAAAAAAAAATAAATAAATAAAAATGAAAAAGCACTAAGGTAAAAAACATTTTTATTTGTATGTGAATGATAGCTGTGTTAACAGAGCAGACTTTGAACGCACTGTGTGTTTTGGAAGTTGCAGGAGTTTGTACATCATAAAGCAAAGCAACATTTTTGAAGTGGTTGCAACATTTTTCTATAAGCACAGAGAGTGCAGGAGAAGCCAGCTAAGGTGTAAGGAAACAAGGACTCAGAATAGGAAGAGAGAAGGGACTTCTCTTGTCCTTGTCATTCCTCTCGCTCTCTATCTCCTTCTCCACTACTTTTACTGTCCTCTTCTCCCCTGTGGTTGCATCTTGTCCTAATCTTGTAGCATTCCTCTTCTACTGAACTCACCACCAAGGCATCTTTACCCACCTCATAATGGATTTTTTAAAGTTTCTTTACTGAAGCAGCATTATTTTCTGAATGCTGAGAAGTTAAATGTAGTCCTGTGAATGTAAATTATTAACAGCAAAATTAAGCCTGTCTTCCTGACTGTTCCTCATGTCCTCTTACAGGACTTTGGTTGAATGTATTTGCAAACAGCGACCTATCTGTTTGGGTTCACTCAGGGGTGGCTTTGTCTTGATGACACAGGCTGCCAAAAAAGTACATGCTACCTGGGTATGGGGCATCATGCTGAAGCACAGACAAAGAGGAGAGGATGAGGTGATGACTCTGTGTGGATGTGCTCCCCAGGTGGCACGTGGCTGCCACCGTTAACCTCACGTAGTTATAAACAAGGTTTCTGCTGTTATTTTTGTCACTGGGATGCAGCTCATTTCCTGGGTAACAATCCTGCAGAATGACCTGATGTAAAGCATTTTACTTCTCTTAGTACTGGTTTCGTGTGTCACAATTTAGGGTGGTATTTGGGCTTTATTTCACCACACTCCTGACTGATTTTCTTTTACCTTTTGACAAGAAAATATATTATTGTTCCACAAATGAAAAGGATTAGACCCTCCTACAGAGTGTCATTTCTAACAGAGGTCAAGAGCTTACACAGATTGACCAGGAGGGAGCCCAACCAGGATGGAGCCTGATCAGTGGCACCTATAGGTTTATCAGGATTCACTTTTTGGAGGATTTTTGCACTGACAAAGATGGTATAGGCCTGTAGTCTGCTATTGGTGGAGGTTTGCTGTTCAGCCTGCTTTGAATTCAGTTTAGCCCGTGCAAGCGAGAGGCAGAACTGCAAACATGGACCATGTGCCGGAACACAATGAGATGGCCGCATAATGGACAGCTGAAGCGTATGTTTGACAGCAGGGAGAAGGGGAAGTATAACGCTGTACTCAGTGTTATAAAATTAATTTGTAGTTTTTTCCTTGCCAGTGGGCCTTTCAGTAAAATATGCAGCGTTATTATTTTCAGTGAATATGGACATTTACATTGGCCATGTTGCTTGCTCTTACTCTCAGTGCTCTGCATCTCCAAAAGAGATAATTTTGCACTGGTAAAAGGGTAATGACTATGTAAGGACAAAGTGAGGAGAGGAATTAGAAAAGAAGGAGGGAAGGGACTGGAAATGCTTTTTACTTGCAAAAAAATTAGAGAGATGGAGGCTGCTGGTTACCCTGTGTCAATCCTCTTGGAGAAAAATGATTGAAACCCAAGGCTCCAGCACGTCTCCACCAAATCAATAGTCCTGGGGCCTTTGAAATTTAAGATGTTGCTTCAAGTTATGTCAAAGCTGATCTCCTGGGCTGTATAGCAAAGATGGCTCCTTTGCGAACTGCCTGCCTTTTTCATTTCTCTAAAGCATTTAGGATATTTTTGTGGTGGGTTTGTTCGGAAGGCTGAGCTTCCTGCCCAGCATATCCACCTTCCTCTGAGCTGAGAGACAAAATCTTTGTGGTTTTGTGGCATCACGTGCTTTTTTTTTTTTCATTATATTTGGAGGACAGGGTGTTCTTAGCAGCCCATTCTCAGCATCCTAACATTAATCCTGAATTTTAAAGTAAAAAGTGTAGGTGACTCTTGGATATTTTTTTTCAACTGTAGTAATTAGATTGGAATTAGACATGTTCTTTTTTTCTATAAACTACCACGAAGTTAACATTAAAAGTTACTGTTTATAGGAATAGTAGAAATGATCTGGAGACGGACAGCTTTACATCGTAAAAAAATAGTCATCACAGTCCATCATTTGGCAGTTACAGCAGAAACTCCAAACCAACTAAGGCATGTTGGAGAAGGAGAAGTTTTCAGGATTCATCATCCAGGTGGACAACCAGCTCAGAGAAAAACATAGGAAAGAAAGTGATCCAAAATTTAAGCCTTAGATTTTGTACCTCAGCAGTATGTTTCAGTGCATCAGCACATTGAATGCAAGTTAATCCCCCCATGTTCTCAACTTCTTGCAAATCTTCTGCATTACTAAGCACATTAGGAAAGGGAATGGAAAATGTATATAAATTCTCCTGTGGCATAATGTCAAAGTCTTGCATTAGCTAATTGTAGCTACTTGTTTGTTCCATATTTAAACATTTGTGGCAGTGATAACATTATCAAACACCAAACGAAAATGCTGCCTTTTTCTTCCTTATAGTAATTTCTTTTCCTGTACTTCTTTTGAAGGTGTACAGGTAAATATAGGAAAGCAGATTACTTCCTCAAAACCCAGGCATCCATGAAAAAATTATAATTTAAAAAAAAAAAAAAAGGAGAAAGAAAGAGAAATAACTTTTCTAATGAAAGACACAAAAATTTGACAAGTAGGACAAGTAGTCAGAATACCCATTATCAAAATGTTATACCATAAGTGGACAAATTGGGATTTATACATATTTCACTTTATCCTATAATTTTGGAATTCAGTGATCTGAGACTCCACCCAGTTGTCATGTTTATTTTTAACACTGACATCTAGTAAAGATTAACGTTAGAAAGAGAAACACAGATTTGTGTTTCAACTAAGTTTAGAAGTGTTAAATATCATTTTATTGAACATGTGTCTTGTTCAAACTGACCGACTAGTTTTTAGGTTTGGTAGGAGATCTACTTTCTTGGCTCTCTTGTTCATTTATTTTTTGTTTCTGGACAATCTAACAATAAAACATACTAAAAGAAAACAAATGATCTGTAACATGTGATATGGCTTTGCAAAGACTTTTGAAATAATTTGCATGGCAGCTGATTACACTGCACTGGATGGGTGAGGCTCATGAGAGGTTCAGCAATCTGGTTTGCCATCCATAGGAGGAGGGACAAATTCTCCAGAATTACATTCTTAATCATACTAAAACTTACTTTTTGTTGTTGTTGTTGTTGTTTTCGAGATTTAGTAAATTTTGCTCACCCTAGGTTTTTCCTTACCTTCATCATTGCTTCATCCCCTGTGTCACCGCCTTAATCTCCCTTTTCCCCTGAAACACCCTGGTTTGATTTAGATTGAATAATGTCAAATAATTTAGTTCAAACAGTTGAATTAAAGTCCATATGCCGTTTATTTACTCAAAATGAAATAAAGTAAAAAAAATAAAATAAAAAAAAAGCTCTAACCCCAAAACCAAACTCACTTTTATCACTTTCAGTCTGGAGTAAATACAGAATTTTGTTCTGCTTTGAGCTGTGGTCAAAACATGTAGCAGAGCAGCATTGTGCAGCTCCAGTTCAATAAATAACTTGGGAGCTCAATAAATAACCTTAGAGATGAGGAAAAATGTTTTTCTTTGTTTTATGTGGATTGTTTAGGTCTTTGTACCCTGTCTCCATGAAGATTAAATGGCGAGCACAGGCTTCATGCAAAGATAATAATTATGAGTCTCAGTGTGAGATGCAGAATAGTGCCTTTGGAAAAAGAAGTTTTATGTGAGATTGGAAATGCTTGTGGCTGCGGGGAAAACGAAAAGCCACCAATATGACTACAGAAACCCCAAGTGGTTTTAAAACAGGCAGATAAATACATGCATACATATGTACGTGCATGCATATATGTCAGTATATGTACTTGAGCACACCAATATTGCACCAAGCAGTGATTGCAAACCTAGAATCAGATCGTGGAACAGGAAGGTACTTCTATGAAAGCAACAGCAAAATGATGGCAAAATTGAGATATCCACAGGTGTTTTGAGAAACATAAGAGCAATGAGGAAGTTCATTCCATCTTCAAATTTTCCTGGCTTTATTAAGTTCATTAGTCCTAAACCACGTTATAGAAATTACATATCACAAAGATCTACAGCTTCTGTTCTCTGGCAGGCAGAGACAAGATTTATGTTGGTGATGTGAGCTATTATGTCTGCATTTTGCGCCATTGTAGATGAAACCACTGAAACAGCATTAATAAAGAATTTATAATGAAAATATTAGGCCATAGAAGGTGAATTCTCCTTTATTAGTGTATATTTCTTAATCACTTCTACTTGTGTTGCGAATCTGTTTGATGTGTCTCTTTGCCATCTGAGAATCAGCTTTTTGGATCTGATCTCCTTAAGCTGTAGGCGCCTTGGTGTACACCTGGGAACCAGTCTGATTTCTGACAAAGACTGGATGCTGTAGATGCCATCCCTCCTTGTATTTTCCCTGTAACCTGAACCGTTACCACACAAATACAGAGGAAACTGTTCAATGCTATGGTTGTAGGGACAGCCTGGGAGAACTTTTGAAGATGTCACATCTCATATTTCTGTTATTAAAAAATATAAGGATAGATATTATATTAAATAAAATGCCATCGCATGAATGTTGTCTCCTAACTTAAAAGGCAAGCTGAATTCCTGATGGAGCTCATGACAAACAAGATGTTGTCTGCTGGCTGAGGCCAAATTCCTGCAAGAAAACCAAAATAGAAGTCACCAAGTGGCACCTCTTACTGTAAGCGTAATGTTTTTCCCAATCACTTAACTGGCAATATTATTGTGAACAGCTAATGGAGGAATTTAGCAAACTAAGAGGCCTGGTAGGCCAGCGATGAGGCTGCTTTCTCATTTGGTGGTGACTAATAGGGGATGAGCAAGATGGAAAGGATAGTTCAGTTGTAGTTTTCTTTGGGATTTGTACCTGTTGCTTAGAGCTAGCTGGGAATGGTTCAGGGTTCAGAAGTTACCATGGTAACATTGGCAAGCAAGCAAACAACTCCCTTCAATCTCATCTCGGGAAATCAGGCTAAAAATAGGTTGCTGAGGCTTAAGGTTAAAAGTAAAGACGTGACAAAGCAGTGGTGTTAAAAAGCCAGCTCTTCTCATCCCTTAAAAACATCCAAGGATTGCATTTCCCTGCCAGAGGCGGTACATGTATTACTAGTTGTAGAAGGCTTTATGAATATTGTACATTAGCTAGCAACATCTTCTGACTTGAAACTAATGCTGACAGTTGGGTTTTCCCTTCAACAATGAGTTTTGGAAATGGCTTTTCAATTTAATGGCATACCCTCATAGCAAACAGCAGTACCTGGTGTAGCCATGGGTTAAAATCTACTTCATATTCTAATGAAGCTGATGGCTGAAGAGGTAAGAAGAGAACATAGATTTGGGGCAAAAGAAGAGTTTCCATTGGTGAAATGTTGGATTGTGCAGGAGGTGACCTGTGTGTGACTGCAGAAAGCATGTGGCGGGAATGCTCAGGTTCTACAACCAAGCTCTTGTTCAAGTGCATTGTGCTTTTCATGACGGAAACTTGTTTTTCAACTTTTCTGAAGGATAGGTGGTGAGCCCATGCAGTTAGGCTTTCACAGCTTAGTGAGGGGACACGCCTTGCTTCTAACCAGTGCATTTGTCTACTTTACCCAAGGTCCAGTTGAAAAGTGAAGAGTCAAAAACTTTTGCGATGAAAATCCTGAAGAAACGTCACATAGTGGACACGAGACAGCAGGAGCACATCCGCTCAGAGAAGCAGATCATGCAGAGCGCTCACTCGGACTTCATCGTGAGGTACTGTCCCTCTGTCCCACACACTGTCGTGATAGAGCAAAGGACAGCCAGTCTCAGCATTTGATAAAACCATATAGGTTTTATCCATGCATCACTAAAAAAACACTTCAGCCATATCTTCCCTGCAAGTGACTGCAAATACAGAATATAGAATAAGGTTTTTTTGTTTTGTTTTGTTTGTTTTTGTTTGTTTTCCCAGGAAAATATGAAATTATTCTGCCCATAGGGAATCGGGGAGTTCTTCCCAAGCCTGAACTAAATCCATGTCTTGACTGATTTGCTTGGTCCCTGCACCATGCTAACACGGCTTTGTGGCTCCTGGAGCAAACACATTGCCATCCCAGATCATGGGCAGATTTGCTGATGCCAGCGCGTGATGCTCCACATAGACATACACACCATGACTTAGTGTTGCCCCTACTCAATAGGAATTTTCCTCTTTCTTCTGAATTTTCCATCTCACAAAAGGAAGTTAAAAGGCAGGGTTTCATCTTTGGAGATCACGTGCTGTTATGTGAATGACCGGTTGTATCCATTGCATATTTAAGGTATATTTTGTAGACTTGATTCATTGTCCCTTGACTCATCTTGAGCAAATGCACTGAAATTGTATGCTTCCTGAAACTTAAGCAGATGCAGTTCTTCAGGGAACAAAACCAGGTGTTAATCATTTTTGTTTTGACCCTAATATTGAAGTTTTCTGATGCTTCAAGTTTATGAGTATCTGTCTGCAGGAAGGAGAAACAGTCCTTTTATATGTTTTAGGTCAGGATCAGAGTGCAGGACCTCTGACAGGGTAATGCATTTCCCCAGTCTGGAGCTATCTAAAAGACAGCCCTCATGTCTAAGCCAAGGATGCTTCATCCCACCCCCAAAGAGATGGGCTGAAGCCCTTGGCTTTTGCTGGAAGAGATCAACCCCTCTCCCAAAAAGTGCTGGAGAGAGGTGTGCTAACTCAGGAGAGAAACCAAACCACTGTGACAAAATATAAGGGCAAGTGCATGGCGGGGATGGCAACCCATCATCTGCTAAGGGGGTATTTCCTTCACAGGCAGAACCACTGCGAGTGTTGGCCAAAAGCCTGGCTGATCCCTGGGATTCCCCAGGAGCCCAGGCTTCACCTGTGATTCATTGGTGACAACTGCACGCTGACATTGTACCCAGCTGCAGTTTCCTTCACACTGTAATACTTGATTCACAAACATGCCCCCATTACCTAGGCTAGAGCCAAATATACCTTGCAGGCTATTTTAGCCTATAGATCTATTTTCTGAAGCCTGAGCTGGCTTAGTATGTTGGTGTAAAGAAAGGTGAAACACAGAGCCAGCTGACCAGAGGGACATCTTAACACCATTTCCAGAATACCCACTCCTAAATAAAAAACCTGAGCCTACAGACATTTGCTTATGGAGCCACTGATATTCATAGCTAATAAAAGAAATACACTGCAGTTCCTTATTTCTAAGTTTTTTGTTCTTTCAATAGGCAAGTGGGAAAAAAAAAGATGCAGTGGTCATAGGTCTAGGGCAGAATCACACAGAATTGTAGGGGTTGGAAGGGACCTTGAGAGATTGGGTCCGGCCCCTTTGCCAAAGCAGGTGCTTTGAATGCTGAGAAACAGTGATAAGATGAACTTTGAAGTGATCCCAGTCTTCTTCTTGTTCCAAAGTGAGCCCAAAATGGAAAAGGTGACAAGAAGACAGGATGAAGGAAGAACTTTTTCCAGTTCTTTATGGCCTGGCAGTTTCCATCAAAACTCAATTTTTGATTCAGTGCAGACTTCCCAGCACGCCAGTGTAGAGGACTTCAGTCAGGCTGAGTTATTTGCTGCTGTTATGTCTCATTATATGTTCTTGTTTTTCTGTGTCTGTCCCTAGCTATAACATCACTATATGTATTTATATGGTATTATATAATTATGTTACACTATTACTTGCATACACATGTAAAATGATCTGTACACTATTGACAAAGCAGGCAGCTCAGATGTAGGGCCAAACTGAATCCCTTTTTTTCTTTCCATATCATGCAATATTTCCTGTCCTTTAGAGTAACAAGCCTTCCCTAAACACTTTTCATACCCCTTAGACATCCTGCACAGGAGAGGGACTTTCTAAGCCACAAAGCCCAACCTTTTCTTATTGCAGCTGCTGGAAACTAGAAAATGTTCACTGGCTTATCAAAGCCCATGCCCACTTTTCCCTCTCACTTCTCCTTTTGCATCTCCATGGGGATTTTGAGTTTTCTTCTACTTTCTGTCCTAAATTTATTCATAGCGTGTTTGTACCCTTTTTTGGGCCAGGCCTGTAGCTGAGATACTTTTTTTCTGGGTACTACAGGCAGAGATGTTACCATTTTGGTAGACAAATTGTGTTTTGAGCCTTTAGGTTAAAGGTAGGTTTAAAATGATCTTGAACCAAGGACAACCTCTGGGATAACAGAATGGGAAAGACAAAATTCCTGAAGAATAGAATTGTTTTCCTAATTCTTCATGAAACTGTTTGTGAAAAATCTTGGAAAAGTATTTCAGTTAGGTTTTCAAAATGCATTAAGCCAAGCAAAGGAAAAAAAAAAAAGAAGAAGCCAAATATCACTCAATAAAATTTACTCATAGATAAACTGACAACTTTACAGAACAAAATGCTATGTGTGGATTTGGTAAAGGAACAAGCAAGTGTTGAGCCACGGATGTTCTGCAGCAGATCTGTAAATATTTAGATGAGTAAGAAAATGAATAAAGGAATGAATTCCAATATTGTGACATTTCAGACTTATAACTGCTTGATCCACTGAAATACTGTGGTTTCATACTTCATGCTATACATCTCATGTATAAACTTTGCACTTCTGTTAAAGTTGATAAATAATATTTGATTGGCCAGATTTGATGCCCTTAAGATGTTCTGGAAAGTAAGCTTTCAGCAGGGCTGCCTTAACAAGAGAAAGTAGTGCTTTATTTCAGCAGCATTTAAATTAACAGGCAATCAAAAATATTTAATTATTCATATTTGGGGTTCTTTAAGATGTAGGTTTTCTGTAATCTTTAATGTAGATGAAATTATAGTATTGTAGTATAAATTTTATTTTGTCCAACTAGCAAGAAATATGGTGTTTTTTTTTTTGTAAATCCATAAATTTTAAACATATGAAATGGCCAATTAGTTTGTTCCAACTTTTCTGAGATGCATAACTGAGGTTTTAAATGTCAACATAGGTAATATTATAGTAAGGGAAGCTCTAAAGCACAAGTCTGTTTTTTTCCATTAAATTTCATTGTGGCCACATATAGTACATTTTAGCTACAGAATATTTCACAGGTAGATAAGCACTGAGCTTTTTTTTCTGTGATTTTTTTTTTTTGTAATCTTATGACCTCTAATGCATGTGAAAGCAAGGAAAAGCAAGATTGATTCAGACAGCAGTAACAGACCCTGTCCTAGCTTCAGCAGGACAATCAGCAAGTACCCAATGTCCTGCCTGCATCACAGCTGCAGTTGCTGGAATTTTTTCTGTTAAACATGCTAAAAATGTATCAGGTAGCTGCTGCTAAACTGTGTGCTGTGCTATGCAAACACACACAGGAAACAAATTCTGTCTAGCATCATAGTGTGAAGGCATACCAAACCCACGTTTTGCCCTGTACCTTAATATTAACAAAATGCCTGCAAAATGAACCAAATCCTGCCTTTTTAATTATTTTTTTAACCCCCTGATCTATCACACGGCCTAGTCTTAAGGTGCCTGATGGGTTTCCTTTCCCTGACAAGCAAATCCCTTCCCCACCCTTCTTCTCCTGTCTTCCTGCAAGAGATACTGCTGCCCACCTCAGAGCTTTGGGGGGAAAAATTGGTTCAATATTAAAATCAAATAAAGTAGCTGACACTGAATTCCCTATGTTTATGTCTATAGTTTTATAATTGCACTTGTTTAATATATCACTCTGAGAAGGAATATGGGTTCATAAATCCTGGCCCATCTATCTCTTTAGACAAATTTTCCTCCACATTCAGCCCCTATGATGAAGAGGAAGGGTGCTTTTAGATACCTAAATGTCAGCAGGTTCTCTTTAAACTTGACTAAATCAGTAGTTTTAAATTCTGAAATTAATCACAAATTGGGCAGCACTTCCTTGAAATGGAAGAAGAAATACAGTAGATCTACAGCTGTATCTGTAGCACGAAGAATAAGATGATACAGACATTGTTAAAATTGTAGGAAAACTTCTTTTTTTTTCAAGCAAATCTGGAAAGCCAAGTGTCAGGTTATGCCATTAGAAGTGTCAGACTTTATATTTAATACTCAGAGCTATTGTAATTGCTTCTTTTGCTCTGATACACTTCATTAATTGAGTGAAATCCAGATGGCAACTGGTCACAAGCAGTGTTCACCAGGGATCAGCATTGGGCCCATCCTCTTTAATATCTTTACTGATGACTTGGATGCGGGAATTGAGTGCACCCTCAATAAGTTGGCAGATGACACCAAGTTGGGAGGAAGTGTTGATCTGCCACAAGGTAGGGAGGCCCTGCAGAGGGACGTGGACAGGATGGGTTGATGGGCAGAGGCCAATGGGATGATGTTCAACATGGCTCAGTGCTGGTTCCTGCACTTTGGCCACAACAACCCCATGCAGTGCTACAGGCTTGGGGCAGGGTGGTTAGAAAGCTGTGCAGAGGAAAAGGACCTGGGAGTGTTGGTTGATGCTCGCCTGAACATGAGCCAGTAGTGTGCCCAGGTGGCCAAGAAGGCCAACGGCATCCTGGCTTGTACCAGGAATAGTGCAGCCAGCAGGACCAGGGAGGTGATCATCTTCCTGTACTCTGCTCTGGTGAGGCCACACCTCAAGTGCTGTGTTCAGCTTTGGGCCCCTCACTGCAAGGACATCGAGGCCCTGGAGCATGTCCAGAGAAGGGCTGTGAGCTGGTGAAAGGCCTGGCCCACAAATCCTGTGAGGAGCAGCTGAGGGAACTGTCAGTGTTTGGTCTGGAGAAGAGGAGACTCAGGAGAGACCTCATTGCTCTCTGCAGCTACCTGCAAGGGAGGTGTGGGGAGCTGGGTGTCAGCTTCTTCTCACAGGTAACTCATGATAGGACTAGAAGGAATGGCCTCAAGTTCACAGAATCACAGAATCACAGAATTTTCTAGGTTGGAAGAGACCTCAAGATCATCAAGTCCAACCTCTGACCTAACGCTAACAGTCCCCACTAAACCATTTCCCTAAGCTCTACATCTAAACGTCTTTTGAAGACTTCCAGGGATGGTGACTCCACCACTTCCCTGGGCAGCCTGTTCCAGTGCCTCACAACCCTTTCAGTAGGGGAGGCTCAAGTTGGAAATGAGGAGAGACATTCCTTCTCAGAGAGAGTGATTAGGCATTGGGATGGGTTGCCCAGGAAGGTGGTGGAGTCACTGTCCCTTGGGGTGTTTAAGGAAAGGTTGGACATGGTGCTTAGGGATATGGTTTAGTGGCTGACATTGGTGGTAGGGGGATGGTTGGAGCAGATGATCTTGGAGGTATTTTCCAACCTTCATGATTCTGTGATTCTACAACTCAAATTCCCATCTTTTTCTGCTGAATTATTTCCCATGAGATACAAAGGACTGATGAGAGATTGAAATGATCTCCATAAATTCAGCACTAGCTCTGTAAGATCCTCCCAGTCTTGTGGGATGAAGCACATGGTCTATGAGAAGTGGGAACAACTGGCACCTTGACTTTTACTGTCAATGTTATATTATTTTCTTGTTTTCCGATGCTAGGCTCTACAGGACATTCAAGGACAGCAAGTACCTGTACATGCTGATGGAAGCTTGTCTAGGTGGAGAGCTGTGGACAATTCTCAGGGACAGGTGAGTATTAAAAAGTTATTGTCATAAAAAGTTGAATATTTTTTAATGTGCCTTCAGATAACCAAGGGTCTTTATCTTTCATTTGCAAAACCTGTCTTACTATGTTATGTTTAATTTAAGATCCCCAGAAGATAAGGAAATAATACAATATTTCTGTTCCCATGCAGTTGACTAGAGACAAAGGGAATCCAATTATAACCGAGAATACCCTTAGGACTGATTTAGGTTATCTCCAACATGTACAAAGCTTTATATAAATGGAGACTTAGCTCAGGCTACCTTCTCATGACATCTCTACAAACCTGGAAAAGATACAGAAAGTAGTGGTGGTAATGATGATAATCATGTGATAAACTGTATTCATGATAAGTGTCTTCATCTCTGAAGCGTACTGTGTTCATACCAGAAGTACTCCATACCCCTGAATAGTTGATGGTACATTTTAATGTCAGCCTTTTCTGATCACAGAGATGGCAGCTACATCCTAGGTGCCCATGCTACTGATCCTCATGTTTGGGAGCCTGTCTGGAAGTTCAGGCCCTTGATAGGAAAATGGGGGATTGTCGTAAGGGTGTCAGAGACTTTGGGCACCATGTATGAAGGCCAACAGTGACCCTGCAGGGTGCAACCAGGGGTTGCAGTAGGTGCAGTGGTGATTTCACTCTCACTGTAGTCTTGCAAGAAATGGTTGAGAGATACAGTCCTTCCAGCACAGCACCTTTATGCATTACTGACATGGCCTTAACTTTGGACTTTAAAAAAATAATGGCATTAATCAGATATCACATTTGTGAATAAAATCAATGGGAAAGTGCAATTTAGAAATAAAAAATGCAAAGTCCGTCAAAGCCTTTTGAAAAATCAGTATTTCCCATCCTGTCAAAAGACCTGCATTTTTCATTTCAGTGTATGAAATTCTGCCCCCCCGACTATGAATAGCAGCCTCCACATCTGTCACAGAGACATTGCAATAAGTCATAAACCATAATGAACCATATCTATTAACATTTCTTAATGCTTACGAAGAAGTCAGGTATAATAGCAATGAAGACCAGAGGAAATCTCAGGAGGAAACCAGTAATTCTGTGCGGGGGTTGGGTCAAGCTTTATTAAGGGCCATTCATCAACGTGGGACACAGGATCGTGCATTGAATCCATAGCTTAGCATTATGTGATTGGGGCACAGAAGTGCCATGGAAAAAATAGTCTGAAAGCATGTAATTAAATACCGCATCGTAATGCACAGGCAAATGTGGTCCTGGTATTTCCTGTCTTTGGAGGATTTGACCTTGCAGTGTTTTGTTTTTGTTTTTTGTGTGTAAGCAGGAGGCAGGTGGAATGTGGGTTGTGTGGGTGTACATGTTACATACACATAACACAATGGCGGGGCAGGGAAGTGTGCGAGCAATCGCATATAAATACGCAATAGAATCATAATTGAAACATGATTTAATTAAATTTGGAAAGTGAAAGAAATGCATTGGAAAGATTGATCAAAAAACATGTATAAAATTACTTTTAATTAATTATCCATACTGAATTTTTATAATTCTTCCTTCTCCTAAAACCATGCCTTCTCTGTACCATTAAAAGGAGAAGAGTAGCAAAGTTAGCAGGTGCTAGAAGGTATCCTTCATCTTTGTCAGAGCCTGATAATTCCATCTTCAATTCTCTCAGTTTTAAATTGTGGTTCTGCTGCCACCTAGCTTAGATGCGCTTCTGAGCTCTACTCCAGCCACAAGCTCAAGGCAGGCAGCGGAATATACTTTGCTTCTGAAAACTGCTTGCAAACTTGTACTCAAATGAGGATCAAAAAGCACACAACGCTGAATTTACGATTAACACTTCAAGTCCCAGCAAATGCATTTTTTCTGTCTTTTGTCGCATATGAACATGAGTATGGGAGTTCTTAATCTTCACAGTTCAAAATTCTTTCAGCACCTAAAAGTCAAAGATTATAATAAAGAAATCAACTTTTACATAGAAGGCACTTACTTATAAATTTAAATTCTACAATATGTAAATACAAAATAAAAATTACAGTATTTTAGATTCAAATGTTTGATATGAATGTCAATTGAAGGCCAAGAAGCTAACTTAAAAAATAGAAATATATGTAAATTTATGTAAAAAGGTCAGTTCAGCAGCAGTCATTTTCCAGGTATTGGGTGATTCTACTGGACCGTATGGATATTGATATATTGGATATCTTATATGGATATAAGATGAAGTCCAGAAAGGGAAGAGATTGTATTGGCCTACAATACGGTTTTAGGCTGTTAAGAAAAAGAAATTGTAAATATAAAGAATTGCTCTAGGTAAAATAAATATAGGTTAACTACAGCAAGAATAGCTCACCTCTTGCAAAAATCAAGCCCTTACTTTATATCCATGATGGTGATAATGACCTGTAGAAACAGCTCAGTCCTGTACCCAGAAATCACTTTATCATCTTTCTCTTTCTTGTTTTACACAGAGGTTCATTTGAGGATTCAACAACCAGGTTTTATACGGCATGCGTAGTCGAAGCTTTTGCATATTTGCATTCCAAAGGAATAATTTATAGGGACCTCAAGCCAGAAAACCTCATTCTGGATCATCGAGGTTATGCCAAACTGGTAAGTGCCTGCCATGTCTGGTTTTGCCAAATAAATAAATAAATAATTAAAAGACACCATTCCTGTCTTCTAGTACTGGACAACTAGTGTTATGGGTAGAGAAGATGGAATTAACCATAGAGGGTCAGAAAAAAAGTCCACCCAACCCAAGGTCCAGTCTCTGATGGTGGCCATCAGTAAATATTGAGATACGATCAGGGCCAGAATATCGTCACTCATCACTGGGATGTTTTCCCAACCTCCAGCAGAGTGAGGCTGTAGCTGAGCTGGAAAACGCTAATTCTGCTACTGAAAGACAAAAAGATACCGTTAGGAGACAGAGAGGACTTACATTGTGAGCTTTATAGGTGTCAGGTGGCATTTTTTTGCAGACTATTGTTTCTGAATAAGTTCCTTTGTATAAGCAAAAAAAAACCACATTATTCTTAATGGAAATGTTAACCATGACCTTGTCATGGCACAAGATTATTATTTTTAATTGCTCTGGATCATCAGACTGTTGCTGAACTGTAGCTGACTCAGCTTCTTGCTTTAGAAAGGGGATTGAAATTTGGTTTGTCTTTACTTTTGATAGCATTATAATGTCTGCAGGCTATAACTTTTCATGGAAGAGGTTACATTTGTTCATTGGAGCAACGCACATATTGCATCATTAGCACCATTTCTGTAGGAGTCCCTGCATGCTCTTTGTCCTTCAGCTTTGCATTCTTTTCAGTATCTATCAGGCAAAATGTGCATAATCAAATTGTATCCATGTCCTGTGTACTGCTGTTCTGGGTAGACACAGACACGTTTAAGGCCACTTGCACTTTAGCACTGATGACAAACCTGACTGATATGTGCCAGCTCCTCTAAAGTGACTCTTGAAGGCTCTCCCTGAACCTGCTCTTCCCAGAGTGTCGTGGTACTTCTCAGCGCTGTACTTCTACAACATCCACCTCCTCAAACCAGGATGGGAGCACCTGTGTTAGATCTCCACTCCTCACATTAAAGTGTCGCTGATGGATTCCACTGTATTGAACTGTTCATGTATATTGTTTTTTTTTGCATCAATAATCAGTGTAGATTTATTTGCAGTGCTGCAAATAAAGTACACTCAGAAAGTCTGAAGGCTGAAAAAGTCTCTGTGAACCTATGGAGAGGGGAGAAGAAAAGAAAGACTGTCCTTGGCAGGAGGTGCTGTCCCACCCCTTTTGGGGAACCCCTCTTTCTAACTAATGAGGATCTTGGCACCTGGGAAACCACCAGTGAAGGATGGGACGACACAACCCTAAAAGAGTTGTGTCCAAGAGGGGCTCATTCCATTCATGAGGCTCACAATGGGGCAACATCTCTAACTGGATGTGGGACTCTTCCCTGCCTTTGAGAAGGGAAACCTGGGAGTCAGTCAGTCAGGGAGAAGATGTCAGTCTTTGGGAGTGGTAAGTCAGACCATCACTATCATGGGCCTTTACAGCCTTGCAGCAGCCATCATGTATCACCATAATACTAAGTTTAACGAATAACAGAAGAATAAATCCTCTACAGCATTTCACTGAAGCTGAGGGTTCCAGCAAGGTGTCAGATGATGGAGGTGGATTAGATGTCAGACTGTCCTTCTCTCCACCCGAGTAGGATCTGGACCAGGGTCTGCTGTTCCCATCACCAGCCCCTAGCTCCTTAGGCATTTTGATCTCCTTGGATCCATCTATGGTAGCACAGGAAGTATCCCAGATCCCACAGCGTGACTGATCCTTCTTGTGGGTTTGTGATCATTCAGGATGACAATACTGATGTGTTGTCCCTGACTAGTGCAGGAAGGCATAGGAGCATTTCACAGCTATCAAGGGACAGCAGAGTGTGCTGCAGACCACACCTCTGGGCAAATACAGCACCAAGGCAGGGGAGGGCAGAGCTAAAAATACACTAAACCTACTAACCTGAGCTCTGCTCAGGCCCCAAAGAACAGCTTTGGTTCCCTGTGTAGTGTCATTTTCCACAACTGCCTGTAGCATGCTCTGGTGTGCCGCAGGGTATAAGGGTATAAGGGTACATTGAGGCTAGTGATCCCACCAGCATGTTGCATCATTTTCAAATAAATTGTTACTACAAAGCTCTTTGGATTGGAATAGAAATCTGAACTTCTCAGCAGATGCTGCCATGGTCTGTATTTAGCCTGAATAGCTCTTGCTCAGGTAAAAGCTGGGACTTTAACAACAACAACAAAACAACTTGATCTGCAATGATGTGAAGTTACATGTTCCAAGAAATGTTCGGTGTTGGCATTTATTCTTCTCTCACAAGAATCTTCTTTTTGTATTATGACGGGTAAATCAGCAACAAGATCGCTGCAGTTGTCTGGTTCTTGAACAACCCATGATGTTTTAGTTGCAATAATATTCCCGTAAGGAAATCTTCTTTCTGCATTGCTTCACTTCAAGAGGAATGAGTGCATGGCTGAAATTCCCTCTCTTGCTCTGCCCTGATGCTATTCTTCTCCTTTTACAGGTTGATTTTGGCTTCGCAAAGAAAATAGGATTTGGAAAGAAAACATGGACTTTTTGTGGAACTCCAGAGTACGTAGCCCCTGAGATCATCCTGAACAAAGGTCACGACATTTCAGCAGACTACTGGTCACTGGGAATCCTAATGTATGAACTCCTGACTGGCAGGTATGGGCATCGGAGCTGGCGCAGCTGCTGAAAAAAGATCCAAATATTTCTGCCATTGTCACCCTGATTAGATGACAGGAAAGATTCAGAGCAGGCATGTGCTGTAATGGCACAGTGAAGCCTCAACACTGTGCTGCTGAACCTAATAATTAGTTTTCCATTTTAAATCACAGTTTCCATGAAGATCTCTCAAACGGCAAGATATGAACAGGCTTTTTAGGAAATGCTGTGACATGTCATCAGAACTCCACCCTCATTTTTGTCCCCAGGCTCCTGTAAACTGAGAACGAGCTGAACATGTCAGTGAAAGGGTTTGTAATTCAACCAAGGAGGTGCAGTAGTGGGATGCTGCACATCTGAAAAGGAGGAGGTAGAGTTGACACTATGAGAGCTTGAGACCCCATATCCACCCTTTCCTTTATTTAGTTTAGTTGCAAAAGTTGAATGCATACATTACTGCATATTTTGACAGTTTTGGATTTCTTGAACTTCCTTACCTCATCCACCAAAGATACAGGAGCTTGAAAAGGATCCATCATCTAAGCTGTGTAGCAGCTCTGGGGATGGACCCAGGACAGTGGAAGCCTGTTTTGTGTTTGGGACCTCACGTCTTGCCACCTTGCAGGAGCACGTGCCTCGTTGTTCAGCCCAAAGCAAGCAAATTGTAGCATCTGCCTTTAGGGACTCTTTGTTCACATACTGCTGTTCTTCAGTGAACTTGTCCCTGTTCTGTTAAACCAATGGAAGCATTAATCCCCACTGAAAGCAGGTCACAACATCAAATTGAGAATAAGCCAGTGAGCAAATCTAGGACCCTTGTTCCCCAGGCTGCTGGGACGTGGGTCTTCATGGAAACGAGATTTGTCATGTGCTGCTCCAGAAAACATTACTTTACTCTTTGGTACTTCCTTCCAGCCAGCATCACTTAAATTCTGACACTATTAAAGCACCTTGGCTGAGAAATGGTTAAGATGATACAAAGCAAACCATTCCTATTTGTCACCTACCTTTCCTCATTTCACAGTAGAGTACTCTGTTTTTCTTGGTTGTTGTGGTTATTGTTTTTTTTTTGTTGTTGTTTGTTTGTTTTTTAATCAATCTTTAATGCTATTTTAAAGACAAACTTTTAACATTTTTTTTCTCTCCTCTCTGAAGTCCCCCTTTCTCAGGCCCAGACCCCATGAAGACCTATAATATCATATTAAGAGGAATTGACATGATTGAATTTCCAAAGAAGATTGCCAAAAATGCTGCTAATTTAATTAAAAAACTATGCAGGTAAATGCATAAAATATAATCACTTTTCTCTTATTTGTAAAGAAATGAGTTGTTCAGAAGGATTAAGAAAGTAACCTAAATTGTTATTCATTTTATAGGGACAATCCATCAGAAAGATTAGGGAACTTGAAAAACGGAGTGAAAGATATACAAAAGCACAAGTAAGTGTATTCCCCAGCCATCCATCATTTGAACCCACAGAAACATACATTTCAAACACTTCAATTTTCTGCCAGACTCACTTTCCTCAAACTCCTTTGGCCTTTCCCATCTAGTATGCTTTAAATTGTAATTGAGTTTGCGTTGGATGTTTTTTTTCCTGTGTTTTGATATTGTTTCTAGCCTTGCCTATGACCAAAATACATTGCACGTTGACCATTACACTTTAATTACTTGAATGCAGAAGAGCATTTGGAAACAATCCAACTAAGCCACTGCCTGCTTGGATTTCTCTGGTTTGCAGAATCATTTTCCAAGGTTTTCCTCCATTTCTCTCCCCTCCGTCCCCAGCAAACTTTCTCTCTACCCATAATGTTAATTCATCAAACCTTTTGGTTTGATGGGAGAGAGTTCTTAAGTGATGTTACATAAGCTCTGTTTTGCTACAGAAATTTAATGAAGAGTTTTTACACTTCTTGAAAGGAAAAAAAAACAACAAGTTAGGGACCACTGCAGAGGCAGGTTACCTCTTCCATCTGTGCTTGTCCTACTCTGCTCCCATCCCCAAAGCAATACAAATGCATTGGATAGACATTTTGAGGGTGAGCTCAGCTCAGGGCTCACCCTTAACCCAAGAAAACCTGAGGTGCCCAAACCAGGAAGAGAGCATCCCTGTGCAGGCTGGAGCATCCAATCTCATACAAAGAAAGGACGTTAGGGGTCTCATATGGCACAGACTGGCTATATAGGAAGGAAAGAGCAAATGCCAGGACACCCTCAGTGAGGAACAGTTTTCTTCTGAGCATTTGTAATTTGTACTTGCCATGGTATCACCACTGGGTTGCAACACAGAATCCATTTTCAGCCGAGAAAGCGAATATAAACATGACAGGAAAAATAACTAAGGCTAATCTGACCATTTGAAGAACATCTCTGCAGGAGTTAAAACCCACTGTTTAAGCAATTTAAATTTCATTATGTGATATTTTAGCCATATGTCTAACTTCCTGACATGCTTTATTATTCTCTCCTTTCTAGGTGGTTTGAAGGCTTTAACTGGGAAGGGTTACGAAAAGGGACACTGACACCTCCTATAATACCAAGTGTAAGTTTTACTACTTCATTTCTCTTTCCCAAGCAATTTGTCTCTTTAACACGAATTTTGTGAGTTTCAGGCACTAATACACTATAGTTAGCATGTGCTTTATTTCATCTGAATATGCTGGTCAGAGAACAAAATTGAGCAAAACCCTATATAAAAAAGTCCATTTAGGGACATTTTCACCTATACTTTGTCTCCTGCCATTCTCTTCCAGTGGAAGTCATTTAGGGCATGACTGTGATGAAATGCTCTTAGCTGCCCGGGCAGAATCACTCACTATTATGTTTTCTTCTCTTTTTCACCTGCTGCATTTTTTTCCTCATTTACTTTTCACATTCCAGCAGAGAGCTGCTACTTTCACCCCTTTTTTCAGATGTGTCCTCTTTCTTTCTACTTTATTCCTGTTTTTGATGGGCAAGTGGGATTTGTATGCCATCTCCCTTTCTTTTGCATTAATCTTTCCTTCTGTCTTTTCTTTTGTGCTTTTTACCCTTTTTTCCTGCATCCGTGTCCTACATGAAAAGCCCTGTTACCGACTAGTTTATGTTTAACTGGGAGCAGACTCGGAGGGACAGCTCTACTCATTTTCCTTTGCAGCAAAGCTCTTCCTTTGATGTCTTTGTGAGCCCTTTACCCACAAAGCCTGCTGCAAAGAGAAACCAAACAGGATTAGCTGATAGAAATTACCTTGGCCCCTTCTGTTCGGCAGCCTCCCCTCCTTGTTTCAATTTAATCCCTTTCTCTCCACGCCTCTCCCAATGGATCAGTGAGAGAATGACATTAGCAATTGTATTTAATTGCACCCCTTTGCTCAGTCTGTCCGTGGTCCTGTACCTCTTGCAGCAACAGCAGGCACAGCTCCGGGGCTGAATTTGCCATCCCAAAGCTTTCTTAATAGCTATGAAAGAACAAGGAGGTTTTGTGTACCCCTTTTGCCCTATGGACTACAGAAGTCAGTGACAGGCAGCAGGAGAAATCAGGACTTTGTAAATGTTTGCCTAAAGCAGGATCACCAAACAGCTTGTAAATATTTTATAAATCAAAATTGTGGTTGTTTATTTTTTTATTTTTTTTTATTTTTTTCTGTTAAACTGATTTTAATGGCTATTAACTTTTCAATAACTGTTAACTTGTTCACCATATTTCAAGTCAGTGAAATCAAGTTTACTCCTTTATGTCCAGTTTCAATTCCTGGTTTGCCTGTGCTCTGTGCAGAACGCCAATGTAGATGAAAATGCCCAAATATTTTTTTCTATTTTTTTTAGTGGATTTTTTAGTTAGCAAGAGCATTTGAAACACTGCTTTTACCTAATATATGTATCAGCCCTGCATGTCTAACCCTCAAATAGAACAACCCACAGCAGTGACTTCAATAATATCTACTCTCTACGGGCATGAATTTCTCCCATGACATTGCTCCACCACCAGAAATTGTCTCTACTCTTTTTGGCATTGCCCAGAGGCCATTCTCTAGCCTGTTTTGCACAAGTCACACTTCTTCAGCTTTTTCACATAGGTCCAACACGGTATCAGGAAAGGGTTTTTCTTGGCATCATTGGTATGTATATTCCTAGGTCTGGTGCATGTCTACCAGGGACATGTCTGCAATGGTCCCAAAAGTGATCTGCTGCCAGCACACCACCATCCTTTTGGCCAGTACACCAGCGTCAGGGCTGTCCAAAATAAGACAGGAGCATCCTTCCCTCTTCAGAAGACTCAACCATTCTTCCAGGGCAACTTATCAATGCTGACAGCCATACACTGCCCCATTCCCAAAGCAACACAACTCTTCTTTCCTAGAGTTCTTAGGACGAATATTTTTTCTGGACATACTCTTGATATCCTCTATAAAATGTGCCTCCATTACCCAGCGAACCTCACTGACAGTTTTTCAACCCCGAAGCTGTCTGTCCTGCTCAGTCTTGTTTTCCTCAAGGAGCTCAGTTGCTTTGGCAGAAGACCCAACTCTCAGTAATGGCCATATCTGCAAAGTGACCAAAACTGTGTAGAGTTTTTCCTTCACTCATTGCACCTCTCCTCCCTAGCTGGAAAGGAGCCAGAAGGGCTAAACATAGAGACTAGCTTTTGTTTTGTTTTCAGAAATAGGCCTTTCACAGTTTCTTTAACTCTCATTAGCAGTTGTGTACTACCACTGAGACAATCAAAACCTACTCCTTAGCCCTCACTCCACAGGATTTTAGGATAAATCTGCTGCTAGAATGTTGCTTCGAGGAGCAGCTGAGCTTTGATACCACAAATTAAAAATCTGTGATGGAAGCTGACCTGAAAAGCTACTCCTACTTCTTGACTCTTCCAAAGATTTGCTGTCTTGCATCATGGCTCTTGTTTTTGAGAAAGACATGCAGATCTCTTCACCATAATTCATCACAAGCTCTTAATGCTGGCAAGTGACCGGGCAGATGATACCAATGTTTGCACTTTACCCTCTAGGATGGACAAGAGATATATCTGGAGTATCCCTTCTTGGCTGGAGAGGGCATTGAGAAAGACTTTTGTTCCCATTTCTCTGATCATGAAGGACCACAGGCCACATACGGGTGACACAGAGCTGTGGAGAGTCATGCCCAACAGCATTAGCAACACATAATGTCAGTTAGCAGAGTGACAACTCACACAGCCTTTCTCTCTAGATCATATTTATTCTAAGAAAAAGAAAAAGAAAAAAAAAAAAAAAAAACAGAAACACTCTATAATTGTCTTGGATATACTCTGCCTTTTTTATTTTGTCAGATGAAGGCAAAATAGACCCCATCTCCCAAAACAGGACTTACTTCCCATAAAGTTTCACCTAGTTCAAATGACTGTGCCAGCTCTGCCAGATGCTCTTAGTGTAGACATCTGCAGAGGAACCCAGGGGAGCTCCACAGATGCTTTCACCCCATGCAGTCCACTTATGCACACTGCATCACTGCTGAGGGGTTTTTGCAAGAAGCTACAGGTTGTGCGCGTAAGTTGTGAATGGCCACACCAGCTGCATCTCTTCTGCTTTGGTAGCTGTTATCTTGTGCATACATCCCTCAGTTCTTCTCCCAAAGAGAAAACTCGCATAGGGGTGGGCTGAGAGAAAAAGAGAGACAGGGTCCAGCACAAGGGCCATGAAGGAAAGCAAACTCAGAGCCCACCAAGGATGAGGACCCTAAAGATGAAGGTTCTCCAACTCAACAAAGTAAGCAGACCCAGATAACTAAAAATAAATAAATAAATAAATAAATACCAAATCCAGTATACAGTGGTGTTTTTTTTCACAGTGAGTTGAGTATGCAAGGAGTTTGACATTATCTTCCACAGGTAAATTCTGATGCAGCTGAGCAGTTATCCAGCATCAAATATGTCTCCTGGACTGTAGGTTGGGAAAAAAATATGGCAAGCATTTCCTACACGGCACTGCTACAGCAAGTGCTGTCCTCTCCAGTCTGCACTGGCTACTTTACAGCTCAACATACTCCTTCAGTCTGACCCTGATTATTTTGGCCAGTAAGGAACTTCTGGTCTCTTTTTGTATTGTTTCATTTATTTCAATTGCATTGGATGTGTCAGGGTCTCATTATAATAAAGTTTCGATTATCTTCATGAAGCAAAAAATAAAAATAGAAACCATCTAGCTACAGTAGATTTTAAATGACATTATTTCCTAGAAAGTAATTCTGCTTGGCCTTCATAAACCTTATCTGAAACTCAGGCTCTCTGCTTCCTTGTTCTAGTGGTCATGGTTGGTTGCACTGTAGCTTAGAACAAAGTCATTTGTGTCAAAATTGATAATTGGAAATTCAGAAACATCCTAGGAATATTAGTTTGTCTGGTTGGCTCTATAGGCAGAGGAATACTTGTCAGGAAGCTAGAAGGCACCGGAGGCCCAGCTGACAACCTCAGATTCAGGATCCTGAAGCCACAAATTGGAAATCTTGGGCTTTGGGGAAGAAAGGTGCTCCTGGAACACAGGGGCTTTTTCACGTCTTTTCTGCCAACTTTATTCCAATGGGTGGAAAAATTCCCCTTGAGGCAGAGCCCTAGAAGGCCTGGGTCATTAGAGACAGTAGGAAACCAGTGGGGATTTTGTGGAAAGTCCTCCTGGGATTCAGCAAAAAGTTGTTGAATGCAAAACTTCTCTACTGCCACACCTTGCTTATCCTTGCTTAGCTGTATCCTTGGGACTAGAGTAAATAAAAAGAACCACTGAATGCTTTGGCATGATCATCACTGTGAGGTCAAGAGGTCTGTAGAGGTCCAAAAACCAGCTCTGATGATGGTCCCCATCTTGTCACTCTGTCCTTTCCACAGGTTGCATCTCCAACAGACACAAGCAATTTTGACAGCTTCCCTGAGGACAATGACGAACCACCCCCTGACGACAACTCAGGATGGGACATAGATTTTTAATGTATTTCTCTTACCTGCTTTTGCCTTGCTGAAGACAGCTTCCTGGGACATGGCTGCCAGCGAAACTGAAAGAACTGGGGAGGATTCGTGCTCGGGGTCACCATGATGCCTTGATTGATGCTGCTACAGTAACTACAGTGGCATTAGGACTTATTGCTTAGATGACAATAGTGCTCTTCATGTTTTATGTTCAAACTTAATATAGCAGTTGACATGGTGGTCCTGATGCAAAGCCTTTCACCAGTAAAGAAACATGTTTTCTATCACTGCAATGATCTTGCTACGCTCTAATTACAAAAGTCGAAAGATACATAGTGTAAGACACACTTCATTCTAGCTGCAAGGTACTGGCTTTATCAGTAGGATCAAAAGCAATTTATTAAGTGCTGTAGGTAAATAGGGTACAGGATTTGGGCTTCTCCCACACTCCAAACTAGGTAGGTCTTCGGCTGTTGGCCAGTGTAGGAACAAAGGAGGACAGCAACGGTACTGGTCAAAGAGTTCATGTCAAAGCAGTGGTAAAATTTGTCCGTTTTCTTTCCAAGCAGTGTTCATGACAAGAATGAATGTTACTTTTCCTCTATCTTTCGGAGAATTTTTATTTAATCTGGTAAAACAAAAGCACAACTGCTCTAGATCCTGTTAAGGCAGATATGGGTCGCTTCTCTCGTACAGCTGAGAACATAACGTAACATGACATTTGCATTTTTTCCTTTCCTTTGGTACAAAAACATAAATGCATGGAAAGAAATCATAAAATTACCCATTTTACCTATAAAATAATAATATAATGGTCCTATAATAAAGCAACAGCAGCCAACTGGTCTTTTGGTTAGCTATTAACTGGTTATTGATTAGCTATTAGGCATAAAACTAAGCTTCACTTTTACCTTTTTAGAACCCAAAGGGAAAATATAAGACCTGTAATGTACTTTATAGGTGCTACGTACATCCTTCATCTGTGAATATACCTATTCAGTCAACCACCATTTCAGAAATATGTAGCAAGAGGCATCGTTCTCCATCATGCTCTTAGAACAGATGAGTTTACGTCTCCATGTCTGCATCTCTTCCATGTTTATTACAAAGCTAATTAAAACAATATAAAATGTGGTGGAGGGACAGTTTGCTGGCTCTGTTTTTAGTATTGCCCATAAAAATGTAATCCTAACGTCTCACCAAACTAAATCAGAAGGAGCTCCACAGAAAAGTCAGTGGAATTTAGTGGAAATCTGATATTTCATGTGGGTTTGTTTTGTAAAAGTTACCGATCTACCTTATCATCACTGTACTAAGACCCCAGTGACCACATTTAAGGCACGGGGATGGCCAGAGCTGGATCAGTTTGTGTGAAAAATAAGCCAGGGAGAAGGATGTTGGTGCATGTATGCTTTCCTTCCCCTGACTTCCACTGCTTTTCCTTTGCTCTAGTGAAGTCTCTTCTGGTTTATACGGATGTAAGAAGGCAATACTGTCCTGTATGCCTACTCGTTGCATTGTACACGGGTCTAAAAGTTTATCCCATTGTACCAACAAGAAACATCAGCTTTCTAACAGACCCTGCTCCCAAAGTAGCAAATGCTGCCCCATTTCATCTCAGAGTTGTCAAGAGCGGTTACATATCCTGGAAGTCAAAAGATCAACTTTTGCTGGCCATTTTTGCATAGTGTGCAGAAAACATACGTTTTAATGGTAAAAAATTATTTCTCCAATGCTAAATCTTTTCTGTGTTCCTAATGGAAGTGACTTCCATAGTCTTAATAGAACATATGAAAAAGATGTTTCCTCCACTTCCTTGACAGCATCTACAATGTCTGCTGCTTGACAGCAACCTAAAGAGCTTGGTCACGACAGACCCCTTCAAACCCAGTCCATTCTGCTGAATTTTCTCCATAGTTATGCAGAAGGGCGAGGCAACGTCATCCGCACAATAACATCAGGTTATTTTTTCCGGTGCTCATCTGTCCCATACAGCATCATATCAAAATTTGTTTGCCTTGAAAATGGTAGGGAAAAGACAGTAATTACGCCTACCAGGAATCACTCGTGTAGAACAAATACTTAGTTTTCAATCCAAAGGACTGAAAGCAAACGCTGAACACTAGGGCTAAAACAGTCACCAGTCATCTGAGCAAACAGGCAGTCACGTGCCTGCTGCATGAAAGCTGAGCTTGTTATTCACGTCCCCCCATTTTTTCACTCAATGCTGTGGCTACTATGGAGGACAAAACTCATTGCATTTGTTGGCTTTCTACAGAAGTACATACAGAGGAGTTTGTCTCAATACAGTCACAGTGAGTAGCGAGATTCAGCTGTCTGTCGAGCAAAGGGTTGCCAGGAGCATCACGACCCCTTGGGGGCAACCCAGAAATGTTATGGGAAGAATGTTTTAAAATGGGCTGATGAGTTATTTCCTTTCTTCCTATCCGTTTTTCCTTGTGCCATGCACCGCAAGACCTGCATCATGTGGCATGCACTGTACTGAATATAAATTTGTTTTGGTATCAAACACCTCACTCGACTTCCATCACTTTTACTAAGCATCTTTTAAATGACATACTTAGCATATGTATATTATAGACGCCTTCATTTATAAGTAATATATTTGAGTTGCATAATATATATATATATATATTCACAACAACTGATTGCCTCTGCGTTTCCACTTACTGTCTTTTCTTTGTCTCCTTTTTTAATATATGGGACAACGGTGTATTTATGCAAGGGGAAATCAGCTGCCGTATTTAAAACAAGCATATTAGGATTGGTGTCATAAGGTACAGAAGATCTGTAGCTTCTTACAGTGCTGCATTATCCATAGCAAACTCTTATTTAACAACAGGACCACAAGCAAATATTTATGTAAATAGGTATTTTCGTGTTGATATTTTGTGGTACACATATATCTTTTTATTTAGAGTTCCATGGCATTATTACTTCATTTTCTTATTTGTAATGTAATGTTTTTAGATTGAAGTAGACTTGAATTAATGTCATAATTGTCAGTATTATTAAACTTTATGTCGACTGTACTGTTACTCATCTGTCCCATAGGTTTAGAACATGACTAGCTATCTGGCATTGTTGCAAGTGCCTTAAATCCATGGCATCCTATAAAAAATACAAATTTGGTGTTATGCTGCATGACAAAGACAAACACACCTCAAAATGTTGTCCTTTCTTAGCTTGCTGCTTTTTACAGTTCTTTCTGCTAACAATTTATAAGCTTTTATTATATAATATTGATGAATTACAGAAATGATGAAGTCGTTCTCTTATTTCTGTTAAATGTACCAGAGCTGTGTATCTGTTAATGAGATACAGAGTCATTTCTGTGAAATGTATAAATGTATGTGCGGGTCAAATTAATATATGACATCCTATCAGTCTGTATACAGGTATTCCTGTTTCGCTAAGCTGTGCAGATTCAGCCCATAGTGCAGTCCGGCTCCAACGTACCGTATTTTATAAAAACCACAACAAATGTTCTGCCCTGAAAAGCGATGACCAGCTAAAGGTGAATTGCCATTGTGTGCTACTCGCGTCTCTGAGGCAAGACCGGGTACCCCCCAAGAAACGCCACAGTAGCTCGTTTGAGCCCCTCGACCAAGCAGCATCCGTGCTTTCCACCAGCCCCCCATGCAGCCCATCGTGGAGGCAAGGCCCCAGCGCTGCCCCACAGCCAGCCTGGGAGCAATGCCATTTCTCCAAGCTGCCGGGCATCACACTGGGACTCAGCCAGCCTCAGGCTCTACGGGCAAAAGGGAAATTTTGTGTGGAGTTGCCTGTCATCCTGAGTCCGATTTATGCTGTTTTTACACTGGTCCTTTATTTTTTGTAATCTGATTTCTCTGGTTTTCTTCTTACAATGGATTCTACATAAAAGAGTTTTCTTGTTCATCAGAAAATTGTCTGTCATCCGATGGTCGTCGACCAGTTGCACTCTTTTGAGGTAGATTTAAGAACTTTTTTTCATGAACTTAACTGCTTTTGTTTTGCTCTGTATTTTCCCTGCAGCTGTAATTGCCGAGTGCCTGTTGTATACTTTATAGAGTTGAAATAAAAATAATTACTTTTGAGCAGCGCGTTGCTCTCTTTCTTCAGCTGGGAGAGTTCTCCTGCTCAGTCGGACTTTTTGCTTAGTTTTACGGTGACACGCAGGAGGGGAGAGCCAAACAAAACGTTGCACGACCTCGTATCCCCCTCCGGGTGTTCTGCCGAGGAGCCGAGCCGAGATGCGACGGCAAATGGGGGCGGGGCGGGGGGGGGGGAACATACGCTTGTGCTGGGGCTTTGGGGCCGTACCTAAGGCAGGTACCGGCCCGATCCGACAAGCCAATTAAAGCCTCTCCAATTAACCCCGACCTCCACGCAGAAGCGCTGGAGGCGCCGCCAGGGGGCGCGGCGGTGCGGGGCGCCTCGACGGGTGGGTGCGAGGGAGCGGGGGGGAGGTCGGGGGTCCTCTTTGGGCTCCCCCCTTTGATCTCCACGCATCAAAGGGAGCCCAGAGACGACTCCCCCAACCCCCCCGGTCCGGTTCTCCGGGCTGGGGTCAGGCGAGTGCACGGGGGGGGGCCCGACGGGGCGGGCTCCTCTCCCCCCCATCCCGGCTCTCTGCAGCTTCCTGCAGAGCTGCGCTGGCGCCAGGAAGGGAGCTGGGACGGGGAGGGGGGGGACGACGACAGACGCGGGGCTGGGAGACCAAAGGAGCGGGGTGAGGGGGCTGAGGGGGGGGTGGGTTCGCTCCCCACGGCGGCTCCCAGGCACGGGGATGGGGACGGGACGGGGCGGGACGGGGGGGGGTGGTGCTGCAGACAGCGGAGCCGCAGCCGCATCTGGCGGTGGGGCCTGGGGGGAGGAACTGAGGGGGGTGCTGGGGGGGGGCCGCGGAGCTGCCCCCGTCGTTGCGAAATCTCCCTCCCGGGCCGGCGGCCAATGACGGAGCCCTCGGGGCGGCGGGGCGTTGTGGGGGGGCATCGGCACAGCCCCCCGGGGCCCTTTGAAATCCCATCCGCGGCCGCCGCGGCCGCCTCCCCGAGGGGCGGGAGCAGGAGGCAGCCCCCGGGGTATAAAGGCGGCGGCGGGGCGGGCAGGTAGCGCTGCTCGGGGGCCGCGGGAGCCGCAGCACCGACGGCAGGGCACGGAGGGGCACGGCACGGCACCGACGGGACGGGACGGGACGATGCGGGCGCTGGTGGCGCTGCTGGCGGCGCTGAGCTGCACGGCCCCGGCGGGGCGGGCGGCGGCGCCCGGCGGCGCCCTCAGCTCCAACGCCATCAAGGGGGGAGCGGCCGCCAGCGCCGCCCCCGCCGCTGCCGCCGCGCCCTTCGACGGCAGCAATAAACCTCCGCCGGCCGCCACCCGGCAGGTAGGAGCCGGGACGGGGATGGGGAGGGTCGGGGGGGGGACCCCGCACCGGCGGCGGCCCCGCTCTTACCGGGGGGTCCCCGCTGTGCCGCCCGTAGCCCTTCCCGTGCACCGAGGACGAGGACTGCGGCCCCGACGAGTTCTGCGGGGGGGCGGCCCGCGGTGGGGGCGCTCCGCTCTGCCTCGCCTGCCGGAGACGTCGCAAGCGCTGCCTGCGCGACGCCATGTGCTGCCCGGGCACGGCCTGCAGCAACGGTGAGGGGCGGCGGGGTTCGGGGGGTGTCGGGCAGGAGGGGAAGGGGAGGGAGGGGAGCGGCGAACCCCGCGGCTGACCGCGCTGCCTCCTACAGGGCTCTGCACGCCCCCCGAGTCCCCTCCCGGCGCCGCCGAGCTGGACGAGACCGGCGCCGAGGCGCTGCCCCGACGGACGCCCGCGCCCGCCTGGCTGCCCGCCCGCAAAGGTAAGAGGAAAGGGGGAGCCCCGGGGGGGCGGAGGTGGTGGGCGCGCGTCCCGAGGGGCCCCGGAGCCCCCCGACGGCGCTCAGCGCCCTGATCCCCGCTCTGACCCGCAGGTGAGGAGGGGGACTTCTGCCTGCGTTCGTCAGACTGCGCGGCCGGGCTGTGCTGCGCCCGCCACTTCTGGTCCAAGATCTGCAAGCCGGTGCTGCGGGAGGGGCAGGTGTGCACCAGGCACCGTCGGAAAGGCGCCCACGGGCTGGAGATCTTCCAGCGCTGCCAATGCGCTGAGGGGCTGGCGTGCCGCCTGCAGCGAGACCACGGCCCCCCCGACACCTCCCGCCTGCACACCTGCCAGCGACACTGAGCGTCCCCCCCACGATGGGACGGACAGATGGGATGGATGGACAGATGGGACAGACGGATGGGACGGACGGGACAGACTCCGGCCCCGCTCGCGGGGGGCTTCCCTCCTGCACCGCAGCCGGAGCGGAAGGTTGTTTCTCTAGGGAACTACTTTTAAGCGACTAATTGCAGTACGTTACTGTGTTGTGAATACTCAAGGTGGCACTTAGCTGTACATATGCCGGGACTTTTAATGATTATTCCGAGGGTGCTGCCTTGTGCTCTTCAAGCCGTGACTGTGACTTTGTACACACTGGGTCTTAAATTGAGTTCGACGGATGCAACTGCCTGTTTGCGAGCCAATAAATGAGTTCTTCAAAGCCTGCCTGAGCTGCCTGCGGGAGGGGAGAGGTGGCCCCATGCCGAGCACGGGGCGAGAAACCCTGAGCGAGAGGGGGGAGTGGGGCGGACGCCTCCTGCCTGGTTTTCACATGGGGCGAGGAGGGAGTGAAGGAGGCATCAGCTGGCACCAACCGGGGCCATGTGCCCCAACCACAGCGAGCTGAGCGGGAGCTCAGCATTTCCATCTGTGCACCAAGCCGTGTGGTCTCTCTGCTCCAGGCACAATAAAAACTGTTTGTTTGTTTTTTTTTTTTGCTTCACCTCAAAGCCTGTGGCTATGAGTTTTCTTCCTTTGGGAATGGTTTGGTGGGAGGGAAAGCTGCAAGTTTTCTCACGTGAATTTTTGCCACCCCCTCTAGTCCTTAACGCCATCCTCCTGTTGATGGTGGCAGCCAAGGGAGGTGCTGAGATGCTCAGCCGTGCCCGAGTCTCCCCTGCACAGCCCCAACACGTGGCGTTACTTTTTCCCCAGGCCTGGACTGGGTGGCAAAGTGGTGCCCAAGACGGAGTGCAAGAGGGGCTTCAGGGGCACTGCACCCTGTGTGCAGGCAAGCTCCAAGCCAGCTGCATCCCTTTGGTCTGTTACGTGCAGCCTGAGCAGCAATGCTAGCGCCTGGAGCATTAATGCTGCCGATTTGGGGACCTCTGGGACTGTGCTGGTGCATGGGATTGCGGAACATGAACCAAACTGCAGTTCTCTCACCCCTTACTGATGCTCTTTAAACCACAACAACGTGCTGGCGCCCCTCGATTTGCAGCCATCAAGGACGGACACTGTCCCCAGAGTGGCTGAGGCCAGAGCAATGGCTGCCCTAAGCCAAATCCCAGCCCACAGGAGGACACTTTAGGGTGTGATGGCCCCATGTCCTGCAGGAGAGTTTGCAGAGGACATGTGTTGAGCTGACAGCGTGCAGGGGTTGCAGTCAGGACATGATTTTCCCAGCACTGCAGCCACAGCTTGAAGCATCCTGATAAATGGGGCTGTAATTCAAAGGCTTTATCTTAGGGCTTTAATCACCATGTCAGGCTTTAAAAATAAATAGAGTACTTTTTTTTTTTTTTTTTTTTTTTTTTGAATAGTCACTATTAAAAACAAAAAACACTGCTCTAGAATGGACTTCCTATTACTAATTACAATTATGCCCAGTAACAGTCAGTGGCACTGGAGCAATGACAGCACCTGCCTCTGAATAGACATGTGGGTGACTGTTCCGATGAGTCCAGCTCTGACACTGGAGGTGGCACATTTTATCCCTAGTAAACATGTTAAATAGTACTAGGTTTAATGTTTTTTCTCCCTGCAGATACAACACTTTCTCTCCCAGGCAGCCCGATACGGCTTTGACACACTGGGAGGCAGTAATAAATGTGCTCACGATGCATTAAATACAGAGCACACAGCTTTTTGGTTCAGAATCACAGTATATCAAATCCTTCCCACTACTTTATTTATTTTTCACATCCTCTTCACTAGCATTATTTAGACCAGCTTTGGCTGTCTTTTCAGCTGTATTTTGGGGAGATCACACCCTGCCTACAGCACATGCAGCTGGACCTGGAGCTCAGCATCGCCAGCCCTAGCTCACTGCTGCTTCATTTTCAGCTTCCCCTGTTGGGTGGGAGAGCAGCTCAGGTGCGTGCCCGGTGCTAAACACTAGGCTCTTGTGGCTCACATCCATTGCCAGCAGGAAGGATGCTAACATTTTCAGTTACATTTCCAGTATGGGACAATGAGGAACAAATGGGTAGCATCGACACAGTCCCTCCTGTATTCAGCCACCCACCAGCAGATGCTCCATATTTCAGAAATGCCTGAATTAACACATGCTACCTCAAAAAATAATAATAAAAAATAAAAATAAAAAATTGTATAAGAAGTTCAACATAGATTAATCAACCTTGGCAAAGAGAAGCTGCATCCATCCCTTAACCTTGAGTTTGCTGTTGTGCCCAGATTTGGAGGTCAAGCTCATCCCGGCAAGACAAGATGTGGCAGCACACAGTATTTCAGCACATCCTGCACAGTTCTCTTGCATCTGCTGCATGAGGCATCTCATGGATGTGCTTCCCCCAGCCCTCTCCTCAATAATGAAATTACTCACTGTGGAAAATTACAATACAGAAAAAGGATATTCTAAGGGTAGAACTAATAAAGTAAGAAGGTTTTGGTACAGGAGGAGGTTTAGCATCCTAGTGGTCTCACCACTCACCTCCTGCCTCCTGCAGAGGGGCAGACGAGGACAGGGTCAGACCTGAAGTCTTCTGTACCCTCCCAGCTCAGACCCCATCTACATGGCCACCTCCCAGCAACAAGTACAGGGGCTCTGTAGGTGTTAAATTCCACCCTGTGCTCAGAAAGTGTTCTGCTTTGTTTCCCAGAGCACCTGAAGTGCATCTAATACACATTTCCCATTTTTCTGACATGCACATTAGTGCTAAAACACTCCATGTGTGTGTTTTAATGCACAAGGCTTTTTAAGAGCCTAACAAATGCCCAGTTCAGCCCCGTGGTCCATGTAGCTACAGCAGCAGTGTGAGGTTGTACTGAAGGAGCCTGCACAGGCTGGAGTTTATTTAGAGCCCTTCCCAACTCCTAATGAAACTAAGAACTGGACTCTAAGCCTTTCACAAGAATCCTTCAGCAGGACTAAGGCAGGGGATTGACATCTGTGCTGGAAAGCTCAGTCCCTTCCCCAGAATTTCATAAAGGCTTTTTTAAACAAGGGAAATTTCGTAAGTGCCAACATCAAGGAGGTGAATGGAGAACTGAATCACTCTTCCAACTTTTCCTGTTATGGATTCACTGAGATCAGTTCTCTGTGCTATCAATACAGATTTCAAGGCGATACTGTCACAGAGGGCATCATCAGAAAGTCCCTCTCTGCTGCACCTGGTGGCAATAATGGCAAATGGCCTCAATCTTGCGTAAGAAGGAGTGGAGTGGAGAGGATCGGATGCAGCACAACTTTGCTGTGATTTGTCATGAAATGAGTCCTCTGGTGGACAAATACCTTTAAAAAAATAAATTGCCCATGTTCTGAAAAGAAACTTACTACACCTTAGAAGAAATATCCTTTTTCATCAAAGTGTTAAAATACAAGCCCATGTTCCTCTTACTCCCATCAATCTTAACACCCATGCAACAAAATGCACTCAGTGTGAGTTTCTTACTGAACACACACCCCCCATATTCAGTGGAAGAAAGGGTTGCAAAAATCCATAAATCCACTCACTGGCATCACAGTGAGACCTTGAAACCTGCCCACTTTTTTCCAAAAACATGACAGCCCTGAATGGACCGAGTGGGCAGAAGACTTTATGAATGTAAGGCAATACAGAATCTGGATCCCTGCTAGTCCAAAATGATGTATATTACTATTTTTTAACAAGTACTATTTTGTATAGGGTTCCTCCCCTCCCCCTCAGTGCCTGATTTTTGTCCCTAATTAACACATGACAAGGGGGACAGCTGAGATCCTTCAGGAGGACACTTCTGGGCAGAGCTACTAACCCAGTGAGGGAGGAGGCCATAGGTCATAAATAACAGGGGGAGGAGATAATTATTGCTTGTGGTGCAAGGAGATGATAGATGGCATCCTCACATCCTGGTGCTTGGGTTTTTTGGGTCTGCTTGCATTTCCAGTGGTAAGTCTGTAGGTGATACAGAGTCAGGTTAAGTAAATCTGGGGAAAAACTTCCCTGTAGCAGACTGGGAAATGTTACAGGATGCTATGGCAATACCAAAGGACTCCAGAAGTATGTCACACAGCAGAATTGTGAAAAATATCAGACAAGGAGAAGAGAGCATGCTCCCATCCAGTGAAAGGCTTGGCAACTTTTCAGCTTGACAAAGGGAAAGCAGGGGAGGGCTGCAGAGCTGTCAACGAGTCACAAGGCTGTGACTCGGTGCTTAGTTTTGTTCCCTACAATGCAGGAATGAGATGGTCTGACCACCCAGTAGGTTTAAAACAAGCCCCGCACACAGCCATGTTGCGCAGCTCATGGCCACAACATGGAAACTCATAAATTAGATCACCTGGGGTCAAGGCACATCCGTAGAAGTTGAAGCTTCAGGTGTGATTACCACCTGAGGTAAATGCTCTCTAAATACTGATTATTGGCAGTGGAGAGGATGATACTAGGATGATACCATAGGTGTCTTTTTTGTTGTTATTGTTGTTTTTTAACTATTTTTTTTTTTTTTTTTAAATCCAAAGGGCCTTGATGTTGGCTCTTTGAGAAAGCGTTCAGGGGGTATGTATGTGGGTGTCAGAGATAGGGAAGTGTTGGTCTATCCATTTAATTTATTAAAAAAAAAAAAAAAAACTAAACCTCCTTTAGAAAAAATGTAATTTGGTCAAGATGCTGATTTTGAGAAGAATAAGTGATTGTGTAAGAGCTCCATCACTGGAGGCACATCCCTAGCAAGCCAGCAGTGCCTCTGAGCCCATTGCATCCTCAGCCCTGTGTCTGTTTTGCCCAGTGAAGGACTTCTAGCTGAGCAGTTTGTCTGGCAGCTTTTACCATGAGGTGGATGATCTTTTTTTTTTTTTAAAAAAAAAAAAAAAAGGAAATATTTAATGTCACTGTGCCCACCTTAATATCCCTGGGTCAGGGTTTGTATGACAACAAGTGGCATTGGCATATTTTGAGTCCATCAGTGAATGAAAGGCCAAAATGTAGCAGAATATGTTCAAAAATTGGTTCGTTTCTTTCTTTTTTTTTCACCCTGAGGACCACTGTGCCACAGATGTGAGTGTTTTGGTGTTGTTTTGAGCTTGCGTCTTAATATTAATTCCCCATTTTCTGCTGTTTCCTCGTGCTGTTCTGCAGCCTTACAGATGGCCTCATGATGTACAGGAGGCACTTCATGACCTGGACCTGATGCTTCCCTTACAGAAAAACTTAGATTTACACAAGAGGAAGGAAATCAAAACTGGAACTCATTTTAAAAGCTTGAAGGAGCATCTCACCACTGATTAGGTAGCAGACTGAGAAGGGAGGCTACAGAAGGCCCTATTGCTGTCTATTTGTTAGAAGTGTGGAGAGCCTCGCTTGACTCCCCTCCTCCCCTCCCTGTCTAATGAAAAGCTTTTTTTTTTTTTTTTTTTCTTCTCTTCCTCAGCTTTTGAGAGAGCAGGCTGTGTGAGTTGGGAGGTGGAAAAGCAACAAGCTGATGGAGCTGTTTTCCATCACAAATGTCTGTCCTCCCATGGGCTGGCCTGGGCTGATCTTCCCCTATTGTGGTGGCTTTGCTGTCCCAGACATCTCACGTTAGCAAGGTTTAGCTGCCTCTATCAGAAAGCATGCCTGACCATAAATGATCATCCCAGAAACATAACTTCTTTTGGCTGCAGCCCAGCCTGTGCTGGGGGATGAGTAATGGCCACGATAGCGAGTGGTCCTGGATCTTTTCCCCTACTTGGAATCCTGCAGCTCACCCGTGAGGCCACACGGGCTGCATTCAGACAAGGGTGAGGGAAGAGCCCAAAGCTGCTTTAGAGCAGACTTGGTGCCACCCCCATCCAGAGGGACCACTTAATCTCATGGGCTCACGAATTTATATCCCATATCCTTTGTGCAGAAATCTGCTTCTAGGTGCAGCTTTTTAATTCTTAACACTCACGGTTCTGGGGCATACACTACTTTTGTTCAGGCATCTTTGCTAAGGAAACAGAGAAAACAGCTACAAAAGCATTTGTATTTTGCACCTCTGTAGGAGTCTGGGTGGAAACTGTAGCCAGCCCCAGGGATGCCTGCATACCCCAACTAGCTGGGGCCAGCACCTCCATTCAGTGCTCCTACCCAGATTCAGCATTGCTCCAGATTATGTATGTGAATTTTTGAGGAAGGCTAATACATGTTAGATGTTGTCTTGGCTCTCTCTCATCAAGACAAGGCATCATTATGAGCAGTATTAAAATGCTGTTCCCATCATGGGCTGGGAGCTCTGTTACTCAGAGAGAAGTCTTTTGGGGGCAGACAGGGACTTCTCTGCTTCTAACCTGTGAAACTTGGCCTCATGCTGGTGGCCTGCTCTACTTCCAGCAGAGTGATAAAGAGCTGACCCTGTTCCTGAGCTAAGTGCCCTTTGCCCAAGCTGTCTGATATTCCACCAGAAAGCCAGCAGCATTGGTTTGTAGCAGCTTGATTGACTGATAACCAAGAAAGGCGGCCTGTGTGACCCAAATTACATATGTTTTAATTCTTGGTTTAGGATTTTGTATTCTCCCAGGATCTGATAACATCTTGAGTTCATTGTTGGTGAAGGGCAGCAGCAGCTGCAGAAGTCCTGCTGCACTACATGGAGGCACTGACCAGTGAGGGGGAGGAAAACCCTTCCTGCTATTCATGACACTGAAGCACTGGTTCCATGCATTGAAAATTTTGTCATATGAGTGTTTTTCTAGAGCTGCAAATAGCTTATCATACATTCTTTGATATCCCGTTCTTGCACACCACTGTTCAATTGTTGGACTGTTGGGAAAAGAGACCTTCAGCCTTCATCTGACCCGTAAATAGTCTTTGATCCCTTTTTAAGCCCATCAAGAGTTTTTTGGACACCTTGGGATAAGGAATTGGCATGGCACATAATTCTGGCAGGTTCCTTATTTTCCAGCAACATCTCCTCTTTCTGTCTCTGTGAATTTACTTGTCTCATGTGGATTAATAATACTTGTTCCCACAGGAGTCGTCTTTGTAAGACAGCATTTTATAAATGCCAGAGCTGCCAGCAAACAGCTGGACAGAAGAATATTAGTTTTTCTCTCTTGCAGGTCTTCCAGATTTTATTGCTTTTAAGAAGTTCACTGACACATTGAATATTGAGTTGCACACTACCCTCTAGGTTTCAATTTGACCTTTTGTTATTGAAGTTCACAAAAGAAACATTGGGAAACCAGTGGAGAGTACTGTTAATGCCTGAAAGCTGTCTAGCGCCTGATCTTGCTGTTGAGCAAACCCAGGTATTAGCTGCAGCCTGCATGTCTGTTTTTTTTTTTTTTTTTTTTTTTTTTTTTTTTTTTTTTCCTCCTGTACCCATCCACTGTTCAACATATCAAAGTTATTAAACTTTGGTTTGGCATCTGGGAAAAGCCCCTGTTCTGCCCCAGGAATTTTCCGGCATCGCACAGGGTCCTTCTGTCATGTCCTACAGGTGGTGGCATGTCCTACAGGCTCATGATGTTCCCCATCTACTGCATTGTTGTGAATATGGCTGTTCAACCCAAGCACAGCACTTAGAGGAGGGGAAGCAGGTTCAGTAAGTCTTTAAAAAGTCTTTCAACCTGCCCTGGAGATAGGGATGGTCCCAAGGCAGTGTTCCTGATGGCCTTTTTCAGCTTTTGTGCTTAGGCAATTCTTCACTGTGCCAGAAGTGCAACAGCCTAGGGAGCCACACTCTTATTAATTAGGTATCTTGATCCTTATTTAGATCAGAGTCTGTCTTAAGCTGTGGGAAAACATTACCTGTGGATTTAAATAATGTTGTTTAAATAATGTAAATGGTAAAGCAAGATGCTTTCAAAGCCAGAGTTTCCATTGTTGTCACAACTTCTTACTACTGCTTAGTTTATTATTGTTAAATTCCTTCACTGTCATTAAAAATGGAATGCCACCTTCCCATCACAGAGCCAAGTGTGTTCTGTAGGAACAATTGGGTAACTCAATGACCACAATTTCTTATTTTATGTTTTAAATATTGCTGAGTATCAAAACATTGGCAATTCAGTTTTATTTCCTCCTTGCAAACATCATTCTGATAACTTTTGAATCAACTCCATCTGAAGATTTAACATCAAATATTGTGAAAAAGATAAGGAGCAAGGGCACGTGCTTCATGGTTTAGGATGAAGTGCTGGGGTGTATGTTTCCAGATGGGTGGTATTTAAGATGGGTGCTGCTGGGTTTTGTTTAGCACTGTTATTTTGCAGAGCCGTTGAGATGGGAGAAATCAATGTGGGAATTTCTTGAATAAAATCTATGGCTTTTTCAGTGAGACAAACTCAATCCCCTTTGTGGTGAGAGAGGAATGTATGCAAAATTCCTGAAAAGGGGCACTCTTCCTCACAGTGTGTGGGATGTGACATGCACATGTGCTATTCAACAGACATACATAAGATAGAGGTGAATAATAAAATCAGATGCTTCTAAGAAAGAGAATCATACTGGATTTTCCTGGGTTCTCATTTTTGTTTACTTCCTCAGGCTGTTTTAAGGAAACAAGCTGATGAGGTTATGATGGGGAGTCACAGTACAGGCAGGCTAGAGAAATAATTGCCTCAACCCAGTCTCAGACCTCTTTAAGGCACACATCAGTTTCCCTATCTCCCTTCTTATCATTCCTAAAGCTAAGATGACTGATGTGGTGTTTTGGCAGAACCAGAGCTCCAGTTGCAACCCCTGGCTAAAAAAAAAAAAAATTTAAAGCTCTTAAGCTCTCCCTCCCTCATCATTCAGGCTGAGCGTCACCTTACAAATCTGCTCATCTCTGCTCTGGTGCCCTACACAGGTCCAGAGTGGCTGTCTCATTATCCCCTGCTCTTCTCCTCCTCCTATAGCTCAGACCTGGTGGTCTCATTTGCAACCCAACATCATGTTGCATGACTAGCCCCTCCCCTCCCCCCCCTCCCGTGATTTATTTCTGACTTGTCTCAGACCTCTTATGTCCACTTGACAAGTTGCTGAAAAGATCTTTACCTTTTTCTTTCCCTGTTTTTGATGGGATTTGGTTCCCTTGTCCTTCTGCTTCCTCCCCAAGCCACCCTCTGTGGTCCCTTGCTCACCATCTCAAGTGCAGACAAAATTGTCTTCATTTCCAAGACATCCAGTTTATTGCTGAGGTTGTCCCATCCCAGTCCTACCAGTCCTGTGACCTTTTAGAGCCCAGATATTGAAAACCTCCAGCAAATAACCATTTCCTATGCCTCCCCTTGCTGGAAGCCTCACAGAAACACACACAGATGCTTTGCTGTCATCCTTCAAATTGTTCCTTAAACACCTGACAGCTTACTCAAAATAACCCCAAAATCCCCCTTGGGAAGGGGAAGATGCTCAGGACTGACTGGTGGTATCTCCTTCAGCTTTTTGTCTTCTAAGTGATAAGTGTATCAGCCCACCTATCTGTTCCAGCACAACCAGGGTCTCTTGTTACTGCCCCAATGTACCTGGAAGAGAATTTGGAAATGCTGATAGTAGACGACAATAAAAGGCAATAAAAGAATGTGGAAGGTGTGCTTTGCATTAAGGCATTTATGCACACATGTTGCAGGCATAGTCTGGAAGCAAAAAGGATACATGCCCAATGTGAGATAGCGTACAAGGGAGAAAGAGCAGTCTAGACCTGAATTGTACCACCCACCCATATATATTTGGTAAAAAACAGCTCTGCCTGCTGGATTTTATTTTTCTCACTGAGGTACATGTTGCTCTTAAATAAACATGATTATACCCTACGTGGAGCTGCAGCTTGGCCCAAACACTAAAAATAGCAGGCAGAAAGTAGAGACTTCAATTAGATGCATACTGCTCAACAATTTAACTTCTAATTGGCTTGTGGTTATTCCCCAACTAGGAACCAACCCTGTTGTGCTTAAAGGATTGACAGTCTAGCAAAACAGGGACCCGAAACAAATTATTTTTTAAAGTGAAATGACCAAAAAAATAGTCCCATGTGTTGCATGTTGAGGAACTCATATGCTTGTGTGTCACTTTCAGCTTGGATGCATCTATTCTCACCATCCTAGGTTTGACAGTTAGGTTCAGCACTTTAACCTTTCCTCAACTCCATTTCTGTGGTTCCATGAAGCTTTTTTAACATTATTAGACTTAAGTTTGCTTCAGGATTCATCTCATGGTGCAGTACTGCAGGATGGTGGTGGGAGGTATCCCAAGAGCATCTTATTTTCTGCCCTCTGCTGCTGCAGTTCAAAATCTATTTTTCTTTTCAGTTGGCAACAGCAGAAAACTCTATCATCTTCTATCCCTTAATCTTAATTTGTGTTGAAATTTTCTTTTTGACTCAGCCTGGGCTGGGAGAAGCAGTAAAGCTGAGTGTGTGGCTTGCCATGGCATCAAGAAATGAGAGGGCTTGTGCCCAGCAAAACTCATGCCATGTTTCACCTGATGGTGCACATGAACACAAAGTGACCCTCCACATCATAGGAGTCATTTGTCAGGTACTGTAAGGACCTGATATTCCTCAAAGCAGATTAATCATGGTGCAGAATAAGAGGAGGATGACAGGGTTCAATTTTTGGCAGAACAGCAAAACCACACCACTGGCCACATCCCAGTCTGGCATAGTGTTGAGCCCAGTTCAGCCCTGGTGTATGGTGGCTTCAGCAAAGCTCTTCCCAGGATAGAGTGGCAGATATCAAGGGTACATGAGCAAAAGTCTCTAGAGCTGCCCATGTAGAGCTGCACAACAAGAAAACAGGTATATTCACATCTGCTTACAAGCAGGACATCAGTCCTTTTATCCCCAGGACATGGGGTATTCCTTTCTTGTCCTTATTTCCAAACCACCTTTTCCAACAACTCAACACCTGAAGAAAATCTGTCTGCTATGGTACCATGCTCACCAAGTAGCACGTGCATTGTCATGTATACTATACAGGTGGTTAAAAGGTAAATTCTGGGCATTGTTCCCCAGTGATGCACCCCAGGGGATGTCTAAGAAAGCATTTACACTCTTGTACTGGGGAAGAGCACACACAAATAGCACCGTGTTTGGGCTGGCTAGGATGAAATTAAATCCAGTTCTTCTTGCCCAAAACCATGTCCCAGCAGCCAACCCTTCCTCATGTGAGTAGGTTTCACTCAAGCAAGAAGCATCCTAGAAACCACGATGGCCTGAATGGTTTCAATTTTGCATTATTCAGTGGAGTTCAGCCCTATAATTTTCTGACTCCTCGCCAGCAATGTCCACTTACATGACACTCACACATGGGGTGGGATAACAATGGCAATTATATTTTTTTTGGCCATGTTCCTACACTGAAAGTGATACTATCCTGTGTGTCACAGTGGTTGATAAAAAAACAAGTGTCTCACTGCCCTAGAATTGTTCACTAATTAAGTAGTAATGAAGCTACCATAAGATGAAAAGTGCAGCTTCAGGAGACTAAGCATGTTTAATATAGCTAACACTAAAGGGCAGCATAAAGAGCAGAGCCTAGTGAAGGCATTCGAGCCAGCATTTGGTCCCTGTAAAAAAAATAAATTTATTTTTCTAACACAGGACTTAGCTCTTTCACTTAGAATATTTTTCCTTTAAAAATAAATTAAAAATTATAGTAAAACATCTGATGCAGCAGATTAAGAGATATCAAGTCTCTATCTCCAAGTTTATAATTTTTTTATTTTATATTTTTGGTGAAGTAGTACAGTGAAAGAAAGCAGTAAAAAGAAAGTATTATGCTCTGCAAGCAGTGAACTGAATTAAAGCTCGGAACTGAAATGATGATTAGATTAAGTATGGCTTGATGATTAGCCAAGGGATGCTTTTTGTTGCAAAAGGCGAGAGTGGAGTCTCATCGTGTAGCAGTGACACTCCTGCTGTGTGGCCGACACCCTGGGAGGCTCCCATTTTAAATCTCTTTCCTGCCAATTGTTGCACGTGGGCTGGTTAGCCTTTCTTTAACTCTGGAGCTTTCAAAAAGAAAGCTGACTGAGAGAAAAACTGCACGAAATTTCATTCTATGAGAAAGTTCATCTTCTGCATGAGCTGGAGCTGCTTCTGAAGTCAGACATTACTCAATCAGTCATACTTGGCCACCATGCAACCCTATTAATAGCTGTTCTTTGGTGCTGCAGCAAGGCAGCATCCAGAAGATTCAACTTCTCCTGCAGTCTCATTGCCAAAATTCATCCCTGTGTCACCATGTTTGTTAGCAAGTATCTTCAGCGAAAAAAAAAAAAAAAAAAAAAAAGGCAAATTATTTTATTTTACACAGTGGGACCAAGATTAATGTGCAGAGCTTTAGGTGAACACATATATTCTTTGAAGGACAAAATCTTGGAAAATGAAGTTTTGGCCACCCCTATTATGCATCATTTGCCAGAGTGCCTGCAGATTTCGCACATCCAGATCTATCAAGTGAAGCTGGAGAGCCAACATCCCACTCCTGGCCACCACCACAAGCCCATCTTTGAGTTTTGAGCAGTAGGGCTGGTTGCCACAGTTCATGGAGCGGAAGGCCATCGTCCTGCTCTCTTACAGACTTTTCAGCCTATACAGAAGAGATATGTGCTGCTAAAAGACTACTGCATTAACTCTGACAAATGTAAAAGTAGCTAAATAACAGGAACAGGAAATAACTACCCAAGGTTTGCCAGCTGCCAGCCAAATTCTAACCTGCTCAAATAATTTTCAAGCCCAATTTACTAAAAACTGTGATCTGGAGTTAAACATAGCAAGATGCAAATAACACAGGGCAAGAGCTGGCTTGGGTTGAATCCTTGCTTTGGTTTGCAGACCTTGGAATAACTCTCCCTGTTTATTTGGGGCCTGGTACTGCAAAGTGCTGAGGGACTTCTGGGAGCGCCTGCAGCTCCCTGGGAGCTGCACCTCCCAGGAATTGCTCCACATTTCACAGTATCAGGCCCTTGATAGTAGGTTACCAGTTCCCCAGGATGCACACAGTATATTTAGGGATGCGTTGAAATGAGAGACTACAGATGAACGGATTTTGCCTGGGATCCTTTCATTAAAGCCTGGATGGAGGCACACACAAACTGAAGCCCATTAGCCATGGAGCATGAGCTGGCTCTTTCCAAACCCTGTTGTTGGGGATACCGGTATGGAAAGACCTGGAGAGCAAACACCATCACCATTTCAGGCCAGTCCCAATGTCCTTTGGTCATGGCCAGTAACATGGAGCAACTGAAAACTGGCCCTGTGTTGATTCCTTGATAAAAGGTTGGGGTTTAGACCATAAAATTCTCTGGATTTAGTCCCGTTGACTGTTCTTTCTTTCCAAATATGAAGAGAACAAGCTCCCTCTTGCCTCACTAGCACCCAGAGGTAATCTCAAGGTGAAGGGACCTCTCCTCTTGGCTTCATGAGATTTGACCATATAACCATGGGCACTTCCAAGTGCTCCACTATGTGGCACCACTCAATTTTATTCAAATGAGACCATGCAAGCTTAGTTCAGTCTGGGGCCCATGTTGATGAGGAATGCTCATGGACCTGTGGGCTTCATGGCTAGTGTCCTGGTCGGGGTCTGCTATAGACCGCCGAACCAGGATGAGGAGACGGATGAGGAGTTCTACAGGCAGCTGACAGAAGTTGCGAAATCTTCAGCGCTTGTTCTCGTGGGGGACTTCAACTTCCCTGACATATCCTGGAAGAACAACACAGCCCTGAGAAAGCAGTCTAGGAGGTTTCTGGAGAGCGTGGAAGATAGCTTCCTGATGCAGCTGGTTAGTGAACCTATCAGGGGTGGTGCCCCGCTAGACCTTCTCTTCACAAACAGAGAAGGACTGGTGGAGGATGTGATTGTCGGGAGCTGTCTTGGGCAGAGTGACCACGCAATGGTGGAGTTCACTATTCTTGGCGAGGCCAGGAAGGGGACCAGTAAAACCGCTGTATTGGACTTTTGGAGGGCTGACTTTGAGCTGCTCAGGACACTGGTTGGTAGAGTCCCTTGGGAGGCAGTTCTGAAGGGCAGAGGGGTCCAGGAAGGCTGGGCGCTCTTCAAGAGGGAAATCTTAATGGCGCAGGAACGGTCTGTCCCCATGTGCCCAAAGACGGGCTGGCGGGGAAGAAGACCAGCCTGGCTCAACAGAGAATTGTGGCTTGATCTTAGGAGAAAAAAGAGGGTTTATAATCTTTGGAAAAGTGGGCAGGCCACTAGGGAGGACTTTAAGGATGTAGCTAGGCTGTGCAGGGACAAAATTAGGAAGGCCAAAGCTCATCTGGAGCTCAATCTGGCTACTGCCGTTAAAGATAACAAAAAACGTTTCTATAAATACATCAACACAAAAAGGAGGACTAAGGAGAATCTCCATCCTTTACTGGATGCGGGGTAAACTTAGTTACAAGAGATGAGGAAAAGGCGGAGGTGCTCAATGCCTTCTTTGCCTCAGTCTTTAGCGGCAATACCGGTTGTTCTCTGGATACTCAGTACCCTGAGCTGGTGGAAGGGGATGGGGAGCAGGAAGTGGCCCACACTATCCATGAAGAACTGGTTGGTGACCTGCTATGGCACTTGGATGTGCACAAGTCGATGGGGCCGGATGGGATCCACCCAAGGGTACTGAGAAAACTGGCAGAGGAGCTGGCCAAGCCACTGTCCATCATTTATCAGCAGTCCTGGCGATCGGGGGACTGTTGACTGGCAGCTAGCAAATGTGACGCCCATCTACAAGAAGGGCCGGAGGGCAGACCTGGGAAACTACAGGCCTGTCAGTTTGACCTCAGTACCAGGGAAGCTCATGGAGCAGATCCTCCTGAGAGTCATCATGCAGCACTTGCAGGGGAAGCAGGCGATCAGGCCCAGTCAGCATGGGTTTATGAAAGGCAGATCCTGCTTGACGAGCCTGATCTCCTTCTATGACAAAGTGACGCGCTGGGTGGACGAGGGAAAGGCTGTGGATGTGGTCTACCTTGACTTCAGCAAGGCTTTTGACACCGTCTCCCACAGCATTCTCCTCAAGAAACTGGCTGCTCTTGGCTTGGGCTGGCACACGCTTCATTGGGTTAGAAACTGGCTGGATAGCCGGGCCCAAAGAGTAAATGGAGTAAATGTAAAAGGTAAATGGAGTCAAGTCCAGTTGGAGGCCAGTCACTAGTGGCGTCCCCCAGGGCTCGGTGCTGAGGCCGGTCCTCTTTAATATCTTCATCAATGATCTGGACGAGGGCATCGAGTCCACCCTCAGTAAGTTCGCAGATGACACCAAGCTAGGTGCGTGTGTCGATCTGCTTGAGGGTAGGAAAGCTCTGCAGGAGGATCTGGATAGGCTGCACCGATGGGCTGAGGTCAACTGCATGAAATTCAACAAGGCCAAGTGCCGGGTCCTCCACCTGGGGTGCAATAACCCCAAGCAGAGCTACAGGCTGGGAGAGGAATGGTTGGAGAGCTGCCAGGAAGAGAAGGACCTGGGAGTGATGGTGGATAGTCGGCTGAATATGAGCCAGCAGTGTGCTCAGGTGGCCAAGAAGGCCAACGGCATCCTGGCTTGTATCAGAAACAGTGTGGCCAGCAGGGCTAGGGAGGTGATCGTCCCCCTGTACTCAGCTCTGGTGAGGCCGCACCTCGAGTACCGTGTTCAGTTTTGGGCCCCTCGCTACAAGAAGGACATCGAGGTGCTTGAGCGGGTCCAGAGAAGGGCGACGAAGCTGGTGAGGGGCCTGGAGAACAAGTCCTACAAGGAGCGGCTGAGGGAGCTGGGCTTGTTCAGCCTGGAGAAGAGGAGGCTCAGGGGCGACCTTATTGCTCTCTACAGATACCTTAAAGAAGGCTGTAGTGAGGTGGGGGTTGGCCTGTTCTCCCATGTGCCTGGTGACAGGACGAGGGGGAATGGGCTAAAGTTGCGCCAGGGGAGTTTTAGGTTAGATGCTAGGAAGAACTTCTTTACCGAAAGGGTTGTTAGACACTGGAACAGGCTGCCCAGGGAAGTGGTGGAGTCACCATCCCTGGAAGTCTTTAAAAGACGTTTAGATGTAGAGCTTAGGGATATGGTTTAGTGGGGACTGTTAGCGTTAGGTCAGAGGTTGGACTCAATGATCTTGAGGTCTCTTCCAACCTAGAAATTCTGTGATTCTGTGATTCTGTGATTCATGCACTTTCCAAAGTAAGGATCAGAGAAAGTGACTGTACAGAAAATTATACTGAAATGTGGTAATTAAAGGTTCCAGCTGTGCATGGGCATCCCAACCATCCTTGGGCCTTTATCAAACCACCACCTTGAAATGCCAGGTTCACTGATAGTAAATGGTGAAGAGGAGGTGTTTCCCCAGGTGTACAGCAAAGGCCCCCTCCCTTGGAATTGAAAATTTTATTTCTGGGGCCAAGAAGGTGCTAAACCCTCAGATCAGTCCAAAAATGCCCTTGTTTATAGCTAGAAATTTAAATGTCACCCCAGTATCACCAGGTGCCTCATTCTCCACAAGATGTTCAGTTGTGCTGGACCGCAGTGGTGTCTCTGGAGGGTGGCAGTTGTCAACCTCATTTCTACTGTGTGAGATGCATCTCATCAGGCATGTCAGGCTGTGACAATGGTGTGACACTTCCAAAATCAAAAGGGTTTAGGCTGTGTAAATTTATTTCAACTGTAGCGCCTTAACACTTCTCATTTCAAGATTTTAAGAAGCATCCAGTGATGGATGCAGCAAGCAGAGGGACTGCAGACACAAATATATGCAGATTTTGAGCCGGGACAGTCATTGCAAATATGTTTTCAGCCATTTCTATCAGCAGCAGGAAGCCAGCCCAAGGTAAAAGGATGGTGCAGAGTGATCTCTTGTAGAGGTATGATATCTATCAGCAATTGGGAAGCTTTGAGAGGCATGACTGTTGCTTTTACAGTGGGTAGAAGGGCTTGTAGACAACTGTCTGGTTAGTCAATGAAAAATAAATGGTTTTAACAGTGACTGTGCTGGATATATACACTTTCTTGTGAATCTGTATGTCTCTTACAAGGGCCCATGGGAGGAGTAGGAGAGGATAGAGAAGCAGGGGAAGGCAAGCATCTCCTCAGACATTTAATTATGTTAAACTATGTATTTGTTTTAATTTACTGACAGCTCACTGGTTAGGAGTATATTTATAAATGCCAGGAATGATTCACTGCGAGGCCTGGGACTGCCAGCGGCTGCTGCGATCAAGCACTTGGGAGCTCAGGACTCCACAGCTTCTTGTGAAGGGCGAACAGTTTGTTCATTAGTCCCTTTTATTCACTTGTTTGTTTATTACAAATGAACTTTGTGGGTGTGTTTCATTTAGCCTGAGACATTACTGCCCTCATATTTCAGTTTTTGTTTTTTTTTTTTTTTAGACTACTCCAATATTTCTACAGTGACTCAAAAGCCAGCAAAATATATATATTTTTTTTCACAGCCATAAATATCATCTGCACAACTCTTGATGTACTGAAGTGATTAGTGTGTTCAAGTGACTTTGTTTGGCATTTTCAAAACCACGTTCCTAATTCCTCCTTAAATTCAACTCCAGGCATATAGTGGGAATACAGTGAGGTCGTCTTTCCCGATGCACAAGAAATGCTGCACCAAACTCATACAGCAATTTTTTTTAAATGGTGGCAAAATTAGAGTAGCAGAAATTGTTTGGAAACTAATATCAAGGCAGAGCAGAGTGAGTGGCATGGACAGGGGAAGGATGCTGGTGAACACTATGGAGGCCCAAAAGTGATGGGCAGCTTCACGGAAGGGAAATAAAAAAAGCCAATCCATGGCTCTTAAATGCCTGAATTTGCATTACAGCTGCTGCAGTCAGTAATATAAGTTGCATGTACCCGGAAATATGCTACATAGAGCATGTAAAGATGGAAAAAAAATCCATGCAAGCTGATTGCTGTAACGTAGGCATACACCAGCGCTCAGCAAAGTTACACTACAGTCAATGAAACTGTATCTTGGCAGCTGAAGCATAACTCCTTCAAGCACTGCATCAAGTGGATCAGAACAGCGCTGGGTGCTGTGTATATAAATAAAGTGATGCTGTTAATAGTAAACAGCTCCACTGCTCTTTTAAGAGACATATTTCTTTGACACATGCAGAAAGTTAAAGTTACAACTCTGTGAAATTTCAGTTTGTGCCCTCATCTGTTTATCATTTGCTCTTTGGATGCTTGTGCTAAGAATTTAGTCTTTCAGAATAATGTTTATGGTAGGTGGTCCCTTCAAAGCTGTTTTGTTTCACTGAGCCATTTTGATTTGCTGTAGAAGACTCATGCAAACTTTTCCTTTAACTGTATCCAACACCGTGATGAACCAGTGCAAGAAAAACTCCTGTTGCAGTATTTCCTGTCTCAATACAGTCAGATACTTTGAAGTGTAATTTTTCATTGAATTTCAGGGCCAACAAAATTGTTTTTTTCCCCTCATTCATTCCTAAGTGAAAAAAAAAATATGTTTATATGCATCATGTTACTCTAAATATATCAATATATAATCTAAATTTAGATACGTATTGATGCATTTATAACACACACACACACACAATGTTACAGTAACTACCCTCCAATGGCTCTCCCAGACATAAAGTAAAAGAATATACTTTCTGCTTTACACAATTATTATTTTTCAAAAGAGATTTACAATCATTATGGTAAGGACATGGGGGATATCCACAAAAAAATAAAATGCTGTCCATCTATGTGTTTACCTAAAGAAGGTAACATCACACGTTAAAGGGTGTGAAATGAGCATTTAATCTCTCTTTATCAAGATCAGTATCATAAATCAACACAGCTCTGTGGGAACTCCTCTCTCACGTGGACCAGAGTTTTGACATCCAAGACCTTTAACTCAGCTCTCACCCTTTTTACCTGGGTGACTGCAACCTTTGCTTCACTCAGGTGTAGGACAGGCGTAGACTCAGCCATGTGGAGCTGATAGAGGAAAACCCAAAGCAGGTGGAGGAGGACGAGGGCTGGACTGCTGTGGAGATGGGCAGCAGAGGCCACACCATAGCACCGCTGAGCAGCATCCTCTCTAAAAGAAAAGCATTGAATAATAGAGGCAAAAATATCAACACACTGATTTTTTGTTCATTTTTTCCTCCACCGTCACTTGCTAAAAAACGACAGCAAGCACTGCACCACGCTCCTGGTGCCACAGCCTCATCTGCGTGGCAGCTCAGCCCCAACAGCCTTGAAAGCACGGCGGCAGGAGAGCTCTGACTTCCTCCGAAAGCCTTTGTGCGCTCTGGCGAGCCCATAAATCAGCCTGCTCATGCTGTGTGACCTCCTGCCATGACCAGCCGACAGGAAGATGGGGAGTGCGAACGACAGCGCCGCTCAGCAGGCAACCACTGGCTCGCAGGCTGTAATTGAAGAGCCTGAAAAATGACGCATCAAAAATCAGGCGCGTTTTGTTTCCCTGCCCTTTGCAGGAGCAAGCATCCTTGCCAGGGAACTTAGAATATTGGGGGGTTTCCTTCTTTTCTTCCAATTATAAAGTTTTTAATTTGATGTAAGACAGCAGTTGTCATTCACATCCATTTTCTTGCCCTCTTGCCATAGATGGAGAATGCATTGAGAGTGAAACCCAAAGCTTTGCAAGGCAGAGAAGGTGCAAGGACTGTCATCCTGCCCCTTCCTCCAAATATTTCCAGCCTCGCTGTAATTTTAACCTCTTTTCCTTTTAAAAATTCATGTCTCTCACCCCCTCCTCCCACCCACCCCAGGCTAATGAGCTCTTTTTTAGTTATTTGGGGCTGGAAGGAAGCCAGAAGAAGGAAAAAAAAAAATTCATAAATTATTCCTTAAAGACCCATCACCTATGGATGATGTGCTCTGTAGAGTGCAGAGAGGCGGATGGCAGTCAGCTGAACCACATGCTGAAATTACAGTGTTTGAACTGGTCAGAAAAGTGATAGAAAAACAAACCTCAGTGTCTCTGAGTGCACTTTGACTCAACTTCCACCGGGCAAACATGGGTAAAGAGGAAAAACTTTTTTCTTTTTTCTTTTCTTTTTTTTTTTTTTTTTAATGGGGAAAAGTCTTGACTTTTAAAACCTCTACGCCACAAGGAGCAGGACTTGAGGAGCATGGGACTTTCCTTGCTCTGAGTGTGGGGGATATGGAGAGAGCCAGCAGTGGGAAGACCCATCTAGGTGGTGGGGATGGCACTTTACCCTGGAGATCAGAGGGGACAGCCACACACCCAAAGCCACAGGGAGCAACCAGGGGGGACTGAGGTACTGGGAAAAGTCTTGAGACATGGGGATGGCCGCGTGCTGCTCTCACATCCTTTAGGTACTATGAAGCCATCAAAAATCACACTTTGAGTGGAAACAGCAGAACCTACTTTGCCATCATGGATATTAGCAATGTCAACAATTTCTACCCTCAGGTGTCTTCTGCCCCTTTCCCACACCTCCTCATTAACCTGGGGAAAAGGCTGTACCCAAAGCACCCCCCCCTCCGTGTGTTCCTGGCACCGCTTGTGGACGTCAGCGGCACAGAGGCCAGTCCCCATTGCCTGTTGCTTACCTTTTCCACCCAGACGTTAATGGGATAATGTCAGTCAAGTGCTTTGAAGATGAAGAAGAAAGACTAGGCAAACAGGGGCAGATAAACAGAGCACTTCATCTTCTGAGCAGCACTGGGCAGAGAGCACTTCCAATTATTTTTCCCAAGCATCTTCACATACTAGAGAAGACACAGATCTCAGCTTCTCCCACAACTCAAAACATAACATTTGATCTGTCCCTGCAGGATGCTGCTGCGAAGCACACACTGATGCATCGCCCAAGCTGCCAGTTAATCCAACAGCCATTAACCTAAGTAAAACTATAACCTGCTGAGTAAACATTTCCTTATTGTTTCTGGAGATTACTGTGCTGGGAAGTCATTAATAACCTGGAAGTACATCCAATTTATCTTTGTTTATTAGCTGCTTTTGTCAGACACAAGCATCATCCTCCCGCTATTGAAGTATCACACTATGACATTAGCCCTGACTACAGCCTCTGTAAAGTCAACAATCTGATTTGGTCATTAATCTCCCACTTCAAAAGGGGAAGCAGGAGATTGAGTAGGAAGATCTCACATCTGCTCTTCCACTTGCTGTTTGCTGCGGCCTGACATCAGATAACCCAGGAGCCCCTTATGAACACTTACTCATTTTAACTTCCAGCCAAAGAGGACCAGCAGACATGACGTAGGACCTGCAGATCTCCTTTACCCTGAGGAACAGGAGCTGAGGATGCTCCATGTACCCCAATGGCACATCAAATGACTACATTTATCTGACTGAATCCCACCCCTAGTAAGGTGGGATTCTATTTTGATACAACGAGCCCACCATCATGTTGAGGCTTCAGAGGGCACTATGGCTCACCACAGACCTCCTAGGAGCTGAGGGAGGACATCAGCTGTGAAGGTCGATCTCCACAAAGGTTAAATACTAAGCATCAACTCCTCCAAGCCATGCCTTCATCCACGAGCCATCGTTCAGAACAAAAGAGTGAGGAAATCCACTTGGACTTGCTGTAGGAGCAATTTGGCATGTTGGAAATCCATCACTGTAGTGCTTATCCCCCACAGCCATCACCTGAACACATATCCGCTCCCACTGGAGTAATGAGAAAACAAATCTTGCCTGAAGAAAAAAGTTAAAAATCTGCAATTTCTAGCTGCAGCAAATGCGAGTCCCTTGCCTAGCTCACACAAATGCAGCCATATGCACATGTGCTTAAACAAGACAAAGCAGGTTAAATTCAGGCCTTATTATTGTGGGAGGATTGACTTAAAATACTGTTAAAATAACACATTTTTCACTAATGGCAATTATTTCATGTACTTTCACTACTGGTAATGCTGCCACATACCTGGGATACAAATTATTGGACCAAACAGAGAAAGAGAAGGCAACATATAAAGTACCTTCTGTGTTTTAAGCAAGTGGCACATGTGAGACATCACAGCAGAACCAAACTTAGCATCATTTTTCTGTGCAATATTTGGTTTACTCTCAGGGCAGTGAGGCCCAGGCTGCCCAGAGGAGCTGTGGGTGCCCCATCCCTGGCCCCATCCATGGCAGGGAGGTTGGCACTAGACGGTTTTTATGGTTTCTTCCAACCCAAGCCATTCTGTGATTGCATGATTCTATGAATGTGCTATGAGAATTTGCTTTCTAAATATTTTCTCTCCTACCATGCCGTAACTCAAGGAATTGGCTGGTAGCATGGACCACAGGTGATAAAGCGTTGCCATTTGTGTACAGAAACCACTCTTCACTTGTCCCAAACATCACTGGCAGCTCTTTCTTGGGAAGAAGACATTACTTAACAGTATAAAAGAGGAACTTCATAAAAAAAATACTTCAAAGTACTCCCCTTGTCTATGTATTTAGTCCTTTTTTCAATATGGCACCTTACCATCACAGCAGTCAATGTGACCGTGTGTGTGTAAAAGTGTGCTCACTTGGACATGTATAGTATGTAGTTTGTGCTTCTTCTTCTTTTCAGGTGTTTGCGTTTGATGTATCTGACCTACTGCCTCCAAAGCCTCCTCACCTAATACGTCTGTTTTTGTTTTGTTTTGAGGTACAAATTGATGTTGAGGATCCTGCTGATGATGATTCTGACTGATGAAAGAATGAAGTCTCCTGTTTACTGCAGAGAGATGCTGCTGCCAGAGCAGTGCTTTCACTGCCACAGAAACAAATGCACCCTCAGGATTTATCTCAGTCCAGCAGAAATATGCTCTCTGCAAAACGTAATTAAAGTACGTTTTGGTGTCACCAGAATATTATTTCTCTTTTAGTTCTGTACATGTGCAGGAAGATGTTAGCTCTCTTCTTTGGAAGTATGATATTCCTATAGGAACATTTCTCTTCTGCATTATTTTCATTTTAAAGAGAGGATTATTTTATTTTATTTCACCCAGCCCTCCAACAGCTTTTATGTGCGACTGGTGAGTGTGGAGGAAATTTCTCCTCCCATGCCTCCAGCTCCTGTGCCCGCTAGGCTAGTTGGATGCTCTCCTGATGTGGGAGATTAGGTCCAAACCCCTCCAGGCAAGGAGGAACTTCAGTGTGCATCTCCCACATCCTAAACAGATGCTTTAATCCCTGAGATATTGCATAAGGCAAGGGAGGGTACCTTTGTGAAGAAAAGACCTTTCCTTAGATTTTTTTAAAGGTGTTAAGCCAAAAAAACAGCAGCAGCTGGTTCAAGACCTCCTAAGTAATGAATCCTGTGAGAAAAGAGACATTCATCTCTCTGAACCTTACCTATATTTGCCTTTTAACCATTTTTTACTGGCTAGCTTACATGAATCTTCATCAGCTCCTCTCCAGGTGAGTCCAAAACAGACCTGGTTGCCTGTTGAGGCTTGAATCCACCTCCTTTACACCTTCATCAAAATATCTTGTTTGTTTGTTTTAAAGACTTGGATTTTTTATTTTTTTTTTAATGACAGGCACCTCTATGTAAAATGTGTACCATGCATGACTTTTAATCACCAAGAGCTGCGGCATGGATGATTCAGCTCATTCATTCGCTTTTACTGCACACTTTATACATATGATAAAGATGTATATTACCTATTAAGCTGTAGCTACTACTCATGCAGATGTATGGTGCTCCATGACATGTCAGAGGAGAAATTAAAATAGTCTTTTGATGAAAACTGTTTGATCTTCCTTTGTAAGAAACTTGGTGTGCGCATGTGCTGTTTGTTTCAAATCTGCCTATGGAGACCAAGCAAAATCCCTTCAGTCATGATAGATAGCAGTTTGGTATCAAGTATCCTTTATAATTGCACACAGTGCAGTATATCTGTAATCATAAGCCTTGAGAGTATTTTATTGCTTTTACCATAAGCTTCTGCAGGCAATTAAAAACAAACAAACAAAAGCACTCATTGCTCTATGTCAGCTCCATCCTCCAAGACAAAACATTTCCTCTCTTGGCCTTGTCCTGTGGATAAGTAATCATGGATGGGCACCCAGACCTCCAGGCCTGGAGGCCTAGGACCTGCAGCAGTGGATAACTTTGGGCATGAAAAAGCCAAACTTAAATAATAATGTTTATCAGACTAAATCTGTTGAGCTGGGAGTACTAAATCAGAAACTGAAGTTTTTGGATGTCTGCCTGTCTTTTAGTGCACCACCACTTTCAGAGACCATGGAGATTCATTATGAAGAGGACCTACAGCACTTACCTTCCCATTCATGATTAAAATATGAAGAGGGGTGTTTATGAGGGGACTGACATGTTTTTGTGGAAGATGCATAGGCGGAAATCCTTCCTGGGATTTGGGATGTCATTTCATCACTTGCTCTATACCTGGGGGAGGATGTGAGAAGGCCATGGGGCCTGGGTGGCTAAACCCTGCCAGCAGGTAAAAGAAAGAAAAGCAGCATCTTTGATCTTGGTGAGGTGTTAATTTGTAAGATTCAGTGGGTTGTTAGGGCCTTAGGAAGCGAGGGCCAGCACATCAACAAGGGCGCTTATCTGGCAGGCCATTAATGACACATTACTATCTCCACACTTACTCATTTACACAAGTGTTTGAAGACAAGACTACGTGTCAATAAAGGAATTAGACCGGACACCTTGAGCCTATCAGGTTTATCTCGCTGTGCTGACAGGAACAGTAGGTGACACCAGGCCAGGGCAAAGACTTCAAAGTTTCGCAGGCCGCAGTCTTGCACTGAAGACAAACAACCTTTACAGCCTGGGTAGGGACAAACAACCAGGCGGGGAAGGCAGCTGGGAGATGAAAGGCTGGTCCCCTTGGCATATTCGCGGCCTGAGCTGGCCTTAATTCAGCTGGGGGGTTGATTTTAATTGAAACTTTCATCTCGGCCCTCCTGAAAGCAACAGTGTTTTAAGAGGAAGACGGGAGGATGTGAAGAGTGGAGAAGACACCTACTGCTTGGGCAAATAGGACAGAGGGAAGTTCCTCCACCAGCTCACTCCTCCGTCCCTTTCCACAAACTTTATGTTGCTGAGGGAGGAATAAAATAAAGATTTTATTTCTGAAGGAGAGGATGCTCTTTGCAGCCCACCCACCTGGCTGAGAGCATTTTGATTATCAATTGTAATTATAAATTATACTGCAAGTTGCTTTGTTACACCACCTGGTTATAATGATCATGAAAATGGTCTTGGCTTGAAGCAATACAAAATAATATTCCTATGCAAGAAGAAAAAATGGAGAAGTAAAGGCAATTTTCCCAACACTTCTCCTTTCTCATGAATCTCCTTTGCCTTAATACATGCTGCAAACCACTGCCCTCATGCTGCTGCAGACCTTCGTGGTTACAACCACCACTACTAAATCTTGCAGCCAGGTTGAAAACTCCATAAACCATAAACATTACAGGGTAGCTTTCCAAATTTTCACTCTTAAACAAACAAGGAACCAGGTATTATTTTCATGGTCAGGTTAAATGCTGATACTTGAGGTTAGTATTATACATGTATGTTTGAATCAATAATTTTAACAACTCAGTTTTTGTTTCCTTTACCTGTTTGTAAATAATAGGAATTTAAATTAAAAGAGATTATATGAAAACCCTTTAAAAATAAGCATCTTTCACCTGTATTGGTATTGTATGCTACCAAGGACAAATACATCAGGATAAACAGTCACTCTGGCAGCATATTTTAAATATCTGCAAGATATCCCTGAAAAATATCAGACTGAACAAACCCACCAAAAATGCCACCAGATACGGGCTATTTTTAGGAAATCATCATTAGGGATCTGACATATTTTTTTTTTCATCAAAGCCCAGAGCCATGTGGTTAAGAAGTAAGCTTGCAATTCAAATCCTTTCCCAGGTAAAGCCCATGTTATTTTTGGTGCAAGGGGCAGCACTGGCTTTCTGGCAGCATGTGGAAATCTGGGCAAAGGTGTATATCTGTGCATAAGCATATTCTTATTTTTGTGGCTGGGAAAGGCAGGGCATAGGGGCTCTGCAAAGACACACTCCTTCCCTTGCACACCAATGCTGCTGCTGCCTCTTGCTCAGCTTTTAAATCTGTCATTAAGCAACTTCTTTGATTTTCACCAAGGTCTTTCCTTTCTCTTTAGTGCCCGTCATTTATTACCAGCTCACGTCATTTGATTACAACACTGGGACAGGGAGAAGCAATGGGATGAATGCCACACTTCCCAAAGGTGTCAGATAAGGGCATAAAGCTGTCAGGACTGCTGAAGCCAACACGGTGGGTTGGAAGGAGCACCTCTGCCCTCTTCTGGGACAGCCACAGCCTCGCTTGACCTCCACAACAATTTTAAGCCCCTCTGATACACAACTCATTGCTCCAGCATGGTTGAAGGAGGAGGACATCATGCTGCAATTTGAAAGTTTGCAAACACATCCTTCCCTTTGGCCATTAGCACATGCAAAGCTCATCCATGCTTTAGCCTGTGTGTCTGTGTGTGTGTTGATCTCATTCACTTGTGGTCCAGGCTTGCTTTTTGTGTTGTGTTTTTTTTTATTTTTATTTTTATTTTTTGGCTGCCTTTAATTTGTGGCCATTCGGTAACCACTAGTTGCAGGCCTGCTGGGATCAGCCCCCTTTACAGAAGCTGCTCCCTGTGACCACAACCATTTTAGAAAAATCAGGATGTAATGGAATATTTATTCTTTGATTGTTTAACAACATCTGAGAATTCGAGCAATTCTCGTAAGACCCTGAGGAATGCAGACCCAGAGGAGGAAAAGCCCTGCCAGAACCAGCTTCTGACAATAATGTGTGAGGAGCTCTATATTATTTCTTTTGGGCTGTGGAAATCAGAGCTGAAGAATAGCTGGGATAATGAAGTACACGCTGTTTTTAATTAGCTGCATGCCAGCACATTTCTGGAATGTGGGGGGCTGATTGTTTAATAAAGAATAAATAGGGAGCTGGGAGAGGGGGTTGTAGAAGATACTATATAATGCGATAACGTATGGAATATAAGGAATGTTGCAGCAATATTGCAGTGTGGTCACATACATGCATGGAGCAATACAGCTGTGCCCATAACAAGGGAAATCTCTAGGATCTGGGGTTTCTCTTTGGTATGTTTCAACAGAGCAAGGGAAGGAGGTTTTTTTTGTTTGTTTGTTTGTTTGGTTGGTTGGTTGTTTTTTTTTTTTTTTGAAAGATGGTATTGCATTGCAGTGCACTTACAAAAGAGATGGAGCATTAAGCATGTGTTTTTCCTGGTAAGATGCTTCACAAAGATCCTTGGCCTGCCACTTGGTGCTGACACCCTCTGAGTTGTCCCTTTGCCCCTGTTCACTTCTTCATGGCTGAAGAAGTATTCACCAGCATATTTACAGAAGCAGAGGACCATCATGTTGGGACAACCAGCTCTCACAGTCAAAAGCCATCAAGCAAAGCAATTGTCCAGGGAACATTCACCCACAATACCCCAACCATTCCCTGCTAGCCGAAGACAAGGCTTTTAGTGCAAAAGATCAGAAGTCACAACGTTTTGATGGCATTTTCACTGCCTGGCTCTCTGCATCAGCAAGGTGTTCATCAGATAACTTCTTAGGTGATCCTGGCAGGAGAACATGCTGTAGCTAACAGAGGTAGCAAAGCCCCAAACCCAGTCAGCTGGGGGAAATATGGCCATGATCCCAAAATGAGTGTGAGCAGGACAGAGCCACTGCACTGTTGCTACAGGGCACAAAAGCACAAGCAAACAGGTGAAGACGCAAAGGATGGTAAAGGCTCCTTCCTGATGTCTGTGGGCAGTGGTAGACATGTGGGATTCATATGGCACATGCACACACCACACATATATATACATATATACAGTGTAATAAACACGTCTTCTTTGAACTGTACATAGAGGGGGTATCACAAACCACGTAGCCCATGAATGAAGCTTTGGGGTTGAATTACAGAATTGCCCTCCCTCCTGCCATGCAGCCCCTCCTGCATCAAGTACAGGCTGGGGACAGGTCATGTTGGATATGCACAGCAGCCACATGTCCAGGGCCATTGCAGAAGGTCAGAGTATAGATATAATAGCTGCTTTGCAAAGTTTTAGAGCTGTAGTTGTACTGTGTTGTATTTCTAGGTTATATTGGTATAAGATGCATCTCTCTGCATGATTGCACTTCATTTAATATGGAACTTTGTCAAGGACGCCTGCACACAAAGATTTCAGTACAAGAAGCGATGGACACTGCAGATTATGCTGTCCTCTTTGTCCCATTGGTCTTCTCTGAATGATCTGGAAACCCATCAGACACATTATTAAAGAGGTATGATTTTGCATGCCTCACTTGTGAGACACCTCTGACGTATTCCTGTTATGTCTTTGCTTGCTGGTATCCCTTCTGATACACTAATTACAGCTCTGAAGCATATAGTCATGAGAACAGGTCATGAAAATATTAACTTATATGAAAATATACCACTGGAAATCATGCTATATTGGAACAAAAAAAGCAAACTCGTATAAACTCTACTAAAAAGTTATTTCAGATACAAAGGCACAGTAGACTTAAGACATGCTCCTACAGCTCAGTTACTGATGCTATATTGTTTTACAATACACAGCTTGCATAAATAGATGAGACCTAAAGAAGACAAAAATCTTGACCTCCCACTTCCCATCCCAGCTGGTTTTATGCAGAAATGTGTGGAAAAACCCATCTCTGGCAGTGCATTTGAGCAGAGAAACTGCCGATTGTGTGAACAGGAGTGGTACATGCTCCCTGCTAGTGCATGCTGCTGTCATCAGCACATAATATTGTAGACTGGAACACTAGACAGGCCCTGTAAACTGCAAACCACGACCGTGCCTCCAAGCAGCCTCGTCCCAGCCTTGCGATGAGGTAACCCCATGCATTTCAGTGCTTATTGCAGGTCGGTGTTGGCCTTGAGGAGGACAGAGCAGCACAAGGTCCCACATCGACTGAAGAACATGGAACAACTGGCCCAGTACCTTAAACACCTTTTCCCTCTTTCTCCATATACCTTCTAAATTAGACAAAGAAATTCCCAGCTTGCTGTGGTGAGATAGTCCTTTATTACCCTTTCCCTTTCTGGTGCAGCAGCCAAAAGCGAGGCGGGGTTGAGTCCACGGCTATCAGCCTCTCTTGAAACTCGAGCATCTGGTTCTGTATCTCGTGGCATCCTTTCAAAAGCCCAGCAGGCAGCTGCAGCACACATGTGCAAGGGAAAAGCGCTGCCTGTTAGCTATAATAAGACCACTCACTCTCTGCAGTGCTGTCATGGGGGGATCATTCAATTCCCCATCCAGCCCAATAGTTTTGAAAGCTACTGAAAAGTGGAGGTGCTCAAATTTGTGGGTCCATCATACAACAGCTTCTAATTTGGGGCAGTGAAGCTATGTTTGTGAAGTGGATGCAGTGACTTTGTTAATTCATCTTCTTTATTTTTCTCCTTATGGTTTTGGACATTTTTGGCACATGAGGATCCAGTTTTTGGATAAAGAGGAGAAATTTAGATTAGAAAGAAACTTCCCATGATGAGGGTGGTAAGGCACTGGAACAGAGAAGTTGTGGATGTCCCATCATTAGAAGTCATCAGAGGTGGACTGGATGGAACTTTGAGCAACCTGATCTAGTGGGAGGTGTCCCTTCCATAAGGGACATCCATCCATAAGGGCAAGATAGGTGTGAAAGATCTGTTCTTCTAGTGCAAGCAGGGGCTGAGAGTAGCAGCCTCTTTCGTAGTATTGTTTATCCTGCTAAAAGTCTTTCAAACTCATACATGATAGCAGTCAGGGTGGTGGGTTTGTCTTCAGCAGTGGAGCAAACTGATGGTGCAGAGAGAAACAGGAAAGGAAGCTGTCCCAACCCTTTCTGGAAATATTACTAGTATGGATGCAGGCACTGCGTTCAAAGCTTGTACCTTGAGAAAATTGCTTTCTCCAGGGACAGTCTTGTGCCTTTGTTCTCCCATCCATCAACTTCCTTGTGTTTTTTACATAAACCATAGCATCAGAGGCCCATTGCATCCCCCTCACGCTCCCTCCTATCACCCACCCGCCCTCTCTCACTGCACTCCAGCCAGGGCTGAGAAGCCCACTGCCTCTTCAGGTTGGCATTTCTGCAATACTTTCTGTGAATGATCTGAAGTTTGGACTCAAAATATTGTAAATTTATGGTAAAATATCATAAATACTGCTTCATTCAGGGAGGAAGCTAAGAAATGCAGCTGCAGAAATGATGCTAGGAGTCAAAGTGTTGGGGTTGGACTGAAGAACCTGAATGTGCAGCAAGATTTTGGATGTAAAAGGGCAGAATACACAGAATACACCTGTAAAATCCCAGCATAGGAGTCTAAATTTAGCACTTGTCTTGGAAAAGTGAGAAGCTCCTATCTACTGGGAGCCTGGGCTTTGCATGGCTACCCAGGGTGGGAGTGTGAAAATATGCATCTTGCTGCCTTTCCCCCTTGCCTGCTCTCCCCATCCACATTTCCTCTGCCCTGGGAGGAAGGAGCATACCCAGAGTGCACAAGCAGCCAGGAGGGTGAAGGGAGCTGGAGGAAACCAGCTGCCTGCAAGGAGAAGACCTTTCCTGTTTCCCTTCCCACACATGTACACGTGCAGCGTGGCTCAGAGGAGGATACAGTCAACTTCCAGCTCTGCAGAGGGGTGGGGTTTCCCAGGTTTCTCTGGGGTGACGGAGAAAGTATCCCCTTTGGCTAGCCATCCTCCCAAGGGGGAAAAAAAAAAAACAACATATTTCCCCTCTGAGCAGCAATGCACTTTGCATAATCGATGCTTTAGCATGTGCTTTAGCAGGATCTGGAGTTTGCATTGCCTTTCCAGTACCAAAAAACAAACAAACAAACAAACAAACAAAAAACAATAAACAAACCAAATCCAACAACAATAGGAAGAGCAGAAGACTGAAGGCTGATCTCACTTTCACTGATTTAATTTCAGTGACACCACTAATTTCAGTGACACCAGCCCTGCATTGTGCGGTGGGGAGGCCTCCTGCCTTGCCCTGGTTCCTTTCTCCAGCTGAGCCTCTCACCTCTGGGAAGGCAAAGTGTTGTGTGAAGAATCCAGCTTGCTTTGTTGGGGAAAGAGCACTACAGGTTTGCAAATGCTTAGCACCCAAAGGCAGGAGAGTTTCTTATAAGTGCTAGAACCAATGTAAACAGAGAATTACACTATTACAGCTGCATGTGGTGTTATAATTACCCAAGAATGCAGCTCAGCCACTGGTGCATCATATGCGCCATACTGTCGCCAAATTTGCAGATGTTCAGTCTTACTTTTATTAAGCATGACAATGCCCAGCAGGATCTATTTTCTCTGATTATACTCAAATGGAGAGGAATATTAAAAGGCAGGATAATTAAAAATATATGCCTAAACAAAGGATGTGTCTACATTTCTTTTCCTAGCGCTTTGAAATAGTTCAAATTTCTCGGCTGGCTCATGTATACAGGGAACCAAAAGGATGTCTTAAATTCAGACATATGTCTTCATTCTGTTTAATGTGCCAGAACAAAAACATATCTCGGGACCACCATGAATTGATTTTTTTAAGCGACAACTCAGCAGAGAGGGCTCCTCATCCCATTCTGCCAGACTCTGGGGTGATTTTGCCACTAGAATAAAATGATTTCCTATAGGGGAAAAATATACAGAGCCTATCAGATGTGAGGTGAGAATTTACATGGGACAGGGGGCTGCTTTATGTGAGCTGGTCTTTTAAACACTCAGGAATTAACTCTGTATTATTAAGCATTATTTTTTAATGTAGAATCTCAGAGAAACACGGATGAAAGAATGACAGGAAGAATCAAAACCCAGAGGATGGGAAACATAAAGGTACCAATTCTGCCCAGTTGGGAGAAGGAAAATTAAGTGCATTAGACATGGTAAAGGGAAATTCAGTCCAGGAAATATCTATGTGCACAGAAAATAAGGGCACAAGTTAAACTTTCCAAATCTGTGCATTTTCAGGGAAAGTAAGACACACAGAGGGCTCTGGAGGGGGAGGGCAGAGATGAGCATGCCTGGAAGGATGAGGAGTGATGCGCCAAAGGAGCCGAAGAAGGAATGGGATTTAAAATAGCTTTGGCCCAGTGGGTGGTGCTGGATGTTGCTTGTGGAGTGAGAGGCAAGGCTCTGACTTGCTTTTCATCCACCCCCACCTCAACAATAAGCCACCCCAAACCCAAAAACAACCCCCCGAAATCCAAGCTTTGCTCTATCTGCATGTGTTCACAAATATCCTGCCACCTAAAGGAAGCAGCACAGGAAAAGTTGCCAGAATGAAGGGAAAAAGCAAATCAAAACAAAACCAGAACCCTTCCTAAATTTGTTCACTTCAGCACATTCTTGCAGTGGGTGTGGATGCCTGACAGTGCCGAAGATCCCAATGGAAAGGGAAAGGTAGGGTCAAGCTGTCACTCACTTGACTGTACTACAGGTTTTATAGGATGACCAAACTCAACTGGGATTTTTTTTCTTCAAAAGCAACATCCCTAATAAGTTAGCAACTAATTAATTAATTGGCAATTTATGTACTTAGCAAAACAGGCCTAATGGTTCCATACCCTTGTCCAAGTCTCAGGCTGGCACCTCTGTCCCCAGAGAAGCCACTGGAATGCAGACATGCAGCAAAGATTGATGAAAATGTGAAAAACAGCCCAGAAATACGTTACAGAGCTTGAAGAAGAAGCAGCACCCACATGCTGAAACCCAAGTGCTGACCTTGAAGAACTCCTACCTCTTGTGTTATCTCCAGGGACAGAAACCCCATGGATACCTCGGCCATGATCTCCCTTGGATCAGCAGGGCAAAGTGTCCATGATTTTTCTGGAGATTTTTGGTGTCAAGCAGCCAAGGAGGCCTTAGGCAGGAACAAGGATGCTTCTCACCCCTCCTGCTGCTCCCAGAGGCACTTTGGGGAGTAGGAAGGCTCAGTCATCCCTCTATTTTTTGGTAGGGTCAGATTCAGAATCCAAGAGTTGCTCCTGATGTTGAATGGCTTCTTGTTGATTGAAAATGTTGATTTTTTTTTCTCATGCTCCTTTAAACATGATGCTCTTCATGCCCAAGCTCCCAGTCGTGTTGCCAGTGCACACAGTGTTAGCTGCAGACCCATTTTCTAGCCCCCATAACTAACTAACTAACTAACTAAATAACTAAATAAATAAATAAGAAGGCAATGCAATTTTAACAGGCCTACAATCACTCCCACAGTGCTGTGGCCTCGAGAATCCCGTGGTGCATGCCTTGCTCAGTGCAATACATGTGTGCCATGAAATACATCAGCAGGCCCTCATTCCACCACAAACTCTACTTTAATCCAAGTTTTCTGTTTCTGATAATTTCAAAATTTATACCCCTACAAGCATCCCAGCTGTGATACCCATGGTGATGGCTTTGCACCAGCCTCATTCCTGCAGACCCTTTGGACCATGGGTGACCAGCACCAGGTTTCTGAATGCCTTCCTCTATTCATTCTCACTTCTTCCCATCTAAAAATAACCATTGCTCAGCATAACCTACACTTTATGGGAGCAATTGCAGTATTTAGTGAGAGCAGCAGTGGAAAGCAGTGGAAGGTAGGGCTGTTTTCAGCACTCACTGCAGAGAGGGGTGGGAAGCAGCCTGATATCCAGCAGCAACAGCTGGAACTGCTCTTGCATCTTGGATGGCAAAGCTGTGTAGGATGCTGAGCGCTCCCCCCCCCCCCAGCCAAGGAACAAAGGAAGTAAGGAGAACAGCAGTGAGCAAAAAATAGGTTATGCCAGAAGGAAGTCTGGATTAAGCAGCCAGATTTCCTCTACATAAATCTCGCTGTGAAATGACTCATTAAAACACAAGCTCTTTCCCCTTTGCTTCCAAACACTTCCCTTGCTCAGAGACGTCCCTGGGATGGGGATGAACATCTCCAAAATATTTGCAGGTTCTTCAGGATGGAGCAGTTGGAATTTGAGTGCTCTCGCCTGCAACCACCCACCTCAAGTGGCCCTTGACCTGAGACATCTTCATCTCAGAGCCAGGACCACTGAAGGACCAGGAGAGGTTTCTCATCATTACCCCAAGCAAAGCCATTAAGAGTGCATCTACTTCCTTCACAAGTCTCCTTTTAGTTCCTTTGGCACCTCATTACAAAGATATGGGGATTTTCTTCCTCTTGGGCTTTGTTGAGCCAGTCTGGAAATAATTTGGGTAAGACGGGCTCATTGCCACCTTCCCCAGGTGAGGTGAAGCCATGTCTCCTGGAGGTGCAGAGCACATTTCTCGCAGTGTCACCTTCCTACCTCCATCCTCCAGTTAATACCAGCATGGGCCAATAATTATCTTGGCACACATACATACATACACATATATAGATTCCCTATACTTTTTTTAGATCATATTTGTTTGTACACACTCAGTATATGAGATCAAGGAGAAAAAAAAAAAAAAAAAAAAAAAAGCACCAAACCAAATACAGCCCTTCATGCTTTGTTTTCTCCCACAATCGTTAAGTGTTAAACCAACATCTGGATGCTCTATAAATGTGTTATTTAAGGAGAGAGAGTTCCCCAGAAGTGTTTATTTGCAATGTCTTCGTCCCTGTGGCAAAGTGGCTTTTTGACGTGAGGCTCTTTGGCAGCTCATTGCATTGAAGTGACTCTTTTGTAGTCTCGGTGTCTGTACAAGTGCCAGAGCCAGAAGATTACCACATTAAAAATACACGTCAGCCTCATTAAGGAGCAGTGTCTAGCAACATCCGGCGGGGAGCTCGCGGGTGGAAGGCTGGATTTAAAGGCAGGATTCGCTCATGCAGACAGGGAGGGAGCTCATGGCAACTCCAGCACCATATTCCCTCTCCCTTTTTTTGCAGTGGCTTTCTCAACACTGAAGGCAGTGGATGGGCAGTGAGAAGGTGTGTGCAGAATGCAGAAGGGAGGTTTTAGCTGCTTGTGTCCAGTACAATGATCTAGGGAAATCTGCTGAGTCATTCTGGTTGGTGTCAGGTCCACTCACATGGCAGCTTTGAGTGACCTTGAAGGCCCTCAAAGATGGCCAGCAACCATCTTCAGCGAGGCACTATGCAAATTGCACTCAAATAGCACAAAAAGGAGCATGTCCTTCCACATCTGCCTTCAAGTGCTGTGCTTCATTGTCTTACGGAGGAGGAGAAGAGCCATGACGTGCTCCTCAAACCTGGGAAGTGGCTCTGGTGCACGCAACCTGCCTCATATGAGCACGGAGGGAGCTTAGAAGATGTCTTCTGGACAAGGAAGGCAGTAATTCAACTGTACATCATTTTAAATCAATTGACAAGCTAAAGAAGATCGTGCAAATGCATTGCACCTATCCTCACATGTTGAAGCAATGTTAGACTTGAAGCCAGACAGACTGCTGGGAAAAAAGGAAATGAGTCACATGGAAGAAACCAAACCCAATCACATTGCTGTGAACATGACTCCAGCTTGAATTTTGCATGTAACTTGAAATATATGGCTATATTTTCTAATGCAGAGATTAAAACTAATTGAAAACACACCAGCTTCATTACACTGAAGCTGGGTGGCAAGGGAAAATACGGCACGTTCAAGAAAAAAGCTGCTGCTTATAGGACATGAGACACTGCCATCTTTGGTCAGTGATACTTCACTGAAAAGCCTATGGAGGAAGCAAAGTGAACAGCAAATTGCAAACCTTTATAAAAGTGTATTAAAATAAGCTTGAGTGTCCGCTTTAATCCATCACTCAGACACCAGTGGGCTTTGGATCACATCACCTCACTGTGTGCCAGAGAAGATCTGCTCTCTGCCTTCTGCTGCCAGCAATGCAAGACAGGGAAGCACTTTGTCAGCTTGCCCTGTCTTTCCAGGAAAAGTTGCAGTTTGTACAACAGGCGTAGTTTGTACTGCAAATAACAATAATAATAATAATAACAAATAACCTCTCCTTAATTAGTCTTAGGCCAAGGGAATAAATTGCACAGCATCAGGGCTTGTGCAAAACATGCTTTTAATTATCTCCTGTGCAGACCATATCCAAGCTCTGGAGAGAAATTAAGAAAGGAAGGAGTTTTGTGTGAGCAGATTTTGTTTGTTTGTTTGTTTGTTTGTTTTTAATTTGGAAGCATATGGGAAAGCACATCTTTTTGCAATACTACTATCATATATTATAAAGCAGTGTAGCTACAACCAGATGTGCTGCAGGGAAAGGATTCCTGTCATCAGTTCTTCTCTCTTGGCATCATTAACTCTATGGGGAACCTGGGAAAATCAGCCTGACAGAGAAAACGCTGGTCTTTCTGAGTGCCCACTGCTCTGTCCTGTTGGATTTCCTTCATAAAACCCTACAGCTTGTCAAGGGTGGTTGGTACGAACACACCTTGCATTGCGTTAGCTCTGCTGGATGCAGCACCTGAATTGTAGAGTCTTTATTATAACAAATTGTTGGGTATTTGACAACACACACCAAAGTTTGGTCCTTTGCACTAAGAAAGCTGGGAGCAGCTTGAAAAGTGGCCCTAGCAATATCTTTCTTCTGTTTACAGGTTTAATAAAGCCAAATGAGAATTAATATGCACTTTTACTTTTCTTTTTTTTTTTTTTTAATATTATTTTAAAAACCAACACCATGTAAGATGTACTTTTGCAGTTTTGAGAGGAAAGCCCTCAAAAAAAATTAGCAAAAGGCTTATGTCTATTAAGGGGGATGTCACTTTCCTTCAGGATTTTTAGGTTATCTCTAACAATCCAACAAGGAAAGAAAATTTCATTCTACCATCCTAATGACTTAGTACTAAGATATTTCTATCATAGTTAGCTATCCCAAACCCCCTGCATATCCTGACATTTATTAAACTGCATCCAAGCGTATATGGAAAATCAGTCCACTGTCTACCTCTCCTACAAAGCCTTCTGATAAATTTTCTGATGTGCTTCCCATTTTGCCTTAATACTCGAGTGCACTCATTTCAACAGGATAATGAAATGAGTGCACTCATTTCAACAGGACATACATATGTCAAAACCACAGTAAATGACATGGAAAAAAATAATGCATTCCCTTGCTCTAGGAGTGATACTTCAACTCAGCTCATATTTCTTTTTCCCCTGGAAATAGTGAAGAAAAAAAAAAATAGACTCAGGCTCAGCTTTGCCTGTATTACTGGTGATAAAAGAAGTCAATGAGCCTGTAACTGTAGAGCATGCATTTCATTGCTGCAAAAAATAACTTGCCAAAAAAATTGAGTCACTTTTATTAAATTTCTCCTGTGTTCATTTGCCTGAACTGTTACGACATGCTTACACTACCTCCACCATACAGGCAGCATTTAAGAGATGTGAGCCATCATCTTGCAAATTTACTCACCCAACCCATCAAGTTGCAACAGTCCATGGCTATTAGCTTCTCTGCCTCCTCCTCCAGGTGGTCCCTGATCCTTTAGCACTGTGGCATCACTTAAGTAGACTCACGTCTTTGAAGACTCTTTCTCCTATGTGGACCCTATATGTTATTTTGCATTATTTGCATGAGGATAAGCATGGCCAGAGTTTCAAGTGCTGGGATTTTCCAGCTCTTTAATGGGAACAAGAAGATGCAACCACGGGTAGCAGTTTGGAAACCACAAGGTTAGTGAGAGGAGCCAAAACATGCCATGCTTGGGACAATACTGGCTTTTTTGGCCAGGCTTACTTTCCATTGCCTGTCATGATTAAACCAGTACTTACGTATACATTTTTCTTAATGTTAATGTTGGAGCAAAATATTAAGCATCCATGGTCTACCACAGTTTGGAAAGAATTTTAAGGCAAACACAACTTCTTGGTAAAATCATGTTTTCATGCATGGTGAGTTAAGAAAGTCTTGAAAGACTGACTCAGCCCTTGCACCTCTTTGGGGCACTATTCCTCAAACTTCATGGCTTTGCTGCAGCAATTTATTTTTCTGAATTTTACTTTGATTGACTTTTAAATAAAGACCACAGAGTAGCTGCTGCCAAGCTCTCAGGACTCCCCTACCCGCAGTTCTCAGCTGCCAAATCCTTGGTCTCCTATCCAGTGAATGTGTAGTGACTTTGTGAGGGCAAAATGAAACTTGGAGTCATGGCTAGTGCCAGTTAACATGTTTCAAACAACCAGAAGCAGCTTCTAGTTTCTTTCAGGCTATTGCTTCAGCTGTTTCTCATGTTATGTACTGTCCTCAAAGACAGGAGGTAGTGCCATTATGGATTTCTGAGCCCCTCCAAGCTAAACTATTTGGAGTATCTTTCATTTTCTATCAGCTTGGGTCATGGTGTGACTGATTTTATATATTTATTGCTAAGGTCATGATTTCCCTCTTTTATAGGTGTTTTATCACACCAGACGTAAAGCCTGCTTCTCCTGGGCTTTGAGGATCTTCATGCTTCCAGAGCTGGAGAACCCAGTCAATGCTCAACCAACTTTTTGGGCTATTTTTTTGAAAGTCCAGAGCTTTGTATTGGGTGATATCAAAAGCTTCCACGGATTATGTGTCTCTCACAGCCTCAGTAAACACTAATGTTTCTAATACCTTGCCCGGGTCCTGGGCTCATGGTGCAACATTCAAAGACACCCTTCACACTGTCCTGCGGCTCAGGTTAGGGGTGGGCAAACTCTGCAGTGTTTGAGGTTTTGTGAATTTGGCAAAGCCTGCTTCAGGTTCATGGAGTTTGCTTGCTAATTTAGGGCAAAAAAAGTGTATTTCACCACCATTTGAAATCATATTGTTTTCATCCAAGGTACACAGTTTACGAAAAAACAAACATATTTTTCTACCTCAGGGAAAGCAGAACACCTCACAGAGTTCACAGCAGCACAAATAGGTGCTCTATTTATTGACTTATGTATATATAGTTTCCCCCACACTTTCTAAAGTATCTGCCTGTTTTTCACTTCATGCATTCTCTAGTTTTTTTTTCCCTCTTCCCCCCTTCTCCCCCCCTTGCTTTTCATGATTTAAGTGAAACACAAAGCTAACCCCATTTTGCTTTTGGTGTGTTGGTGTGACTGAGTGAATTGTAGCTCTGGGGAGCTGTCATTATCCTTCACTATCTTCTTTCATCCCCCAAATATTCCAGTTAAATTAAAATAAACTCACATGCCTGAGAGCCGCATTGCACAAAGACAAATGGAGAAAATAGGCTTGCTAAGCTTTTTATGGGTGCATCTTTTTACTCAACATCTCCATGGAAAAAGTGAAAATGCATCAAGATCCCTGGGTTCAGGCAGAACCGTCTCAGTTTGCCCCATTGGTTTTCCATCGATAGTTCTCCAGGTTTGAGAGGTGGCATTGCAAGCCCTGAAGGCAACCGGAGGGGCTCTAAAACCTGTCCTTAACCAGTGGCAGATCCCAGCATCAGCCATTCATCGAGGCAAATGTCACGCACAAATCATAAGCCTCTTCAGGGTCTGGAAGGCATCAGGACTGCACCGGGGATCACGGCCGCACTGATTTGGTGGTGGAGATGGCCCCATCCTGCAGCCCTGGAGGGCAGCAGTCACCCCGATGGGGGCTGGGGTAACAGGTACCCACATATTTCTATGCAAGGTTTGCAATCAAAGGATTTGCCACGTTTCTTCAGAAGGGAAGCTGCTCCAGTTGTGAGATGGGGGGATGGTTCACAGCTTTATTTAGGCGCCGCTGTTTTCACAGTTAGTTCTGCAAGCAATATATCATCTCCCAGCTTAGATAGGGCTACATCCCCTCACATGAAGCATCTCTGTTCGCCTCACTTCATGTTTTTGCCTGTTGATGGGAGCAGAAAGCAATTAAGCCAGAGAGAGGGTGGGAGCATTTTGTTCCTTTTCCTCTTCAAACTTATTTGTCTTCCTGATCTGACCAGTTACATCGTGTGCTGTGATCTTGTTGCTGATCGGAGCTCCAGCTGCTTGCAGAAAACTGTGCCCTTTCTTCAGAAGATAATAGGTACCAGACCCCAGTGTCTGCTGAAAAGAGGAGAGAAACTGCTGTCGGCTTCCCAGGCTGAAAACCCTGGTACAGCACAGGGCAGCATGGACAGCACTGACTTCCCAGTGCTACATGGAAAATTAAGACATGCCTCAGGTTTGGCATCCAGCTTACAGTAAGCCAACTGCAGCTATGCTTCCTTTAATCATTTTAATTACTGCTTTTGGAAGAGAACGGGTATAATGAGCGCTTATGCCTAAGCCTTACCAACACTTTACCTAGTGGTTCATGTTTCCAGTGATTTCAGTGTTGCAGAAGAGCAAAGTGGCTGCTAAAGGAGATGGGGGAACAAAGATTCCTGTTAGCCAAGATGACAGAATGTCCTTGGAGCTGGTATGAGGTAGAAAGGTCCTTTTGAGAGAAAAACTGAAGCATTACCAAAAAAAGTGGGAGAAAAAAACACAACACCATGTTATTCTAGTTCTTTCAATTGCTATTAATTGTTTGGATGCATTCAAAAATACTTTTTGGCTGGGGAAAAAAGTTTCTGACCACAGTGGGTTTTTTTTGCCTTTTTTTTTTTCTTTTCTTCTTTCTTTCTAATAGTGTTTTCACAAATATGACACCATCCCAGCTTCTTTGAGACTATTTCCGACTGATCCCTCCACTCTGGAAACAGACAAAATGTACTTCTTTTCTCCCATGTTCTTAATGAGCAGATTGGGTGAGAGCTGGCAGAAATACAAAGGAATATAGAAATATGCTGTAGGAAATGTGAGGAGCCTGTAGCCTGATGCCTCCACACATCTCCCTGCATGCTGGCCTTCCTGTGTGCAGGCAGCAGAGAACATAACATGTTTCTTCAGCCAGCCTTCAAGTGTGCCAATAAAACATCAGTGGTGTCATTGTACCTTTCTTCCACATCACTGGAGAATGTTTATATTTATATGTATGTATGTACATATATACATTCCTAGTTCCAGTGTAATTCACCTTCAGGAAAGATAAATGTACATTCTCAAGTTGCAGAGTTTAAGAAAAAATAACAACTGTTAGAGCTTTGCAATAAGAAAACATGTTTCCTCCTTAGAAACATGATGTGAATCTTCCTCCACTATAGCAAGAGCAGAAAGACATGCCAGGTTCAGTGAGCACCCTCACCCCCCACCTTGATTTTTAAGCATAAAGATGAATTTTTTTGCTGTTTCCCATCAGTAACTTCCTTCTCCAGTACATCCCTACTGTCTTAGTTGGAGAACAAGCCCCCTCCACAGGACGTTCTTTCATCATTTCCCAAAAACTATGTTTCTGAAGAGAGACAAGTTTTGGCATTCCATGCATTGGCATTCAGACAACAGCATTTGGTCAGATCAGTTGCTGATATCGCAGCTGGTTCTGTGGTTTCTGTCTGCTGGAGAAAACAAGAAGATGACCCCCAGTTGAAGGTACACAAAGTCCAATCCAACTTTAACAGGAATTAACCCAGACATTGCTTTAGCTGCTCCTGTACAACTTTAAGTTTGCTTTATAACCCAAGGCCCTTTTCCCACAGCTATGATTATTTGTCGTGGTTCATTACTATCTCTGCCCCATACATGATACAAGTAACTTAATTACAGATCAAGACTTTGTATCATTAGCAGTTTTTGCATTTAGTGCTGAGAAAGACTCAAGTGAAGAGCTGCTTTCTGTGACCTCTCATAAATAAAGGACCATTATAATTAACCCCCCAGCCTTGATTTATACTGGCTGTTTGCTCAGGCTGCCAGGATTGAGCCTCTTAATACGTATTGTTGCCAGGCAATTTTGGTGGAGGTTGATCTAGTTTAATCAAAGACTTGTTGCTTCTAATAAATTTTAGAAAAGTAGCATGAAACAAAAAACTATCCTGTCCAAATAGATTTCTCCTACTCTTCATGTTTGGTCCAGTCGTGGATTATTAATTGCTATGACTGTGATATGCTTTGATTTATTTAAATCAAAGCATGCCTCTTTGGCTTCAGTTGCTCTCAGTTTAACTCTGAATAGACACTGATACAAGGCTTAATGATATAAAGAACATCTGGTTTTCATAAATGACATCCGGAGATGTATGGGACTACTGAATGCAGAAACTCCCAAAATATCTGCAGGTTACACACACACATTTATTTTGCTTACAATACCAATAGCAAAACAAAAGAATTTATGAAGATCTGTGCATAAGCACGCGGATGTTTTAAGAACCAAAAAATGGTCTCTTACAAGAATTAATTAAATAAACACCAAGGAGGGTGAGTCTCACACATACAAAGTCCCCGGATACTACTCTGATCCTGTAAAGAACCTTAAGTACATATAATTAGGGCTATATTAAAAAGAGACAGAATTGTTGATACTTCCTGCTCAAGTGGCTACTGTGAAAATCAAATTCCAAACCCACAAAATTACCTATAATGCCCTGACACATTACTCTCTGTAAGCAGGAACCCTGGGCAGTATTTTCCTGCGCTGTCTCTACAGCCTTGGTCTGGAGGCAGGACATGTTCCCCATACCATCTGCAAAGCACAGCAAGCTGGGCTGCTCTGAACAGTGGACAGGGCACATTTCTCTTCTAAATATCAATAAATGGCACCCTACTATTTCAGCTTTCTGCAGACTGAGAGGGAGTACTCATGACAAGGTACCTCCCATACTTCAGTGATCCTTCCCCTCTGCAACATGCCTTTGGCTTCCCCAGCATGCTATGGATTTCCCCCGCTGGAACATGTTTTGAAGGCAGGACTGGCATTAAGGTTTTGGTTTGGCTCTTGCCATTTTAACCCCTGGCGTTAAAACCTGCTGGTTCTTGCTAATGATATTGGAGGGGAGCCCATGTTCAGGGCTAAATGTGGCGTCATGGTTTTGGTTCCACCTTTAACAATATTTTTCTTATCTCGGTATGTTGCAAAATGGTAACTAGGACCCACAAGACTGGTGAGTAAACTTGACTTAAAACACTTTGACATTCCTCTCAACCTCATCAGTCATTTTCTTTGCTTTATAGGTAATTGACTTAGAAGAAAATCTATCAAAAAGCCTAGTCAGCATTGGATTTTAGAAGTCTGAATATGAAGGTTTAGCTCATGAAAGGTTGTTGGCATGGAATTTCCAAATCACAGTGTTATTTCCTTTTTCCTGGGTCTCCTGGGCCCGGGGGATAGTCACTGAGGATAACGTAACTCAAAACCTCCCTATTGTCAAAGGCAGAGGAAAAATGCAGAAAGTGGGAGACTTCGTAGAAGCCTTCTGTATGGTGTAGGCCAAGAATGAAGTTTTTGGCTAAACAGAAACAACTCCCTTAATTTCCAGGGCACCATCAATACATGATAAGGATCCCAGCAGCTGGACAGAAAAGTCCTGTAGGATAATGTTTGCACTACACAAAGGCAAAGGCTGCAAGGAGAATTAAGATATGCCATGGGGTCCACCACCATCCATCCTATCCTCCCTTAAGTTGTGGAGCCTCGGTCAAACCAGTTGACCAGATCAGTTCCTGGAGAGCTATTATAATTTGGACAGCATCAGATTCTCTGCAAATAGTTTAGTCTCTGAACTAATTATCCTCTTTTATGAAGTTATAAATGCTATTAAAAGAGGAGCTAAATTAAGAGCTGGAGAATGTAGAATTAGTTTTTGTTGAAGTCCATGCCAATATATCACCTTCTAGGTCTGGATGTGATTTGTAACTTGCAGGTCATATCCAAAAACATAGTGTTTAGAGACATACCGGAATTAAAAAGGCAGAGAATTTGTTTCGCAGGCCCTGGGATAAGGGAAATTGCAGTATCCATGGTTTGCCAATGCCCAAGATAAAAGCAGCTGTCAGCCTGGTATAGAGCTGTCAACCCAAGCTTTGCTTTACAGTCTACAACCTATTCCCTGTTGTCCCATGTCTGATGCTGGAATGACTTCAAAAGCACACCTGAGGACCTGAGTTACAAACACAATTAGTAAGTAAAAGGGAATCAGGCCATAAAGATACATAACAATGAATTTCTGTTGAGATGTTTTTACAACGTCTCTTTAAAACATTACAAGTATAAGCATTTAAGTATTTCTCCCTACCCACACACTAAAAAAACTCAGCAACATTGGTAAAGGGCAAGGCTTTACCACTTGAGGACAGCTAAAGGACCAGCATTAGAGTGCTGTATTGCTTCTGCCCAGCTTTGAGCATGTTCTCAAATATTTGATGCCTGTTGCTGAGAAGTAGAAATGTGTCAGGACACAAATGTGTCAAATGTCAGGCCATGTGATTTTACATGTTTGACCAATAATGGTGCAAAGGAGTTGGATTTGCACCTTCAAACCATTTAGAAAACACGCTGTACTTTAGAAGACAAAAAAAGGAGAGAGCCCTCTTTACTCAGGAGTGACTGAAGTTGCTGCCAAGGTGAGGGACTCAGAAAACAGCGCTGCAAAGGCAATGGTGGCTTATGGTCATAGTGAGTGGTTGGATTGTGGTGGCATTATCCTAGACAGGGAGGCTTCAAGTCAGTAGGAAATGCCACCTGTAAAACCCTGAAGCCCAGGAATTGTCCAGCAGAAGATCACGATCTTTGAGAAGATACCAAGCTTTTGTGTGGGGGCAGCCCCAGACCCAATAACCTCTTTTGGGCATCACCTAGCACTGTCCACCTGACCTGGGGACAGGATTCTCATTAACTTCCCCTCTGGAGGGGGGAACAAAACCCTTCCCTGACTTTGAAGACAAGCCTGTGATCATGGCTATTTGCACGTTTTCTAGATGTACATATTCAAAGGGATTTATCCCAACACAACCCCTGAATCCCAAAGACTAAGACAAGCTTATCTCAAACCTTTCAACCTATTCCCATTATTTCATTGTTTGGAGGTATTTATAAAGGTGGGTACAGAGTCACACCAGTGAAAGCTTAAGTGAAATCACTTAATGCTCTTCCTGCAAATGGGAAAAGAAGGTTTTGAACCCTAGCTTATTCCCTTTGCTGAGGGATTGTTTAGGTAAGTAAGGATTGTCCAGGATAACCAAACTAGCTAAGTGCATGCTTACATAAGTGCTTTGCTCAGTCAGAGACTTAATGGACTCAGCAGCCCTAAAGCTATTTAACCCTTTAGTATATTAAAGCTAAGGTTGTGAGCTGTACCTGCCAAGAACAAGATAGCAGTAGTGAACAAACAGATGCCACTGCTTGCTGGGCCAAAGCCCCAGGAAATGGGCTACAGCAGTCCAGATGACCAACTTCTAATTGGGTTTGTGTGGCAGCACAAAAGATCATTAATTATTTCAGCAGTGGTCACCGAAGGGCATGCTTTGAGCTCGAAACCAGTGCTACCCATTTGGTTAGAGAGCTGGGAGCTGCCCTCTATAAATACAGTGCAGTGCCACCCACACAAGGTCTTTCAAAAAGATTTTTGTATGAGGGGCCCTGACAGTTGTATGTCTGATGCTGTGAGGAGTCATGAGCCCCTCCTGAAAGCAGAAGCTTCAGCTCTTTTGACATTCTCAGGGTGTATTTATGTTCTTATTTCCCCTGGAAAACAGGCTTAAAATCCTGTTTGTAAATCAGATATCTTTTTCATACATCCCTTGACCAACTACTGTGCCTGTATTAAGCTAAAACACCCTCAGGCAGAAAAATACAGCAGTAGTATAGAATATACTTTCACTGGTACAATCAAAATGAACAGGGAAATCCACTGTCTTACTGTTGTTACTACATGTACAAAAAAAATAGGAAAGACTAGAGGTCACCAAGATCAGTTCTTGGGGGAGGTGAGACAAACTGAATGCTGCATTTCTTAATTCTGCTTATTGTCTCAAAACAAGTCTTGAGAACAAACTCTCAGAGGAGATTAGAAAGGCAAAATGATAGTTATGTTAGACTTAAGTGTTCAGAACTAGACACATTTTTATAAATACAAGTTCTTTCTCTATACGTGTATAAATGAGTACGCATTTGGCTAGGCATCATGATAAACAGGTCTGTGTGCTGTGTAAGTACTGTCTAGCAACAGCTGAAACACTGGCATATTATTGACACTGTTTTGGTCACAAATCCAAAACATAACACCATACAAGTTTTTATGAATAAAATGAGCTCCAGCCCAGCCAAAGCCAGTACAATCTCTACCCTTTATTCCATACCATTTACATCATGCTTAGGTCCCACACTATCCAATACATCCTTAGTAACCAACACCCAGCTTCCCACCTTTGATATAAACACAGATATCATTCCCTTAGCCTATGTGCCTGCAACATGGCCATAAAATGCCCTTTGAGTCCATCAATGGGGTCTATCTGTGATGGTGGTCACTCAGGACAGGGGAGACGGTGTTTGGTGTGGAGTTACTGGGCACCAAAGCCAGCTCAGGCTGTGTCACTGCTGCACTTCCATGACTTCTTGTGAGAGTTGCCCTCTGTTGTTTCAAGCATTTCCTGCTACACTACTTCCTGTAACAAACAACTCAGATCACACATTACAATAATTTAATGGTATCTCCATCCACTACAGTCCCTTTGGGCCAGATTATAGGATTTTACTTTGCAAAGATGTCCTACCCTTGCCTAGCTTGGCTGGTGGTGAGTCATTCCTGATATACTACGTCCTATAACATACCATGGGTATACTTCCTATAACAGCCATGGGTTGCAGCAGTTTATAGGGATAGCCATGACAATTTTCACTCCTTATCCCTTTGGACCTGTCCATAGGCTTGAACATTGAACTCCTCCCTTTGCCCTGGTTCAGCATGATATTATCTACAGGTTGCAGTCCCTTTGTGGTGTACCTGCTGGGATGTGGACCTGTCTGTGGTGTACCTGCTCTGGTGTGGTCTTATCCATGAGGCACAGTCCCTTCAGAATTGTACCTGTTCTGTTGTGGCCTGTTCTGGTCACAAATCCAAAATACAGCACCATATGAGCTACTATGAAGAAAATTAACTCAATTCCAGGCAAAACCGGTAGACTCCTTCTCTGATTAAATGACTGGCTTGATAAACAAGGGAAGAGCAGTGGATATTTATAGTCTGCCTTCACTTCAGTAAGGCTTTCAACACTGTCTCCCACAGAATCATTGTCGACATGCTTTTGCAGCATGGGCTGAATGAGCAGACAGTGAAGTGAATGGAAATGCAAGCCAGGCTCTTCTCAGTGGTGCCCAGTGCCAGGAAAACAGGCAACAGGGACAGACTGAAACACAGGATGTTCCCTCTGAACATCAGGAAACACTCCCATACTTATGAGGGTGACTAAGCACTGACACAGGTTGCCCAGAGATGTTGTGGCATCTTAGAGACACTCAAAAGCCATCTGGACATAATCCTGGGCAACACAGGTGGCCCTGCTTGAGCAGTGAGGCTTCATGAAGTGGTCTCCAGCAGTCCCTACCCACCTCAACCATTCTGTGACTAGAGTCCATCCTGAAAAGGACAGAACTGAAACATTTTCACCAAGCGACATGAATATGCTGTTCCCATTCTATCATTCCACAATTTCCAGTTATTAAGTATTTGACTTTACAAATGATGAGCACAACATTTAAGAGTATCTCACGTTGGAGAAATTTTAAGACATTTCTATTTCTTCAAGTAGAAATCTCATGTTGGATTTGCTCTTTCCCATGTGGACCTATAATAGGATAAAAACAATAGTCAAAGGCCTACCATCATACTTCCAGAATACAAAATATTGCTGGAAAGGAACCACAGCCTAGAAAGGGTGTGGGATATTGTTTATTGCTTATAATGAAAAAGGTAATAAAAAATATTCAGATCAAACAGAACATGCAGAACCAACATTCTTACATCTTCTCTCTGCTGCCATGTATTAGATGAATGAGAGGAGAGCACTGCCTTTCGTGTAGTTTGACTTTAGCATGTATTGGGTGTCTATGTTCAGGAGTTGGCAATTTGTGTATGATGCCAAAGTGTGAAAAGGCTAGGACAGACTGGGAAGCAGCTCTTCTGACAAGAAGCTTAGGATGCTGCCGGACAAGAAGTGGAGTCTGAGTTGAGCTTACATTAGCACCTAAATTTTTCCATGAGCCTATGGATGTATGCAGTTTTAGGGTTCATTCTACAGTCCATATTCTGAGATCATAAAACAGTTGTAGATGACATATGCTATATACAATACAATAAAGACAATAACATCAAGAAATGGGCCTCACTATATGATGTTGAGCGGCTACTTGAAAAAAAGCACATTTATGACTTTCTTATAGCATAACGTGCTTAATCAGATTGCCTTGGTCTTGGGAAGCCAAGTTTACAACCATATACAGTGTGACAGTGCATATTCAATAGCTTGGTCCTGATTTACCTTTTTTCCCCTACAGAGTCTTCTTCCAGAGCACAGCTCTCCACAGCTCCTTATCTCAGTAGCAAACAAGGAACTATAATAGATTTATTCCCTAGGATGTAAGATAAAGAAACAGAAGAAAATAATTTTCTTAAGGTAGAATGCCACAGCAAGGAGGTGTGGACACTGGTGTGGGACTGGAGGGAGAGGCAGCAGAGCAAGTGCAGCAGCTTGGGCACCTGGTCTGCAGGGTCAGCAGCGAGTCCTACAGCAAGTCCCTGGGTTGGGTCCGTGTTGGAGTAAGGAAGAGGTCTCCAGACACACACGTGACCAGGCAGAGAAATGACAAGTGCTTCCACTACAATGTCAGCTCTCTTCAGTGTGTTTAGTGGCACAGATCTGTCCGCCAGGCTGTAAATATCTGGGGTAAGGTATCTGTGGTCTCTCCATCTGTATAATACCCGGCAGTGTTCAGTGATGGAGCTGCTGCCCAAAGCTGTACAGTTGATAAACAAACCTGCTGCAGCTGTATTTGCAAAGTGAAAATTTACTGATGGCACTGCTAGAATGAAATAGGGTGAGATGGGTGGACCTTAACACAGAGAGCATTTGGAGTCTGCACTTTATTTGATCTTTCTCTTGATTTTCTTTTAGCACGATGTCTTTCTAGGAGCTTTTTTTTTTTTTTTTTTTTTTTTTTTTTTTTTTTTTTTTCCTCTATTGTACTTAAGGCTCTGATCTATCACTCTGACCAGGTGTCAAGCAGGTGCTGTTAAATTTCACAGAAGGTTTGCAGTCCTGGCCCACTACAGCTCAATCTTAGCACAGTGTATATAGCCTATATAAATACATAGAGTTCAGAGACAAGGAAATTCAGGAAAAAGGTGGGGACTAGCACCTGTGTCTGTATTGATTAGCCCAAGGCATTGTGTATTATCAGTCAAGCAAGTGTCTGAAAGGTGCTAAGCAAGCTGAGATCACTTGACAGCTTCACTAGCCTCATCTGCTCTTTTCAAGACGATATGAAAGCCATCTGATGGAACACAAGTCTATGTCAGAGAAGATAGGCATGTGTTCATGTCAGCTCTGTCTACCTTTTGTTCTCAGCAGGTCGATGGCCTCACATGTGTGCAGGCACCACAAACTGATGGTCACCTCAACAGCCCATGATGCAAACACACGGTTGCAGATGCAGTGACGTGAAGCTCTTGTTTGGCTTACATTTTACTAAAAGACATTAAAAAATAAATAAATCAGCAAGCATCAAGTGAATGTGACAGCCAATGGAATGTGACTACTTACCATCAGTGATTTGTCTTAGCAGAGGTCCTTGCAACTCAACAGCATCTGCTGATAAATATTGCCCAGGGTGATATGTGAGGAATGAAGGAGGGCATTGGTATCCCACCATGACTGCCACAGCCTGGGCTGTGCCTGCTCACGTGCCACAACCAGCAGCCTACCCCTCAGGAAAAGCTAGGTGCACTGCAGGGGCCCCGATAGCAGAAACAAAAGGGGTTTTATAGATTAACTTCACAAAGTACACCACTGCATGGCTTTCATGCCATGCAGGCAGACAGAGGCACAGCGAAGTGAGTTTCAAAGGGTACAAGAGTCACCAAACACAGGGTGTTGGGAGCATGGGGTGTGCAAGCAGCGCAGGTGGCTCTGGCCATGGGCCAGGTGAGCACATGGAACTTTGCAGAGGGCAGCTGACTTTGTTCTGATTATTTCATCAGAGAGTGGAGGCTGTGGCACCTGGTGCCTTCATCCTATGAGGGGGTGGGATGTCCTTGACCCCAGGAGAGAATAAAAGGGTGATTTTCAGTACTCTGGGGGCTTTTTTGTGTCAGTTTGGTTTGAGGGATTGGCAGGGAGGAGGGCTTTATGGCAGGTGATAATCAGGGCAGGGGACAACAAGCTGGCTGTTGGCACTGGGGATGGCTGTGGAGGTGCCCCATGGTGAGAAGGTGCCAGGCTCAGGGCTCCTGCTTTGGGCTTGACACTAAGATGTCTCTGATGTCCAGCATGCCATGGAAAGCCTGGAGCACGTAGGAGTAACACAACCCCAATGAACAGGGGTGGCAGATCAGACTGCCTCCAGTGCCTGAGGAGGACAGGTATTAAGGGAAGGGGTGAAGGTACACCTAACAGGTGCAGTGGGGCTCCTGAACCTGGTAGAAGGAGGATGAATTTAGCTGTGAAACTGCTTTTTTTTTTTTTTTTTCCTTAAAAAGAAAAAAAGCCTACTCACCTAATGCTGAGTTCTGAAAACATCCAAGAGCTAACCAACACTGACAGCTTTATGAAACCACAGCTCAATTTACACCACCAACCAATTACCAAACTTCTAGGACTTTCTGTCACAGGCAGTGGAGAGGTACAGCATCAAGAGATCCAAAAAGGGGCTAAATAACTTTGTGATCAATTAATTCATCTCCCCAGACACTGTGGATGGACCTTAAATGTGGCCATAAGGAGGACCTCCACGGTCCACTGCACTCTGATGGGTTGCCGATGTGAGCAGGGTGTTTTTCTATGTTTCAAAAGGGACTCCCAAAGGTGCTTTTATCTTTAATGAGAAAAATGGCAAAGCAGAGTGAACGTGAGCCCAGTTACTCCTGTACCTTTTCAGGTCAAAGCAAAGCCCTGTCTGGACTCAGTAGTAATCTCTGACAGCAGTTGACAGCAGACACTGTTCTACTTGGTTCTGGCAAACTCCTTTCAGTAAATTTATGCATAATAAGTGTGATACCTGAGCTCTGAATTGAGAATCCTGCTGTACATGTGATGAACCGCTGGGAGCATGTTGTCTTAGATTATTTAGAGCTACATATTGTAATGGGAACCTCTGAATGCACAAGGCAAGTTTTGTTGATGGAGCTGAACATGGATCATCTATGTAGTGAACTGTAAGTTGTTGCATAAACTTGTGCTTCTAGGTGCTTTCTGTAGATGCTAATTAAACCCTAGAAATCTAATTGTGCATTACAAGAGCTGTATCACTGTACCAATAATTAATTCCATATGCATTAGCAGGCTTAGAGAAGGGTGTCAGTAGAAGCATGTAGAAATCCAACAGCAGTACTATCTTGAATTTTTCTCTAAAAATGAGAAAGAGTTGTCATGACCGCTTGTTCTGTGGGCTGTGACCTTTACAGTGATCATAAATCAATTAATTGTTGTCTTTTTTATCTGAGAAAAAAAAATAAACTAAGTAACACTCCTAAGAAAATATGGGTAGCTTCCTTTAGTGTTGGAAATTACAATACAGACTTCCTTATTAAATCATCTGGTTCCTTTTTTCTTTTTAGTAATATGTGCACAACAACATGACAGTCATAAAGTGGCATGGCACTTAAAGAACCATTTAAGTCCATTTTCTACTTCTTGGTTATATTAAATAAGATAAATTAATGGCAGCTCCACTACCTATAATTCCTGTAACTGCTCTGAATTAGCTCATGAACGATAATTATCAATTCTCAGGACAGCCTTGAGGAACATGGAAATACAATGTGCAGCATATGAAATACTTGAACATGCCTTGACAGTTTCTTGCAGATATTCTGGAACCTATGTTTCTTTAATGTTAATTTGCATACACATAACAAACATAATATTTTCTTTATTTGAAATAAAAAAGTTCCTTGGGCTTCAACTGAGCCAGATTGTCAGCTCACTTCTTGTGTAAGTCTATGGTATATTTGGTGGAGCTTGTAATTCACAGGGGGACATCAGGAAAACTTTAATGTTTTCTTGACATTTCACCACAAATGTGTTAAAGCAAGTACAAAAGCTGTCCCTTCCCTCCCTGCTGATGCCCTCACATTAGATATGATGGCATGGAATAGCATATGGGCTGACAGGCTGCCAAATGCCCATATGTGATATTCTGTAGGACTGCTGAACCACTGTAGTTCATTATGTGCTGGTACATTGCACTGACCCTGTGGAGTTGCAATGAATCCATCTTCCTTTCATTACTTTTGGGTCCAATGGAGAATAAGGCTTCTTGAGCTAGAGAGATGACACTTTTAATTTAAGTGACATCTAGGGACATACTGAGGCTATGTAGTGATAATCTCTTTGAACTGACAAAATGTAATTGCTTAAAGTACCTTACATTATTGAAATCAAACTACAGAGCAGAAGTAACAAGGAAAGGCAGGTGATCTCTGATGAGTACTAGTACACAAAGTCCTTATACTTACTCTCTGCTTTCCCATATTGCTAGATTTTATGCTTCTTGTAAAACACTTTTTTTTTTCTTTTCTTTTCTTTCCTTTTTTTTTTTTTTTTTAAACAAGAACAGACTAAACCAAAGAAAAGTGTTTTTTCAGGATTTTCCCAGCAAGCATGGACTGCTGGACAAGACACCCAGCACTTATTTACATGATCCAAGCCCTTTAAAAGCACAAAGTTGCATACAAGAGCAGTATCAATTTCTTATTTTACATGGCCTTTAAACACTTACAGCACCAGATGCAGCCTACGGCTCGGAGTATGTTCTAACTTGCAAAAAAGAAGTGATGAATAATGTGGAAAACATGCTAATATCAGAGTCAAACTATCATGAAATGCTCTGTATGTGTGTGTATATATATAAATAGACAAGCAAGTTACTCCCTTTGAGTATAAAGTTTCTCAAGCTTTATGGCTTTAGTATTCTGTGATTACAAACATAGTAAATAAAACAAAAATCTAACACTTGACACAAGAATCTTTTACTTAACTGATTAACAGCATATAATGTTGCCTAATCAACCAAATCACACTTCAAATACAAGAGAACTGATTTCTCCTTCCATTTACATCAGGAGTAAAGTTTCTTCGAGCTTTGATGGAAGTAATATTTGTTCCTCAATCTTTAAATCACATCCAGGCAGTTAAGCTATTTCTTGTATGCTTTCTGGCATCAATGGCAATGCAATCAACTTGAGAGCAGCCACTTACTAGTTCTTTCAGTGCAGCATATAATGACAGTCAACAGACCCTCCAAAAAGGGATGAACAGAGCTGCCAGGAAAAAAAAAAAAAAAAAAAAAAAAAAAAAAAGAATCATTCTATCACTTGGTGGGGAAAAACAAACAAACAAACAAAAAAAAAAAAAAAAAAAAAACACGCTTCCCAGATTTGTTAACCTGCAAGACATTTCATACTGGGTCAAATATATTGGGTCTGTATGGAAGAAACTTGTTGTTTGTCTTTCTTAGCCCTACCTCCTCCCATCCAGAAGCTGTCCTGCAAGGAGCAGGAGGGAAGCCATCTGGACCACGTATGCAGGCACTTGGCATCTCTGGTGGCAGCCTTGGCAATGGTCTCTACCTGCTACTGTACAAGATTCCTGAAATACTGATATAGGGCAAAAATCCTAGTGCGAATCCTCCAGTGGCAAAAATAACTTAGCTGCACGTTACTAGTTGTGTTTTTGTTTATTTATTTATTCATTTGAGGGGGAGTCTCTCTAAATAGAAAAGTGTCTTTGGGAAGAAAAAGTACCATTCCAGAACCCCAGTGCTATTAGGGTGAGAGATAAAATGTTGGGGAAAACAAGGGAGAATTTGCTACAAGTGCCACTTGAGATTTTGTGTATAGCAGTGGATGTTAGTTAAAGAGGTCAGAACTGTGAAATAATGTGATCTTCCTAGGAGTGCTATTGCTTTATTTCTTGTAGCCTGCAGCGCAGACATAGCAAGCAATTTGAAAGACTGACTGGCAGAGAGAATTGTAGGGATGAGGGCAAAAGGAGACAAGGAATATTTAATGTTCCAACCCTCCTCCCCACCTCCAAGTTAATTCAGTGTGGGCTTTTCTTGATCAAAGTTCCTACCCCACAATATATTGTAATTTATGTGTTTGAGGCATACAATAATGCTGAGCTAATGTGGTTTTGTACTTAAGTAAACATGTTTTCAGAGTTACTAATGCATGACAGAAAGTGCTGGGTCGAAGTCTCTCCTGAATTAGGAGAAGAAAGAAAAACAGATATATAAAAGGAGCAGTATGCCTGACTGAGTAATGCTGCATCAGAAAGTCTGCAAGTCAGTAGCCTACTCTTTGATAAGGAACTATTTTTAATAATTCTTGGGCTGAGAATGAAACATCCTATTTCACCTGGGATCTTCTGCAGAGCATGCAACTACTGCTTTTGAATTTTTCAGCCTGTTTCTTAGAATGTTAGAAGACATATTCTATCTCAGGTCTTAGGACTGTAAAACACAAATATCCCCAAAGGGTTTCAAATTAAAAAAAAAATAATAATCAAAAGTTTACTCTAGTTTGCAATGAAAGAATAAGCAGACATACAGTGTCATGGGTAACACATAGATTAAATAATACTTTTATATCTAGCGGAGTCTCAGCATTTTTTTTTTTATCTGACTACCATGCAGTTGAGTTATATATCATTAAACTAAAAAAAAAAACATGTTACTTCTCATTTTAAAAGATCCTTTCATAAGATTTCTTTGGAGATCTACTTGGGTAGGAGAGTACATCTGCATACATGGGAGCACAGAAAAAAGGTCCGTTTCCTTATCACTGCTGGTGCTTTCTTACCATTCTCTTAAAATGAGATAGTGAAATAAAATACAGATATTGTTTGATGTATATTTAATGTATGTTCTAAAGGATCTCATCTGATAAGCTATCATGAGAAACGGACCTTCCATAGCATTTACTAATACAGCACATGATTTTGATCTATAAAGTAAACCACAATAAGAAAACCACGTGTTAACAGCGTGGGAACACCAAGAAGAGAGACCTTTCTTAGTGTGTTTTGAACACGATGAGATTTCTAGATAGTTTTGCACCACTGACGTCTCTTTCATCAGTGAGATAGATCCCAGAGCTTGGTCAGAGTAACAAAGACAAGTTGAACCAGGAAAATTAGAAAATTGAGTGAAGGGGAGGGTAGGAAACTTTGATATAAGCTTGTAAGTTCTATCAATATTTCATGGGTTTGTGTGAGAGGATACTATAATGATGGAGCAGTCTGAAACTAAAAGGCATGTGTATCCCACAAGTTGCAGAGTAGAAGCCCAAGTGGCAGGAGCTCCACTTTCCCAGAGTTACAAAAAACACTGCATTACAAGGATCCAGATATCCAGAACCAGACAGAAATCTTCACTACAGAGAGTGCCTCAAACAAAGCACTGCTCTCTTGGTTTTGATTATTGCTGTGGTCTGTGCCAGACTCACTCCTGCAAACATCTTCACTGGTGCAAACAGAACTACCAAGTGAAAAAGTTTCCCTGTGGAAAGGGGGACTCCTGGTAAGGAAGATAAATACCTGGGAGAACAGGACAAACACTGTGACTGTCTGATGCACAGAGAAAAAGGGGAACTGTAATATGCTGTCTCATAGCACAAGAGCCAGGCAGTGTCATGCAGAACATGAAAATGAGAGGTTCAAAACAAGTCAGGGAGATGCTCTGTCAGACTGCGGCCCTGTGAAATCTCTGCTGAAGGACAATGATGTTGCTTGAGTTCTGCATGCATTCAAAGGCATTAGATGATATGTGTATATATATATATATATATATATTTTTTTTTTTTTTTTAAAAAGGCCACCCATTGCAAAAATAACTTTGCTGGCTTAAGATACCCGTCAATCTCCAAATTGCTGGGCAATATGGAAGAGTATTTTGAAGAAGTATCACTGTATGCTCGATCTGATTTTTTTCATTATTCCCTAGGCATTCACTGAAAAACACAGGACCTGACAGACCTTCAGAATTACCTGCTAGTTCTCATTTTATTTTCTCCTATATGTAATTGTAAAAACAGCTCACAATTTGCAGGTAGAATAGAAATGGGTGTAGTGAATGGCCAAGAGTGTCAACTCAAGCTTCCTCCTTAACTGTATTCCTGATGCTAGCTGACAGGTAATAATCTTGTGATGCTAGTCACTGAAAGGGTACTTCCTAAACAAACATACACAAAACACTGTCAAATCACACAGGTTAATGGACCACAAGATTTTCCACTGCTTCAAGAGAATGAACTCAAGAAGTAGCTTCACTACAAGAGATAGGAGTATTTCAATTCAAGCACATGCTTATATTTATTAAGGTACTTAAAATTAGGTGTGTGCTCAAGAGCTGTTATGAGACGTGGGCTTGAAGCATTTTCCCGAGCTGGGACTTTGCTACACTGATAGTTGGCAATGCAACTAGTGAAAAGAAGAGTGAAACCTAAAATAGATGCACACACACACAAGAATGCAAAAAGAGTGTTTCTTTTTATGTCTGTCTGCTAAGCTTAGTGGGCTTTCTTGGCTAAGTCTGTGCTAAATATTACTGAAAATAGCATAGTACTGTAGTTATTTCAAAGCACTGTCTGTATTTGTTCTGTGCACTGGGTGGGCAGGAAGCTTCATTTCATAAATCACTTTCAACGAGACAGTAGGCTATAAAAAGGGAGGTGGTGTTTTTTTTTTTTTTTCCCTTTAGTTTTTTTAGTTCTGACAGTTCTGAAGTGGTACAGCCTACATACTGGGAAAAGTTCAAAAAATGTTTCTCACTGCCCTGCAGACCTTATCTTGCACATAAGAGACCCAGGGAGCCATCAGCAGGCACCCCCGTGCTAGTTGGTCCCCCAGGTCATGCTGTGTAGACCACTGTAAGACATTTGTCAGCAAAATTGCTAAAGTAATGTCTCCTTCCCAGCCCCATGCAAAGCCCTCCACAAGAAGTTTCACAGTGCACTGTCAGCATAGGGAACCCATCTGGTCAAATAATTGTCCAGAAAAATAAGATAGGTTAGTTTTCAGTGTAGTCATGCAGGGATGAGCAGTAGGATGAAGAGTGTGAGAAGAGCGGAGGCATAAGCGGGCAGAAGAGCCTGCTTGATTCAGCAATTCTCCTTGAAGGTTATTTGTTAAAACTTCGTTAGATAGAGCTTTACACTCAAAAAGGAGCCAACTGCAGGTTAGGTTGCTCCCTGTGGTACATACTGGGAACAACAGGATAGGAGAGATATGCAGTCATGTATCTGCCTGCAGCAAGGGAAAAAGTGCTGTCTGGTACCACTCACTGTATCACAACTTCTCCCACTTACATTAAGAAAAATGGAGTTCTGCACACCAGTAACTAAAATGTGCCCCACAATTTTGGTGCACTGGCTGGACAAGTGGGCTTCTAAACTACTGCAGAAAAGTAAACATCACTGAGTGAGTGGTTTCCATCCAGGTTGGTTGTTTCTCCCCAGGGTCACTAAAACTTTGGCCAATGGGGTTTACGAAGCTCAGGAAGTTCACAACTGCTAAATGTCAGATGAACATTTTGTAAGGACAGCCATAGTGAGTCAGTGCCTCAAATCATCCTTTCCAGCCTCTGCTTCCGACTGTCCCCAGTGCTGAAGGCCTCAAGAAACACAACCAGCAATTGTAGCACCAGACTTTCCCTGTGCTGCCCTTCCAACTTTTGGCACTCTGCTTTGTTTCCTGACCTAAAGTTTGCTAACAACCAGCTGGCTGCCTCCAGCCAAGTGATTTTCACTCCCCCTGGCTCCCTGCACACATCTCCCATGTCTGCAACAAGCTCCTCTGCTGGGTCAGCACAATCCACTGCCTTCTGTCCGACCTGGGAGCCACTGCAGCCTCACTCTGCATTTGGTAGGCTTAGAAACACATTCCTCAGCTACAGTACACTGCTAGAGCTGCTGTCTGCTCTTGCACTTCAGGGATTAAAACTGTTGCAAAGGTTGTACTCCAATCAGAGTTAATTTATTTTCTGTACTCTCCAATAAGTCTTTATCCTCTCTTTTTAAAAGAAATGATTTTGGTAGGAAAAGGTGTTCAAAGAGCTCTGGGAAAAATAGCAGCAACCATGTAATGTTTTGTTTTAAAGCAGGGTTTAACATCCTTTTCATGCTACAGTCCCAGCCTATGAAAGGGTAAAATATGATTGCTTAAAATAATTGTAAACACTCCTCCAGCTGAATCCAACCTGATGGAATGAACACATATGCAGAGTGTTAGTTATGATACTGACCATATATGAGAAGGAAAACTAATTAAAATTCATATCTGAGGCTATGTCCAAGCTACCTTGTGGATTATGTGTAGGATTGCCTTTTAAAAGCACTGCAAGGTTGAAGCCTTTGTTTTAATTCGAAGAAACAATTTTTGGCACAGTTTTAGTGGGAATTTTGGAACTGGTAATTGAGACAATCCAGTATTGCCCATACAAAAAACGTATGCCTTGTGCATTTGGGAGAGCTCTGAACTTGTAAGCAGGCATTTGCATACACCATTATGTGGATATTGAAACTGAAGCATCAGCCAAACATTCAACCTAAATTACTTTCATTTAGGCTGATGTAAGCATGCCTTCTGCTTTTGCCACTTGACACATGTAAGATAACGTGCAGAGAGTTCATGGCAGACTACAGCCCTCTGAGTTGAAGTTAGAGCTTTACATTTAGAATAAAGATGCATCAGAGGAATATTTAAAAATATATATATACTCCAATCAATATTAGCAACTTTGAAGGCTCATAGGACTTCTCCATTTAACTGTAATGCAAGTCCAAAACTTTTCCTTCTGCATGGTAGCACTCATTGACCTGAGCCAGTATTTTAGTGATTCTCCACTGCAGTTGAGATTGCACCCTGTTGTATTAACTGATACTGCTTTAGAAGAGAACATCAAATGCTGGGAAGGCGCCCTTTACAGGCGGATTAAAACTCCTAATTTTACATGGTAATTATTAAGATGAATCATGAAACAAAGGCTGCCAGCTATGCTATGTTAGACTGAAGTCTCCCATGTTCAACATTCTCTAGCTGCATTTAGCTCAGTAAGTCTGTCATTGGATTTCCATGAATTTGCTGAGTGTTGAAGTTTGCTTTTAAATTCTCTTGCAATCATGCAAACCACACAATAAGACTAACCACTGTAAATTGATTTACAGAAAATGAAAATGAGCTATCTGGAAACCAGTTTTAGTAGTGATACATTGTCTAAGTTCAGTGTGGCTCATTTTGTATCTCTTTGATCAGAAATAAAATCTTTGACAATTAAAGCCGGAAAAGGCTTGCTATGAACACAGACTCTGAACTGTAAAAGTATTGGTTCAAGCTGAGTGATAAACGGCAGAAGTTCTGTTTTCCACAATGGTGTAAACAGTTAGCTCAAGAGTGTTGTTGCTATTGTTACATATTTACAGTTGAAATCTGCTATACATATCGCATTTCAAAAAATAGAACACTCTCTCAGAAAACAACATTTCAGCTCTTCTCTCTCTTCAACCTGGATCTCAATCCCCAAAGGAACATATGCAAGACAGCAGATAAATCACACTTTACATAAGTGTGTGCCATAACCTTGATGAGTAGGGTGTAAAGCTATTTTTTCACTACTCTCCCCAACATGGTAGAAAAATTGATTTAAATTTTGAATTTCCATGCATCTGTAAAGTCATTTATAATACCACAAAAATCTGCCCCATTTTAAGATCTGGTGTACCATACTCTGAACTCAGGTTGGATGTGATCAGGTAACTGTTTTCTTATAACCCAAATTACCTGGAAAATGTTGCAGTCTTGAAAATGCACGCTTTATCTTTGGCATGTTCCAAGAGACTTCTTCAGAATTAGTATGAATTGCACAACTCTACTAAAGACTTTTAAAATAGGACCAGGGAAAGTCATTTGCTGAGCCTGTCTGGCAAGGCACATCAATCTGAGATGGTGTTTCTCAAATGTTCTTGAGCAGCAACTTTTGCTGGCCAAATTACCTGTATTTCAAAAATAAAAAGTAGATCAAAGAGCTGACAGTGAGGGATCCATAAATCCCTCCCACCCCTGATTCACCAGCAGCAGTTGTACCTGTAATATATGTATTATTTTTAGCAAGAGAGCCTGTAGGCCAGGGTGCCGTCATGAGCTACTGCTGTGCATCCCACGTGGGAGAGAAAATGTTTCAAGGCTAGGCTGGATGGGGCTTTGAGCAACCTGATCTAGTTGGAACCAGATAATCTTTAAGGTCCCTTCCAACCCAAACCATTCTACATGTATGATCCTGTTAGGGCTTAGCTCAGACAGTTGGAAAACTGCAGGCAGATACAAACTAAGCAAGAGTTAATAATAAGAGTTAATAAACTAGGAAACTAGGCCAAAGTTCTGTAAAGAACTAATGTGGAAGGTGAAGCTGGGGCCTCCCAGGTGAAGGATACTATAGGATCACAAAGCAAGATAGCAGGAGAGACCAGCTCTGAATGCTGAAGTGTGTGGCATGGGTAAGTTCCACCCTGGAAATATGATTTAAGTCCCTCAACAGAATAAAACATCTTCCAGCTGGGAAAGGTCAAGAGGCTTACAGCTTCCCTGACATGTCCTCTGCCCAGGAAAGCCCTAAGGAAGCAGTCTTCCTTTTTATGAGAAACTGTGAAACAATGTAATGGAAGCAATTTGAGGGGAGAAATACCTAGGAAGTGGCTTAAAGAAAAATACCACCTCTCCCATGCAGACTGCCAACGAATTGTGTTTACAAGCTGTGTAAGCTCCCCTCTAGCTTAGCTGGGTGCAAGAAGATGACCCGGCTGAACATAGTAAGAGGAGATGCAATGTGTTACAGTCTGTATCATATGTTTGGGCAAGATTGATTAGATGAGGCAGGCAGGAAGGTGATGTGGCTGGTTGGCGTGTCTTGACCATTTTAAAATCAGTTTTACAGCTAGTTTTTCCAATTTCTAGAATTGTTTGAACTATGTGTATGTGTTACAATTTTCCCATAGATAGTGCTCAGGACTTAAGAGAAAGGGCCTCTTAAATCTACATAATTCATTTTGCAAACACAGGACTGGTCTATAAATCTGCATGCTTCAAGTCCATTGTGAATAATTCCTTATTTTTGAAACTGCTGAGCCAGAATCCCCACTCATGATACTTAGCCTGACATTTCTTACATCTCATGAAGTGTCTTCCTATGTATGCACAACAAAATCACTCCATTTTAATCTGAACCCAGTTTAAGTTACTGAGTAGCTAAATACAATTAATCAGACAATACCTCTCCCTCTAAATTATGTCATTAGCTATGCATCCCTGATTGCCTACATGTTTCTTCCTAACAAGAGAGGCCTAGTTCAAGACACATATGTACACATTAACTCACATCTCTGTTGAAAATAAACTTATGCTAACCAAGTTTTTCAAAACCATCTCTAGGACTCGGGGCTTACTTCTAAGTAATTTCTAATGGGATTTTGGAGCCAAATCCTATAGACAGCTTAAGGAGAAATCTCTATCTTACATGTTCATTCATTTTTTTTATTTTTTTATTTTTCCTATTAAACTGAATGACCAACAAGTTTTTAATGTGTTTCACAGCTTAGCTTGTTCATCTTGTTCATTTTCTGATAGAGAATCAGCATTTCTCTTTCTTCCGGGGCATAGCAGTGTCCTAAGTAGGGCTAAGTACTCATTAGGATGAGCAGATGATAACCTAGCTGCCTGCTTACATTTTCTCACAACACAAGACAACACAGTAGCAACCTATCTGTTGTATTTCCTGCTTAAACACATGGATCCATTTTTGAAAAGGTGAAAGGAAATTTTAAAGTTGCTGGTACTCCTGGAAGCTGCTGATTCTGCTCTGGGCTACAACAGCTTATGAAAGGAGGATGACAGAGACCAGACCAGAAAAGAAAGGAAAAGGACAGGGAGGTGATGGAGAGATGGAAGAGCTGTGAGGCAATGCATTCTGTAAACTGTTTCCTCCTGTGACTTGCTGGAAGGTATAATCAGTCATCTGCTGCTCGTTTTTGTGTGTATGGTGTGTGTGTTTTTTTAACTTCCATTGCAATCCCCAAAGACTACCCTCCTGGTTTTACTTTTTTTGGTGGTGATAGTGTATGTTTGTGTAAGGGGTGTCAGGGGACTGAAATTGTGATACCAACTAGCAATTTGGGTGTGTGGGTGAAAATTAACTGTTGTAGTTGGTTATTTTATGGGCCCAAAATATGGCTGTTAAAAACCCCAACATTCACCATATGAGCTTTCTGTATCCAGACCATAAAATGTCTGGGATACATAGATAGGATCCAAGCCGACTTCCTGCCATGAAACTGTGCTTCACTAATGATCACTCCAGCCTGTTTTCTAAACTTGGAGACCTCTTGTTTTCCCCAGAGGATATTACATTGTTTGTCTTTGGGAAAAAAGTGCTTGTGTGCTACAATTATGAAGTTTATAGAACTTAAAAATTTACCCAAAATGGGACTACTACTTTACACACAGTTCAGCTAGGGTACAAAAAATAAAAATGAAAAGATAAAAACACACAACAAACCCTACACTCAAAAGCTGCAACAACGCACAAAGGTAATGGATCTTTTTAAAAGCTAGTTCTCTATCAAAAACTATATTTACACTAAACACTGGCAGTTCTTTTCTAGATAGAGTTCATTTTTCTTCTCCCTCACACTCCCTTTATTCCTCTCTCAAGTGCACCATTTCCTTAGCATCCCCAAACATTGCTTTCCTCATAAATTTTTTAGATAGATGCTATTTTTTATATTAGGCACTTCCCAGGCTGCTCACACTCGGGGAAAAAAATGTTTTCCAGCATCATATAATTCAGAGTAGTTCACACGGGATTTTTAATTTGGTCACTCCCTCTACTGGAGATTTTGTGCCTAGGTCTTATTCAAATGGTAATCACATTATCAATTAATTAATCCTCCTATTTACATATATATATAATAATCTATCTAAAAAAACACAGAGGTGTTTATTTTTTGTTGTTGTTGTTTCCAGAGTGCAAGCTGTGCAGAGCTGTACATGCAGTGAAACACACAGCATAATTGCCTGTCATGACTCTGTCCTAATACACACACACAGTGACTATATATTAGATGGTCCATGCGAGTTAGAAGTTTGATGGCATGTTTTCTATAATACAGGCGTCTTTAAAACAGTACCATATTTTTAGCTTCCCAGTGTCCACATCCAGACCACACACTATCAGGATGCTAAATCCACGTAACTAACACAGTTTTTAAAGCTAACTCCCCCATCCTTTTCAGTATTGTTTCATGAGAACTTGAAAAGTGAGCAAAGGTCACTGGAGGGTATATCCCAATAGGTTGTAGCTTAAGGAGCAGAGATGATGGAATTGCTATGAATTTCTATATTCTCTTTGGCTTTCATTGCCTAAACCTAGCAGGTTGTGGGTACTGTAACCCATCTGAATTTCATTGCCTAAACCCAGCAGATTGGGAGTACTGCTTTGAAATACTCTGCATGCATAATATTGAGTTTGGAGATGGCTCTGTGTAAATGGTAAAAGTCTAGACAAAGGGCAAGCAAATATAATTCCAGCATATTTTGCTGAGGAAGATTAATAAAATGCAGTAATATCTAACTGTAAGCTCAATAAATGGTCAAGATGTACCCTGGTAAATATAAGTAATTCCTAGCCTCACTAAATGCTGCTGCCTCAGTAGCAACACTAGATTGATGCAAGAATGTTTTCCTGACTTAATCTGCTATTAGAATCGAAAGACTGAGGTAATTCATGAACAGTTTTGATGGCAAATGATTTATTCCCATAAATTCAAATCCTTTTCAATAGCTAAACTACTCAGTGATAACACAGAGTTTCTGCTGCTCTGAAGTATTTAAATTTCTGTTTCTTTAGTGGCTCTCACTACAACACTAACTATGCTCAGAAATTGCATGTCTTGAGCACTATAAGCTTTTCTTAGCTTGATTTGGTTAAGCAAGGACTGTGTTTAAGCCAGGGCCCAGCCTCTGTTAAACACGGGCATGCATTCCAAACTGTCTTGTTCTCAGATTGCCAGTGGAAATTTTCATCTCTCCTGTCTGGGTTTTCCTCTGAGCTGCCCATCACAGCTCTTATAATACAGAGCAGTTTCCATGTGGCTGATGATTTTTTTTTTTTTTTTTTTTTTTGTCTTCTCTCTGCTTCTCTCAATTTGTTCTAATGCTACATTGCCAATCATTCTTTGAAGGTACCCTGAGATCCACCACTCATCTTAGTCTCATCTTGAGTTTAGCATCATTTTGGAATTCCACTCCTTTTGAGGGACAAAACTCTTGTCTCATAATGAACCCATTATGTGCTCCACATGAAGACTAGAATGTTCAATTTAATACAAATAGTCTGAAATTTGAAATTAGCAACAATCAAAGCAAAAAAAAAAAAAAAAAAACCAAGGCTTTGTTATCAGGGGTTGCTAAAGAAACCTGCAATCTATGAAGCTCACGCCGCGTGCCACAGACTTACATCATGCCAAGGTAAGAGGATACTGAGATAATTAGAGTTTTGCAGCAGAAATAGGGGGTTCTTACAAGCTCTGCATTTCTATTTAATTCAGTGTAAACCCTGTTGTAGAAAAACAAGCAGGAAAAAAGAAAAAATAAATCTGTACTTGGCTTTGCTCTCACTACTTTTTGTTGAGAAAGTCTCAGAAATTAGCAGTATAGGATAAGCATGTCTAAACAGCTAAGCAAGAAACACTGAGCACACTAAGTTAAAATGCAAACTCCCAAACTGAGCATCGAGATTATAAACTGTTCAGATTAATCATTAAGAAGTGACTGGGGAAAAGAAAGACGGAAAACGTGGAAAAAGAGTAAGCATTAGGTGGCACTGCTATTTTAAATGATGTCTAGACAAAGGGTAATAGTTTTTTATATAGCTGTTAATTAGTTTTGATTGTAACAGCCAATAATCCTAACGTTCTGAAAGTTTCTGAGAAAAAAAATGGAACCTGCTTAACATTTCTTCATAGGAAAGGGAAACCTCCCCTTGCTGTCCTTGAAGATGTTTGCTCATATCTAGATACAAGAATAGGTGGTTAAATGTGATTGAACATCAGAGGATTTTCCAATTTCACTATGATTATAGCAACATCCCAGCCAAATATCCTTGTGATGAATCAGTGTGTAAAATCACAAGGTCAAGTCCAGGCCTGCTGTGCAGGTGGAGCCCTGCTGTGTGCTTACATCTAGCAGGAATTTGGCTGCTTAACGGGCTGCTTTATTGCACATTTTGTAGCTGCAAAACACATACAAGTTTTATGTTATGACACTTGAAAAAAATACCTGTACTGTTTCACGCTGACTGTGGTAGCTTTAAAGAAAGCCAAGCAGGCATTAGATAAACAGAAGAAAAGTCCTAAGTAGAAAAGTAAAACACAACACAAGGCTCAGTAACGTAGACCTGCCCCAAAATGACGTGCTAAGTCAGAAAGATAAGTAGCAATATGTGATAACCTCACGTACCTGTCAGTCAAATTAACTCAGGTGATCTACTAGTGTGTATTTTGAAGTCTCCAAATTTCTCTTGGGAGTCAAAAATTGATTTCTCTGCCTGGAAGGGTCTAAAATGCTGCAGTGTTTCACTGTCTAGGCTGAAGAATAGGGCCTGAGAGAACATGGCGTGTTCAAACACAATCCTTCCTTCTCCCTGAAATTGTGTTGTTCTTGCATATGAAGCAACTCAGCAACCCAAGGGCTTTGACATGTAAATAGAAGGTCAAGAAAAAATTTTCAAGGCATACATTTCTGCCTCCTGGTTATCTGCCTTCATGCTACAGTCCCCTCACCGCCCATCTCACAGCCTCTGGATCAGATGTGGGCATAAAGCTCAGCTAAAATACAAGCCAATATTGCCCATCTAGTTTCAAATAGCTACAGAACTAGGACATCTTAAGAGCTGAGAGTTCTTTCCTCCCCAAAAAAAATGTTGGAAACCCCCACCTGAAAAAGGAGCAAAGAGGAGTTGTGAGTTATCAGGCCTAAACTCGTCTGTAAATCCCAGTAAAATATGTTATGTGCATTTTTTTTTTTTTCCAGTCAAATGAACTTTCTAGCCTGCTAAAGATTTTCATATGTACTTCCTCGATTATAAGAGTTTTCAGGCTCCCTCATCTGTTCCCAACTACATCCTGTAATTTCCAGTGCTAGATGCTACACTCTAAATCTGGTCAGCACAACTTACATGTACTTATCAGTGACTCATCCACATATTTGAAGATCTTAAGAATGAATCACATCTACATGTTTGCTGAATTCCTTCTGCTGCCTGTAAAGGAAGGCTCACACTGACGGACTGTAGAACAGAGCTCAAGACAAGAGACTTTGATGTTTAGGGACTTTATATGAGTGTGTTCTCTGAAGAGAGGATTTAAGTCAGTTTATTAAATCACACTGACTTTGTTGTCAAGCTCAGGCAGTGACACCTTAACAAAACACATCTTTCAGGTTTTTTTTGGGCAGTAACTGAACATGAGATATAATTAAAATGTTTGTTTTAAAATCTGGCATTAAAATATGTTGTTGCTGCTGTTGGAATAGCTCTCTGTCAAATCAGATCAGAGGAGGAAGTGTCACTCAGCACAACAGGCCACAGTCTGTGCATATAAATTGTCTTAAATCGTCTCTTTCAAATGTCAGCTGACAAATCAAAATGAGAATAGGCTATGCAGCATAAATACCAGTTATACATTAAAGACTTAACGCAGGGCTCCTGTCTACTAACGTCTGAGAGCTCCAAATGCAGAGAAACCACACAGAGTTAATGATAATTGATATCATATGGTCTTTATCAAAGCTTCCTCAAGAAAAGCAGCTTAAGGGAAAATCTGTAAATGTGTGTCTTGACCACAGTCTACCAATCTCCTTCCGCATTGGAGCCTTTAACTAATTTGTTGGTTTAATTACTGAGGCACAGGAAAGTTTGCAAGAGTGATAACTCTGTATTCTTTGATTGCTGATCATTACATCAAGTAGTCTTTATGAATTAAAAATAAACCCCAAGTGCAATATGTGAACCTGGGAAATTCAGCCTGTATCTAAATCTGGACATATAAGCCTACTACTACTGGCTGGCAGCTCGAAGCGAGCAAACAACAGCGGAGTTCCAAAAACCTGTAATTGCTGTGACAGCTAACTGCAGCCTATGAAAATTTGGGATTCAAAGTGGGTCAGGCAAGATCAATGAGACAGCGGGCTCTCATTTAAAGGGAGTTTAGGGGCTTGTTAGGTAACTTCTAACGTGCCACATACTTACATCTTTAATTGGACAGGGTAGTATAGCCTACTGCACCATCCTGAGCTAGTGCCGGAGGAATTACTAGGAGGTCAAACGGAAGAGAGAGGCAGGGGGAGGAGGAAGTGGTAATTGAAGAGACGAGAGATGATTGTGAAAGTACTTGGAGGAGCCTGTGTGTCTGGCAAGATGCAGTGGGCCAAGCTACAAACAGGAGGCAAGTCACTTACTGGAATAAGCTCTTCCCTCACTTCCCTCCCAGCCTAGAGCAATGCCATCACTAACCATCCCCAGCAGCTGCCAAAGCAGCAAAGCACAGCAGTGACTAATTGCAGCATCTACCCCAGTGTAATGTCCTGAAATACTGGCTGTATGTACATTCACACAGTGATCAAGCATCTAACTACAGAACGCTCTGCAGAAACACCTTTGTCTTCAAGACAGAGATTAACTGAAATGAAAAGATGAGGAAATAAAATAAAATAATAATAATTAAAAAAAAAAAAAAAAGCCCATAGCTAAATAGTCTTCTTTCTGTTCTGTCTCTGTTTGGAGTAGGTCATCTCTGGCTTTTCCATGGTTCATAAAAAGGAGCATCTTATAAATGCTTGCATCATTCTGCAATAAAGTTTGCTCAATGTTCACCTAGAAATGGGCCAAACTTTAAGCCATTATGCATCAGCACAACTTTTCATATGCATTAGTTTAGAATAACTGAAGGTAGCCTGAAAGGTAAATTTGTAGGAAACATATTTGTAAACTGTTCTTTGCTTTTCAGTCATATCAGGAAGATAAGGAGGTGACAAGTGGTCCTGGACAGCACTATGGACATACTTTAGGAGTTCAAAATAGAGCCTGAAACGCACACAGGAAAGAGGGACCCAGTCACAGAATGGCTGAGGTTGGAAGGGACCTCCGGGGGTCTCCCCTCTACTCGAGCAGAGACACACAGAGCTGGTTGCCCTGGACCACATCCAGGTAGTTTTTGAATACCTCCAAGGAGGGAGACTCCATCGCTTCTCTGGGCAACCCGTGCCAGCACTCCATTACCCATGCAGTAAAGAAGTGATTCCTGATACTCAGATGGAACCTCTTGTGTTCCAGTTTTTACCCATTGCCTCTTGTCCTGTCACTGGGCACAACTGAAAAGAGCCTCCATCCTCTTTGCAACCTTCATTTAGGTATTTATAGACATTGATGAGATCCCCACCTGGCCTCCCTTTCTCCAGGCTGAACAGTCCCAGCCCTTTCAGCCTGTCCATATAGGGAAGGTGCTCCTGACCCTGTATCATCTTGTTCTTGTTGAAAATCATGAGCTTCTGCTCAGCTTGCCTCTCCAGCCTGTCAAGGTCTCTCTGGATGGCAACATGGCCTTCTGCTGACTGGGAGTACATGAAAGAGTGCCTTATGTCACAGACAACTTGAAGTACAAAAACCTTAAAAACTAAAAAAGGTTGCACTGGAAATCAGCAGTGACAGAAGAATTTGGGCAGTAGCACTAGAGATGCCCAAGAGACATCAAGGGAAAAAACTGCAGTGGTTATAGTGCTGCAGGACAGCACAAGAAACTACATTCAAAGTAACATAAATCAAGAGTCTGATGATTACAGTTCATCAGAGCAAACAGTAATGTATGCAGAGTAGCATGGATCAAGGAAGGGGGTTGAGTAAGTAGAAACCACATGATTGAGTACCATCAGTTACATGGAGAGACCAACTAGATCAGGCACTGATGGTGGTACTAGAGGCACTTATGAAGGTACTGTTTTTATGTCAAATGTTGAATATCTAGTCTGCCTGACTGAGTGCGGACTGTTTACCTAAGAGATCTGGCACATTCTCACCCCACTTTTACAGCAACCTGTGTTATATCTGTTTCTTGGATTTCAAAGGATTGCTTGTGCAGATTAAATGGACTCAGTATTTTCAGCAATTCTGCTAAGCATTGTTTACTAGTTTTACCTTATACCTGAAAAAAGTTCTTTATAACTCCCCCAAGACATATTTCTGAATTATCACAACCTCAAGGGTGTGTAGTTAAGATACTTAATCTTAGTCTTCAGAATTCTCCTCAGATCTCCATGCACCACCTTGCTCTTAAATACACAAACATCTCTCTGAGGTTATTCTCACACGTAATAGTAAATTTGAGATGCTAAAGAGAGAATATATAGAGAGAATGCAGAGTTTCTTATGTAACGCACCAAAATTTGACTTGCAGTATTTAGTTATTCAAAAGTATCAAAAATAAAACAGCAGCATTACAGCTAGAGCCTCTAAATTGTTTTGGATTTTTTTTCCCCCTACAAAAATGTGGAAGATAGAATGCATGAACACAACAGGGATTGTTACTTGAACTTTTTGATAGGTGCTTTAAGAGCAATTTCAGTTTTCAAAAAGAACATACATATACAATTAATACAACATCTGTTTTTAATGAGGTCTTTTTTTGTGTAATATGTACCTTCAATACAGCTACAATATATCTTTATAATGCACACCATTTGCCAAGGCAGACATTCCAATCATAAGGAAAGAATCTTAAAAGTGTTTGTGTAGTATTTTTAGAGTTGTATTGTAAAACGCAAAGCCACAAAGTATCATCATTATAATTCATGTTTAAGGGCAAGAAAATTCAATATTAAGTACTTTCTTCTACAGCTACTCCAAGGCTGATGCATTGATATTCTACTGCATAAAAGTACAGACAGCATTTTAGCTAATGGGTTTTTAAAGTATGCACTGTACCTTAAAACGCTTGTACAGACCATCTTTTTGATTGTGATCCATTCCACTCTGCAGTGCTATCACTCATGAGAGGCAGAAGATATTGGCAGACTGAGCCCAAGCTTGGAGATGTTGATCAGAATGAGAAAACCTGGTTACAAAGTGAAAAGAAAAGAAAAAAAGAAAAAAAAAAAAAGATTTGTACTGGCATTGAACTGCTGGTCACTCTCTTTATGACACTCTTTATTTCATATAATTCTATGATATCCTCCACTGACTGTTATTTCTAGGCTGATGAGTCCTTCTATTTAGTCACTCCTCACACAGAAGTCACGCCAGACCTCTGATCATCCCATCAACCTTCTATGTGCTTTCTCCAGTCACCTACATTCTTTTGGGGATGAAAAGACCAGAGGTCTACACAGACCTGCATCAGATTTATAGCATTACAGTGGTCTCCACTTCTGATATTTGAATTCCTCCTTCAGCTGCTACTGCACTCAGCCAATGTTTTCATGGCACCATTAGTTATAATACAGATTGAAAGAGTCAGTTTAGGGCTTGTCTTTGAAAGGGTAAGGATGAGAGCACTTCCTCCACTTTAATTCCTTTGTATGTCTTGTCACATGAGTCATTTAATCACCACCTGCTTTTTCAGCCCATTGTAGTTGGTCTGTAACACTATTCCCCCAAAACGCTTGCTATCACCAGCACACTTCATCACTATATAGTTCACCTCCTCCCACTCATTTCCAAGTATAATGAATACATGAAATCTTTGCACTACCTGCTGGTGATCTCTCTCTTTCTGAAAGCTGATTACTAATTCCTACTTGATTTTTCGTGTCTTTTAATTAATTATTCACCATTTAAAGACCTTTCCTCATGCTCCATAATGCCTTTAGCTGCCAAAGAAATCTGTATTAACTGGGAGCCAGGGGACACATGAACAATGGGGGTTCCCTCAAAGAACTCAATAAATGTGAGACAACTTGCCTTCGCAGATGCATCACTGCCTCCTCCCAGCTATGTGATGTTTATCAGAGCATTGACTAAATCTGGTAAACACAACAAACCCTCCTTATCTGTCCTGCTGTTATGTCAGTCTTCCCAGTCTGTAGACCCCGCAGCACTGCCTTCCCTATTCTAAAGGCTAGGTGATGGCGTTTTGCCTTGAATTTTTGAAATGTGGCCCTTAAATCACATTTTTGGAGTTGACAGGAAGACAAAGCTCCACTTAGATAATGATTTTGTAACAAAAACAAACAAACAAAAAAGCAAAAAACAACTCCCCCAAAAAAACGAAATCCACAGTTCCCCTTTTGAAACAGCAACAGACTCAGGGCCATTTGATGCATATATAAGAAAACTGAATTCACCTACATTATACATGCTGCTTTCCTTCCTTTCTTTTTAAAGGCACCATTTTTCTTCATCCTCTATCTTCCCTTCCTTCATCTGCACTGGCAATTTGCTAAAGATCCTGGTTAGACCTTTGTTGTTTTACTATGGAACAGACTATCAATACCATCTTTTGATAACAGGACACAGGGGCTGGAAGTATTTTATTTTAGTATTTTTGATGTTCAAGTTGAGCCTCATTGGCTCCTAGCAAAAAAAGATCTGGATGTTGACTTCATATCTTGTGTATACGAAGTCCAGCAACCTATCATAAGAAAATGCGACTGCTTCTCTCAAGACCACAGCTGGTGGAGAGATTTCTTAGGACCTCACAATTTCATGCTAGATCCAAATAACTCTTTCAAACATAATGGTGGGTAATAGTCAGTGGGTAGCATTCAGGGAGCCAAACAGTACTTTGACCAAACATTGGTATGTGTAAAATGATATATGGGGGTGGTGGTCGTTGTGTTTTCTAACTACATACACAGAAATGATAAGATCTGAGCTGACAATTACCAAATCTTAATGTTATATTCACGAGGTCCACAAAAACATCATCTCAATATTCAATAGTTAAAAGAACAATCAAATGTTAGGAATTAGTAGTTCCTAGGAGGGAAACTGCAGACAAAACCAAGAACACTATTCTGCCAACATCTAAATCCATCGTTTAACCACAGCCTGAATATTCTGGTCTCCTTGTCTCAAGAAATGATACAACAGAATTCTGCTAGGGTAGGGGGGTGAGAAAAATCATGGAAGTCTTATCAGAAAGTACAAATCAGCTCCCAGGTAAGAAACAACAGTGTAGGCTGTCCCTCCAGTCTGGAAAAGAGGTAACTCAGGGAAGTAAGACAAAGATCTACAAAATCATGCACAGCAGAAAAAGTGAAGTAGGAACTGAAAGTTCACTGGGAATCATCTCTTGAGCTTAGCACACACACCATTTCTGGACACACTTCTGCAGCCACGCAGATGCTGGCATCAGTGGTGCCTCTGGGTCTCTGCCAGTCCTCCTGCAAGAGCCCACTTAGAGCATTATGGCAAGAAGCAGCTGTGCTTGAAACTGCCTGATAGGAAGTAAATCTCGAATGGCAGCCACAAAAACATTCTAAAACCTAATCATTAATCTAAGATGCAGTAAAACATGCACCAGAAAGCACTGAGGTTTACGAGAGCGAACACTTCCAAGTCACTAAGTATTAAGCAGCATATAAAACAAATGAATGAACAAACTTGGGTCATGCTTTTTGTCTTGCATGAAAACAAACAAAAAAATAAACAGCTCAAAATCCTCACACAGATTATTTCTTTCTTTTAAGCTTCTGTTGTAGTGTACAAATTCCTCTCCGCTGTAATTCTCTGGCAGAATACAGCCAGACTGGGATGTTCTGTACCTTGGCAGAGCAGCATGTGGAAGGAAGATGGGGGCCACCTCTATCTTTCTTAAGACAGGTCTCTTACAGTCTGAGGAAGAAAGCACAAAGCAGATTACATTTTACAGTAGTTCTTAGATTTTCCCTTTTTTTTTTTTTTTTTTGGTTTTACATAGCTCTGCCCGTCTAAGGCAGCCTGTCCAACAGAGCAGGATGGTAGGCAATCTCAGCCTGCTCCAGCCTCACTACAGACCACAAGCTCTGCTTCTGCAACTGAATTTCAACAACCCACCACCTCTGTAGGGACAGACACATCTAACAAGGGGTCTGCGATTCTAGCAGCCCAAACAAATTTGCTGTGAAGTTGGAGAGCTCTACAGTACTCTGTTAATGCAGAATTTGGTCTCTCTGCACTAAGTTTGATACTGCCAGCATAGCACTAAAGGGCTTCACAAGAGGCAGAATCAGGGCAGCAGTATTTTCCATGCATCCGGGGCTTTTTCATCAGTAGCAGGCACAGCTCCATGTTCCTTTCCCACTGAACCATGCTCACAGTTGGTGTCTTTGACTTTTTGCCTTTTCAGTCAGGGGACATCAGCACAATCTTTCTGGAAGTTTACCTCATCCTTAAATGAATTTGTTTACTTTAGCCTGCTGTGGTGGGCCTGAGTCATAGAACTTCACATCTGCACCTGGCTGTTCTAAATAAATTTAAATGGATCTGATTTAAATTGATATTCGATGAGAAGAAGTTAATCATTAATGATACCCCTACATCTAAAATTGAACATAGATTGATGGACTCCCTATCTCAATAAGCTTCTGCCATCAGCAGATGTAAGTGGGTGTAAATGCAAGTTAAAAGAGAAATGTAAATTACATGGTTTAGCTTATGTACCTACTGGGACAAAACTGAAATGCTTTTCATGCTGCCTAGCCTGCTCTTTGGAGATGAATATGCTCATTCCTCATATAAAACGTATGCTTGACAAGACATATAATGGGGTCCTAAACACAAGACAGGATCAAATGAAAATACAGTCTCCTCTCCCCCTACTCCCACATCACTTAAACTTAAATCCTGATGACCTAGTGCCATAATCAAAGAGCAAACATTTTCCTAATATCTCCCACTGTGACATGTGCTCTCAGTCACGGATAGGATAAACTTAGTGGGCTAGATGCCAAGCACATTCAGTGAGCTAAAAAATTAGCTCAGGCATAATCCCCAAAGGTGTCTAAACTGAAACAGTATGTATAAGGAATCAGGTTTTCTTAAGAGTGTTAAGAAAAGAAAAAAAAAGGCATGGCAAATACATGCATGTTTGATTTTTTTCTTGCTGCTTCTCACAAATTGAAAAACTGCCACAAACTTTTAGGGTCTTCCCCTCACCAAGACATTTTATATTGAACTGAATGTATTATAAATGAAATCTTGCTTACTGCTTGTACTCAAATACTGATATGACAGTATTTCTGGAAAGAAACAGTCCCATCCATCCCTTACACTAAACTGATTGTTTTTCCATTTGTATTCTTTGTGATGTTCCTCCAAACACTCCACAAATTATCTAGCTCTTAGAAAGCCAGAAGTTGTTTGGTCTTCCTTCTCCCCCCGCCCCCCCCCCCCCAACCCCCTAAACTTGAATGCAGCTTGAGAGACTTGAGATCCCACATTAGGTTTAACTGCTTCGCCGTAGACCTGCTGGCACCATTGACGAAAAGGGAGGGCTCTGACATACCATGAAGATGTGCTCATTTCAGTGGCCAACAAAGAGCAAAAGGTGACCCCTATTATTACTACCAGATAGACTAGATTTACCATATTATTAATCATTGAAGTCTGGTTCAAAATTCAGGCTGGTTTGTACTTACTCCATGGGTCAGGAGCTTTACCAGAGCTCATTAACTGCATCGGGCTGCTCATTTACTCTTCCTGCAACAACCTTTTTCTTAATCCGTGAGGGGAAAAATGAAACGCAGGTGATTTTGCTGTCTGAGGGGTATTTACTGCTTGATCTCAACAAATAGAAGCAGCAGGAGTATTTTCCTTGTCAAGAGGACAGTAATTCTTCAAATCCCTCTAAAGAGATAATGAGTGGCAGTGTAATGCTTTTGATCTGTCATAATTATAAAATAAAAGAGAACGGATGCAAAGCTCGTGTGCCATGGGAAGGTCACTCACTTTTAAATGTCTAGGATTCCCTCTGTGGCTAATCCCAGCATGTCCTGAATGCAGGCTATTTTTAGGTACAATAGTGGGTCCGTTAGACATCCTGTCCATATAAAATGAGTGCCTTACTGGTGAGCTTCTCCTGTAGGGCAGCTAATAAGTAGGTAGGAAAATGACATCTCTGTACTTCTGACTTGCATGCTATTGCAAGGAAGGACAACAGGAACGTCTCCTCTCTGGCGTCAAACAGTCCCCCTGCAGCATACATACAATTTAAATTATTACAAGGCAATGTTACAAGTATGAACCCTGGCACAAAATAAAGTAATTACATTTAATTAGGCAGCCAGAAAAGCAATGGCCTGAGACTCACTGCCTCAGATGTAGCCTTTTGTTGACTTAACACAGGACAGGTAATGAATGAAACTTCAAAGTGTAAGCAACTAAATTGCTGCTTAATTAGTAAAGCCCTAGTTGAAAACACAGCAAAACAAAACAAGAAGAAAAAAAACACTTGATTTTCTTTTGTCAAAGCAATTCAGACAGTGATCCCATGTCTCACAGAAACACTGAAATGAAGGGTTGGTCTATTAAGAATGCATTTGTGTTCAGAAGCACAATATTGTGTTTTGTTTTTTGTTAATGCAGAGATCCTGAAAGGTGCTAGATCATCAGCCCTGGATCCTGACATTGCCCAAGAGGGGACTTGGTGCAAACAAGTCACTAGCTCACAAATCTCACTTGCCTGCTAAGCATCAAGTACAGATATTTAATCCTTTGGGTATTCTGGTCTGCTGGTATACCCACACCAAGCAACCTAACACAGAGAAATAACTTTCATAAGTAAGAAATGATGGAAGGCATAGATAAAGAAAAGTAGGCATTGTAACACTAGATTTTTCATGTACAAATCTCTCAGTTCTGCTTTTTCATATCCAGGATCACATATGTTGCCAGAGCTCATCTCTGGAAGCCTCTTATGCTTCTATAAACATCCTGCTCTGTCATACAATTAAAAGTGAAAAAACAAAGCAGGTCTGAACAACATAATGAGTTGCACTAGCCTGTCATCTCTGGGACAGCATTTTATTTTGATTTCAATCAGAGATGAAAACAAGCTATTTGTTGTTCTCATCCCATTCCTCACACGCTTATATCAAACAATCTGGAATGAGACTAAGTCTCCACTCCAAAAGGTGCTCAGGATGGACTGGCAGGAGCCTCAGCAGCCAATGGAGCTTTTATTCCATTTCTGCTTACAACCATGTATTTGCTGGTAAGAGTGACTAGAAGGTAAAATAACATCTCTTAGCAAGATTTCTACCTTCCTCAGGTTTTCCCTCTCAGCCTTGTTCAGCTAAGCAGATCCCACAGCAAAAAATAACTGGCAAAGGTTTGTTAGGGGACTTCATATTACATCTCAAGACTGGCAGCTACTAGTTCTGGGTAGTAGCTCCATACCCAGGATTTACTGAACATCTTGCCACAGTTGCAATCCAGAGTTTTTTACACTTTGGGACAAAAGGACAGTCTCCCCTTCCCCAAACCACATGTCTCACAGTTTGCCTTCTTGCTGGAGACAAAAACATTCTGCAGGGGTAATGTAAAGATCAAAAACACACCTGATGGTTTCATCTGGTGTTCAGCAAAAGAGTGGCACCACTGTGTCTGCTCTACAAAAACATAAAGTCAGTATGTACAGAAAAAAATAGTGTACGTTAGGTAACCTTTTTCCCATCACTATGAACAGCACAGTGGAGTACACAGGACTTACAGTTTTATCTATTAGCATACTCTTTTGTCAATAAAAACGGCAGTTTGGAGATAATTCAAGTGCTTCAGTCAAGTCAGTAGGTTTTATCCTGTCCTATTAGTAGTCCTAATAGTCCTCTGCACTGCTCCTTTTAAGAACAGTGTCAGAAAAAAACCCAAGCGTAAAATAGAGAGAGGGGAAGAAAGGCAGCAATTCAACACAATTTCAGCAAGTTCTGGAACAGATAAAGCAAGCATGAGAGCAACACTAAAAGCAAGTACAGGCCAGATGAAATTGAATTTAAATTAGATTCCTCATATCTTTCACCAACACATAGGAATGGTTCTTTAAGTGTTATTTGAAATTTTGTTTTCCAGATACAATAAAAATGCAAATGAAGGGAGAATGTTGCTACAAACCTATGTTTGCTGAGGTACATTTTGCTTAGAAAAAGAGATAAGCGACTGAAGCAGTCTGGCCCTTTTCCTCAAAGGAACCCAGAGTCACCGTGTTATCAAGAGAAACATGTCTGCTTGGACCATGCACATCACTGTGCAGGCAGAGCTGCAATGTGTTAGAGATTAAGAACAATTCAGAGAATGCAACAAAAAGTACTTCTGATGACTTGTGCTTTTTAGCACCTAGCCAGTGCAAAAACCTGTCTGTCTCAAGGAAGTCAGTGTGTCACCACCTTGCTGCCTTCCCAATGGCATGCAGCCATAGGCAGCTGGGTGACTGCATGTTCTGCAGCATTTACAAATAATTATAGACCAGCTGCCTAGTTATACCATTCATTTGGTAAAAATAAAATGAAATATTAATGACAGCGTATCAGAAATCTTTAGTAAAAACACAGTTGAATAAATCAGTCATTCTCTTTCAAATCCATTAACAGTCCTCTCTCAAATCTCTGTGTAAAGCTATATAGAAACATTTCACTTATCTAATCGCTAAAAAGTCACACGTCCAAACCTGTGATTGCAAAACATAAAGGCTCATTGAATTTGTATCATGACAATTTTTCAGTCAAACACTGAAAGTATCAGATAGAAACCACTGCAAAGAAGTGCTTGCTTCGCTCTTCCCTCTAACCCAAGTCAATATCCACTGCTGCTGGAATCAACCCCAAGAGGGACACCAGCATAACAGGAAAACTCAGCTGAGGGGAAGGGCATCTGGAGACAAAAAGAACATCATTACAGAACTGCTTCTGGCACAAAACACATTAAGTGACAATTTGAAGTCTCATGGATACACTCCTCCTGCCACAGGGTCATTCCTCCAGAACACTCTTCTTCCACTGGCAGAGCCATGTGCTAAGGCTTGCTTTGTGGCAGGATATCACGGACAATGTTCATCTGTCCTGTCCACAGAGCTGCAGACAGAGGGCTTCTGGCCACTTACTGTACCCGATCCAGCCTCGTCGCTCTTCTAGGGAGTAGCTCTCCTCAGGCTACTGCTAAAACAAAGAGTTCCTAACTGTGCACGCATTGTACATCCATCATCTTCCTTGACATAAGCCTTGTTTTACAAGGCAATACTTTCTGGAGCTAAATACAAATGTCATTATTCTAGTTGTCCCCCAAGAGTCTTCCCATTTCCAGGCTGGTCTCCTTAAGACGTATAGAGCCTGAAGGGGCCCACGGTCTCACAGAGTAGTCATCGTACCTGATTAGCGAAACATACATCTGAAACCCTTTCAGAAGAGCCAGTCCAGAGCTTTTTCATGACACGGATGAAATGAATTTTGCTGTCTCAGGAACACCCTCCTCCTGTTGTGGGAAGGGCAGCAGTGGAACAGAAATTTGAGAGAGAACTGGAGAGGCAAAAACCCTTCCCTATGAGACTTCCCATGGGCCTAGTGCAGAACCATCAGATGTCCTTCATATTAAAAATTTTTCTCTTCTCTCAGCCAGACACTGCAGTTGTGAGATCTTACCTGCTCAGAGGTATCTATCAGATTACAGGAAAGAGAGATTTAACTGCTCCTTGCTGAATAACCTAAAGAACTGTAATCCCAAGATAAGACCCAACAAAATTCCCCATTCATATTTCCCAGTTTCTGCTTCCTCCTCTCCCCAGGGCATTTGTCATGCACAGTATTCTTACTTTTACAGAAGTCCATATAGTTCTGCACAATTCATGGCTCTTCTCTCCTCCCAGAGGGTGCCACTGCATGTTACTTATTGCCCATAAACCAACCTGGCCACGCTCACTTCCAGAGGTTTCTGCTAGCCTGCTGCCTCTAGAGGTTCACTCTTTGACAGCCTCCCACCATCAGCCTCTCTTCCTGGTAAACACACAGCATGACAAAATGACCACATGTGAACAAAAGTCATCAAAGAAACACTGCATTTTCATGAATAGGACATAGCACACAGAGGTTATTTGGGAGCAGATCCCTGCTCATCTACAAATCTTGACTTATTTATTTTTAAATCAAAGGATATCTTCCTTTCATAATACCATGTCTTTGGCTTAAAGAAAGCTATGACTTGTCAGTAAAATATTCTAATATAACTGAAGTTGGGGTTCCTGAAGGCCATCATAAACATGATTATTCTACATCACAGCAAGATATTTCATTCCCTGTCTCATAAATTTCATGATTGAGCAATGTTATGTACGTTTGTACAAGCATTAAGCTGAGTATGAATGCATACTCCCAGTAGCTAGGCAGCAAAAGTTTCCACCTACTGCTTACAGATATTTTGATGAAGGCTTCTAACTTGCTGTCGTGGTTTAACCCGGCCGGCAGCTAAACACCACGCAGCCGTTCGCTCACCCTCCCCCTCCCTCTCTGGGACTGGGGAGAGAAATGGAAAGTGAAGCCCGTGAGTTGAGATAAAGACAGTTTAATAAGACAGGAAAATAATAATAACAAAAGTAATAATAACAATAATAATAATAATAATAATACAATGGTGATAATAGGAAAATAATAATAATATGTACAAACAAGTGATGCACAATGCAATTGCTCACCACCTGCTGACCGATGCCCAGCCTAACCCCGAGCAGTCCGGCCCCCCTCCCCCGGCTAGCCACCCCTATATATTGTTTAGCATGACGTCAGATGGTATGGAATACCCCTTTGGCTAGTTTGGGTCACCTGTCCTGGGTCTGTCCCCTCCCAGCTCTTACTGCACCCCCAGCCTGCCTGTTGGCAGGACAGAGCAAAAGGCTGAGGTGTCCTTGGCTTGGTATAAGCACTGCTCTGCAACAATTAAAACATCAGGGTGTTATCAGCACTCTTCTCATCCTAAGCCAAAACACAGCATTCCACCAGCTACTAGGAAGAAAATTAATTCTGTTCTAACTACTGAAACCAGGACACTTGCCTTATTTTTTATGCTTTAACAGAGGTAATCATCTTGTTGGTTATTGTAAAGAAACATTAAGAACAACACGTTTGCTTTTAGCTATTCATAAAAGCATTAGAGGATGGGGGATAATGCTAATACTACTCTTTTATTGCCAGCATTATCAATGGGCATACATACAGATACCGTGTCTTAAGCAATGACACAGGGAGCAACTAGAGAGTGGTACTATTTTTGATGTTTACTGAAAATGTCTGCGGGGAATCAAGTTCAATAAGCTTCTTACAAGTGAAAAATGATACCGTTAGGAAGAGGTGGTTCCTGGACAGAGTACAGTCATTTCAGGATAACAACAAGTTTTTGGTAATCATTAGTTTCCTCGCTGAGGAAACTAATGATTAGTTTCCTCGCTGAGGAAACTAATGGCTGAGCTTTGTCAGATGAAAAGAAGCATTTTTCATGTTAAGAAGGGCCACCTCTCAACTTTTTATTATGTCATTATGAACATGAACAACACCGTACAACGTGGGAGATTGTAAGAAAAGAACATTTGTTCAAAAACACCCATCAGTGTCAGCTTTTGCATCTCTTTCAGGACCACAACTGCTTCCTCAAACAGTTTAGTTACCTGCCATTCCCTTAGGAGGGTCAAGGTGGCAGTCAGGTAAGACTCAAGAAATCTGCAGGCCCCACTCATTCTCCTTTGCTTTGCTCGTACCTAAACTGCATGCAGGCTAGAGGACCACCTAGCTCCACATGCAGACTGAACATCTGACACAGCCAAACAATTGCAAACCAAAGGGAGGGAGAGAGGGATGGAGGGAGAGAGGGAGGGAGGAAGGAGAAATACAAGAAACAGAAGTTTGCATAGAAATAGTGTTTTCCTTCTGTGTGATAATTTTTATGGATTTAGGGTAGAAAGGAGGCCCTATTTGGAGAGAGAGCCTTAGATCCAGTAGCTGAATATTTCTGCAAAGCTTTGTGATCCGATACGCAGCTTTAATGAACAGACACACAATTAAATAAGGAAACCTTCAGTTGTTTGAAATTCACTGCTCAGCATTTCAGGGTGACATTAGGAAAATTGCTTTTCTCATATTCATTACAGTGTTATGAAATTGGTTTTGTCTTCTTCTACAAGCTTTTTGTGTAGGACAAAGAGATTTGCAGCCAGGGAAAAGTTCAACTGTTTAACAGCAACACCAACTATAGCCTACCCTTAATGTACATGCAAAAATTAATTCATTTCGCAGCTCACAGGAAGTTCTAAGCCAACCTTGTGCTTTGGAGTGGAGAGCCCCTCCTTGACCACCTCAAGAAGACATCCTGCCAACCGCAGCTACAGTACCTGCCTCTTGAGTGCTAACACATCCCACATCCATGGAGCTGAAGGCGGATCAGGACTCTCAGTGACAGATCTGTGTCTAGTAGAAGGGGGAAAAAAAATCTGTATGAAATCTTTGCAGAAAAATTACAATAAACTGTCACCTTTCTCTCCCCAGTAATTGTTCTTCCTTTTTTTTTTTTCTTCAAATTATTTCTTCTGTCTGAGCAGACCAGCTTAACTTTCAGCTAGGAAAGGTTATGAAAGGTTATGTTCTACCACATGATTTCACTGTGTGTCAGTAAAGTCTCTGTCAGAGAGCTGTGTCCTTACCTTTCCTGAAAGGTAAAGAACCAGCTGAAACAAGTCCAAAAAGCCTCTCCTGTGGCATTCATTGGGGATAACCAGACTAAATCATTCTGGTGTACTTAGAGGTGGGATTGACAGAGGAGACACAAAATAACTGTCTTCAAACAGATAAAAAGCCACTGCAGGACACAAGGAAATACACTGTGGGGAAGGCAGCAGGCATTCACACCTGAACTCTGGCTACACAGGCAGGAAGGGTTTCTACAAGGCTGGCCCAGGCCATGTGCTCTTCAGCTGTGCCTTCAGGTGGTTCAGGATGGGGACACCTTAGATGTGCAAGCTCAGGGTGTTTGCACCCAGCTTCCTTCTCATAGGCTGCAAACAAGAGCCTTCAGTAGGTATATATATGTATAACAGCGGATATCTTTCACTCCACACTTGCTGATGTTTCAGTGAATTCATGCTACACATTTTCAAGACAACATATAAACTACGTTAAAAAAGTTTGATAATGGGAAAGGTGAATGTACATAATAAAAGGTAACCCCAAATCACCCAGTTTTATGTATGCAGTCATGTATGCACAGTAGGAGGTGCTCTTGTGATACTTTGACAGTTTGATTCAGCTCTCCCCCTTCTGAATAATTCTACATATATTAAAAAAAATAAAAATGTATAGAGTTTCTTCCTTATGTACTGGGCCTCCTCTGTATGTTAGTAAAGCCAATGCTATGTGTGACATAGGAAGATGTTTCCAAAATGAAACCTCCATTATGATCCTCCTCTCCAGTTCATCCTAATCTAGATTTCTGAGTGCGGGCCACCCTGCAACGTACGGCTACTTGGAAAGACAGAACAGAGGAGCAGATGTTTCCAGTGAATCAGTCCTGCTTCAAAGCTAGCCCAAAGGCATCTTAGCATAGGCCTGTACAAGCAGGAAGGAAGGATTAGCAGCTCACCCTACCCTTGGAGCAACTAGCTCATCTCTTCAGCCGTAGGCTTACGCAGCAGCTTACCTCCCTACCCTTCTGTAATAAAGCCAGCTCTGAGCCTACAGTCAAAGCCTCTGTTCTTTGCAAAGACAAAAATCAGAAGTGTACTTAACTCTGAAGCACAGGAAAAGCCAGGTTTGCTAGGAAGGCACCAAGCAAAGGGCTATAGCCTGTTGTGGATGTAAGAGCATGCAGACAGACATGCCAGCATGCCTTTTAACTACTCATTGTTTCCTTATTCCAAGGCAGGCACACAGAACATGCAGCAAGGTGCCTTTGTAGGGACAGTTTCAAAAGGTGTTCTCCCAAGCTGCTTGTATCCTTGTATCACTTCAGGATCCTTCCATCTCAGCACACTGCACTTTTGGGAAGGAATATGCTTCTGCTTGAATTTGACAGGTATTTACTGCTCTTACATCAGAACCAGGGTACATATAATCCCTCCAGTGATAGTCTGTACTAATGTCACAGAGTGTCTCTTTTGTCACTACGATATGGAGAAACAGATTTAAAGAGGCAGCTTTACAAATACTTCCTCATTCAGGAAAAAGCCAGGGGAACTAAACAGGTATTAGGAAACATAAAGTAAGATGATTATTTTCAAGTTATTGCAAGGGGAAACAGTACAAACTGGTACCTTCAGAATACCTTATTGCACCACTTAAGCACCAAATTAGAGCACTTCTCTAAAAGCAGAAAACTACATAATGTCTCAGAGAGGTACAGGAGAAAAGCAGGCAGTTAAATGGAAAGCCAGACACCACAAACTCCTGTGCACTGCAGACAGGGTATGACAATCACTTAAATATAACCCACGATGTCAGAAGATACTGCAGGACGTGAAGAAAAGGAGATTCATTAAATTTTGAGTATGTCATAGCTGCTGTTGCACACCTGACTTTCAGCTGTGAGCAAATACAGTTTGAAGTAATTAGCCTGAAACACACCAGGGACTCAACAACTGAAATGCAAAGCAGTTTTTATTGACAAAGGTGAAGCGTAAGAAAGTATAGCTGAGCATTGGCTTAGAAACTTAGGACCAGACATTTTTTCTTTGTAACATGTATTTTTAAGACCACTAAATATTATTCTTTAGAGGCTGCTCAGCATTGCTGCAGCAACAGTGCAAATACATGAAATTCTCATGGTGTACCAAAAAAAAGGGAGCTTGCATCATATGGACTATGATTAGCCAAGTGAGCAGTCTCCAGTGAGATAAGGCTTTACCAAGCTGCAACACTATTACCCTGAAGACCTTCCACAATCATCCATCAAACACAGAAGACTACCACTTGTGTCCAAGATCACCCTGACATCTACAGACAGTCTGTCTCAGCTGAACACAGGGGGTATTAGAACTCTTGCATAAACCAAAACACGTTGGCTGGCAGTCTTCTTGGCCACATGTATTGGCCAGAAAGCAATGACAACAACAACAAAAATCTATGAACTTTTTCTTTTCACCTATATAGACTCTGTTACAGAAGCTTCTGACGCGTAGATTTTGCTTTTGCAAGCCAGCATTTTGTCACACACACTCACATTAAATATTCATTTTGATTTGCCTTAGAGTAGCATACAGAACCATGAAAAGAAACATCAAAAACTAAAACCCTAAGGTCAAAATCCATCTTCTCCAGGCAGTATTTCCATACCTTCAGCCAGTATTCACTGAGCTATGCAGTATTTAGTATGTGCTGCTTCCATCCATTTAAGTGCCCTTCAAGCTCAGCAGCCTTTAGCCAATCCTTTCCTCCTGCTCTCCTCATCACACAAGGCTTTGCCTCCCAGATTAAATGCAGGTGTTCATGCCTCAATCAGTCATTTGGGCAACCAAGGTGATTCTCGTTACTGTTAGTCCAGGCTAACAACTGCATCCTCTCAACCTTCAAGTACAATATCTAACTGATACCTCTCGATCTAGACCAGGTTGAGAAAATGCCAGGAGATCTTAACACCTCCTGCCTCTTGCTTTATGGGTTTGCACACAGGATCTGGAAGCTATGATGGTGCTGTTGTTAGCTTTAGCAACAAGCAGTTGTGCTACATCATTTTTTAGGCACTAACAGAAACTAAATATCCCTGGCCAACCCAGGCAGAGAGCTAGAGACCACAGGAGTATGAAAAAAAACATGAATGGAGCACAGAAATGCAACTGAGGTGATACTGGTCAGCAAGGTAAATTGCTTTGCAGCAGCTGCCAAACCACTTGTTTTGCTGTTTGCATATTACTTTAACAGTATTTATCAACTCTGCAAGCTTTACAGAAACACCTCAGTTTTCTTTTCCTGGACTTCATCTATTTTTCGTCTCTCTCTCTCACTTATACACTTTTGCTCATACTCAAACATCAGGAATAATTTATGTCCGATCTTCATACACATCTTTAGACATTATGGCAACAAAGGCACTATCCACAATCTTAGTGATTGATGCAGATAAATTTTAATAATTTCCTATACAGAAGAACTCACAGAAATCTTATCTGAGAAGTTACAGCACTGCAGGAAATACTGAACTGACTATGCACAGCAGAAGCAAGTTCAATTTCTCATTTTTCTAAGACCATTAAATTTTAGGCATTTTTGCCCAAAATATTTGGAAACCCACATTAAAAATTCTTGGGCGTACCAGGCTCTCCAATGTCTGTTTGAAACTCCAACCATTGCAGCACAGAAAAAATGGCACATGGGGCAGAACAGAACAGAGCATCCCACACTGGAAGGGACCCACGAGAATCATCGAGTCTAGCTCTTTATGTAAAAATCAGCTCCTGAAGGTCTAACTCCTGGAAACATGAAATCTACTTCAAATGCAAATAATGAGTTTTTCACTCACCTCTGTCCTCCTCCCAGATTGAATCAGCAAGCACTTGTGGCACTGTGACTTTCTTGCAAAAAAGTGTAAGCCTATAAGGACAGGCAAGGACCAAACCATGGCCCTGTAGCAGCCCTGAAGACAGAGCACAGAGCATTCACATGCAGTTTGCATGAGCCTGGTACAGAATCTAAGAAAGCTGTAGGTTATAAGAAAAGACCAGCAGTTTAGACAAGATCTGGTGAAAGATGTGTCATAGATTACCAGGGCTGGTGTAACACAGGGCTGGTAGGTCAGCTCACCTTAATAATAAAACTTATTCAGAGCAGACAGCATTTCTGGCTTCATCACTGCACTGTAACAAACACAGAGACACTTCTTAAAGTCTGGTGTCTCACTGTGATATATCACTGAGCATTAAAGAGGTGATTTATACTCAACTGGATCATCAAACCACAGAGTTTTACTATGGCCACTGGTAAGTATAGACATACACACCTTTGGATCCTATTTCAACCACACAACCTTACATAGCTATCAAAACCTACAGTTCCTCTGAGAAATGAGAAATAAACACCAGGCTGGAGATTTGTATATTATAAGGGGTCATCAGGACCAGGAAAGGAGCTCATTCGCCAGCAGAGGCAACCTGTTGCCACTGGTAACTATTATTTGTATTTTACGTGCTGCAGCAGCTGCCTGCTTGGCTCACCACTGCTTGGTGGAAAGCAAAACACCAGTGTTTGTAGCAAAACCACAAGGAATATTTTTCTTCCTGTCACTATCTGGGTCAAGCACACAGTGAAGATGCTGCTGCCCTCTGAACTCCTCTCCCTGCAGGTAGTGCTGGAGGGATGGCCATGCTGGGTCTGGGGAGGTCCTGGTGGCTCAGCACCCTGCCCACAGGGCAGAGAGTGACCAAGGAGCAAACAGCCAACCTCTGTACATCAACACTGCAGCATCCACCAGGGTATTACTCCAATGAAAGAAAGTTCTGCTTCCTCACAAGCACAAGCTGTACAAACACACACACAAAGCCTTGGTCATGTTCCCATCAGCTTTATCAGTTCTCCTGCATGCCAGGAATTGTCCAAAATTGCTGTCCAAATTTGACTGGTTTCTGGCAGGATACGGCTTCCACGAGTCAAGTCCCTGGGTGTGTGTGGAAAGCACTGAGCTCCATCTCCCATGCCTACAGCAACCCAAACACTTGGCTCTTTCCAATATAGTGCTCCAACTTTTTTGTGACAAAGTAAAACAGCTGAAGTGAAGCAAAGGGATGCTTTATCCATAGTTTAATTTTTCTGAGATCTCAGGGTTGTACAACAGACTAAGCCTAAACAAAGAAAGCCTTACAGTTCCCCTGCTGATTCCTTGTTGAATTATTCTCATACAACCCTGACGTGACTTCAACTGCGCTCCCCAGAACACCAGCCACTGAGCCCCAAGTTCAGGAAAATGTCACTGCATCCTAAAGGCCCTCTACATTACAACTTTACAAGTCTCAGACTGTTTCTTTTCAGCATCATGCCTGAAGAGCTTGACTCTACCCTTCACTTTGCTTTGGACAACACTAGTTTAAATTTTCTGGGCAGTATTTCTATTCAGAAGCTGTCACAGACATTGCAGAACTATCATATGATCCACAACCAGTTTCTGGGACCTGTTTTTCACATTCTTCACAGATTCAGGTATCTGAGCTGGTTGTATTTGCCTTATGTTTTTCAAGGTTGCCTTAGACCAAGGCTTGTTTTCAAAAGAATGAGAAAGAAAGAAAACCAAACCTCTGGAGAGGAACACTGATTTGTCAGTCTTGTGAACAAACCCCGGAGTCCTATTTATCCTTCCTGCAGCAGGTCACCTTTACCCTGAGGGACCACTGACCTACATAATGTTTATGTAAGACTAATTAGGATGAAATTAAGAAAATGTATTGCATTTAAAATGGATCACATTTAAAAATACTTCAGTGGCAAAGCCAACACACAGAAAGAATTACTTTGCAAATAGGTTACATCTGCTTTGTGCAGTAGTAACAAGACCACAGTCCATATTTTCTAACAGAAAAATAAAATTCATAGAATCATAGAATATCCTGAGTTGGAAGGGACCCTTAAAGATCATCAAGTCCAACTCTTGACACCGCACAGGTCTACCCAAAAGTTCAGACCATGTGACTAAGTGCACAGTCCAATCTCTTCTTAAATTTAGACAGGCTCGGTGCAGAGACCACTTCCCTGGGGAGCCTGTTCCAGTGTGCAACCACCCTCTCTGTGAAGAACCCCCTCCTGACGTCAAGCCTAAATTTCCTCTGCCTCAGCTTAACCCCGTTCCCGCGGGTCCTGTCACTGGTGTTAATGGAGAAAAGGTCTCCTGCCTCTCAACTCCCCCTTACGAGGAAGTTGTAGACTGTGATGAGGTCTTCCCTCAGCCTCCTCTTCTCCAAGCTGAACAGGCCCAGTGACCTCAGCCGTTCTTCGTACGTCTTCCCCTCCAGGCCTTTCACCATCTTCGTAGCCCTCCTCTGGACACTCTCCAACAGTTTCATGTCCTTTTTATACTGTGGTGCCCAGAACTGCACACAGTACTCGAGGTGAGGCTGCACCAGCGCAGAGTAGAGCGGGACAATTACCTCCCTTGACCTACTAGTGATGCCGTGCTTGATGCACCCCAGGACACGGTTGGCCCTCCTGGCTGCCAGGGCACACTGCTGGCTCATATTCAATTTGCTGTCTACCACGACCCCCAGATCCCTCTCTTCTAGGCTGCTCTCCAGCGTCTCATCACCCAGTCTGTACGTGCAGCCAGGGTTTCCCCGTCCCAGGTGCAGGACCTGGCACTTGCTCTTATTGATCTTCATGCGGTTGGTGATCGCCCAGCTCTCCAACCTATCCAGATCCCTCTGCAAGGCCTTTACACCCTCATTCGAGTCCACAACTCCTCCAAGTTTGGTGTCATCAGCAAACTTGCTCAAAATACCTTCTATTCCTACATCCAGATCGTTTATAAAAATATTGAAAAGTACCGGCCCTAAAATGGAGCCTTGAGGGACCCCACTGGTGACCGCCCGCCAGCCTGACGCAGCCCCATTTACCATAACCCTTTGGGCCCTGCCCGTTAGCCAATTGCTCACCCATCGTATGATGTTTTTATTTAGCTGTATGGTGGACATTTTGTCCAGTAGGATCCTATGGGAAACCATGTCAAAAGCCTTGGTGAAGTCCAAAAAAAATCACATCAGCTGGTTTCCCTTGGTCCACCATACGGGTGATCTTATCATAAAAGGAAATCAGGTTAGTTAGGCAGGACCTACCCTTCACAAACCCATGCTGGCTGGGACCAATGACTGCTTTGTCCCCCAGGTGCGCCTCAATAAGTTCAAGAACCAACTTCTCCATGATTTTACCAGGCACTGATGTGAGACTGACAGGCCTGTAATTGCTAGGGTCTTCTTTCTGACCCTTCTTGAAAATCGGCACAACATTTGCCAGCTTCCAGTCTACCGGTACCTCTCCAAATTCCCAGGATCGTTGAAAAATAATTGAGAGAGGTTCCGCGATGACATCCGCCAGCTCTTTCAGCACCCAGGGATGAATCCCATCCGGACCCATGGACTTGTAGGGATCCAGGTGGAGTAGCAAATCCCGCACACGTTCAGGGTTGGTTGGGAGTTTGACATCCCCACCGTCCCGGTCCTCCAGCTCAGGGCACCCTGGGTCCCGAAGCCCATCATCGGCATTGAAGACAGAGGCAAAGAAGGCGTTAAGCGTCTCTGCTTTGCCTATGTCATCGTCTGTGAGGAGACCTTCCCTATCAAGGAGCGGCCCTATGTGTTCGTTAGTTCTCCTTTTTCCATTCACATATCTAAAAAAACCCTTTTTATTTTCTCTCACAGACACAGCCAGCTTCAATTCTAGGTGTGCTTTGGCCACACGAACTTTCTCCCTACAAACACGAACAGCATCCCTGTATTCTTTCCATGACACCTGGCCCTCCTTCCAGTAGCGAAACACTGTTTCCGCCTAATCTCCATTAGAACGTTCCTGGTCAGCCACACTGGCCTCCTGCCCCACCTGCCTGACTTGCGATATTTAGGAATTGCCTGATCTTGTGCTTCTAGGAGGCATCGCTTAAAGAATGACCAGCACTGGTGGACATCGAGTCCTTCAAGAGCAGTTTCCCAGGGGACCTTGCTGACTAGTTCCCTGAGCAGCCTGAAGTCCGCTTTCCCCATATCTAGGGATGAGGTTTTGGTGGCACTTTTCCTTCTGTCACCGTAAATTTTGAACTCAACCACTTCATGGTCGCTATGACCGAGGCAGCCACCAATCACCACATCTCCCACCAGACCCTCTCTGTTTTCTAGCAACAGGTCTAGGAGGGCACCTTTCCTAGTTGGCTCCGTTAGCACCTGCACCAAGAAGTTATCATCTAGGTGCTTCATGAACCTCCTGGACTTGCTCGTGTCAGCCGTGTGGCACTCCCAGTTAACGTCTGGCAAGTTGAAGTCCCCCATAAGGACAAGGGGAGTTAATCTCGAGGCCTCTCTTAGTTCTGTAAAGAATAATTTATCGGCGCTATCGTCCTGGCCAGGCGGTCTGTAATAGACTCCCACAATGACATCCCCTTTATTCGTTCGTCCCTTGATCCTTACCCAGAGGCTCTCAACTTTGCTAACGCCGACCTGAAGTTCCACACAGTCCAGCCCCTGCTTCACATACATCGCCACCCCACCGCCTCGCCTACCCTGCCTGTCCCTCCTGAAGAGCCTGTAACCATCTATCGCAACACCCCAGTCACAGGTTTCGCTTATGCCAATGATGTCGTAGTTGCGGGACTGGGCCAGGACTTCTAGCTCATCCATTTTATTCCTCATACTGCGTGCGTTCGTGCAAAAGCACTTCAGGTGCGTCTCCTTACACTCAGCACCTTGTGGATCTGACCGAAGGACCTCACTGGCACACAGCCCCTCTGATTCTAGCGTACCATCCCTTAGGTCTTCACCGGCGCGCCTGGTTTTAGCCCCTTCCCCCTTCGACTCTAGTTTAAAGCCCTATCTATCAGCCCTGCCAACTCCTGACCAAAGATCCTTACCCCTCTCCGAGAGAGGCGCATCCCATCCGGTGCCATCAGGCCCGGTGTAGCATAGACCTTCCCGTGATCAAAGAACCCAAAATTCTGCTGGTCACACCAGTCTCGAAGCCACGAGTTTATGTGAACAGCACGCCTTTCAGCTTTGATCCCCCGTATCGGAAGGACAGAGGCAAACACAACCTGCGCCCCTGATCCTCTAAGTAGTCGCCCCAAATCCCTAAAGTCTCTTTTGATTGCCTTCGGACTTCTCGTTGCTACTTCATCGCTACCAGCCTGAAAGACCAGTAGCGGGTAGTAGGCAGTGGGCCGTACCAGGCGCTTGACTTTCTTGGCAAAGTCTCTCACCCGAGCCCCAGGGAGGCAACAGACTTCTCTGCGGGTTGGGTCCGGTCAGCATATCGGTCCCTCTGTCCCTTTCAGGAGGGAGCCCCCCATAACAATAGCCCTTCTTTCTTTTTTGAAGGATGATGTGGCAATGCGATGTGTAGGTCGCCTTGTCTTAGGCGCCCCCTCCAACTGGGACGAGTTTTTATCTACTTTGTCATTTAGATTGTCTTGTTCTAGTCCTTCATATCGATTATTTAAGGGTAGATGAGAAGGTGAGGTGGGCAAAGAGAGGGCTCGCCTACCACCCTGAATAGGCACCTGCCTCCATTCCCCCCCTTGATCTAGGTCTCCTCCCGCTGCCTGGCAGGAGGAGGGAATCTCTGTCTTCTGCATAACAGGAGATGCCTGTGCTGTGGCAGGCTCGTGAGCCTGCCTCAGAGAGGGTAGAGTGCACCTCCACCAGTCAATTTCCCTCTCTGATTCCCTGATGCTCCTGAGCCTGTTCACCTCCTCCCGGAGCTCCACTACCTGGCTGAGCAGTTCTTCAACCTGGGCACACCTCCCACAGGCATACCCACCACTGCTGTCGGAGACCGACAGAAGGCTGGGGCACACTCTGCAGCCCAGGACCTGGACGGCTGCGTGTTTCCCCGAGCCCTCCGTCTGAGTAGCCACACTGGTGACCGTGGCTGGAGATGCCGCACGAGATGCGGAGGCCACGGTTTTCTGCCTGGTTGATACCATGGTCAGGTTCTACGCAAGCAGGTTACAAGCACCAAAGGGAGAGGCAGCTGCAACAGAGCGACGATGGGGCCCCCGCTCGCCCTGCCCGCGCGAACTGCCGCGCCGCGCCCTGTTTGCCCGTCCTGGTCGCTCGCGCTCCCTAGGGGCAACTTTTAAACAGCCTGGGAGGGGGCGTTGCTGGCTCCGCCCGCGCCTCGTCAGCCTCCCTCGCGAGGACTGCCGGGTCCCGGCGGCTCCCCCGAGTGGCCTCGATGTCGGACAAAAAGCCCTGCCCGCCTCGGTCCTCTGCTCCGCTGCAGAACACGTCTGCCCCGGAGCCGATCGCCTCAGCAAAAAAAAAAAAAATTCTCTTGTTTCGAGTAAAAATTTCTCTTGTTTCGAGTAAATTAATGATAGACTGCCTGGATGTTTGCTTGCTTGTTTGTTTTAATAAGACAGAAGCACCTTATTAACCCTTATTGGATATAAGGGTCAAGAGGCTGCTCAAGACCTGTGAGAATAGCTGTCATTACTCCTCTCTCGTAACTGGTAAGCTGACTGCAGACACCCAGTCTGACAAGATGTCAGACTTTTTGTTGGGGCATGGCTGCAAGCATTGTATTGGTTAATTCTCTAACATCACTTCCTGGAAAAGACTTGTTAAAAGCTATAATATCATGTATGATGTCCTAACCACATCCTGCTGTTAGGATTTTACAATGAATACTGCTGTTGGAGACAAATGGGCAAAATAATTCCTGTCAGGAATATGACCTGAAAGAACCTTGGCACGTCTGCATTAGACAATGTAGTCAGGTGCTAATGTCTGTATTTCATCAGACTGCTTGTTAAGTTATCAACAGTGGTTATTTTCATACCGAGTATTTACATGAAAACTGACCAGTTATCTAAATGTGTTTTCAGGTGTTGATGTTTCATCTTGTACCATAAAAAATTTCAATCAATTTTATTAACATTTTTATTTTTTTTCTTGCCAGCCAGGCCAGTTAGGATTTACTAATGTCTTAAATAATTTTGCAGTCTTAGCTTCCTATATTATTAAAGCTGGACTACACCAGTCAAAAAGTCTCACTGCCTGCTTTGAAAGGTAGTCTAACAGAATGCTACAGCAAATTACTTCACTGCAGAACTGACTGCCAAGATCAAATTTAACCTCACAATAAGTAAAGCAAACAATTCAGTCAGGCAAAAATAATAAAGTCAGGCAATATAATAGGTCTTCTGGTATGCTTTCTTTCTTCCTGTGCTCTTTTGATGTGTTTCCTCTAAGAAAATGTAATATTTATTTCTGAAAATACTGTTTTCACAGATAATTTGTTAAAATGTTTCTGCAGGTTGTTTACAAGTACAACATATTCTTTTATTAAGATGTCAAGGCAAATCCAACTATCACAATTCTAGGGTATCATTTGGTCTTTTACAAGTTCTTAAGTTTTATTTGTTTGATTGTTATAGGGGGGCTCCTAAGTTTCCCATTCTCCTTGCACTTCACATATGAAAGACAAGCAGCACACAGTAATATTTTGGACCTTCTTCGAAACAAGAGGTATGTGGCTAATTCACCAATAAGGCATAAACTTCTGCAGGTAGTAAACTCTATCAGGGAGTATAGCCATGGAACCAGGAATAATGGCTTTGAACAAATGGACTGGAGATTTAGATGAGATGTGACGTGAGGAAGAAATTCTTCACTTGGAGCACAAAGCGCACATGGGAATTAGGGCTGGAGATGCACCTTGCTTCTGTTCTTTTACATAAAGAATAGAATGAAATTACCTAAAAAACAGTGTTAAAAATAAACCCAGGGCACAGGATGGGAGGTGCAGGGCAGTCCCTGTGGCCGAGGGGCAGCCTTTGTCTCTGTCAAGCCAAATAGCATTGGGGAGCCAGACCCATAAAAGGGGCCCTCAGCCCCCCAACCCTCCTCCTTGTCCACAGGAGGGCATCTTCCAGGCTTCTCCCAACACAGCTGCCTTTGGCCACATGTGGGCCCCTCCATCACAGAGGCTTTCTGAGGCCACTGTGGCCACCACTGCCCCACAGGCCCTATAAAACAGGCCCCCTGCAGCCACGAAACACCACGGACATGCTGCAGGCTTGCCTGTAAGATGTCCCAGCAATAAACAGCTCTTGCCAATTCTCAGAGATTGTATGAGTGCTTCTTATTTTTTGGGGGGGGAGGGAAGGGGGAATGGGCTAAAGTTGTGCCAGGGGAGGTTTAGGTTGGATGTTAGGAAGAACTTCTTTACCAAAAGGGTTGTTGGGCATTGGAATGGGCTGCCCAGGGAAGTGGTTGAGTCACCATCCCTGGAGGTCTTGAAAAGATGTTTAGATGTAGAGCTCAGTGATATGGTTTAGTGAAGGATTTGTTAGTGTTAGGTCAGAGGTTGGACCAGGTGATCTTGGAGGTCTCTTCCAACCTAGGTGATTCTGTGAAGTAAGCAACTGGTTGTTCATGTAACTTTTCAACCATGAGCAAACAGAACTCTAAGCCTAGAATAATCAAACTCGGACATACAAACCTACATACATCAGATAGGGAAAACACACATGCACACAGACAAAAACAAACAAAAACAAACAAAAAAAACAGTAATAACAAAGAAAGAAAACAAAAAAAAAAAACACGCAACTAATTTCACTACTAGTATTGCCAGTTGAATAGTGATCAAGTAGTTGAAACCTTCCATGTCTCTGGTCTCTACAGCAACATGGTCAGACAAACCACTGTAGAAGCAATTCAGAAGTACATGCACAAAACCCCCCAAAATTGGAGACTGAACATTTCCTCTCATTTTGTTGAAAATGAAAATCCTCTCAGTACTACTGCACAGGAGAGCCTTGCGGCAGAGAAATTCTACTACAGAGCTCGGAATCACAAAAACTCATTAGGCAGCAATCCTTTAAAGCATACAGTATTATGTCTTGATCCCAGGTAACTCAAGAAAAATCATCCCTTGGAAATATAAAGACAGTGAAGAGGTAAGATACTGGCTCAGACTAGTTTGCAGAGACAGCAGACTCAGTGACCAAGGTTCCTAATCTGTACGTAGAAAAATAAAAACAGAGTTGGAATTTGGAGCCTTCCATCAGAGTATGTGAGATTGGATTCAGTCATATGGTGCCCACTGTGGTGGCTGCTCCTGAGCCCTCCGTCTGACAAGCTGGTGCCACTAAGAGCCAGGAGCTTGACTTCCACTGTTACTTTCCACCCTACGTTTCAGTTTTGTGCTGCTTAAGACAGACTTCTGTACATCATTCCAATATTTCTGCAACCCTCAGCCACAAGTACCTGTTCCCCAATTCATTATGCCACACTTCACTGACATCCTAAATACCCAATTTATTCAACTTAACCATTTGGACACCGCCAAAACTTTTTGAAACAGCTGCATCAGGGACTTCCACATGCACACTAATTGCTGTTAACCCCATTGAGACTAGCTGCATTAATGAGACTTCACTTGCACAAGCATATGCTCCAGCATCTGGCCACAAGAAAATCAATCAGGTGCCTACCAAGTTCTCTAGTAGAAAACAAAGACAGACTTCCAATGTCCAAATGAAATTGGTTTGTACAAGAAATAGGCTACACGTTCATGCATTTGGTGCCAAGCCTATTCTATGTTTACCAGGTTTGTTATCTGTTACAAGGAACATACAAGGAACAGAAGAAACGGAGGTTTGGCTTTCCAACAAAGAAACATCCTTAGGGACCTAAAGAAAAAAAATCATTTCCTGTCTGCCAGTTAAACTGAGAACACAGAGTTGATCCTGAGAAGTCTGCATCCTTTCTCAAAAAAAAAAAAAAAAAAAAAAAAGATGCTGCTATACTTACTCTTCCTTGAATTACATCTTTCTGTATTCAATTTCCATAGCTTCTGATTGTAGACAGCTCTGTTGAAATCACTGTAATTGAAAACAATACAAAAGGAAACACGGAAGAATTACATGAAAGTGGTGGTATTGTCAATTAAAAACACTTCAGCAGCTATGAGTACCTCACAGATGTTAGCAAGCCTCCTAGAACCCCTTGACTTGGGTGCATCAAGTCTGATTTTGTCTTAACTCTTTGTAACTACGGTAAAGATATGAGCTGAACATTTCCTATAGCCAGTGGATTCCATTGTGGCGTTCCTTCCTCTTCATTGTCAGCAGAATGGAGATTCAGCATCTGCAGAATTAAAACCCAAGACCAAAACCTTGACTCCAGACGGGACACTGACAAGACTGCTGTGATGTAAACAGGCACCAACTTGTGCTGCCTCTCCTCCCCCTATTGCCCAATTCCTTTGCATTTAGTGGCAGTAGGATTTCTGGAAGGGTTCCAATGTAGGAAAAAGTAGGAAAAAAGTGTGTTTTCATCCCTGGTTTCAACAGAAGGGACATGAGGCCCAAACTTTGATATCATAGAATCACAGAATCACAGAATTTTCTAGGTTGGAAGAGACCTCAAGGTCATCGAGTCCAACCTCTGACCTAACGCTAACAGTCCCCACTAAACCATTTCCCTAAGCTCTACATCTAAACATCTTTTCAAGACCTCCAGGGATGATGACTCCACCACTTCCCTGGGCAGCCTGTTCCAGTGCCTCACAACCCTTTCAGTGAAGAAGTTCTTCCTAACATCTAACCTAAAACTCCCCTGGCTCAACTTAAGCCCATTCCCCCTCGTCCTGTCACCAGGCACGTGGGAGAACAGGCCAACCCCCACCTCGCTACAGCCTCCCTTGAGGTACCTATAAAGAGCGATAAGGTCGCCCCTGAGCCTCCTCTTCTCCAGGCTGAACAAGCCCAGCTCCCTCAGCCGCTCCTCGTAGGACTTGTTCTCCAGGCCCCTCACCAGCTTCGTCGCCCTTCTCTGGACCCGCTCAAGCACCTCGATGTCCTTCTTGTAGCGAGGGGCCCAAAACTGAACACAGTACTCGAGGTGCGGCCTCACCAGAGCTGAGTACAGGGGGACGATCACCTCCCTAGCCCTGCTGGCCACACTGTTCCTGATACAAGCCAGGATGCCGTTGGCCTTCTTGGCCACCTGAGCACACTGCTGGCTCATATTCAGCCGACTATCCACCATCACTCCCAGGTCCTTCTCTGCCTGGCAGCTCTCCAACCATTCCTCTCCCAGCCTGTAGCTCTGCTTGGGGTTATTGCGCCCCAGGTGCAGGACCCGGCACTTGGCCTTGTTGAACTTCATGCAGGTGACCTCAGCCCATCATAAATGTAGCTACGTAGAAACACAACAGTTGTGTAAAAATTTTTTTTTTTTTCTACGCATATCCTGCATCATCCAGATTACTTGGGATGCATCACCTTTTCTGTGAATCATCATTGTGTGATTTTTGAAGGGATGTTTGGTCCATACACAGGTAGTAGGGCCCTTTTAAGCTTTCTGCCTTACAAATCCCAATAGAGCCAAACTTCCTTCTGTTTTGTGTTTTTATTAATGACAGACGTTCTTCCAATTAAAGTGAAGGAATTAGATTTGGGATTTAGACCAATCTGTATCAAGCAAAGCTGGGTTTCTGTAAGGTATCTTTGTTAATATTCTTTACACAAAATATAAAAAAATCCATTTTGTATTCCAAGTGATAAATGCAAGCCAGACCCAGGCTGGTTGGGCAAACATTGGCAGAAAAATGGCAAAACACTGAGCAGAAGCTTACCCAAGCAGGCCACAGGAATTCATTTGGGACTGATTAGAAACCATGAAGACTGAAGTACAAGAATTAGTGAAAACCAATGAAAGCAGAAGCCAGCAGTCAGCAGCTGTCTGCCAAGAGGCGAACAGGCTCCCTGTGTATGCGCTGCCTGGAAAGGTAGGACCGGAGGTTTCAAGCAAGGAAACAAATAGCAGGCTATCTGAGGGGATCCTGCAACCGCAGCCCCAATCTCACTACTTTGGGTATGATAGTAGACCTGAGGTAACGGGCCATATGTCCAAAATCAACAGTAATGACCCAGCAAATGCACTCACAACACAGTCCCATGTTTAAATCAGAATCAGTTCCACCATTCTTCAGCAATTACAACTTTCCTAGTTAAAAGCAACCAGTGCATTTGGCTGCCTGCTTGTAATCACAGGTCACACTGCAGCATATGTGGAAGGGTATTCATAAACAACGTGGAAAAGGGGCTCATGAAGTCTGATGACAAACTTAAGATAGTAAAGAACAACAACAACAAAAAAAAAAGCCTTCAAGATAGTGAAAAGAAAGACTGATTGCATAGAAGTGTGTGGGAGAAGCTACACGAGTGAGTAACACAATGTTAAAACAATATATCACTGTAACATAAGATGATGTGGAAACACAACTCTAATTTCACAGAAACGATGATGAGGAACATTCCTAAACATTTTGATTCAGGAGTGAGATTTTAGGATTAGGCAGGATATAACATCGGCTCAATGCACAGTCAAAAAACAAAAACTAATATCATTATGCTGCTGTCTAGATCCATGCTTTGTCCAGAATTTGGATACAATGTGTAGTTCTGGTTCTCTGCACCCATTCTTCAAGAAGATAGACTGATTCAGGAGAAAGTTCAAGGTGGGACATCAAGAATGGCCAGTGTTTTTGGAAGAGCCCATTCCTTTACACATGGAATGACTGCATAAACTGATACTTCCTCATCTAGAAAGAAGTCGTCCAGGACAGCATCAGTTGTCTATAAACTTACGAGTGGCAAGGAGACTGCATAGCAAACAGCTGCAGCCTGACTTCCAGCACAAGACCTGAGGGTTACAATAAGGCAGCACGTTCAAGAACATACGGCTTTGTTTTGTTTTGATGCACTGTTTATTTAAACCATGCAGTTCACGAACTCTGGATGTCATGGATGTGAACAGTTCACATTTGGTCAAGGGGAAGATGCCCAAATTCGTGGAAGAAAAGTTCACTGAGCTACTCAGCACTCAGAAACAATATGGGGCTTTGCAGGTTTCTTGAGTTACAGATGCTGGTAGTTTTTTGTTTGTTTGTTTGTTTGTTTTTAATCATCCTTCTTACATTTTTACAAAACAAGTGCTACGTGAGCACAAAACTGTGAAAAAGAGCATCCATGATGCACAATTAAAGTTATTCCTTTTTAGAGCATTTTAGTAGGCACTTCAAGTTCTATGCCCTTCAACAGGTTACAGCCCCAAAACATGCTTTAATTAATACCATAAAAACTCTGTAGTGGAAACAATATTTCACTTTTGTCTTCCGCAGGGACCACCAAAAATAAGCTACTATTTTTGTCCTTTCACCTAGGAATTTTATGTGAGATGAGAGCATATTTTCAGCCACTACATAATTAATTCAGGATTGAAGACATCAGAAAAAAAAAAAAAAAAAAAAAAAAAAAAAAAAAACTTCGTTTATTGGATTTTAGTCCTCTAGTTTGCATTGTAAAGGTGTCATATGACCGAAAGGTCTCTCAGCATAAATCGTGAATTGAACTCTTATTGTGGAAAATGATCCCAAAATAGGAAAGTGCACCTATTTCAAAGCATCATCTGGCAGGAGAATACTACTTACAAAATATTTTTTGTAATGTATGAAGGTACTAAACTGCTCCAGCAAGTCATATTTATATATTAAACTAAAATAATATTTGAATCTGCATTGGGGCTGGACTTTCCCACCTTCCTTATAAGTTTTTTAAGCTGCTTATTGAACTGGTCCTACAACGGTCCCACACATTGCTTTACCAGTGTCCCCTTTTGATTCTCAGACTGGTAAGGAATCTCAGCCTATTTAAAAGTTTTCCACAGCTTCACATAAGATCACACATTGCAAAATGTGTGCAGGAGCAGCCTCCTCAGCACTTCTCTTACCTGTTTGCCTCCTTATGCAGTCCCGTGCATGATGAGAGCACCTTCTAGCCCATATTCAGTCCCATACCCACCAAAACCCTTGGCCTTTTCAGCAGCAAGGCCATTCACCCAGCCTGTGCTCATATTGGTGTTACCTTAGATACTGAGCATGGCACCTCTCTTGTGGAACTGCATTAGCTTTCTATTGGCTCCTTCCCCAAAAGTTTCTCAAGACCACTACTGCCCCAGCCCCCAAATTTAGTGCAAACTGCATATTTGCTAAGGGTGCACTGTGCTTCATCTTCCAAGTTGCTGGAAGATAATGAATACCAGGTGCTTCACTCTCATCTAGGTGTGAGGTGGACATCTGGATTGTCATCACTACCCTTCGATCCTGGTATTTCTGGTGATTTTCAGTCCACCTGGCTGCCTGTTTGTCAGGCACATACCTTTTCCCAGCTTCCAAACAAGAACACCATAGGAGATCCTGTCACAAGATCTTCTAAGCAAGTTTGCGTTCCTTGCTCTCCCCTCAACCACACAGTCATTTCATCACAGAAGGCAATCCAATGGACAAGCACAATTTGCTCTCAATAAATGTAATAACTGTCCTTCGTTATCCTCTTGCTCTTAAAATCTTTTGAAATAGAAAAAAAGAGGATGAGTCCATGGCTTTCCTAGGGACTGGGATAAAGCTGAGCAACCTGTAGCTACCCAGGTCACTGTTCTTTCCTTTCTTAAACATTGATGCAACCTTGCCTTTTTTTTTTTTTCTTCCCAGTTGTAAACAATTTCTCCCAATCAACATTACTTTTCATAGACTGCAGACAGCTGCCTTGCAGTCACATCAGCCAACTCTTTCAGCACCCTCAGAGATAGCACATTTGGTCCTGTGGGTTTGAAGTATCCAGATTCCATACCTTAACACTCAGGCTGTTGTTGCTCTGCTGCTGGCTGCCCCTCCTTCCCAAAAATGTGGCACACTGTGTTCACGTGAACCCTGTTATTCTAATGGGGAGACAGTTTTTAAAGCCATCCAGCTCACATTCTGATAACATGGCTAACTCTCTGCTGCATGGAAAATAACAAGACAGTGATCGGAAAGTTATCAAAAGAATCTGCAGGAAGTGTGTTTTCTTATATATGCACTTTATGGATTCTGTATTTTCAGCCTCAAGCGCAAAACTAGCTGCTCATGAAGCAGTCACACTGCTGGTTTCTAGCATGTTCTCTGATCCACTTTCTGTTCTGCTCTCCATAGAGTAGACAGTCTATCATTTTAGTACGGCTTCAGTTTTTACCTTAGTAACATCATATACCACTAGAAATGCACATTTCCTCAAGTGGGAGATGACAGTATAGCCCACAGGGAGAAATCTGGCTCTGAGGGAACCTTCATGTGGATTTGACTGGATGTTTCATTTACACAAAGCTTTTGCAGCTTTTCAAGAAACCCTCAAAGTGCAGGGATCTGTGGGGAAAAGTCCTGCATCTGTTTGGGTTGCGTATTTGCATTGCCTTCCTGTTCCTGTTTTCCCTCTAGCGTGAAGGCATCATGGTTCCTAGCACCAGCCCACACATATCACACCCTGAATCACAGGATGAGAACACGGACCAGAGTTCAACTCCAACAAAGACACATGCTGGCAGAACAGGGTTCCATGAGATGTCTGCTAGAAGACTGTTGCCCGTTTGGCTTTGGGCTTCCCTGGAGATGTACATCTAGAAGTGTGTTTTGCAGCTGATGAGCAATTTTGATCAATGTTAACTAAGGCCATTTACATCGTGGAAAACATGTAACATTTGCTGTCTTCACAGAAGAAAAAGAAAGCTTTTGCATTCCAACATCTGACTGTAGACCAGACAGCTAAAATATTAGTGCATTATTTACACATTGAAGTATATTTGTCCATTTATTGCAAAGTCCTTTGATAAATCTGGGTGCTTCATTAATAATAACGCAAGGAGACATAGTGTTCGTCTTAGAAAATGAGCTATTCATATACACTGAGATTAATTTCTACATAATTACATACAGGGGACAGATACCAAGGACTTAGAAGAATATTGCTGTACACAAGCCAACAAAGATCAGGGGAAATTTGAGACAACTCCTGAGGGAATCTGATGATGCAAAAGATGCACCTTTAATGAGCGACTTAACTGCAAGTACCTCAACATGAAAGACTGATGTCAAGGACTGCAGCAGACATTCATACGAATGCTCCACAGAGTAGGGAGTTCTGTGCCAATAAGCTCACTTGTACTCTGCTTGTAAATCCAGCTCCAGCTTGTCCAACCACTCAGCTGCTTCCAGTAACTCCAGGTTTGGCAGTATTTGGGAAAATGATTTTGGGTTCTTTTTCACGTCATGCAAAGAAGGGAGGTGGTGGTGGTGGATTTTCTACTGCCCAACTCAAACTGGAGTTTTATAGTCTTGAGAAGAGGAAAGGCACTCCAATCTCTGCTAGGTCCTAAAATAGTGCATCAAAAAGCTTAAGAAGTCTGGGCTGGCCAGTTTAATTTCCATTAGAGGACACATGGTGGACATACTTCAGAGTAGTGTTCTCTATTTATCAGAAAAATAAAGGATGAAAAATAATGTGTTTTTTTTTTTTTAAAAAAAAAAAAAAAAAGAAAAAAGACAAAAATGAAGCACAAAATACATGGCAAAAATGGAGCACAGTCTCACCTTTTCAGCTGGTCACCATATATATTTATTTTATCTCCCTTCTCTCCTCTTCTTTAGATTTTACTTGTCTCAATGTCTTTTTTCCATGGAAAGTTTATGGTTTGTCATTAATTCTGCCTTTCACATCCAGTTTGCTCAAGAAATAGCACAATACACTTCTACGTTATTTCTTGCTTCCTCATTCCCCAAAGAGAGAGTTTGCAATGCCTTTATGCTTGATGGGGAAGACAACATTGACAGGGTTAAACATGAGGGTTTGGGTTGAGCTCTTTTCTTTCAACAGGAAGTGACTGAATATCTGCTTGCTTCTTATATAAAAAAAGGAGAAAAAAATGAAAGGTTTTGATGTGCTCTCTTCTACCTTTGATTGATACTAAAGATCACGGAAGTCTTGGGAACTTACAGTTTTTTAATGCATAGAAACACATGTCAGATCCTGGCGGCTGTGCTATAATCCAGAATTTGCTTAGCCAGCTTCCAGAGGACTTTTGCTGCCTGTAAAACACCTTCTCAGCTCAGTAGCTCAGCTACTTCACTCAGCTACTTCATTCTACCTTAGGCCACAAGATCAAAGCATCAGGAACAAATCAGATGATCTCTTTACAACTTCAGGGTAAACCTAGCTCACTGTAAAGCTGCACGAAGCAACGAAGACCTGTCCACTTGTTTTCTACACCAAGCAAAGCTCAGGAGATGCAAGGATACTCTCTCATGTATGCACAGAGCAACATGGGCCTGAGATAAGCTGTAGGGCAGAACTGCAGCTTCCTACCAAATCTTGTGTCAGATTTCAGCATATAAACCAGACATCAATAGTTGGGTGTTTGTGCTGCTGGACCTCTAATTTCCAGCCACAAGTGACAGGATGAAACTCAGTAGGGAGGAACAAAACATCCTGAATCCATCTAATTCCATGTTTCTGCTCAGGGTCAGCCATGAGTGGACAAGTCTTAAGTCAGTCCCAGTGACACAATTCCTGCAGGTTGTTCATGTACTGCCATGGTTAAGGGAGGGTGGAAAAAGACTTAACACAGATTTGGGACCTGCTGTTCCAGAAGGAAAACAAATCACAGGTGAGGCTGTCACTGGCAGGTGTGCCATACAGGACCTGGGCCATAAGGAAACTGGATAAAACTGAAAAGAAATGGGGAGGGAAAAAAAAAAAAAAAAAAAAAGTAAAAATCACTAGGTGACAAGAAGGCAGAGTGCAAATGACAGGTGCTAGAGGCTGCTTTTCTAAGCAGCCAGATCGTGGTCAGGATATCTGCTGCTGCCATCGTCTCTTGGGTCACACCATCACTGCAGTCACCTTCTGAAAACCAACAGAAAACCAAACCCCAAACAACTCACTCAGAAACCAGAGACATAAAGGCTGTGGCAGAAGATATTTCTGGACCATCAAAGAGGATGATATACCTAGAGGCTAAGTCTAAAACCAGTAGAAAATGCCTCATCGCCTCATCTTTTTCAGTTATATGAGGCCTGCCAGAGACATTGCAGCTTTATGTCATGATTGAGCCCTTCTATACACACGTCCCTACTACTTATTTCTGCTATTAAAAGCTCTTTTATTATCATACTATCTTTCTGTCAGGGTTTTGTGAATTACATTTTAATCCAACAGCACTTGGTTGTATGAACAATTAATGAGGGATGTACGTTATACAAACCTCATATTTTACTGATGAAGTACTTTGAACAGACTGTATTAAGATTGAAACACTTAATAATTATTAAGAGGCTAGTTACGGGCTTGATACATTTCCACGGTCTGTAAGAAATACTACTATGCATCAGCCACACATGTACACAACAGGACTGTAGCCCCCTTTGAAATGAGAAAGTCACCTCATTTGGCTATTTTACTGGGAAGGGTTTTTTTTTTTTTTCAGGTGTCATCTGCCCATAGTTATTGGTGAATGTTTGTCATACGTTTTCCAGGACAAAGCATTTCAGCAAAAGCTCTATTTCTGCAAGGCACCACTTTCATTCCATAGCTTTACAGGGGATTTTTCAGCACCTTGTACTTGTGGTTTCTGATAGGACACGAGGCCAAAATCCATGTGAATTCAATTACCTGGGGAAAAAAATAGTTTCAGCAGTGTATTTGTTATTATGACATTGCTACAAGGGAAGGGAAATGAGGAATTAAACAGGCACCACTCAGCCACATCTCTAGAAGTGAATATTGACCAAGGTTCAATACGTCACTGACAGCAAATCGAAGGTCATTCCCATCAACAGTTAAGTCGTGTCAGAAATTGATATGCTGAATATGAAATGTCTCAGCAGGAAGAGCCAAGTTACAGAGAAATCTGTTCACCTTTCTAATCTGTTCAACAGCACAACAGACATTGAGAAAATGGTGCAGCACATATTTAAGCAAGTTTCTGTTATGTCCTACTGTCTGCAATACCGTTTTGTGTCAGTATTATTTTTGCTTCTGTAGCACTAGTAATGTGCTAATCCTGTGACATTATACTGTCCTGAGCAGACTGCCAGATCATGCATCAATATAAGGCAATCAGCAGCTCTTAGAGCACATCTTTTAGATGTTTAAAATATATATGGAAAAGAAAATATTAAGTTGTATTATGTCATACTACATAATATTTAAAACAATGCTGGTTTAGTGTAGCAGGACCTTTTTTTTTTTTTATAGTATTCTTGGTACCTTTCCTCATCAACAACCAACATGCTGACATGTTAAGCACAAAGCCCTAAAACACAGAAAAACATTTATGATTTAATTCAATAAGAAATAAAAACTTCTCACTCAGTATCTGCTTGTGTGTATATAACAGTCACATCATAGTACCTACCAATAACTGTGTTATTTTACAAGCGTGGCTTTTGCTAATTGTCCACTCACCTCTCCCACACTTTCTAAATTTGTCACGTTTAAGATCTGGTCATAATTACGAGAAATCCACTATGCGGTCACATCTCTGTATAGAGCAGTGTTGTCACAATTTGTGATTACTAGAAAATAGAATAAAATTTTTGCTGAGACAATAAGATACAGAAAGCCACTCTGAAAGTCTATTTAAAAGCTCTTTCTGTTTAATCCAGGGCTGCAGCCTGCACAGCGAAGAAACTGAGGTCACTCCATGCTCCGTATATATAATTCATGCATTAAAACCAAAAACTAAACATAACCCAAAGTCAACTCCCTCAGGTGCCTAAAGCTTTTTCCCTGTAACAGATCTCACTTGGCATCCTCTCAATATCATCCTCAGCTCCTAGCCCCCGGTGGCAGCGCACTGCCTGCCTGGAAAACAGTTTCAGCACCCTCCTCTACCCCCAACAAACGAAGAAATTCGGCTTTTCACGGCAGAACATAACTAAAACCGCGTTTCACGAGCTCCCTCTGCTGTCTATTAACCAAAATCCTGGTGCGGTTAAAAGGGCGCTTTCGAGGAAGCACAGCCAGATCCTGTAAAGTCCTTGCTCATTCGCTAGTATTTTAAAGAGAGAAAATGTGACCTCTATTAAAAGAAAACTGAAATTATTTTCAAAGTCTGGACCTATCCTGGGATAATTCAAACCCGACCAGATCAAGACCCTGGTCCCACTATGTCAAGTACTAGTCCAAACGTAAAAATTACTTTTCCAAATAACAGCAGAGTCAAATGAATGAAAAAGCGAACAGAAACAGAGATGCTGGCTCCTTCACAGGAGCTGCTACCAAACTGACACATAACTTTGCAACTCCACACCCCTTCTGACTCTTTTTACATCTCCTGGAAACTTAAATGGAGTGCTACAGACCGTGCCTGTCCCTTTCTTGGTTAGCATAATGACTACAGCCAGCCTTCCACATTCAAGCAATTGCTGGTGTTTTCCTGCAACCATTTCCCAGGCTAAATCTTTGCTCGTTCATGATATAAACTAGAATAAAGTTCTCAAAAAATAAAATAGAAAAATAATCCACGAGTGTGATGGGATACTTGCACCAGAACTAAACCTGTATTTGAAGGCAAGACATCTTTGGCCAGCTGCAATCTAAAATACCAGTTGGCAGTAGAACTGCCTGTCCCTGTTCAAGAGAAGTCAAGTATGAACCCAAACTGCACAAGGCACTGTTAGCTTGGTTCTGGACAGGTCTCTTGGTCTTTCCTGCATCCTAGGAGAGAGATCCACAAAACAGAAGGTTCGCCACTGCTACTTAAAAGCTCATCCTTAAGTTTTACTTATCAGCAGTTTGATTCTCAATTTTGATTATTTTCCTCTTCTGTAACATGTTTTTTCTTCATCTTTACAAGTCACCTTGTGGGCTGATGTAACTCCATAACATTAGTGGGGACTGTTAGTGTTAGGTCAGAGGTTGGACTTGATGATCTTGAGGTCTCTTCCAACCTAGAAATTTTGTGATTGTGTAATATACTTATCCTAACCTAATTTCTTTTGTAGCCTTCAAACTTCTTTTCCTGAGGGGAGAAGGAGTTTGTTCTGAGCAAACCAGCATAAGAATTAGGTCTGAAACTTCAAGGTCTAGATATATTCAGGACAGAAAGATTTACAGACCAGTTTTCATAGACATGCTAGCTTTGCATCCATACTCCAAAATAGTCTTAGCATGTACAAGTTCAGACATAAACCTCAAACTGAAAGTCCAACTAAGAGTTGATATCTCACTGTTTTGAAACATATTTTTGTCTATTCTTTCCACTTAATGTTTCCCCCACCACCACCCCCTCAGGTATTTTATTTACTAGACACCTTTAAGCCTACCAACCTTAGTTTTATTGAAGATGTCAAAATTCTGCAGAACAGAAATGTATACTAACAACCTCTAGTGTAAGAAAGGTTCCTAAGGAATAGTATTTTCAGACTAAAACAACAGAAGATATAGAAAAGCATAATTTCTTAATATTACAAAGTTGCTTATGTGGATATTACAGCAGTGACACCTGAGACTATGAGCTTTCACACAACATTCCCAAGCCCATGCCAAGAAATTTAACAGTTGCATTCAAATCATTATCAATCCAATTCTCATTGTAGAACTACATTTCTCTTAACAGTTAATGTACTGCTTAGGTTATCTTGGAATCCAGGTCTAATCAAACAAAATCCTCAAGATCTCCAAAACACGGTACACAACCAGAGGTAGAATGCATCAGCCTTTACTTGCAATATTTTTCACAATACTGTGGATTAACTGATGTTTCCAAGGCATGTCCTCAGGGAGCTTCAACTTTTCTGACCTTGTGAATTCCAGTTTAAATTCCTTGGATCCGCTGCTGAATTTCAGCATTGCTAGTCTTGACTCCTGTCCCCACTCTACAGTCTGGGGGCTTCTATTTGGCAATAGGAGTCTTGAGAGCCAGAAGTTATCAGCATACCAGCTCACCTACACAACGGACAAATGTCTTGCCACCCATAACACTTGGGCTGTGATGAAGAAATCAGAGAGCTCATAGTAGGCATTTCTAGTCATGTCCCCAAAGAAGGCCACCAGTATTACACCACACTAATGTCTCATTTACAGAGGGATGTAACGCACCACAAGCAAGTCCATACAAAGCAGAAATATTCACCTAGCACATTAAGAGTCCGTAAAATGGTAAGAGCACTCAGATGGCCCCTTCATGTTGCATTCAATATATGCAATTACAAGGAAACGAACATGTCGCCAACCTCCACACCTAGTGGAAAAAAATGAACTCAGGAGAGTTATCCTAAAAGCAGTTAGGAAAAAATAATCAGGTGCCAGCTGTGCAAGAACACACTAAAGCCAGACCCATGGGTTCGATGCTATAAGAGATCCTAGAAAGGAGGATAAGGAGTTCTCCCCCATGCTGGTTGCTTCCCAAATGGTCACAGCTGCCTCACAGTGTGTTGCATTATTTGGAGTCAATTCTTTAAATTACTTATTTTTAAAAACAAAGGGTGTGTTACTGCTATATAGATAAGCATAAAAGAGTATTGGTCCAAGATTAAATGATGTTACCATATTTTACTGCTGTGAATTTAAAATAACTACGGGTAGGGATGGACTGCCTCCCTGGGAACCTCTAACCACCCCCAACAGGACTAAAGCATTGCACTTGATCAAGGGCTGGTCACATTCACAACACCGATAAGGAGCTGCAGTTATCAGGGAGTTGTTGTCACTTTTTTTTTTTCCTTTTTATTTCTCACTTTTGTGAAGGTCCTATAAAAAGGACACCTCTGTAGGATAGGAATGAGTAAGCCTGGTGCTATTTCCCTAGCAAGACAAACAATACCAAGGCTGTCATGCAAGGATGTGCTGCATACCACACACTTTGGGGTTGGACTTCTATAACTCACAGCCCAGATGCGCACAATTCTTCAGCTTACAGTGAGGCAGAACTCTCCTAAGCAAACCTCAGCAGTTTCCTACAAAGCCCTGCTGACAAGTCTGATCCTGGTATTTATTTCCAGTGTAATCTGAACTGTGGGGGAGGCTGACTGAAAGCCTGTCCTCTTCTGTCCTGGTATTCCTGTGCACTCCCTGCTCCCTTTTCTCTGCTCCTCATCCACAGTGAAGCTACAAGAGGAGATATCTTCTCCCTTTATACTTTGCTTACTTAGGATCCTCTGTTTGGTCTCCAGGCCTGCTTTACCAAGCACATGCTATCCCAAGAACAGCACCAAACAATTACCATCAGCATTTTTAACTGCATACTGGTCTGTATACTTTTTTATTTACCACAAATGTGCATTATAATGGTATAATCACACTACACTGCAAACTGAGGCTCCATGCTCGATAGAAAATGTTTGTTTCTGTACTACTGACCCTCATGATTTTGTAGGGACCATGGTTGATGAGGTAGTAACAATGGTGTTAGTTTTTCACAAAACAAGAAGTCAACGTTGCTCTTGTGAGTAGAAAGAAAGAAAAAAAAAAAACAAAAAAAAAAAAAACAAAAAAAAAAAAACAAGCCAGTATAACTGGAACGCTGAAGCATCCCGAACAGGCTATTAAGAGCTTGTGATCTAAAATTACTGTGGCTGGCAGCGCTTTTGTCTTTCTGTATCTGCACAAACAACCAAAGGAGCTTCAGAGTCTTTCACTGACTGCATCTGGCCACATCTTACCAGCATCCAGACCCCTGCCCATTGTCAGCCCACCAGCCTACACTCACTTATATCACCCTGTTCACCTTTTTAACTACTGAATTTTCTCTACTCCTCCAGAACTTCTCCAGTATGATAAAATTTAACAGAAATCACTTCTAGTGATTTAAGGGTTTTCTAGTGGTCTAAGGTTTGCAGGAAACATAAACCTAGAATATAACAATTTAAATCTGTCACTTTAAAGTATTTTCTCCAAATAATAACAACATCTTCATCCTCCTAATATATTTAGCGATCAGAGTTTTGATGTAAAAATTGAATGAACAGATCTGAAATATATGAAGATGCTCTTTAAACAGGGAAAAAATAAATTCGGTCAAACTAGCCAGTAACAACAGCACAGCCAAAAGGCAAGAACAGGTCAAATTATATGGTGAACACTGATGTTGTAAACATAATCGTGTTTGTGTAGCTCCCAGATCTATATATATAACTGTTTGAATTCCTACATTATGTGTAAGAAATGCCCTTAAGAAAGAAAATGATGTAAAATTTATTGGCAGCAAAGTGTCCCTTTAGAAGGTTTGGAGCTAGTCTGCCGTTCCTTTAAGTAAATACAGAAAGTCCCACTTTCCCCCAGTAAACTTGAGAACATTGTGAAGATCTTCAGAATAAATAAATAAGGAAGATTTAGAGATAAGTGCTACTTACCTTTTCTGAGACCCTGTATTTCCAAAAGAAATGTCTAATTTCAAATGAGCTTTAAAAACAAACTTTTAATTTGAGCAGATCAGCTATGTAAGATGTCAGATTTTCTTTTTTTTTTCTGGGGTGGAAAGACTAGGAAGCTGGCAGTATAAGGCAGGATATTCATTTCAGCAGGGAAAAGTCAATTACTTTTTTTGATAAAAACATTAAAAGTGTATTTTAAATACATGGAAGCGTGAGGGCTTCTTCTGTATTCACCTTCCAAAAGACAGGTCTGCTCAGCAGCAAGGCCAGGTCCTTGTGGTCAGATAGCACAGCTGCATGCCAGACAAGCAGACACAGTTGCCCTTAATGAGGGAAGAAATCCCTGAGCTTGGCATCTGGGTCTTGTAAATGCCAAGCTCTTCTTGTGAAAGGTCACTGCTCTCTTACATAACTGCAGGGGAAGACAGTATGTGGCATTTGGGAAGTGGTGGGTTTTGTATTTGGACAGCAGTCAGGGTGATTAACCCAGAGGTGGATGTGCATTTTGCAGTTTGTACCTACAGCAAGCCTTCAAACTATGCTAAGGTTATTCACGATAAACTGGTTTATAAATGTAGGGTCTCTGTAGCACACCAGAAGAAAGAAGAGAGCAACAGGTGCTGGCATGTGTCAGGACCCACTTGCCATGCACATACTGCAGGCTGCTTTGGTCTCACATGGGGGGCTTTCAGCCTTTTAAACCATGGCCACCCTCAGAAAGGAACATTTCCCCACTGCTCTCGGTGGCACTGACTCCGCTATCCACTTCTCCTTGCTGGCAATCAGTCGTGTGCTACAGCAGGAGCAGCCGCGAGGAGCTTCCCCAGCAAGCAGCCACATACAGCTCCAGCTCTCGGTGTACCACAGCTGACTTGCTGCAAGGGAAGGAAATTCAAAATTCAAAAATGCATGGGTGGATTAATTTTGATTATTTTCTACCAAAAGCAACACATTGCAAACTATACAACATTGCCAAGCAGATCTCACTTTTCTCACACTGCTACTCTTAAGGTCTCAACTATGCAAGTGATCCGTAGATTTGTAACAAATAAAAGACTTCTTGTTTTTTTTTTTTCTCTCTCTCTTTTTTTTTTTTTTTTTTTTTCTAAAATACTCATTTCTCAATTTACATTCTTCAATTAGGAAAGAAAATAAAGAACAAAGGACAGAAAACACTCATCCAAGACAAGGCTCAAAGGAGAATTATGGAAACAATGTACCGAAAGGAAATTATATTGTACTTTTCTTCCACTGCAGGATTAGATGACAGTATTCAGTTTTTAAGACATGGCTTTCATTCATTTCTCTGCTGTCAATAGTGTTCAAAATATAATCAGCCCTGGACATAAGAGCTATGCTGTCTTCAAACACGCATCTAACCACACCTTACACATCTTGGCAAGTTAGTTTATGTAAATCACTGTGGCCTTGATTTATTTTTTTTTTTTTATTTTTATTTTTATTTTTATTTTTATTTTTATTTTTATTTTTATTTTTATTTTTATTTTTATTTTTTACTCTGATTTCCCTAGCCAATATAGTACTCCCTTTAGTGCTCCCTTTTAAAATAGAGGGAGTGAAATCTCTCAAATAACACTCTGTTCCTCTGCAGAACCTGATGCTGAGTTTGTTTTCCTTCTCCATGGACATTGTTGCCATCTACTGTGATGATGTTATGACTACACTATTTTAGGTACAGAAAAAAAGTGTAGGAAGCTGGTTATTACTTACACTATGAGCCAGTGATAATGTTGAAAGAACAGAATGAGAATGCAGTAGCAAAACACGGGAAAATTACAAAATTACAGTAAAGCTAAACTGAAACATATAGCAGGAGTTATCAGAGAACTGTTTCGCAAGCCAGGCAATCACAATGACAGATTTGGCAATCATATGTGTAGAAGACAGCTTTTAATGATGTGACTGAGTACTGTACTGTACTTCTCACCTGCAATGTTCAGCTTCTGACTCAAAATGTTAAGTTCACTCCTTTAAGACTTCCTTCCCTTTTTTTCCCTTTCATTTTTTTGCTAACTAGCTAAACAAACAAACAAACAAAAATCAACAACAAAATCAAACATTTGTAAAGATACAAATGGGAAGGGGAAAAACAGCTAGAACTCCAGATGTGTTCATCCCCTTCCTCAGCTTTTGGTCAGGTTTCAGTGTTTGAGACAAAAGTAGCTTGATACCCTGTGCACTGGTACATAATTACCAGAAGAAACTGGTGCCATAATGACTCTGCTACCATGCATGTGAGCAGCTGTGGCTGATCAGATAACATCAGTTTTGAAGCTGAATCTTTGGCTTTGCTGCCTTCTGCTTCTTCTAATATAATCATTGCAGAGGACAAGCCAGATTGTAGTAGGCAATGAAAAGCTTTTAAGTGGCAGCATATCTGGGGTTTTATACTTAAATGAAACTTTACTTTGCTGCATAAACTTTGCTGTGTCTTTTAAACAAAGCTAAATTAGTTAGCTATAGGAAGAATTGTCAGGGATGTATATATTGAGCCAATTTGGAGATATAAATACAATTAGGGGGAAGATTTTATTTGCTTGTAATAGTTAATTTAACTTTTATTCACATCTTGGCCTTTTCATTTGCTGAAAGTTTATGTGCTGGCATACAAGCCTGGTGAATTACAGCACTGTATAGGTGAATGTCGGCTGTGTAGCTGTGACATGCCTTTATCAGGAGCTGTACTTCCCACCTTTTACCTTTTACCAAAGAGTGTTCCTCTGCTGACACCAAGGAATTTATTTGTCCAACTGCAGCATACCCCAAAGCCTTGCTACTTGGACAGAGTTTGGGTGCAGGATGGAAGGTGCTGGGCCTGGTGGCTGCTGCTGCTGTCTGCTCATAACAATGCCTCAGTCTTAAATTGGAGCGACCACAGTGATTCTTTCTTTGCTGGGCTCTCAAAACTCTCATGCATCAGCTGAAGCCTAGGGGACAACTTCTGATGCTGGTGGGTTTGGTAGCTGCCAGAAAAACACACTTTTTGAGCTGTCCTATATTGAGCAGCTTCCCTTGAGATGTATTTTTATTCAAATAGCTCAAGCAAAGGGAGCATACTTCAGAAATCAGGTCATGTTACAAAGTGACATGAAGGACGGTGGTAGCCTAGGGGGATGATGTGGAGAAACAGGCAGCTGCTGGGAGTTTTACCAGCCCAGCTCATCCAGCATACAAGGTAGATTACTTTTCTGACAGCCTGCAAAGTGTGGATGTGCTGTGTTGAAGGCAGCTAAGGGACCATAGTGTGGATAGATCTAAATGTTTTCTACCATAACTGAAGTGTTGTGACAGTTTTGATGTGCAAACTCGAAAAATGGAAGTCATAGGCATAGCATTAGAAACAATGTGCAACATACCCCTTTTATTTTAGCATGTAACTTAGCATGCTAAAGTTAATATTTCTTCCATTACTGTGTTCAGTCCTATTACTCCCGGCAAATGAGAAATAAGTCATTTGGAAAAGTTATAGAAATTTGGATTTTTTAGAAGCAGCCAAAACAGCTCAAAGTACCATGTACATGCACGCCAATTTTTGCAAAGCTATGTATTGGATGAGTTTTACACTCAGGTCTCCCAGTAGACTAGGATGGAGACTCAAGAGTTAAGTGCAAGCAACTAAAATACATCTGAGCGTACAGCTGCAGATTTTGTAAAGCTTATGTGGATGCCTCTGTCAGTCCCAAGTGGATTGCTTTGACTCATCATGCCCATACTTGTTTGCATCATTTCTTATATGCTGACTTTGCAAAAGAAAAAAAGCAGCTTTATTTATTTGTACAGCATTCTTAATGTTTTAAAAAGTGACCCTTTAGCTTCCTACTAAAAATGAGAAAATTGTTAAACTTGAGGCAGGGAAGAGGAAGGGAGAGGAGCAGCCCCATAACAATGCAAAAACAAGAGTAGGATGCTGCTTGTTTTTAACAAGCCCACTCAATTTGACCATCTGACCACTCCTTTTATGGACAAAAATGAGTTTTTTCCCAGGACTGCTTTTGTAACTGCGCAAAAATAGTCTTTGTTTTTGTTTTGTAAGTCACTTAGAAATACCTATACCCGAATGCAAATCTTTACTGAAAAATCCTCCCCTCAAATATTGCAACGATTGCCACATTTTCAGGTTCTCTCTGACAATGATTACTTTGATATTCACATGATTATTAATATATATATATATATATTTAAATACAAATCCAACAACGGAAGCCCCAGAGGTTTCCTAGGCTGGTTATTGCATGGATTTAGTGCTCGCCTCTTTAAGACACTGAAGCTCCTGCCTGCTTCACTGCTGTCCTGCGGCGACATCTCCTGGGCCCTGTTCAGACTGCACCAAGACGCATCCTAAGACCCTGATGGAGGGCAGCCTGGAAACCCTCCAAACCCTGGGCATGAAGGCACTTCTTAGCTGGACAAAAAAAGTCACTCTTCTGTTTTCCCTCAAGGTTTATTCTCCTGAGAGATTTCTCGGCTGGCCAAAACCCCTGCCTAGCAAACAAGCACACCAACCCTCCCCCTGTTCCCAAGGCCTGGCTCTTTTTACAGAGTTTATTTTGCACCACTTCAACCAGTCACAAAGGAGGGTTCAGGAGGAGGGTCTGGAGTGTAAGCCATGTCTTGGCTTCCTGATGTGACACATCTTGAACACTGCTGCTTCATCCAAAGGCTACTTCAATTTCCAAACCTAGCTATATCCCCAAAGCCTTTTTTTTTTTTTTATATATAATTTTTTTTTTTCTTTTTCTTTTTCTTTGAAATGGCAGAACAGTAATACCCTGAACAAGCACTTTTATTGTGTAGCTATAGAGAGGACTCTAAGACAGTTGCCCCAGGCTTTGGCCTGCACAACTCCTGTAGGTATGGAGGTGTTCTGCTCCCAGCTCCTTCACAGCACACCTGCGAGGATGTCTAGCCAAGAGTTCCTTGTCCCTGTCTCACCCGGCATGTTGTTTTGATACAATGGTTTGCTTGGTCCTCAGGTGGACATGCATTACAGCTGATGTAATGACTGCTCATCCAAAAAAGGCGGACTGGTTTGCCACAGGACACATCAACACCCTATCTGGCAGGGCCTCGAGACACCAATTCTGGCAGATGAGCTCAAGGCATCCACTGGGCCACTCCCAAATCCCTCTGAATGCCCAAGTAACTGCAGAAAAAAATCACTCCTCTTTTGCCAGGGGCCTCACAGCAGCAGGAGTCTGGGACCTTCCACGTGTTACACATGCCCTGGCACACCTCACCAGAAAACATGGAGACAGCTTACTGAGGTTAGCTGCCTTCAGATTCAGGTGGCTGCAAATTAGGAGGCTTTGCAATATAATTTTGTTGAGTTAGGCTGCACACTGAAACCATGGTAGCTTACCTGTGTCCTTTGAGAACAGGTCTCAGCTTTAGCTGAGCTGATCAGTAACTTCACCCAGACCTCATCCGCTGTAACCTCGTGGATAATGAACTGGAACAATGCAAACACAGAAGTGAAGAGTCCTGTGTATTTAAAAAGTGAATACAAAACTGCCAGCACCTACTCTGTCAAGTAAGTAAGCCTGCAACACAGGAATAGACTTGATGGTACATAGAAAAGTCAATAATAATTTAAAAAGTGGTGCTAGCTGCTGCTGATTTCAATTCAAGTCTCATCACATCTAAAAATGATGCCCTGTGACCTAGTGCCAAACTACCTGTTTCCTGGAGCATCGGCACAAATGGATGGTATCTGGCCTGTCACAGGGCACTAATTTTCTCGGTTTTCTTCCATATCAAGCCAAATAGCACGGGCTGGAACCAGTGTTTTTGGTCGTTTTGGGTCTGAGTCGCATGTGTCCTCAGACAAAGGGCAGAGCGAGCTGCTGCTCTGCACTGACCTGCAGCAACTATGGGGTGGTGGAAACATGTGAAAAAGGCCCCACCTCTTCAGTATTTCAGACCTGGCAATTCAACAAGCACACAAGAAAAACAAAGTCACTGCTTCAGTGCACGTGTACTTAAGATTTTCACCAACAACTCGACAACTGCCTGATGCACCGTCTCTGTCTCTCCTCTCTAACTGCTTCTAACTCCCTCTGATGATTTTTCTTCCAAGAAAATGCAGAGTTTTACGCATGCTGCAGGTAAATAACCAAAACCTTCAGTTAGTTTCTGGGTGCAGCCCAACAAATGATTTTTTTTTTTTTTTTTTTTTTTTAGCTTGTCCATGCAACAAAGTCTGATGCCTGCCCTGTTCCCTCAACAAGAATAGGCTGGGCATCTGTACCCTCTCCAGCCCTCCTGGAGATGCCCAGTCCACTAGAAGTCATCCAAACTGTGGCTTTCTCCTGGTCACCAGAACACACCAGACAGGGAGGACCATGGATGCTTACAAGGGTAAGGGTGAGAGGGAAGCCTTACAAGCAACTGCATGTTCAGTGCATTGGTAGGGAAACAGCTTATGACCCTAAAGTACTTCGAGTAGTCCTGTGGGGCCAACCCTTGGTGTGGGGTGGTTTACTGCCCTTGGTTTAATGGAAAGGACACCTCTTTCAAAAAACTAGCCTACTTAAAAGTGCAGAACTTTTGTACAGTTTTTGTACACTTTTTTTTTTTTTCTTTCTCACATTGTAGAAAAGAGCTACAGGGTCCAACAGGCTTTGCCCAGAAATGCTGCTGTGTCAAAAATGTAGGGTATTGAGCCCCTTAGGTAATCCTTCCTCACTGATAACAAATGGACATGGAAGCAGGAGCTGCTGCAATTGGGAAAAATAAATAAATAAAGCATGGTGTGAGCCCTCAAAGGAGAGAGAAGTATTTCTCATCAGCAGGTAAGACAGCCTCAACACTAATTCAGCCTCAAAATCATGCTACAAGAACCAGACATCCTAATTTTCACTGTCTGAAGCTGAATGTGGTCACATTTGTGCTGGGGATGGAGTGACCTGGCAGAATCAGAACCATGTATATTACCAAACAAATTACTGTCTGTTCAAGAAAGCCCTCTGCTTTGCAAAGATGTTGAAGCCCACAAGCACAGCTGCCCTGAACAGCTCATTAGTGGATGAAGTTATTAACAAACCCACAGTGGAGGAGTAAAGCAGAAAACACATTATGAGATGAACAACACAGAGAAGATCATTTGAAGCTCCATAAACCATCCCACACAGTGCCCAGACTTTTGTACACTTCAGTAAAAACAAAAAAACAAATTTGAACACATTAGAAAGGAGAAGGAAAGTGGCAGTGGTCAGATGAAGAGAGGCTGCATCTTTTCACAGAAGACCAAGGCACCAGGTGTCAACAGCCATGGTGAATTGCTTTGGTCTTTCCCATAAGCACAGCTCCACTAACTTGTTTCCTCTCTCCTACTTTTCACACTTGAGAAAAAAAAAAAAATCAAAAATGCCTTTTTCACATATTTCTCATCCTCCACACTCACCCCTCTCCAGTACTACGTTTTGTAGAAGGTGTGATGAAGCCCTCAGTTCACAACCTCTGATTTTAGAGCTGCAATAAATGCAAGAAAAAATCAATCCTAATGTTTTTAATTGTTGGTGTTCTCATACAATTGCAAAAAAAAAAAAAAATCTGCAAGAGAAAGTCAGCACATACTGTGATTTGTGCTTTGGATCTAACAGAGATCTGTACATGCATGTTTAATTTACAGACCAGAAGGGAAAAAATAGACAAGATGAAATCAAGATGCATGTTGCTATTATGGCACTTACCACAAGGGGGACTCTTCTACAATTTTATAGGGCAAAATAATTTCAAAGAGAAGGGTGTGGGGGGAAGGATGAATATGCAGAGACCATTTTAGGTTTTACATTTTTAAGCCCACAGAAGTTGTTAATCTGCAAAATTCATTAGAAGGTACCAGTTCATCTTCATATCTAACTGCTGTTCTGGCTCCTTTCAGTCCCTGATTTTATACTGTGTGTTTAAAATTCCCAGAATCCTATTAATTTTTTTTTTTAAATGCAAGGGGATGTAATAGAACTTGTTGGGACACTAGATAGAAAACACAAAAACAAACAAACAAGAACACAGACACACACACATGCACACAACTGAAAGAAGCAAGCAAGCAAACAAACAAACAAAACAAAACAAAACAAAAAAACACACCCATAGAAACTTTTGATTGTATTCCAGGCTGGAGAACCCACTGGGATGGGGGAGAAGGTGCGTGGCCCCATCCTGATAAACGTGAACCTTTGAGAAAGGCATAATGAACCAGCAGGAGAACTTAAGGTTGCTGCTAGCATGCACACGTTTCAGCATGGTTTGCTGTACTGCTTACTAATACTCAGCTACAGTGAAAGCTCAATATTGCACTGCTACTAACATCCCTTTCTACCTTAGATACAGCACATTGTGAGGCATCATTCCAGATGATACACCAAAAAATAAATAAATAAAATCAAGCTTCAAGACCACAAGCTCCGTTCCTTTTAACTTTTAGAAAGTGAATGTAACAAGGACAATTTATCACCCTGAATTGTCTGCACAGTGCCTTTATTAGCTAGGATGCCAAAGAAACCTTGAGTATCTATTTAGCTGAAACTCTGTTATTGTGAAACTATATTTAGTGGGAGGCTGTGGGCTTATAGTGACAGTCATGGAAAATAGCACCAAAAATTAGAGTATTAACTGACTATTCAAATAAAGTTGTAGGTGACCTTGCAATTACTTTAAAAACTTCCCCAAATAAGAGACATTATCATTCTAATTAGAAGTTCATTATAGTGGGGAAAAAAATTATTACACAGCTGCCATAATTCTCATGATGAGTGAGGAAATAATTGTTCTTACTCAATGTATTAAGTTCCTATTACATCTTCAAAACATTAACTAAAACTAAGAGTAAAAGGTTTCTAAGTCTATGCTGGAGGACAGCACATGAACCATTCTACTGGTTGAAGTGCAACAATAAACAGGGCATATCTCATGGCAGATGTGCATCTCATCAGACAACGACTCTCTTGTTTTCTGAGATCTCAGCTGTGTATCACAGCAGGGAAAGAAAGTAATGTGCACCATCAGCAAAGGAAGTGTTTAAGTATTTGGATTTCTCTCATATGTCCCTCTGCCACCCACACCACAGTCACATTGGGTGTCCCAAGGCCACCAGAACAGCCCCAGCCATCAAGAAAGAACTGAGCACGTCCTGCCTGGCCATCTGTTTGCGGCCAACTGAATGGGTAATGGCTGAATTCTTGTCTTCCTCTAGGGGCAATGAAGCATTAATCTGCTTCTCACTTTCTTCTACCCAGCTGTCAATTTTCCTGAAGCCTGTGGAAACATAATTAATTTGGAGACTACTAACGCTCCTTCAAATTTGGATGGAATCAGTCATTTGGTTCAGAAATTATTTGGAGCAGGAGTGACAGGTGAGTCGACACTGCAGTCACTTACGTGTTGTTTCCAAAGGAAATCAGACTGAAAATGCGAGTGACAACAACATTAGAAAAACAGAGGTCCTCAAATCTTTTGAGAGCTAATTAGTACCTCACAACAGTTGGACTAATTTTGAGCAGGCATCTGGGAAGCACTGGGTGATATATGTGCATTTGTGTAATGATACTGCAGGGCTGGGAGTGAGCATCTCCCACAAAATATGTGTGTGACTACAGCTAGTGGGGTTCTTAGCCAGATATAAAGAGCACAGTGAAATCTGGAAATATAACTACTGTTTGGAACAGAGTTTGAATTCCTGAAAGTAGGGGCAATACAACATCAGTGAGCTAAAACACCAGCCAGACTTCAGATGTCTGTGTCGGATTACAAAAACAGAGATTTTAATGCAGTCTGGCAAGTTGAAAGACAAAGAAAGGTTGATATGTAATACAGCATAGGAAGAAGGCACCATAGAAACACACCTTGGAAGTGATGAAGCACAAAGTCAGTAGGAATTGTTCTTAATTTCTTAAAACCCAAGTCTGAATGTTGTCATGGAGTACATAAGAAGTAATTTGTGCACTGAAGGAGAAGCAGCAATAGCAACCATGATACAACAGCATTTTCTTCAGCCTGCTTTGCAACTTAAAATGAATGAGAAGTGCTACTATAAAATCTTTTTCTCTGTTTTTGGAGGTTTTTAGATCAAAAATAGTGCGTTTTTCTCTGGATTCAGCTAGAAAGATTCTGGAAATGTTATTAAGAATGACTGTGAAACATTAGTATCTTTCTTGTATCTTTCACAAAAGATAAATCATGTCTGCAACATTTATACAATGTCAACTGAGAAACAGAAGTAATCCATTCCCTCTGGTTTTCAAATCAGTAAATTCATAGGCTAGAACTAGCAATGTTAACACAATAGTATTTCTAAAGGTATGGCTAGCATCAGAGTAGCTTGTTCAGGCTGGAATTTTAACAATACTTCATTTAAAAATGGGGAAAAATAATAAAACTACATTATAGTGTTCATATTTCTATGAAAATCCATTACCCGATGAAGTAAAGTTATTGGTAGAAGCATGAGACTCTTGCTTCTAATGTCCACACCTTTTGTTTCTCAGTTTTTCCCCCTTGGTTTAAGGAGTGTGTTTTCCTCTTTGGTTTAGTCACATAGAGCTGTCTTCAACTGTAAATAAGATCTTCCCAACACTATCTGCTTGACCAGATCTTTTTTGTTTTTAATATAGATACCACCTTACCTAGATAGGCAGAGAGGGATTAAAGACCACCTAAGCTCTTGCATAACTGCTCAGCTGATAGAAATATCTCTACTATTGCACAGTCCAAGTACAAATAATCTCTATCACCAGCAACAGCACAGAATACCTATCCACCAAATGTTATTTCGCTGCATGTTATGGAATATATTTCAGAAAAACAAAGCAAGCCAAATGAAACAAATCAGTGGTTTGTGGTACAGTGATGCCACAGTGATGCTACATTACCCAAGAGAAATGTCACAGTGCTGAATTATTTGGCAAAAAATGGAGGTAAGTAACTTTCAGCAGAAAATACAAGGAAAATATGTAATAAATAATTTCCTTGAAATACAAGGAAATGCAGCTACAAAAAAGTAGTCCAAAGCCTACTGGGAAGATGCCAAACTCTGGACATTTAGGTACAACTACCGGAAGAGCTCCTAGAACCATCATTGATAGTTCTCAGAAATCAGAGCACAACCCAGAACAAGGCAAAATAATTGGCAATATAAATAAATAAATTAATTAATATTTCTAATTTTTATTAATTTTTCATTTCTAAATTAAATTATTGAATTGTTTATTAAAATTATTATATTTATTTATTTTTAAATAATATTAATTAAAATAATAGGCAATGGGCATCATCAGGCAAGGAACTGAGATCATGGCAGAGATGGCATTTTTCTAATACATACTTGCATGAAAGAAGAAGCTAGGGAAGGCCATATGCTCCTTCTATGTAAAGCCTACTGCAGAAGGTGCTTATAGAACAGGCAGAGAGAAAATTGCCTTGGATGGTGAACCTTCACTGAAAAGACACCTTCCACTGAAAAGTCAGCCTGTTTATCTAATGCATGCTGTAGCCAGGCTATTTTACTGGCAGTAATTGATACTTCTCTGTCTTCATTCTGATGTTCTATACCCATCATCTGCTTTTAAATCCACCTTTATAGAACAGTACTGAATCAATGCCCAGAAACCAACCTGCAGAAAGAGAAATGTGAAAACAGGAGTGGGAGCTACAGTGGGGAATCAGTCTAAGAAGTTACATATTTACACTTGAAAAGAATATAGTCTTAAGTCCTTTACTCTGCAGTACAGACCTAATATGGCTCAAGTTAGGTATGCAGGAAAAAGGCCAGCTGTGAATAGCTTCAATAACAAGCTTGCTACAAAAACAAACCAAACCAAAACAGAAAACAACACCACACACAAACCTTCAAACCAGGCCCCGTGTTATAGAGGTTCATGAGGTACTTATTACATTGCGTTTATAAAGATAACCTCCTTTTATAAATCCAGACAGCATTTTGCTGCTTGAATACAAGACAGGCACAATTTTCCTATAGTTATAACCTTTGTCATTTATAATTGAAGCTTCTAAAATATAAATCAGTAATAAGAGCTGAGGTGAAATAGCCTCAGAGAAGTCTCCTTTGTTAAGACTATGTAAGAATTGATTTGTATCTGGATAGTCTGTTATGTGTGTCATTCAGGAAACCCACTTTACCAGTTTTTCAGTGTGGATAGAAACCTGCATCTCAGTAGCAACAACAAAAAGAGCTGAATATTTTTTGTTAGTTCCTAAAACAACCGTATTCTTTGATGATGTGCCATCAGCCAGAATTCATGTTGCTAAAGTGCAGGGAGCATCCCTATATGGAGGCATGGTCAGTGTATGTGTCCACTGAGCATCATTTGATCTTAACATCAGTCACGCTGGGAAACTGCAGTGCTATGACAGCTACTGCATTTCAAAGACTTTATTGCTTTAACATCCTGCCCGTAATCGACTCAGCTAGAAAAGATCAAGCCTAAAGTATCAGAAGTATCAGTGTTGATTTTTCTTGTTAACTCCCAAAGCTAATTACTGCTTAAACTGACCTTTCATTTTCCTATACATCTATACATAGTTGTACAATGCAAACAATGCAGCTGCTCAACAGCTATCAGAGGTCTCTTGGACAAGACCACAAAAAAACAAAACAAACAACAACAAAAAAAAAAAAAAAAAAAAAAAAACACAGATGGAAAGTGGATGGTTAGGGGAGAAGATATGAACAATGAGAATCAAGGGTGAACTGGCAAGGTCCCAACATCCTGGTAACCTATACCCTGACTGCAGGAGTCATCTCTGCATTCCTAGTGAACTGCAGCAAAACCAAGACTTAACACTTAGTGAGTAAATTCTGCTTAGACACTTCCCCTGTCTAGAAGCATGAAAAAAAAACCAAAAACCTGTCCCTTAACAGCTATAGCATTTTACTAGCACATACTAAACGTATTGAGTACAAGTTTATGCAATCCATATAATCACAGACTATCCCATGTTGGCAGGGATCATTCTGACCAGCTTTTGGCTCCACACAGCATCACCCAAAATCAGACCAAATGTTTGAGAGCGGTGTCCAAATGATCCTTGACCTCCAACAGCTCGGTGCTTTGTGCCCAGTCCCCGGGCAGCCTGTCCCAGTGCCTGACCACCTCTGGGTGCAGACCCTTTCCCTAACCCCCAGCCTGACCCTCCCTGTCCCAGCTCCATGCCGTGCCCTCAGGTCCTGTCACTGTCCCCAGAGAGCAGAGCTCAGCGCCTGCCCCTCCGCTCCTCGTGATGGAACTGCAGGCCACCATGAGGCTCCCCTCATCTCCTCTGCTCTGGGCTGAGCAGACAGAGGGCCCTCAGCCGCTCCTCACATGCCTTGCCCTCTGGGCCCTTCACCATCCTCACAGCCTCCTCTGGGGGCTCTCTAATGGCTTTATGCCCCTCTGGTACTGTGGCATCCCAGCCCGCATGCAGTGCTTGAGGCGAGGCCAAGCAGAGTGGGACAATCCCTTCCCTCGGCCAGCCGGCAGCTCTGGGCCTGAGGCACCCCAGGCATGGTCGGCCCTGTGGGCTGCCAGGGCGCTGGTGGATCGTGTTTGGCTTCTCATCCACTAGCACAACTTAGGGTTAATTCCTTCCTACAACCCTCCCAAAACTCCTAAAACGCATATATTGCCCTAATCTTATTTTCCATGCAACATGTCAGCTGACTGGATGCTAGGAGGGAAGCACGAGAAATCAAGATGACACATCCTGCAGTAGCAGCAGATGGGGTGTTTCAATGTACTTGCAGCCTGTTACCTTGTTTTTAAATCTCAAAAGATTTGCTGTGTTTTGTTTCTATACTTTTTTTTTCATTTATTGTCTACATCTTCATTAGTTTGAGGACATGGAGGTTATTAGGGAGGCTGGAAAGCAGTGTCATAATCACAGAGCAGCTGCTGAAATCAGTGTGACTTTTCTTCCTGCCTCTATGGAGAGTACAGCCAAGCCCGTTGCCTCCTGCTAAACCAAGCTTGTTTGGCACAAGAAGATGTTTAGCTGTCTTGCCTTCACAGTGGTACAAGCAACATGCTCCAGCTTCAGCAAGATACTCTTCCTGTCTGTGGGCACAGGGCAGTGCACAACCTCCTCTGTGCCCGTGCCTCAGACACAGATGCTCAGATGTGTCTAGGACATGGGACCAGGAGGGAAGGTTCTGTACCACCACAGAGCTATCACCGCTGCAGTCCTCGCAGTCACACAGCAGTAACACAGCTATGTGCCCCTGCTACGTGACCTGCTGGAGTCTGGCGGTCACAATACAGCACAGTGCTAATGAATGCTGGGCCTTTCATCATTCTTCTGTTTCTCCCTCCTTCCCCCTTGAAGATGCATGGAGCTTTTTAAACAGAATTTCCTTTTTTTTTTTTTTTTTTTTACAGTACTGTTCTTGGTTAGTAGCTTTTTTTAACAGAAAGATCTGTTCTATCTAATCATCCATGTCTTCACTATACATTTATAGATGGAGAAGGATGGATGGATCGATGAATGCATGTATCTGTACTGATACCCATGGATTCATGCACAAAGAGCAAATCCCACTGAGCTAACAAGGGCATGGCTATGCTGTGAGTCCAGGAAAAAGTGACTGTAATATGTCATCTTGGCAGGGTAATTAGCTTGGGTAGCACACTGCCCAGCGTGCCTGCACTCTAGCACCTGTGATAGACTGGGTATCTCTCTGTGCAAAGTCCTGTCTCTCTTGTCCTTGCTTCATGTTTTTTAAGGAAGTGAAGGAGGAGCCAGTGGCATACCCATGTGTAGCTTCTCAATGTTCGATCTGGGAGCACCAGTTGTGTTCCCTTACTATGCTTCTAACTCAGTGGATTTAAAAAACCCTATGCACAACCAGTGCTTCACCACATTGTGAAGGTCTTTCAAGGTGCCTGCAGGCCATTTTGTGCCACAAAGTCTACTTAGAGTTTCCATCCTTATACTTTGGTTATGCATATTGATTGTGGATTATTAACTATGGAACATTTTCAGTCTGCAAAGGAAAAACATCTATCAGTAAATTAAATTGATGTGGGGGGACATAAATATTTGCTATTCTCACTTTACTTGATTATGGTATTAAGTTTTATAGTTTATTGCATTCTTATGCTTCATGTTTCTCATTTAAACAGTGGTGATTAATCAGCATTTACCATTTTGTTTAACCCCTCTTCCTAAGACTAGCATGCTGTGATAGCTTTTTGTAACAGTAAATCAGGGCAGACCCTGCTTAATATTTTAAACATTTAAAAACTGCATTTTCCTTTTCAATTAAAACAGCCTTTTAACAGTATTTCTGAGATAACAAGTTAGAATGCTGTTACAGAAATGCTGTCTAGGTCTAATTTCTAAAATGCAATACATAAAAAAAAATAAATGTTTCTACCTGTGAAAAATTAATTAGATTAAATAATGACCTTGATATAATTTCCCTTGGTGACCTTTATCAAGGAAATAAGAAATTCTTTCTTAGTTACTAAAGAAATCATGACAAAGTAGTTTCTGTGAACTCAGTAAGGAGAGTCTAAATTGTAACTTTGTGGAGCAGCAGCTACATCAGAGTGTTAAACACAAAAAAAAAAAAATTCAAACAACTGCACAATGGACCAAAGTTAAGCTGCAGTCCTTGCCAGTGGCTCCACAGAAAGAGTGCAGTCTGCCAAACTGTAGCATATTACAAACTTAATTACCTGTGAGAGGTTAGGCATAATTCCTGCCCAAGTAAAATACCATCAGTTCCAGCCTATGTGACCAACAGCCATTTGCTGCAATTCTGTGAGCCACCTAGCTGCAAGTTGCCAAACTCCTGCAAGACCACTGCCCTGGGGAATGGAAACTCGCAAGCACGTGTATTTAAGTGATCATCGGTTAACAGGAGGCGCAACATCAGCATATACATCCTTCAAAAGACAATAGATTATATGTGGGCAGGCATAGACAGACGCGTATGTCATCGACAAACCATTAACTCGCAAGCTCAGCAACACTGATACACAAAATGGCCTGGCCATGTCAGCAATGTGAAGATGTCATATCCTCCCTCAGTTATTGATGCAAAACTGAACCTCACTCCAGTGCTACACAACATTCATTTCTGCACCAAAGCTGCCCTCCTGTAACTGCCCCATCCCCGGCTCCCCAGAAAACGGACAGGACTCCTCGAGCACTCACAGGCCTGGCAGGAACACGCTCCCTGGGAACAGGCACTTGCAAATTTCCTGATGTCTGCTGCAATGAGGTCAGCCCGAGTGCCCTCACATTTGTCTTTACCAGAATGTCCACATTCTCTGGGAGCGGAGAATGAAATCTTAAGCTGTGTGCAGTAAGAGGGGCCAATTTTACCTTTGTTGCTTTAAAAGGGTTAGGCCTAAATTCTTTAGACATGTTGGAAGAGCTTTAAGAGTGAAGAGATTTTTAACAGTGTGTGAACACAGCACCTTGTACTTGCTCTTTAAAGAGCAGCAAAAGGGACACTTTGCAAACATTGTCCCTTCCCCAAACACAATTTTGAATGCAGTGCAAACAACTTACAAGCCATCATCTACTCCAAGCAAGGTCAGTCTGTTCAGAGCTGGAGTTTCTCTGCCATATGAACAAGGAATGGGACCTCCTGAAAGCCAAATACTGGTTAAGAGCTGCACAGCTGTGCAAAATAGGATAACTGCAAGGTTTTCCACATTTCTTCCCATAGTCCCCAGTGGATTTGCTGCTTGAGCAGCTCTGTTTTCTTCCCCCATCTCTAAGTGGAAACTGCTGCTCTTTGCCAGGTTGTGGGCATATCATTTAAACTCCCTTGGGCTAGAATCAGTTATTTGCAAGGAGTTGCTCCACACAGCTGAGATCAGGAGTTTGCATCCACTTCTGCTGAATTCAACACTGGCTGCCCACACCTGCTCAGCCCAAACTGTCTGCTTAGTGGGAGCCAAAGGGCAGCAATTCCTGCATGCCACGGCCACCTGTATGTTTCTACAGCATCCATATGGGGAGAGGCAAACACTCCTTGGGATGCTGCAACTCACTGTAGCTATCATGGCAGTCTCACAAACAGTCTCTGCTTGAAAACGTGCAAACAGTTTGCAGGATTGGTGCTACTCTTGGGTGGCTTGCGGAAGGAACATTGTTGTTTTATCCTGTATCGGTAAAGAGCAACGATCAGTGTTAGAAAGATAAACCATGTTTCATCTGACAGGGCTGGTACCACCCTGAAAGCTTTGGTTACACATGAATTACCCAATTCTGCTCGCGTTGCTGCTTCAGTATTGATCCAGGTCTGTGTGACAGCTTTATCATTTAATCACCTGGGCTTAGTGCTCCAAGTCCAAACAGTGAAATTAGTGAAATGCTCTTCTTCCAATAATAAAGAAAAAAGGTAGTATTTTTCAGTGCTCATCTAATAGGCTTCTGTGAAACAGCTGCCTTCAAAATTCATTTGACAAACTGTCATCTGTTTCTTGAGGGATTTATCTAACCTTGTTGTTTATCAATACTTCTGTAATAAATGCAAGTCTTTCTTAGACTACAAAAAACAGGGTAGTCAGTGGTAACTTAAAGTTACCATTTCTGTGTGCAGTGCTTGAAGGGTCAGCATGCAGGCATGTGCTACACAGAAGGGAGCTGCTGCCTATTTTATTTCTAGCTAGTTGTGCCTTTGCACAGCCACAAGCCAGGGCTTGATGAAAAAGCATTCAAAAGTTTATACCCCCATTTGCAGCAAAATTATTAATCTTACAAGGTAAAAAGTGTTTATCACCACTGACTGGCTGCAAAATGTAATGTATTTGTAATGGTTTGAGTTACAACTGATATTTTCTAGAGACAAACTGATATAAAAAGAAAATGTTCCCCAACCACTGGGATTGTGCAAAAGCAGCCTGGAGATGACCACTACAAGAAACTAGAACCACCACGGCTTTGAACCAGAAGAGATGGTTTTAGCTACACGAGCTGTTCTGATAAGCACGATGCTTTCCAGAGCGCAATTCATGATTGTGACTGCTTCAAAATACTCAGTTCCCACTGTGTTTTTCAATTGTGGAAGCTGAGATTTGTGTACGAGATTGCTGTTCTGCCACTTCTAAAAAAAAAATCAAAAAAAAAATAATCAGAATTTTCCATCTCTTTTGCATTTTACTGTCCTTGCAAAGTTTTCCAGCTACATAACTAGCTTCCGGAAGGATTCAACCCTAGAGATGCTGAGTGATCCTATTGTGAAATCACTGCAGGCAGAAGGTACCAAGACAGGTGCAGTATGCATCACAATTGTGCTGTCCTTTTCCCCATACCCACTCAGGCAAATAATGGGTGCATGTAGTATACCACTAATACTTAAACCTTTTAAGCACCCTAACAGGCCCTGTGTGGGGATTTCTTGGCAATATTGCTCATAGCAGCACACATTTAAAGAAAAATAATGGAAGTTTCTATTTTTTTTTTCCAAACATACTTTGTCCTGCCTCACAGTATTGCACTGCCCTTCTACAAGCCACCAAGTCTGTCATTGGAACCTTTCTTGTATGGAAGACATAGCACAAGCCATCAAACTGTTAGTGCCTGCTTAGAGGAGCATACAAATTAAATCAATGTCAGGAGCAATGAGTATCACCTTGATCAGTCAGCCATTGAGCAGTTGTGTCACCCAGGGGAAAATACTTACGCCTTGCATCATCAGCTCTGCAAATTTCAGTGGTTAAATAGCTGAAAACTATATACCGAGACCCAGGTATTCTATTTTATTTACTGTATCCATAAAAGCAATGCTAATACAAAACTTGCCAAAAGAAAGTGGATGTGACCATTTTTTACTCTATCAGCATGTACTGTTATTGCTACTGGTTCTGGCGCTCACTGTCTGCTAACAGTTAAAAATCTGTATTAATTTACACTATTTATTTATAGTGTTACAGACACAGAAAACAAAACAAAACAAAAAACAAACAAACAAACAAACAAACAAAAACACCCCTAAAGTCTTCTGAACCTGTAAAAGATTTTACAAAGCCCTTTATTTTCAGTCAGTATTCATTCAGGTCATTAAAAGTCTTTACAAGTTTAGCTAAAATCAAGTTAGATTTTAGACAAACCCTGCCCATTCCTGAAAGAGTGAAAGTTTTTAAGCTCTTTGCATTGTGGGAAAAGATATGAGCACACGGACAGCACAAAAGAGAAGGTATTGACAGGTTTTGTGCTTGATAAGCATGCACTGTACTTCTGACCACCAGTGATGGGCATGACAATCCTTCACAGCATGCAAGCTGGCAGAGCTGTGCGTCTCTAATGAAAACAGGTAGGTAGAAAATTGAGAGTAGCTGGAAGATGATGTTTCTCTAAAAAGTGTTATGACCCTAGAGTCTTCAGTAAAAATTGAATTGACAGATCTTGCAAAAAAACTGATGCAGTGAAATAACAACAGTATCTTAAACAGGATTAAAATATAACATTTTACTAGTTATTTCAAATAATAGATTTTTTGTTGTTGTTGTTCCTTCCATCTTTCTTGTCTGTTTGTTCAGAATCTACCTAAATTCCAAACAGCTATTTTTTGTTAGGTAGCAAGTTCATATATGCCAAGGGAAAAAGAGTAGCAAGAAATACCCAGTCTTTTTTTTTTTGTCTTTTTTTTTTTTTTTTTTTTCTCATATGGTAGTCTATGTTGCATTTCTCATGCCTAAAAACAAGTACCATCTCAAAATATTTGGTCGGAAACCTCAGGTTGGAAAGGAGGTATTTGACAGAAATGTGACATTTACATCACTGTAACATGCAAACAGCTTCTAAAGACAAACATTAAGAGGAATTTCCTGTAGGATAACCTGTGAAAGGGAAAAATGAACAAAATCAAAGCAGCACAAGTCCATCTACTGCCAAAGTAGAACCAACAGCTATTGTCATCCAGATCTTGTGGTACAGCAACAGGGAAAGAATGATGATGCCAATCCTTTCCTTATTAGTTGCATGCATTTAGCTGTGGACTCTTTCCATCTTTCAAGAGGTACCCATATTGCTCTCACAATTAGTTTGATCTCATCCTGAAGAAAAAGTTGGCATAACACAACACGACACTTTTCTCACATGTATAAATATACATATATGTTTTTTCTTAATATCACCTTGGAGGAGAATACTTTGCTCTGCATTGTTAATATCTTTTAAGTATTACTTGGTGGTTATGAACAATGATGTTTCTCAGCTCCCTGTTGAATTTGTAACGTGACACACTCACTATTTCGAGTTATAAACAGAAATTAAAAGCAGCTACCAGTATTTTATGCAGTGTATTTTACAAGTAATGCTCACTTAAAAGATTTTGAAACAATTCTGTATTCTGACACCCCTTGCCCTTCACAGCTGCATTTGTGCATATTAGTCTCAGAAAGTGTTCGCTTTTTATCCCCTTCACCATGATCTATTTGTCTTTACAGCAGGTTTATGTTCAACACTATCAGAGTGGAATGGTGATTGTACCATTTAACCCAAAAGCTAGCTAGGCTTGAAAATGTATCTATCCCCTTCTCATTAATTACTTTTTATACCTAGTTCTATCTCACAGAGTCCTGTATCATCCTGGTTTATTTCAGAGGAATATAGCCATAGAATGACAATTATTGATGGAGCATAAAAACTGGAGCTAAAGACCATATAAAGAAGAAAACAGCACTGATCTGGGAAGAGATGAAAAGATGAAAAATTGACTAGAGAAGAAAATTGGAATGAGCTAATTTACAAAAGAAAATGAACAAACCACGGCAAGGTAACTCTGAATAAGATTAATTGCTCTACATTTCCTTCCTCTTTGCAATTTTATCTTATTTAATCTTCTATTCCACTTTCCTGTTTAACAATGCTATAGCCTTACAAACCCCGATTCCACTCTTACATTAGTTTGCTATTTCAGTATTGAGTGAGATCGTCTGTTGGAAAAAAATGGTGTATCACTATTGACTTTGGTATTGTTACTCAAATTTAAACCAGCAGATCTGCTCCATTGACTTCCATGGATTTATTTTTAATTTATTACTCTGAGTTCAGAATCAAGAGCTCTGGATATAAATCTTGAACATAAATAGACGATTTTCCAAATCTAAACAGTATAGCCACAAGTACCATTACAGGAAAAACAAGCTAGGCATGTATAGAACTGTCTGAAAAGTTAACCAAATGTTGCTGTGCAGTTATTAGTAGTTTACTATTTATTAAACAATAAATCAAGATAAAAAATCTAATTAACTTAAACGAAGTATTGTTTAGTGAAATGGGAGCCTGTCAAAACAGTTGTTGGGGGAGGGGGACAATTAATTGGTACAAATGTGAGTGCAAATTTTTTTTTAAACTTTAAAGCATGTCATTTGTAGTATACAACATATGTGCATGATACAAACTTCATACATTTTCTTCAGTGACAATAAAAAGCGCAGTTTATTATAAACTGAAGTAAAAATTAAAATTAAAAAAAAAATAATCACAGTTTTGTCATTGGTATGTGAAGATTATTCCAAGGGCCCATCCAGAGCTCCTCTTCATCTGACTGTGTGTGTTCACTGTGTGACTCCAAGGGCTCTTTGACATCCTCGTTATCAACAACTGATTCCTGCTCTTCTGTGCTTTTCATTTTGGAGCCGCCTGGCTTTGCTACTATGTTTTCAGCCCCTATAGAGGAAGCAAATGAGACGCTACAAGGCCTCGTGTTCATTTTATCACTAGAAGATGATCCCTTTGACAATGTGTTCAGTGGGACATTCTCCTCATGTGTCACTGCAAGCTTGTCCAGTTTCTTGAATTGTTTCCCCAGCCTCACTGGAGATGTGACTTTTAAATTATTAGCAAGGCAAACACGACGGGTTCTGACAACAGAGCCATTCTGTGCAATGTAGATGTTACCATTGACGTTGTTTTGAATATTGGGGTTATTAAGACGATTCCTCTGGCTGGAATCAGGAGCGCTGTCTTCTCCAGTGGAGCTGGTCTCATACTCTGGGTCAACTATCAACTTGATCTTTTTCTTTCTGGCCCACTGTTTAATGATAAACAGAAATGTTATTAAATCTCTGCATGATTTCTTACAGTTTTTTGTCATTTTTCCTATCTAGCTCATCTTTTATCTAGACATTTAGTGTGAAATTTTAACTTGGCATTTTGTACTATTCCTTTTAGATTGTACATTGGTATTTCCTAACTCTTCTGGTTACCACTCTGTGCCACTACCATGTATGCCTAATGCTTAAGCACACAATCAATTCAATCAATTCTTTGTACTTGAAAGTTACAAGGATAAACTCATTTTAGTTTGTGAACAGCCTCCTTTCACTTAGATGGTATAAAACAAGGTATAAAAGCTATATAGGTATAAAAAAATATTTTTTTTCATGTAATGACAAATTCAGTGAGGGGTTGCTACAGATGCATTCAGCGGTGCTGCAATTAAGTCAAAGTGCATCTTCTTTTGAGAATTCTGGGAAAAGAGATGTTACTTCCTGAGAATTAATTTCTGTAAATTGCAGTATTAGTAAGTGAGACATATTTCAACAAAGCAATGTCTTGGTCTATATTACAAAAAGACAGGAAAAACAACTAGATTACTACCACTTTATAAGACAAACGGGAAGGCATTGGTGATAACAAAATTGTGTGATACTTCCAATAAAATACTGTACAAAGGGGTAAATGCTTAGGAAGGCCTTCAAAGTTTTTCTGCAGAGTATTACTGAATTGTAAATTCTGCACAGAAATGGCATTGAGCAAAGCTACTTTATATGCACACTATGTCCAGGAGAAAAATATCTCAGGACATACACAAGGGAAACTCTCAGGCACGATGTTGGCAAAATTGGCTGGTTAGAAAGATTGATGTAAGGCTTTGTGCCAATTCCAATCTAGAGGAACCAATGGAGATGCTTTGCTATTAAATAAAAGATGGTGGAGAAATGAGACTTTTGATTTTATGTAATCTATACACATTCTTAACAAGTTAATGCAAACAATTTCCATGTTGCAGGAACTTTGTACTAATATTGATTACAAAAACCCCATTACTTAATTTATGATTGATTTCTGGTGATACACTTAAACAAGCTACCATTGTTCTTGAATTAATAAAGCAAACACTGTTGTTTCACTAAGGCAGCAGATACCATCACAGTTAAATCCCACTACAATACATACACATGCACTTAAGATAAGACAGTTTTTAAAGAAAGAATATCATGTCAGAGAGAAACGGGTGATGATAATTCTTAAGCTTTGAGGAGTTACACTTTATACAAATTATTTATAGGCCTATTCATTTGTTCCTGATAAAGACATTTAATTTTCTTCACAAATATGTATTCAGGTGGATGAACAGACTAACTTGTTTAAATGGGATCTGTGGGAAAATATCATGTCAGCTACAATTTCATGCTATATGGGAATACAAAAAGTGAGTCATCATAAATCCAGTTCTCATCTCAAATGGAATTCCAGACAGAAAATGAAAAGTTACTATCATGTTTTACAGCTCAGCATCCATTGCCCTTCCAAGGTAACTCCCCAGCAGGCTGAAGTATCATTATATAACATTATGAAGTATCATTATCAGTATCATTAAAAGTCAAACATTTTTCTTGTTCCCTGTAATAGAGACTTCCTGGCAGAGCTTTGGTGCACATGCCCAAAGCCAGATTTGTACTAGCTCTAAAGTACTCATAAGACTAATCCAATACTGGCTCAAAGCTTTAATTTTATTTAAGCTTTCTATTGCTTATTTGGATAAATGGTTGAGAAACAATTCTCTGGCTTTTGATAAAAGACAGATGAAGTACAGATAGATGGTGTGTATACAAAGCTTTCATACTTTGTGTGCTGGCAGCACGGCTAAGAGCTCGGCAAAGCAGTAAATCATGCAGGGATTGTTTCTTACACGAAAACACAAAGATGACAACTTAAGTTGTAAATAACAGAAATCCTTCCTAGGCAATCATGCTCGTTCTGAGCAGAAATGTACTATAAGATTTCTCTATTGAATAACTTCAGATATTGCAGCACAGTGAATTTTAAAAGGTATAAATACCAACATACTGAACATAGTTAGCCAGCAATACTTTGCCATTATGCATCTCAAAATTTTAATATATTTATTAAACACAAACAAAAAACAGCCCCCCCAAAAAATCCAAACCCCACACAGTAAAGTGGGAAAGGCCGAAGTTTGAAAATATAACTCATTTCCCCTTATTGAGTTCACATTGTACACCTACCTCTGCACTCCTGCCTTGTACATCAACAATACCTGAATCCCATAATCCAGAAGCAGTTTAATCCCAGTGCTGCTAGTAATATCCAGCTGTTTTGGGAATATTACTGTGCTGTAATTTTAGTTTTCCTCACAGAAAATAGGGAGAACACCAGAGAACTCAGGTGAAGTTTAACAAATGCTTATATGGTAGTGAAATGTGATGAAACCATTTATGACCTTTAAATCATAAATATCTTCATCCTCATTCCTGTTCTCTACTGAATCCCATCTGTTTTGCACCTTTTCCTTCCTGTAAGTGCTATTTTGTGACACAGACATAACCTGCCTGAGCACAGGGCTCTTAACAGGTTTGTGCCACCACGCTTATTGAGCTACTCATCACAGCTAATGCAAAATGCCATGTACTTTTGCATCACTATATACATAATGCAAAAGGATTAAATGTAAAAATTAGCACAGTGTCTCTTTAACTGTATTACTGAAATTAGCAGAGGAAGAACAGTATTCTTTCTTGCCATTGCTATATGAAAATAAGACCTTCTATATCCATCAGTAAGTATACCTGAGTAATCTTTCAGAGGAATTATATTAGTTTGGTTTTCCATAGTTCTATCTTTAACATAGCATAAAAGACTTAAATGCTGATGCAATAAGCTTTGCCTTTTTCTGTTTGGCTACCTCTAGTCAAGCATGAATTGTTTAGGAAAGACCACACAGAAGGCACAGCAAACAAGATCACTCCTTATTGCAAAATCTCCACCTACTGTTGTTGTTTTTCAAAAGGACGTAGAATCACCAGCAGTCTCTGACTCCGTAATGGCAGTATTGAGGGTCTCATCTGACTGAGACTGGCTGTGTTCCTGGGATATCTTTTTTATTTTCTTTCTTTTCATAATAGTGTCAGAACTTTGATTCCCAGTATCAGGGTAAGTAACAATTTTGCTAGAAGGGGCACTAGTTGTCCCTTCAGTACCTTTGGAAGTAACACTGATTTCACTTTCTAGACAAGAAGATTCATTCTTACTGATAGCTTTCTCCTTGTCACTAGCATCTGTACCAACCTCTTCAGTGCTTTCATCCTCACTATCCTCATCATTAATTCCTGATATTCCTCTCTCGTCTTCCTTGTTAGCAGCAGCTCTTGCATTTGCAGATGTTTCAGAAACTGCGCTATTGTTTGTGTTATCTGCATCAGGGCTTGCACCGACTTGGTCTGTATCTTCTTGTTCATCTTCTTCTGAAACCTCTTCTATCGTATGTTCTATTTCAAGGCTGGCAGAGGAAGTTTTGCTCTTACAGCTGGATCCTGAAGCTTTCCTGTAGCATGTACCTGATGCAGTAGAGCTGATGCTTGATTTCTGGCTGGATCGCCTCACTCTGCCCCGAGAGCTACCTCTCCTACTTTTTATACTTGACTTTTCAGTGCTTCTTTTACTGCTGGATTCACTAGTCCCCGATTTGCTGAATGAACTTTGTGTAGATGAACTCCTTGAGAGGCTATCACCTTCATCACTATCAGACTCTTCCTCGTCACCATCCTCTTCAGAAGAGTCCTCTTCTGATTCACTGCTGGAGCTGGATCCAGACTCATCATCAGAATCCCCCAAGTCATGCCCAGTTTCCTCATCAGAGTCCACAGTACTTTCAGTGGCTTCATCTTGATCCAGAGTTACTTTCAAATAGTCTTTATCTTCTGACTCCGAGCCAGAGCTACTACTTTCCACTGATGACTCATCTGAAGAGTATCTTCTTCTCTTCTTTTTCTTCTTCTCCTTCTCATAATCACTATCCTCATGTTCGCTCTCTGCTGTGATGCTTATTGAAACTCCTGATTTTGCTTCATCTCTTTCATATCCTTCCTCTCCTTTTCCTCTTGCATCTTGAAATTTTCTGGAGATGCTAATGCGTTTTAACACATGATTTAGCTTTCTCATTGAAGGTCTGTCATCTGTTGATTTCTGGAAGTAACTTCCCCTGATAATCATGCTTTTCTCATCAACCACTTGGCGAGCTGACATCAACTTGGCATAACTGGAATCTTTCCTACTGGCTTTCACTTTCTGCAGAATCATTGGGAATATCTTTGCTTTCTTCCATGGAGAATGAGCAGACTCAGCTCTTCCTACTGGTTTGTGAGCACTGACTGCTACACGACTTAAATGCATCACTGCTTTTAGTTTCCTTTTCCCCTGGCTGGTTCTATATACTCTTCCAGAGCCATGCCTTAGATCCATCCCACCACCTAAAGGTCTACCTTCTATTTGAGCCCCTGCTCTCTGGCTTATACCTCTGCTCGAAGGACCTCTGACTTGACTCATTCCCTGCAAATTATGAAAATGGAACTTGATTACAATTTGAAATACAGGTATTACAAAAACTCATAGTCTAAGTCAATGCAAATGCAACATTTTTTCCCAGGATTAAAACTAACTTACTTGTTTTAGAATAGCTTTTTACCAAAGTTATGAGAAAGCTTTACTTGTAGAAGAGGCTGCAAGTCCACAAGTACCTTGCCTTGGCAACAGGGAAAAATACTGGTTCATAAATGTTCTCTCTTCTCATTTAATAAAAACACACGTGATGGATTAAGAGTCTGGTAATTCTGAATGTTAAGTTTAAAAAATGAACATTTATTCTGGCTGACACTGATATTTCAGAATTTCCTTACATTCAGTTGTAAACCTTATGTTAAATTAGTTTAGGTGACTATTTTTCTCACTGGAAAATCGCCAGTTATAGGCTGAATATTAGTAACACTCCATTCAGTTAAGAACATAAAATGGAATTACCTAAGGCCATGTGGATTTTCACTGAAGTAGAAATCTACATTAATGGAAAAACTAATGTGCATATTAAAAGAAACTTTGCAATTCCTTTTCATTTCTGACACAAACTTTACTGGTTATCACAACAGCAAATGATTAGGATTGGAAGAGCTGCTTATTTGGTCTATATAGAGTATTCTAATTACAAAATCCATTTGATAAGGTTTACTAATGCTTCGACTTGTTGCAGAGACAGAGTCAACATGCCAGAGATGCTTACCTCTTCTGCTGTTGATCCATGTGGGCTGTAGTAGTAGCCACCATCGTTCTCCACCACAACTTCTCCATACTCATCGTACATCCCCGAAGGAGACAGCAGTCTGCGGCGGCTCCCATACTGAGGCAGTTCATACCTGGCAAAACACCATCAGTTCTTTGTAACATGCAAAGATGTACTCATGTGTGTCTCCACACACATCTACAAATGTGCAAACTACAAACTATTGCAACTGGTCCAACGCCCATTACAACCAGAGGGAACCCCAGCTGCGAGGTCTCTGGGATCTCCTGATCTTTTTTTTTTTTTTTTTTTTTTTTTTTTAACTGAGGGATGAAAGAGTAGATTCTCTAGGATCAGTTCTGGAGAATCCTTGCAAGCTTGTGAGAATAGTCAAAATCCCTAAGTGCTTGCAGTCGAACAGACTTTATCCAGACAAGGCAGGATGATAGTTTTCTAGGTAAATGTACAAAGCCAGATGCTGGCTAGGAACTATGAGCAGAAAGTATCACTGAACTCAGGCTGGTGAGCCAGAAAAGGGGAGGAGATGATGTAAATTCATCTCCAAGACAGCAGATATATGCAAATAAAAAAGAAAATATAAAAATGGCATGATAAATGGGCTATGCATACTGTGGTGCAATAATTGGATTCCTGAAGAAGTAGGGAGTTACACGATGCCCCTTTAACTTTCAAGAAGTGAGTTTTGTTGTCAGCACACTCATTAGTGGATGCAAAGATTAAAGTAATCCTGAGGTGAAGGGAAGTCTACAGATTAGGCGCTGTAATAATAAACATCTCCAACCTTGAAAAGCAGCATGTTTAGAAATATATAGGAAAAATGAAAATGTACCCATGCTCATAACTGTAGTAATCTTGTCCATAGTATTCCTGCCCTGGATCAATTCCAGACTCCATACTTAATTCCTGTTGAGAGAGAACACCAATTGACTGATTATAAAGACACAAACAACAGTATCCCAAAGTGAAAAAAAGACAAAGAAAAAAGACAGAAAGACAGAAAGACAGAAAGACAGAAAGACAGAAAGAAAGAAAGAAAGAAAGAAAGAAAGAAAGAAAGAAAGAAAGAAAAGAACTATCATAATTCAAGGAACACTGTTATCCATCAAGAACCACAATGAGAAATCAACACAAGCTTTAAATGACCCCAACCCTGGTGCATGTCCTGGGAGTGACTGTTCTAAGCCAGCTAAATGTAGGCGCTTGCTGGTGTGGGACGCTGTCTCACTTACCCTGCATAAAACTCCCATCCACTCACTGCAAATACACTTTGCTTATTCAGGGAATCACATTGTGTCTAAAAGATTTGAAACAGAAAGTATTGTGTTTATAAACAAGAACTGTCTTTGCACTTCACTGCAGCGTACTAATACTTCCATTAACTTGGCAGGCCAACTGCTTAGTTCATCTCCATGTACAATCATCGATTATCAGTTGACCAATTATCTGAAAAAATAGATCATGCTTGAATAGCAAGGAAATTATTCTCTGTGAATCTGGACATGAAGCTAGGATAGTTTTCCGTCTGTGTGATGAAGCACATGGGAGCAACTTAAAGATGCTCAAGGGCAAAATCACAGAATAATTTAGGTCGGAAAAGACCCTTAAGATCTTCAAGCCTGACACAACCAAGTCCACCACTAAGCCATGTCCCTAAATTCCACATCCACACATCTCTTAAATACCTCTAGGGGTGGCCACTCCACCACTTGCCCGGGCAGGCTATTCCAATGGCTGACCACACTCTCTGTGAAGAAATTCTTCCTGATATCCAATCTAAACCTCCCCTGCCACAACTTAAGGCCATTTCCTCCTGCCCTAACATTTGTCAGCCAAGATGAGAAAGACACCCACCTTACTACTACCTCCTTTCAGGTAGTTGTAGAGAGCAATGAAGTATCTCCTCAGCCTCCTTTTCTCTGGACTAAACAACCTCTGGTCCCTCACCTGCTTCTCATGTGTCCTATTTTCTAGTCCATTCACCAGCTTTGTTGCTCTTCTCTCAAGGCATCCCAGCAACTCACCATCTTCCTTGTAGTGAGGGCACAAATCTGAGCACAATACTCAAGGTGCAGACTCACCAGTGCCATGTACAAGGGACAATCACTTCCCCAGTCCTGCTAGCCATGCTATTTCTGATACAAGCCAGGATGCCACTGGCCTTCTTGGCCACCTGGGCACACTGCTGGCTCATGTACAGCCCCTGTGGACCAGCACCCTCAGGCCCTTTTCCTCTGGGCAGCTTTCCAGCCACTCTTCTCCAGACCTGTAGCACACTATGGGGTTGTTAGGACCCAAGCACAGGACCTGGCACTTAGCCTTGTTGAATGCCATACAACTGGATGCAGCCCATCAGTCCAGCATATCCAGATCCCTCTGCAGAGCCTTCCTAGCCTCAAGCAAATCAACACAGAAGTTGGTGTCATCTGCAAACTTATCCCCTCATCAAGATGGTTGACAAAAATATTAAACAAAGATGGCCCCAATATGGAGACCTGGGGAACACCACTTGTGACTGGTCACCAGCCAGATTTATGTCCATTCATGACTACACTTTGGGCCCGGCCATCCAGCCAGTTCTTCATCCAGCGAACAGGATATCCATCCAAGCCATGAGCAGCCAAAATAACAAGAGACAATAAATTTCAGGTATTTAAAAACTACATAAATGGATTAACAAGTGTTAGAACCTTTCTTTTCATCTAAGACAGTCAGGAAAAAAATTACCCAGCAAAGATGAGGTTTGATTGGGAAATAATGTAAAAGCCGTTTAAACTGTTATTGCTCAATTAAGACATGAAAAATACTGGTACCTCTGGTCTAAGAAGAGAAGGTCTCAGCAACTGCTGTTGCTACAGAAGAAAATTAGAAAGGTGTTAATTAGGCAGTAACAATTACAATACAAGTCATTTGTGTCAGAATTAAGATTGGAAAGAAATCTTAACAACACAGGTCCTTTAGAGCCTTTCATATGGCAGTCACCTGGGTGCTTCCATATTCACTGAGAAGGAGAAAACTGCTGAGCACATACTCTTGTATTATCACTTTATAGTCCACTATTTATTATATGAAATCAACTTTCCAGTTTATGTGGTGATTCTCTAGATTATTTAGCTCAAGGACTTTTATCAGAGCCCAATAGAATTATTCTGTTGTGTGTGCCATAGAAAGCAGGGAAACAACAGCAAACAAAAATTCCCCACAATGGGTAGAAAACAAACCTATGGGTTTGTAGAAAAGCCTCTAATTCAACTACTAAAAACCTGAAGTACCTTGACTTCTACCCCAAGCTTCTGCTGCAGTACCATCACTTCAGTCCTTTATCTATATTTCTGTACTTCTGTGGCTTTTAACTGAATGCCTTGCAACCACAAATAGACCTGAATTCACAATCCCAATTAGATAGAGAAATATTATCTCACTTTCTTTACAGTTTATCTGTGATTCCTTACTCTGCAGGACACTGTGAGAATAGCATGCTGGGGTGAGCAGAGAGACCCCTGGAGCTCGCACAGAGAGGACTGACAGATCTACATGGTGCATCATAGTTGACACAGGTCATTTTCAGCAGTCGCTTTGTTAATTAGTCTGCACTTCCAGTTTTCTGTAAATGACTTAGACTAATATGCATTAATTTGAAGTTTTGTAAATTAGGATCAGATTTATTCAGGGAGATCAATACTGTTATCTGAACACTCCTCCCAAAATTTGGTGGCACTATTTCAGCCCAAAACCAAACCCTGGGAGACAGGGAAGCTCTGTAGCTGAATTGTGAGACATAAATCAGCTCTGCAAATCAGGAGGCCAAATCACAGCACAACAAACTACTGAATAAGGAACAGCAGCCTCCAGAAGCTCATCCTAAGACTAATAAAAATGATAAAGCGTTCATGAGTAAATACCAACCTTTATGATAGAAACACATGTCAGAGAACTTTGTCATTGTTGAATGAGTTCATTTAGATTTCTGAAGAAAATTCTTCATGTAAGTCATTGCTGGAAGAAAGACACTGCAGGGACAGGCCACAGTGGGTTGCAGAAAATGTCTGTACTGAGCCCTTGACAGTGGGTAGCAGCAGATGATTAGATCTGCTGTAGTAAAACACAGCAAGCAATGGAAGCAATGCCCTACGGAACTTTTTGGCAGGCTGTCAAGCAGCAGTCTCCTGGCCTGGAGGTTACATTTGTGCCACAATGGTTCCAAGCTACCACTGAAAAGTACAGCTCGTGAATACATACACGCTTTTTGAACCACTTTGTATTTCCGGTCTCTAAAATAGCCATTGTTTCATAACACAGGTTTGTATGGGAAAAGTTTGCTGATATAATTAGTAATTTAAATGTAACTATGGAACAGCCTTACCTCTTGCTGTGCATATCCTCGCCTTGAAGTCAGAAAAAGAGAAAAAAAATGTATTAGTATACTTCTGTTAGACTGTATAAGATGCATATTGCCATTCTTTCTGGAGAGATGAGAAGATAATGCGATTACTAGCAAGAAAAGAAATACATATCTACAATATAAAATATGTTTTTCTTTAGATTTGCTCTGCACATACAAATTATTGCATGAGAAAGGCCAGTGACTCTTTGGGATCTTTTCTTGGTTTAGATTGCAAATGAATGAGAAGAAATCCAGAATCCCCACAAGCCAGAGAGCCAGTGCACCCAGTGCAACACAGCAAAGGGGAGCAGGGTAAATGCTGTGCTTGGTTTTTCCTTTCTCTCTCCAAGAGAGGAACTGCCAAGTCACCTTCTCTGTTGTCTCAGACCTACAAACAACATCTACAGAGACTCTGTTATTTCACCTGAGTGTTTAAGCAGTGAACAGTTTCTCTACTACTTCTGGACTTTCGTTATCCACAAAGGACTTGCTAGAAATTGGCCTGAAGCTTCTATTAGTAATTTAACACATTATTATTAAAATTACACATTTCCTAACACTTGCTCAGCAGAGGGGAGTTACGTTATTTTAGCTATCTATGATTATTTTGCCACAGGCTTTGTACTGTTGATCTCATTGGATTTGTTGTTGTTGTTGTTGTTTTAATTCATTTTCTTGGAGCCATTTGCATTGCATGACAAATGCATTTACATCTATCAAGGTCTGCATTTTCACATTTTGTGCCAGAAAATTATAATAGTTTATACAAAACTAGCAAACAGCAATTTGGTATTATTATTAAGGATAGGCATGGATTTTTTTAATTTTATTTTTAAGAAGGGAAGAATAAATGCTCAGAAGTATGCTGAGCTTAACCTACTATGCAGATGGCAGTCTAGGGAAATTCATTCATTACACTTGGGTAAACAATAAAGAATAGAGTACAAGTCCTTATTATTCTTTACTATCATCATCTCTAAAATTTTCTATTAATATTCAACACATGGAATTGATTATCAGAATTACATTAAAGCTGTTGCCCATATAATATGAAACTAATGAACAACTGAAATGAAGATCTATCATCACAAGACAATATGTGACTTTTCAAAGCCCACTTGAGAAACACTGTATTTAGTTTCCCTATCGCCTACAGCAATCTTCAGAAAAAGAAGGTCTTGTGTTGCAGAGAGGATAAGTAAGCCTATTAATCTTAATTGTTCTTGAGTAGTCACCGCATCACAGATTAAAATTGTAATATAAGGAATTCTAATTGAATTTGGAATTCTACTTTCTTAAAAATAGCACCACGCTGTGTTTAGAGATGCATATACTTTTCTCACAGTTTTGTGTGGTCATGATTAGAAGAAAAAAATAGCTAGACAAAAAATGTCCATTCACTCAATACAGCACAAGGATCTCTATTCTGAGAAAAAGCCAAAGGTCAAAACAACATCATTTGTTTCCAGGAAGGAACTTAAAAGCTCTCCACTGAGGGAGGAATTGCTTCTGGATAGACATTAGCAGCTAGACTTGACTGCAGTCAGAGAGAAATCTTCAATGCAAAAATGGAAAGCAAGAACATAATGCCTATGATGATGTAGGATAATATGGCACCTACTTACACACTCTTGGTGCTAACATGACAGACGAAACAAGAATGTATTTACATGTACAAACACCGTCAAACTTCACATGGCTGTGCTGCTAACATGAGTTAAAGGAACTGCGATTTGCCTAAAGCAACAATTTTCCCAATTACTGGCATCCCACCAGGCATTTGCTATTTCATACTTTTTATCTGTTTTCACATTAAAAGTGTAAGAATCATAAAACCCAAATACTACAGATACTACTCAGTGGAGGCAACTGCTTATCAGTTTGCCCCAACTCTTGAAATGGAGGTTTCCTGCAGTTCATAACTAGAATCTGAAGAGAACAAGAACCTGGAGGGGAGATGAGTAATGATACATTACTGCTTAATTTCAGCTTTGCAGATAGTTCAAAGGCAAGAAGAGCTCTCCACAGATGCAATCTCTGCTCCTGCTCAGGACTCAACCCAGTCAAGCTGCTGATAAAAGGACCAGGGCTATATCCAGGGTCACATCTGACAGTAAATAAATAAATTGGACAACCCAGACAACCCAAGGAGGGGTCAATAAGCTTGTATACGGTCAACATTTTGCCAAGTAGTGTATTGGTTGTCATACTTCCTAGTGCTGCAGAGCTCTAGTAGCACCCAGATATTTCAATAGGACAGAACCTCCCTAGTGTAGGTTAAAATACATGCTATTGGTATAGTTTCTTTCCCAGTCTAATCAATTTTTATTTTTTAATAAGGGCTGTTCAAGAAATGAACTAAAGAACAAAGGTTGCATTAATTACAGTCAAAAATAAATTAGGTTTCATAAACCCTCCAACTTAATGAGGGTTTAAAGAATTAGAAAAGGTAGATGCTCCTCATTAGTGAAGAGCTGATTACCACGACCCCCACAGACTCTTCTGAGTGATTGGATGAAATATTTAAAATGGAGTTTTTGTGTGACGTCCAACCTTTCTACCCAAGGAATGCTACAGATAATTGTAGCTGAATAAAACATTTGAAGTTTATCTTCTGAATTACTAAACACCTGCAACTCTACTGTATGACACTACACACTGCAAACTTATTTTGTATTTGTCTAGTATTTCACTAGTGATGTAGAGAGCTATACAAAAGCATCTATTACGCTTAGCAAAGTAACTTCTCATGCTCATCTGTGCACACTCAATTGTCCCACTGCCTCCACACCTGGACCACAAGAAGTACACAGAAGAAGGCACACATATAAGCCATCTTCCAATTCTGGATCTTAAATCTTAAACATTTCTCTAATAGCGCTAATCTTTGACAGTTTGCTGCTGGTGCTGCAGTTGTGCCACTCAGAGCTATTTGGTATGATGGGCAGCTAATCTACCTGTGTGAATCTCAAATTATATTGACTCTTACAGTAAAAATGCTGTGATGGATAATCATTCCCTGCACATGTTTGGGTACAGTTCCTAATCATTACCTGTCTTGGAACTACAATCTAGCCCAAGAAGAGTGCAGGACTTCATTATGCATAGAAAAATTCTAATACATCAGCAAAACATGCATGATGGAGATCATGAAGTTTGGCTCTGAAAAAAAAAAAAAAAGACAAACTACCTTCAGCAGTTTCCGACTGAAGCATCCATACATGTCCTAACCGCAGATTAAAAAAAAAAAAAAAAAAAAAAGAGAGAAAAAGCCAAGCACCACAGAAATGCTGAGTATCTCTAGACATTCTGATAAATAAGTACCTTTTTGCTCAGAATTATACGTTTGATATTGAACTGAATTTTAGTTTTTCTTCATTCTGTAATATATGCCTTTACCACTGTTTTTAAAAATATTCATTTTAAACATGAATATTCTTCATTTTGGCAAAGAAATAAATGAAACTTGCAGGTTGAACCAAACTAACATTCACTTAAATGCCAAAACGCTTTTACTTACCGTTTGTTTCAAAGGACAAGCTAATTGACATATTTAATGCAAAGGTCTGATTTAGATAACTGTGAGCAAAAAAGCCAGAATGTAAATCCATATTGCATGGATTTTTACAAGTACTTATAAACCATTCACTTAGTGACACTAATCAGAATGACTTTATTACATTTTAAGATAAGCAAGATGTATTAACTGAAGTTCATGGCAAATTAGCATGAAAGTTAGAGAGACGACATCAACATGAACATGCAAAATAAAAAAAAAATGCTTTGTACATTAAATCATTTACAAAATAAAAACTTTAAATGTGCAGTTACAATATATATATATATATATAAAAGCAATGGAAGGCATGTAAGTGACATGAGGGAAAACAGACGGGTTTACTGACAAATCTAGAGAAAAACCTTCTTCTGACTTAAGAGATGCAAATGTGAGCTGAAAGAAAGCAAGCCAGCATAACAGAGCACTGCGTCATCTCCCACGCAATAAAAAGGTGAATTACTGTAATAATGCTGGCTCACTGTGCTGAGACTGCTTACTATCAGCACTTGCTTTCTTTGACATCCGATATTTGACAGCAAGATTCCTCCCAGGTGGTACATTTTATGGGCAAAGCAAGAGATTCCCATTACAGACGCAGAAGAATTGCTCTGCTTGGTGGTATTAGCTACAGTGCAGGCTGCTTATCATAATGCAGGATCAAGCCCTCTGTCACCTATGACTGATCCTTGGGTACAAATAGACAGTTTTCCCCAAGCAGTTCTGGTAGAAAAAGACTGAGAACCAATGCCATAGAGCAGTACAATGTAGTGTTGAGAAAACCACTTGTAAAATCATACATTACAAATTTCTGAGGAAACAGGTAAGACAAAGTCTCAATTTTGGGATTAGGACTAAGTAGTGATATACAGCGGAGAAAAGGAAAAAGTCTGAATTTCTGGAGAGTCTGAGGCAGATACCATGTGCTGCATTAGAGTCATCTCACTCAAAATGTAACATGCAGAAAACATCCAACCGAAAACATTACAGTGCTGTCGACTGGGATGGAAAGCGTTTCTCAAGCTCCTCCACAACACAGCTCAAGCTGCCATTCTGCTGGTTGTGCTCAGCCACTGCCTCTGGATTTGGCAGCTCTGGTGTTGCAACTGGTTTGAGCTTAGAAATGTGCTTGGGCAGAACGTGGTTTTTGTCTATTTGGCTGTACATGTTGGCCACGGACTTTTCAATTGCTGCTAAATTCTGAATGTTTTTAAGAATACCTTTCAGCTCCCTACGGGGAGGTGGCTCTGGCACTAGGGCCGGTGGCAGTACAGCTGGCTGTTTGGCAGGGGGTTTTGAATGCTTTGCAGGGGAGAGGTGCTGGGTGCTAAGAAGAGATGAAGAAAGAGACACGGGGGGCAGAGCTGGAGGATGTGGTGGCGACTGAGGAGGGGATGGAGGTGGAGGTGGCAGCAGTGGAGGTGGGGGTGGGGGTATTTTAGGTGGATCTGGAATGCTTTCTGCAACTTCTCCTTTGGTCTGAGGAGCTAGAAAACTTTGGCAAACTGATTTCTTTATCCTAAAAGACGGAGGAGTTGGCTTCCGAGTTGGTGGAGGAGAAAGTTCTTCAGGATAGTCGTGGTGAGTGATGATTACAGAGGGGACCGTGGAAGGCTCAGGCTCAACTACTTCAGCACAAGGTGTTGGAGAGGACAGAGGAGAAGAGCGAAGGCAAGGAGAAGCAACCACACTTTTAGGAGACTGCTCTAGCACATTCTCTCTTTCTTGGAAACAGCTGCTGTGTGTTGGCGAACGGATGGATTTCACATCAGGAGATTTCACTTGCTTCATTTCCTGCAAAGCCTGCTGCTCAAATTGTCTTGCCTTCTCTTTTACAGTTAACTTGGGGCCACTTATTCTTTGAAATAGTGGACTGCTAAGATCATCTCTGCTAGGCTGATTTTCAGTTCCTTCATTCTCTGCTTTGAGTCTTTCCTGTTGCCACTGAATGGGGTCCATGATAACTGGCCTGCTCAGAGAACCAGGCACGTGTCTTTTGGTAACGTGAGCTGGTACCGTCCATGCACGGTGACTGCCTCCCAAGGAGGCATCTCTCAAGACTAAGTGCATAGGAGAAAGAGTATCTAGGGCATCGCTTCTTTTCCGTAGTAACCCAGCAGCAGCGGGACTCTGAGTGAAACCTTCCACATACAATGGGTTTTGAGTAGTTAATGGGTTCTCATCAGATAAAAAAGTAATGTTACTTGAAGATTTGGGGAGATTATTGTTCAATGATCCATTGATATTAGATTGCTTGTGAGCCTTGATAGCACGGGAAGCAAAGCTGCTTATAACTCTCTGACGATCTCCTTCTTCTAAGACTGATTTTTTTCCCCTGCTTTGTTGGAAATGGTAGAGAAGAAAAAGACTTGAAAGAAAAGAAGATAATCACATGTAAGGAAACATGCATGGACATAGATTTTTATGAGAGAGAAAAAAAGAATTTGTGATATGAATCAGAGCTGTAACAATACTTCCAGCAAACTACTACTACCCAACACACACACACAAAAGTCTACTAGACTACTGGGCAAGACATTTACTTTCACATATTCTTTAGGGGAGAATGACTTTAGGAGGAAGAGAAACTGTAAGATTTTAGCTACTCAGCAAGTTCAAAAATTGTTGACTTCTTCTTAAAAAGCATAGATTTCAAAAGTATCAGGGTCAGTACTGTACCCTGCCTTACAAGTGATAAAAAAAATATATCAATATTATGTACTATTGCTATACAGTTTCCCTGTGAGATAATATGGAATCATTGTATGTATCCTGTTTGTATATTTGTTTCCATCACTGACACAGCAGTGGCACTGTGCCATACAGCACACAGCCAACACAGGTTCACCTTCAAAATTCCTGTAAGTATTCTATTTTACAATAATTGTGCATCAAACCTCTGCAATTCTATAAAAATGTGTACAGTTAGGCAGCCTTTAAGTGTGCCTGCATTGCCTATTGAGGAGTGGCCACAGGTCAGCTGTAAAACTAGAACTGCTCTGCAAGCCGACAGTCAGCCTGAAACCGTGGCCACAGGCGGAGTCAGAGGTGCCCCAGGCACACCCAAAGCTCGGAGCTGCAAGGTGCAGGCCAGTGGGAGAAGAAGCCAGTCAGCTGAGATGCGTGTTGCACTCTATCCATTCTGAGACTGATTTTTACAGGCATTAATTCTTGCATTTATGATTCAGCTATTGATGCAGAAGTATCTGTATGTGTACTGATTTCATCTCTGCATCATGTTAGCCAAGCAAAAATCCCCTGTAGTTAGATTACATTTAACTTCTAGTCCAAAAGTAGGATGTCTCACCATTTCCTGGAATTTACCTAGCACTTCTGAGTGACTCATTAACATACCTTCTTCAAGGACTTCTAATACCAAACACTACCGAGCAGACTTTAAGATAAACAGAACTTTAAAACTCAGTATCCCCAAACTGTCTGCTAGAAAAGAGTGCCCCTAGATCCCTGTTTTAAATAATGAGACTGAAAATAAACTTTTTTCCCACCAACTACGAAAGATTTAGGATATTGGCCAACTCCAGATACAGCTAAAAGTGAAGCACTTGATACTTTTAAAGAGATTATCCTCCCCTCATTCAGATGAGACTGCATCAAAATGCATTTCCATCACTGCCATACACAGTTTTATTTTATTGTACCTAAACAGATCCCTGTCTAGTAGAGAGATGCAAGAAAACAGACCTCAAAATGATGCCTACTCTAAAAGCTCTCTGTGAAATTGTCCACAGGACAAGCTATAGGGAAGAATATGATGGTGTAAGGAGACATTATGGTAGAGTGGGGAGTAAAGGCAATATTAACATTACCGCTTTTGTGCAATTCAATTGGAACTTCACTGCCTTTGCCATTAGGTAAAGATACTTTGCGGCTACCCTATGCATTGAGTGCCTCATTGCAAACTTTCCCCTTGCCTTAAGCAACTGCAGCTAAAATATAGAATGAGAGTAATGACATTTATACAAAAAATTACCACTAAAACTATTTTTAGAGTCTCTTGAGCTAACAGTTTTCCAAAAATTTCTGAGTTAAAAATTCTTATTTTTACAAAACTTGAGTCATATTCTTCTAACTTTTTGAAAAAAAAAAAAAGGAACAGTGGAAAAAAATAACAATATTTTCCATTTTGACATGAATGTTGGAAGAAGCTGTATTAGACCTCTTGGACAGATTTCTCCATTATGCAGATATTTTTTATTTCCTTTTTTAATTAATATTTTTTCAACACTCCCTTCCCCCCTTTTTTTTTATATATATTATAGATCTGAAAATATTACTCAATCTAAATTACTGGAAACTTAAACTCTAGCGGTTAAACTAGAAAAACTGGAAATGTAATTTAATAACTCATTTGCTTTTTTTTTTTTTTTTTTCTGGCTGGGAGATGACTCACAAAGAGAAACTACAGTCTCCCATTTCCATAGGGACCCAGAAGGATCAAGAAGAACCACTGTACAGCATACAGAGCTCACTGTCCCATTTGTGAACCCTCCCAGCAAAGCCACGGGGGGTTATATTAGTGAATAAACTCTTCCTCAGACACTACAGTTCTCCAAAAATCATTATGCCTTTGGGCAGAACATAACCATATACTGTAGATAACTGTTCTAGTGTAGAGTCGGTATGAAAAATAATTGATTTCACACTAATAATAAACTAACTCTTTATTCTCAAGCAGCATACTTTAAGATTGGTCACGCATCCATCTATTTAGAGACGAGAGAAATAAATGATTCTGAACTTGAAGGACACCCTCCAGTAGAAAGCTCGTGCAAGATGACATAACCTTTATGCTACTGGAATGGATTATTTCAAAAGCTTCTTAGCTCCTTTCTTGGTTCATATGAGCTCTCTCACAGATGAGGTTATCCTGAAATCTTCTATTTATGTATGGATATTTTAATCAATGAGAAACTTCAGATCACCAGTATGAAGCCTATTTCTGTAAACTGAAAGATTAGTACCTGTCTAGAAAGGAATTACAAATAGCTGACTAAAAAGATTTTGGTCCCATCCAATTCTAATATCGTAGGTCCATGACCAGAAAGCAAATCTCCTGTGTGCACACTCAGGATTTTAAGGATTTTATTGTTTTAATTCTTTTTCACCCTAGTATGACTATTTGGCCTCAGAAATAATACCATTCAAGTTCAGCAATCATACTTCATCTCTACATCCTACAAAAGGATAAAGAGGAATACAAGTATTGAAACTTCACAGTAAATGTCTTTCCTGTACTTGATCAATGGACAAATAAAAGATGAATTTCAGATTGCAAGGTTTAATGGGAACTAAGGTAAGGAAAACTAGCATTTCTACTAGCTACGAATATTAAGACAAGGAAATTAGCTTACTTACTGATGCCTATGTGTCCAGACAGAGAAAAATAAAAATTATGAGACAAGGTAGATTTAAAACTGAAGAGTTTAGTTTCATTTCATTTGCTAAAAACACCAAATTAAGAACACAAGACACAAGGCAGTACTGCAAATGAAAGATGACTGTCTCAGGACAACTACAGACAGGAAATATTTTACTAAACTTCATGTCAAAATTTAATAAAAGGTATTTCCTAAAAAGTAATTTCCTACGTTATACCAGTGCCTTGAAATCAAATAGTTGACAGAAAGAATGTGTAATTTGTACCTATTTTTATTGAATTATGTGTGTGTTTTTTGTTTGTTTTTTTTAATCCTAGGCGTATTCATTTAACTTTTAAGGATTTTTACTCATAGATATTTATCAGTTCCTTAACATAGCTGTATGCAAAGACATCTAGGAGAAAGTATTCTAAATATGGGATCTTTTCTTGGTGCTATTAAAAACTATTATTTATGAAAATGAATATAAATCTAAGCCTAAATTCCAATTTTGCAAATCTATAAATTAGCACCTACATGTTTCAGTGCTAAGAAGTAATATAAATAATAATAATAATAATAAAAATCTTTGCAGGTATAATAACCCAGCATAATGAGGTTTGATCTGGGCTTAGCAGAAGGTATTCACTGGTGTACAAAGTGCAAATTTATCCATTGGGACATCCAATTCCCACTGATGATCAGCTTTATATCACTGCCAGTAAAATCAGCAGAAGTCATTTGTTAGTTTCAGTAGGAATTTAGTAAATGCAAAAGAAATAGGAATTCTATCCAGCAGGGCATTTCACTGCATGCATAAGTGTACAGATGTGATCCCATTTGGTTTGCAGTCAAAGTGCTCACATTCAAAGATGTGACTATATGCTATTGTCAAACACTTTTTTCCTCTCTTCCTGCCCCAGAAATAACACTTCACAAAGGCAAAAGGTATAGGAGGAAATCCAGCAGTTAGGAGAAGCTATTCTAAGAAAGCTCTGGCATCATTTCAAGCATTGAGCCTGCTCTCAGATGGCTAAGAGGTAAAGCAGCAGCAATAGGCATTGTCACACCTCCTTACCATTTAATAAACTCAACCACAGCATTTGTAGCATTTCAACACTCTGAACAAAATAAATAACGACTGAAAATACAGAAGGTGACAGTCCTCGATGAAACCAGCAGCTCCATCTCCCTGCCTCCAAACATTACTATTGCTGTATTCTTCAGCGTTACCCATTTTTAAAATATAAACATTGATGAGTAAATCTGGAAAGTTGATAAGCAGCACCCTCACCCCCGCCCCTCCAGTACGGAACAAATATTAATTGGCTCTTCTCCACTGTAATGTTCTCATATTGAGAGTTAAATTGTTGTTGGAGTCCACACATTTCAGATTTACAAAGGCATGAGAACATTTTGCATCTTTGCAATGTTATTATATTACAAGCATCTAACAGGTAAAAGACATATCCATTGAACTGCCACTCGTTTCTCTGCACTGATAGTTCCTTTATGTTTAAATTTAATTTTCAAAATGTTTTTAATTTTAAAACAACAACAAGAAAAGAAAAAAAAAAAAAAGAGGTTTTGGTGCAGCAATTTTATTAGATGTGTTTAGTCAGCAGCTTTGGAAAATGTTGGCCTGGATTTTTATAAAGGAGCCATCCTGGCTCCCCCTCTTTGCGAAGGCCTGCTGTAGGCTCTAGAAAAAACATCTGGTTATGCCTTGCATTTTGCCAAATAAAAAGCTGTTAAAAATTCCCTTGTGCATTAAGAGAAATCCCCATTAGCAGGTTAAATTTTTATCTCCTTACAGAGACCTATTTATTTTCCAGATGTTGGAGAACCCCAAGCAGCTGGAGAAACACCCCTTCGTGAAGAAAAGCTTTTTTGACATTGACTGCTGGAAGTGGTATCCCTGCAAAGTGAATCATGGCTTTGGTCATTATCAATTATATTGATGTATTGCAAAGAACACTTACATGGTGCTGTCACCAAGCTCTTCATAGAGGTTGTTGGCAGTGGTGCTGGCTGGTTTGCCTGCCGGTAGGGCCATCTGGATTCTTGCAGTCTTTGCGCACTCAGCCTGTCGCCTTCGGGAAGCCGTGCAGGGTGGAGAAATACACTCAAATTAGAAGCACTCTATACCCTAACATAAGCTGAAATGAAAAGATTTCTATGCTTTTTCCTGCAGTTTACAAAACATTCCTGCCTCTCATCCTCAAAGAGAAGTAGTAACGTGAGAATTTTTACCCATCTTTTGCACCTGCACATTATTTGTTCTTTCTTAGGGGAATCTCAGCACCCACCATGGACAGACACCTCCTGAGCCCAGCACTGCCAATTTGCAGCAAGCACTTCCAGGCAATGATGCACACGCTAGCTCTGACACTGCTCTTATTAGCAGGTTTATTATACTGGCTGTCCAGGGATAATGACAAAGAGAGTAAGCTCCTTTGACTATTTTATTCAAATGCCAAGATACTATAATTTTAAATATAAAACTCTGACAAAGTTTAATTCATCACTTACAACTCATTTCTCATTACAGTTGACTGCTAAATTTCAGTCTCAACATTTTTTCTAAGATTTTTTTTTTAATGGGTAAATTCACTGCAACAAAACAAAACAAACAGAAAGAAAAACCACACAACTCTATTTTCTACTTAGAAAATAAAAACTATGGTTTCTCATTTGCACCCCAGCCTGACATGTAGGTGCTTGCTTGAGGAATACCACACATGGATTAATATTTTTTCTGTCCTCTGCAGGAAACAGGCTATGTCCTGAACAGTGGTATCTTCAATGCATGTTAGCGTGCAATAATAAAAGGCCCTGAGTGGCCATACATGTATCACTCGAAAGCCTTGCTGTACAGGATGTTCAGAAACAAATTGGAGTGTAGGAAGTAAGTCTCACTGCTTGTCAGTTACCCTGTTAAAACTGAACACAAGTAAGCCCTCAGAATTCCTATGCAAGCATTTAGAAACAAAGCAGAAAACAAATACTTACTCTTTGAATCTGTTTTGTTATGCAGTAAAAAGATGAGGAGATAAAATGGAAGGTTAAATTAATTCTGTTTGCAACAATTGTCCTAAACAGTGAAACTAATAGGAGTAATAAACTAGATGCTACTTAATTATTCCACACATAAAATTACAGAATTAATGACATGTTTAAAGAATCGTAATTTCCAGAGCTGAACAGTGAGTGTTTAGCTGCTATTTGCACTACTCTTGAAACAATTTTGCAGTCAGTATAAGCATGAATTACAGCAGGGAAAATTGCTTTGGGCTTACAGAAAACAAGTTCCTGCCACACATACAGAAAGAAAAGAAAAAGACACAAAAACAGGATCTACCTTGTCATATTTCGTTAGCCAATAGACTATTAGAGCTGTGTTTTTATAACTGCTTTATCCCTTTAAAATATTTTGAGAATGCTACAGAAAATGTCTTCAGTAGTGAGAGAGTATTATTTTCAATTTCTATTAAGAAAATGGCATTTTTTTGATTAATAGTCTATTACTTATACTTACCTTCTGGGGTTACATTAAATAGTGTATTTCTAAGACACTAAGTAATGGCAAGGAATAATGAGTTTCTGGCTTGTTTACAAAAGCCATAAATGTAGGCATTGAACTGCACTTTGACAGTGTTTATTTTATACTTAGAAGATAACTCATTTAATTTAAGTAGTACTTTTATAAAATTTAGTAAGTAAAATTAATCCTCTGAATGTTAACTTGATCATGGGTCTGGAAAGCACTGAAAAATGCCCCTACTGCACATAAAAAGTTTTAACAGTGAGAAAATATTTAAAATTTCCATTATATGTGCTGAGATTATGACAGTTAATTTTATTATTTATTTAATGATAAAAATAATATAAAACAATGTATAATTTATATATTATAATCTTTACACTCAGAGGCAGACTTGAGTATCTCCTTTGCCAGAGTGTTATCAGGAAAAATACTGAAGCTCCTTTCAAAGAGGAGGAAAAGGCTGTAATGCTGTTGCTATTTATTAACAGTAAAATGCCTTTTATTTTCTTCGGTCCTCTTCAGTGATACCTTTTCCATAAAGGTATAGTTTACTCACACCGGTCTGCTCTGAATCCAATTCCAAGTCATACTTCTAGACTGTGATTTTTGATGAAGTTAGACAGATTCCTTAAAGTCCTTAAGAGACTGTTAATCTCCTTTGATTACCTAACAGGCACCAAGGAGAAATATTGCTATTACCTTTCTTAGGGAACCAGGCCACTCGGATAATAAAAACAGTAATCACTTACTACTGGTAGGTTGGGCTGGTTCAGTAGTGTTTCACTGGAAGCTAACAGCTAACTTTACGTATTAATGACAGATATAAAGCAGCTTTGAGATGTGCTGCCATCCCACTGGTACAAAGTTTGTCAAGCACTTCCAGACTCCTGTAAAAGACTTTCTGCTTTGACCCAAACTGTTTGGAAATACTGGGGTGTAAACGCACTCCAAAGAACCTGCAGTAGCCATTAGAAAATGGCTGTTCTTGCCTACTTTTCTGATGTCACCATGGAGAGTGCTTTCAGGCAGGCTACTATTTTGTCCGTGTAGGATAAGCTTTTCCAATGATGAATAACATATCACAGAATCATCTAACATAGTACTTTTCTAACTCCAAATGGCAGTGCAGAAAGGAAAAATGCAGTGTTTAAATCCCATCTGGAATGCTGTACTATATTACACCTATTGCAGCATTCAAATTGTAAGTGCTCTCTGGCAACACGTGCACATCAGCTTGTGTGTGCCCTCTCCTCCCACAGACTCCTGCAACACTGCAGCAGGAGTCTGCAGAGGCGCTGCCACTTCATTGCCCTTGATGTAGTGAAGGGAGCAGACAACAAAGCATTTCTCAAAAAGCAAACAAACGATCAAAAAAAACAAATCAAAAAATCCACCATGGCTCTGAGAACCCCATCCTGCCTGGTCTGACAGAGCAAAGGTTTCCCACAATAAGGGCACATTGCATTCCATCTAGTTCATCGATTTTTAAATGGAGATAGAAGGGCATGGAGATACAGATGGATGTATGTACAAGTTGAATACAGCTTGTTACTGAGGAAGATGCATGGACTTATTTAGGTTTTGGTTTTGCAATGATTGATAATTTTTGCTCTGCATATTAGAAATCTTTCATTTAGAATTGAATTAGAAATCTTTCATTTCAGCTGAAGATTTTTTAGTGGACCTGAAACAGTCCATTTCATAGAACTAGTTAGCGATGTTGATCCTTTAATTAGTGTACTAGTCCCATGACTTAAAACTCTTGAGTCTATGAAAGGTGAATGAAAATATCAAGCAGGTTCTTTCTGGTTATGCTGACTTGAATAGCACTAACATGGCACAAAATCAAATTTTCATTAAATATTTGCAATTAAGAAGCACACAGAGAAAATATATAACTGAATATTTTAGGATTTAAACAAAAAATCAGTTGAGTCCTCCTCTTATTTTGACTGAGCTATGCAGTTTGATCTTTGATTCACTTATTTAACCAGCACTATTTTCTTTATTTTTTAATTATTTTTTTTTGCATGTAATTCAGTTTAAATCTACACTTGCATTTCAGATGTCTGGCTTTTGATCTTGTGTTTCAACTTAAGAAAGAATAACAAGATGTGCTTCCCATGCATCTCCTCTTTCCATGCAAAGCCCCCATTAAACATTAACCAACTAGTGTGATGGGAGGGACGTTACAAGTATTTCCCTGTATGTAGACTGCCAATAAAGGAAAGTTTGCAAAACAGCTCAGTTAAGAACTGTAGTGTCCTTACTACAACATCGCTGTTACTAAAAGGAGTCAGAATACTTACTGTCTGTAGCTGACCATAACAATTAATATAGCTGGCATACAGCAGAGGATGATAATGACGGCCAGAGCAAGGAGTGCACCTTCTGTGTAGCCTACAGCTTGCGCCTGCTTCTTGACATTCGCTACCACGTCCGGGGTGCGAATCTCCAGGATGCGTCCCCCCTGTCCCAGGTACGGCTGGAACTCTTTATTGATATCCAGCAGTTTGCCATCAAGGAACCTTCAGTGTCACAAAAGAAAACTATTACAGCCAACCTCATTAACCGTGTTTGAATTACTGCATAGTTGGGTTAATAACTATGCTCTGATAAAGCACATACCTCTCCTTTATGTGTTTAAGAATATCAGTAATTCCACATAATTCCCATGTCAGTGGTAACTCCAATGTACTTAATGCCAGAACACAGTTCAAACACTGAAACGGGGCAGTGAGCTGAAGCTTATTCTCATTTCTAGGGGCAAAAAGTTCTCCATGCCATAGGGAACAGCATGGCCAACAGTTTGTTTTGTGCTTTCTCCTTCAGTGCAGAGGATTAACTAACCCTCCTGACATCCCTAACGACTGTTGAACTTGATGCTAAACTAGAAGCACCTAATTTTTAAAGGACTTTCCTTAGTTTCTTAGGGCAACCTTTTTGGTTGGTGATCGTCCAGTTTGTTCCTTTTTAACCTTCCTCTCAATATTAAAAACAAGGTGATATGGAAAACTTTTATCTGGAAAAATTACGAAGATTAATAATCCTCCCCTCACACAGCTGCATCAATTTGGAATCTTATTCTTGCATCTGCTCTGCCTAGTTAGCCTCCATGTCTCTGCTATTTTCTTACAACACAGTGCTAATACAATGTACTGAATTACTTGAATAAGACTTCCGACTCTCCTTCCTAAGGACTTCTCAAGGATGGCAACAGGAAAACACCAATAATAAGACGAAATCATCTCGAGGGGGAGAGAACATCTCTCAAAAGATGGCACAGCATGTTGTTTTTTTTCACTGGCTTCAAGCTATTTTAGAGCAAACTATCCGTTAGTGATTTTTTTTAGGTGGAACCTGTAGTAGCATTCTGAAAGATACAGAATTGCAAGGAGGAGGAGGATAAAATTTTAGAAAATAATCTTGTTTCCTTCTAGATTTATTATTATTTTTTAAATAAGATGAAGTTTACCTCTTCTGGAGTTTCACACCTCTACTAAAAGGAAAAGCACTAACTGCAAATAATAAATTTTTATTTAAACTTCACAGGTTATCTGAACACGTCCAGATACCAGAACAATCTTGACTAATGGTGATAATTACAGGAGCAATATGGTATCAAAAAGATACTGGTATGAAGTAGGCCTACCAGACACATAGTTAAGACAGTTAAATCCTATGGCAAAAGTGGGGTATTAGCTAGTCGGGAACTCTTGTCACTCCTTGTAACCTACAGTAATGTCCATCTTCCATTTAATTTCAGATTTTGTGCATACTATGAGAGGACTTTGAAGAAGAGTTATGAAGCAAAGGAATAGAACAGTCCCTGAAAAAGCAAATATGGTGGAAGAAGTTCAGTACGTGGTCTGATAACTGGCAGTTTCAAGAGGAGCAGCGGAGCAGATAAATGTAATCCTAATCAAGTTATCTTATTTCCCATATAATTTAAAATACTCTCCCATATGACTTTAACAAAAATAAATAAATAAAAATACAGGGCTGTAATTTCCAAAGGAGAAGAAAACATGTTGGATCACTTTGAAAGTGAGGACTGACTCTTTCACAAGCTGCCAAGTAGTTTCCTTGAACTCCAGCCATAAAGACCACAGTGGGAGGCACCCACTTGGATGGACAAGGATCCTGCTGGCTCTAAGCTATAGCAAAATCCCCACTCTGTCCATGTACACAGGTTTTTCTAGAAATTGCTGTGAAAAGCACAGATTAAAAAAAAAGACCAACACAACAACAACAAAATATTCTGAAACAATTTCTGCATATTAACTCTGGATGTCTAAAGGAAGTCTGAAATAGCTTTTATTTCATTTGGGTGATCACAAGACAAATTACACTCCTAAAAGACCACTTCTTAAAGGCTGTTCATTTCTTGCAATTGATTTCCTCTCAAGCAAATTTGTTTACTGATAAATTCTCATAGCATTCATTCATTCCCACTTTTTTCTAACTTCGGAGAGTGTGTGATCTGATCTGTGTGTGTAATCTATCAGATGGATCTCCTGACACGCAGAGCAACCATCCCAAATGGCGAAATGATGGGTCCCGGTTCTGTGTGATACCAGCTTCAAAGAGGAGCAGTGACTACTCACAGACTTGCAGTCTCACAAAACCAACCCAAAGCATTTTGAAGAACAGTGTCCCTTTGTACTGCTGTGCTCTACTAATATTCACAACTGATTCCTTGATTTTTTTCTACAAAGTGTTTTCTGGGTAATTAAGCAAAAATCCCTTTTCTCTGCCTGAAGACCCGCAATGATGGTTTGCAAGTATAGAGTACAAATGGTTCTCTAATTCGTTTGTTGTTCACTAGGTGTCACTGCTGCACGTTACACATCCTTTTAGCTGGCCAAAGACATCATTCAGCTAGGACAGCATTAAATCTCTGCAAGATTTTGAAAGTCTCTCTTAAAAATTCTGTTAGCATTTTCTTGATAAACCCTGTTTTACAAGGTTCGTAACTCAACTGTTCACATTCTACTCCGTGATGAAACATGATACATTGTGCAAAAGATTCAGACAGGCAAAGTATTTTATTTTTAATGGTGAACATTTTCCACCTAATATATGCAGGACAAATTTTCTAGATTCAACTTTTTTATGCTCTAATAAATCGAACCTTCTTTCATATAAAAGATTAAGAAAAATGAGGCTGATCATTTCAGTCTGTAGTATTATCTAAGAGGCCTCAAAACCTTACAGGAGTTTGGCATAAAGGGAGGAAATATCAAAGCAGTTAGTATTCGCATACTTTTTGGTCTAACAAGACAGATTCCTGGTTAATAAAGATGTCAGATAATCAGATGTAAGAGTCCTAAGGAAAAGTATGAATCTCTCACTGCATATCAGTCTTACAGAGTACAGGACAGGGAAAAATTGAAAGTTGATAATATCCCATACATTTTCAAATCAGAGAAATGAATAACGTTCCATTCAAGCTGGAAAATTTGCCTTTAACCTGTCTTAACTCTATTCGGTATATTCCACTGGGGACACAAACATCCCCAAAGACATTCCTACATTCTCAATGGGCACCAAAATCAAAGGGATGCATTTTCTGTCCATGAAGAGAGTCTGCAACAGGAAAATATCTTTCTTAGGGACTGGAAAGAACAAACTACCACCACTAGCTCACTTTCTTATTCCAATACTAGCATTGTAGAGTGCTTTCCAAAGAGAGGAAGGAACAAACGGGTGACAGAAGATTTTTCAAACTGTCATCATGGACACATAAGTTTTCTGAACCTGGGCAGCACAGAATAATGTCTTTTTGACCTTGAGTGTTTCTAATGGGATCCCACCTCAGCCATACTCTAAACTGGAAGAAAATCCAGCCCTCAATGGATTTACAAACGGAGGAAGTGGAGAAATAACAAGTAGGACAAATTGCTACCAAAAATGAAGACACTCCATTCTGGGAACTGGCAGTAGACAAGTGAACACAAACTCCCAATACATTGCTAAGACTGAACAAGACTTTATGACCCTGGAGATGCCTACAAACAAACAAACAAAAAAAAATATGGTCAGCAGAAGGAAGGAGGCTATATTGCCTTTTATTTGCCACTGCTCTGAAAACTATCTCTGCTAAACTGCATCAGATTTTTATACTGCTAGTTCAGAGAGAGATACTGCAAGACTGGAGAGGGTCCAAAGAGACTAAGTGATTAAAAAACTTAAAACATTTCTCAGAGTGCAGAGCACAAAGAACTTGTTAAAAAAAAAAAATATTAAGAGGATGATGTGATCATAATCTTAGGCTTTAGGGGGAACCAGAAATTAAAAGCACCAATTGTGTGGTTCAATCTAGCACCCGGAGTTATAGCTAAACACAATGACTGCACTTAGACATATTTAATATATATGTATATATATATTTTTTTTAAAAGTCTACTTTTTGGCAGTAAAAATAATTACCACTGCAGTAACACCATGAAGGTTGTAGTTGATTGGATTTTCTCAAACAGTTCCTTTGCTGAAAGATGTGCTCAAAGCAGAATTAATTCTGGGAATTCCTATGATCTTTATTATACCAGGTCAGACTGATCACAGTGATCTTTTCCAACCTATAAACTCTGAATATATGCAGAGATTTAGTATGCTATAATTCATCTGTACTAAACTAAGAGCTCGGGAGAACAAGCCCTTTTTCAATCATAGTTCACTGAGATGGCTCACAGCCATTTACTTTAGAGGCTGCTGACTGATGTGCTGCTTTATGCCATCATTGAGCAGTCTGGTCTAGTTTTCACTGAGTTAAAAAGCAAACGCATAGGTGAAACTCATGCAAAAACACACCAAAAGATAGTGCCTGCTTTAGAGGAAGAACTTGATTACCCTTTTCCCTGTTTTGATACATATGCAGAACGCTGAAACAAAAATACAGTTCCTAACAAGATGGTTCTGTGACTGTTTTGATACCCTGGCAGTTGAATGGGTTGAAATACTGATTTTGTAACAAAACCTACTCACCCCTAGTGATGACTCTGAAAAAAAAATAACTTAAAGAGATTATATTAATTCTGTTTTCCTTACCCATGTAATCTCTGGCTTCTCCAAGTTTTTTTTTTCCAGGGTGGAGAACAGAGCTGCATGTCAGCATGGTGTCCCCTGGGAGCTCTGCTAAGGTGCAGAACCCCGGGCAGGGGGGCACCCTATCAAACCTGCCACAGGGACAAGAGCTGGCCCCACCACAGTCAACATGCTGTGAGCACAAACCCATCAGTAAAAAGTCTCTTGTGTTTTATGCAACACTGGAACTTTACTCCGACTTTGGAAATAGATCGAAAAGACAAAATAACATCAAATTGTGTATGTGGGTGATCTGTCTTACAGTTCTCCCCATCTCTAACAGCTGGTGGGATGTCCCCATGCAGATCTGTCTGCCCAGCCCACTGGGGACCTGTGAGCACTGATTTCCTACATGTAAATGCACACCCTAGTAACATCCCAATGGCTGTGCTTTGGACCAGGTACACACCACCTCTTTTCCCTTCCCTTCCCTTCCCTTCCCTTCCCTTCCCTTCCCTTCCCTTCCCTTCCCTTCCCTTCCCTTCCCTTCCCTTCCCTTCCCTTCCCTTCCCTTCCCTTCCCTTCCCTTCCCTTCCCTTCCCTTCCCTTCCCTTCCCTTCCCTTCCCTTCCCTTCCCTTCCCTTCCCTTCCCTTCCCTTCCCTTCCCTTCCCTTCCCTTCCCTTCCCTTCCCTTCCCTTCCCTTCCCTTCCCTTCCCTTCCCTTCCCTTCCCTTCCCTTCCCTTCCCTTCCCTTCCCTTCCCTTCCCTTCCCTCTTTTCTTCTCCTTTGGTTTCTACAAATAAAAAAAAATAATGAGGGAGATATGCCCCCAACAGAAACTGCAGAAAGCCTCAAGGTCAATAACTGGAACACCAAAACCCTTGCCTGGAGATCACCGAGCAGTTTTGCTACATTGAAAGTAAATTCCTTCAGAGAATTTATACTGGAAGCTGCTCTCCAGAGTGAAGCAAATGTATCGCAAGCTCTCGTGGGGCAAGGTCTACACCACACATGCTGGGGCCATTCACTTCAGGGGAATGGGCTGAACCTAGTAAGAAGTAAACTCCCAAGCTGCATGTAGCGTAGATGTAGGTGTTGTACACCTGCTGCTTCAATAGATTTTTTCTGTTCCCATTGTGTTGAACCACTTACTAACAGTGACAGACCCAGAAGCTTCAAAACAGTCCTTAGAAGTGTAAGAAGAGTGACAAATAATATACTCACTTAAAAAGTTCATTCCTCATTATAGCTCGATTTGTTTGCGGGTCGATCGCATAGACCATGAGGTCAGACTTCGTATAATCCTCTTCAGAGTACCCATCCCCAAACCTCCGTGCACCAATGGATTCCACCACGACTGTAGCACCTGGAATCTGATCCTGGACATAGCGCTCCAAAATCCTGAAAATGAGATGGAGCCAGAAAGCTGCAGTGATTTATTTGTGCTGATCGAGACTGACAGCCTGAACAAGATACTAACAGACAAAAACCACTGGCTTAGATGGACAGTAACCTTCAGAGCTCTTTTTGGAAACCTCCACTCCAATATAGACTCTTAAATGCTCAACTCTTGGGAAAAGCTTAGCAGTGTTAGGAGAGGTCATCAGAAACAGTGTCCTTAAGTCTAGTTCTTTGTATTCATGACATCAGTTGAGTTTTAAATGGCTCATGGGAAACACCAACTATATTTCAAGAAAACAAAACAACAACAAGCAAACAAAAAAACTGTCATCCTTGTATTAAGCTGTATGATTTCATAATCCTTCAGTTCCAGCATTACACAGAGTGCAGACAATAAATTTTCACCCTCAGAAACAACAATTTCAACATTTTCTGTGGGATATTTCATCTGGCCCTCTAACATAGCACCTGCTGTTTCGGAGGGCATGAATAAGTTTTACAGCTGTAAGAAACTTGGAATACCAGGCTGACAGGTTTGCCACGGAACAAATATAAGAAAATGCAGAAGTTATACAAGCAAAAGAAACATAGGTTGATAGAATTTAGAGGCAGCTATGCCTGAGATAACAAGGGCATAATGACAATAAACAAAACCAAATCTATCCTTTTTCCAAAGGGAAGGACTCATTAAAAGCCAGCTGTCTTTCTATACTCTACACTCTGCAGATACGTATATGAATAACAATATGTCAATACAAGAGAACAATACAATTCTGGGGACATAGAATCTGTTAGAAAAGATGACATTTACAGTTTTATTTATTTATATGTTATAATTCTTGATGATGAATCAAGCTTTTTTTTTTTTTTTCCTCCTGACTACTGAACGTCCACAATCTTAGTACATGCTTTCGGAAGTAATTTTTCTGCATCTTTCCATGAAGAACTGTTTATGAGATTAGTCATAAAATCTGGTCTGACTCCTAAAATATTCACAAAAGGCAAAGTTACAATGGACACTTGCAGAACATCCCTCTGAACGAAAAAATAGGCACACTCATGCCTGTGCCCAGCTGAATTGCCTTCAGTGTGTCTGCAAAAGCTACAAATCAATGGGGCAAGGACATCACTGAGCACCTGAGAAGTTTCTACACAGACAGAGTCACAACCTGAGCCTCAGATATCGGGAGCTACAGGGAAGTTATAAGCATAACTCACTACTGCTCTAACAAGCAACTTTAGAAAGAACAGTATCTTACCACAGTTAAGAATGTATTTATTATTTCCTTCCTCCCTGTCTGATCCCCTGCTCCATTGGGGCCCATAAAATTCACTGAGCTCCTGTAGCAGACTGCTTCTATGCATCTGCACCACTGCATATCCAACAAAGAAGAGATCTAGCGCTCAACAGCTCAGCTGTATGCAGTTCAAGTCCTGCAGGTACCAGGCAGAACTGGTACAACCATCAGGACTGGCTGGGTGGTGGACAGGAGGGGTGGTGGGGAGCCAAACTCTAGCCAGAACGGATGGAGCCCGATGGAGAACAGAGAGGTTTAGATGGTGACATCAGATGAGTCTGTCGGGTAAGGGCAGAACACATCCCAGGGAAAACAAGAAAACTACCTCTGCCCACAGACTGGCTAACATGGGGAGGTTTACAGACTGGGACTCAGAAGGGTTTCCCACAGACAGTTCCATAAACAAGGGCATAAAAGCTAATATTGTCAATACTGAATACAAGGAATATGCCGAAATAAACAAGATAAGCTGGAATCACTCCATCAGAACTATTTTGTATTACAAATATATTTGAAATATATTATTTGAATTTGTAATAAACTTTATATTACAATACAAAGCAGTATTGCCATCTCGTGATTTTCCATGACCACTGATTCACATTTATCCACCTCATTACTCTGCTCTGTATGTGACAATTTACCATACCCTTAAAATAGAGGCATGTCTCTAAGATTTTGAAAAATCCAAGTTTGTTAGACTCAGGCCTTAGTCTCTCTGTACATAATGAAGATACACTGTCAGTGTAGAGCCATTTTTGTAGAAATAGCAAGAAGTAGGCTGGCTGACACACTGCTGGTTGACCAGTGGCCTGTTGCACTCCTGCTGCTTACAGCTATGGCAAACTGCTCATCTCTGAGCAAAGCCTTACATCAATATAAGCTGTCTTTAGAAAGCTTTTATAATATACATGGATTCACACAGACGAAGTATGTAAATTGTTTACCTCTTTCATTAGTATAAAATCACCTTCTGATACTGCAGGGGAGTTTGCTTTTGCTTCCTTGCACAGAACTACTATTTTGCCCACTACACAAATGGTCTGCAAGGTTGGGCAGTTACAATGCAAGGTCACTTTCAGCGGAACTTGGTAACAACACTCCCTTTTCTCACAAATTCCTGGCATTGCTTCTGCAGGAGTTTATTGGCAGTGGGAAAAAGTGAAGGCCAAATACCATACTGCTATGAGACCATCAGGAATAGGTACGCTGCAGCAGCTGGCTTTAACTGACATTGCAAGACACGCCACGAAGTACGGTGGAGTGTCAGTAGGACTTCATCTGAAACACAAATTTCACATTTTGGTTGAAATATGTAATAAATGCACTGAAGACTGAAAAACAGCACTTAAAGAATGCACTTAAAGACAGGGCAGTTCCTTGTGAAGATATTTTAAAAGTCATTCACCTGAACTTGTAATACTGAAAAACCCTACTAAAAGTGGCTGCCTGCACGTAATACTTGACAGAAAAACAATTTTTTAAAATGCTTCCTTTAAGTAACAACAGCATTTGTAGTTACACTATATTTATTAGCAAAAATCAGTCTAAAATTCCTCTCATTAATGCAATTAGAGTAGCTATCCCCCAACAGTGGTGTACATGAGCACGAGGACCAGAGCTTAAGCGGCGATGGTGCCTTCCTACTGCTCCAACGCTGGTTAGCTCTGCAGACATAATGCAATGCGCAGAAACGCCTCCTAGTGCATCTTCATTCTTCCTGCTTTCTGAATTCCCATCAGCAATACAAATGGAGTGAAATGAAGGACGAGAGGATTTTCACTATCACTGAGGACACAACATGGCTCTAAATATTCTGAAAACTCAGATACAGCTTTTTTTTCCATCTTTAGATGCAAGAGAAAGACAAAAGCAAAAACACCCAACCCTACAAAACCAAACCACAGGGGTGTTGGTTCACTGTGCAGCATTCTGCTTCCCAGAATGCTGCAGAAACCAGAAAACCAAAGCTTGAAGGTTGGGATGCAGCAGCTCACTCCGAGTACTGTGCCTTCTAGCAGGGCTGACGCACCACGCTACCAGGCAGGGTGAGCCTCCTGCGCCCAATCCAGGCAGAGAAGACCCCCGCCGAGCACAGGATTATGTTGTGGGGTCAGCCTGGCATCATGGCACCGTTCTGCTTTCTCCCCACAGCTGCAAGGATCCAGCACACCAGATGTGCCCCTGCACGGGTGAGATCCTGACCTGAGGCCTGCTACTGAGAAAGACACAAAGCACAAGCACATGTAAGGCTCACTTGGAAACTTCTTTGAAAACTAGTGTGAAGGCCCACACAAATTGGTTAATTCATCTCAAAATGTAAGATACGGAGCCAGCTACATGAAAGTCCAGCAGCAATGGGAACTCTATGAGATTCTACAGGGTACAACAGCAGCCAGGTTTGGTGGACCTCCGCTGTCCCTGGAAGAGATGCACGAATGACCCAAAAGCATCACAATGTCCCAGTAGCTTTATGCCCCTGAGCTGGACTGCTCAGCTGTATGCGCACCCGTGGAATCAGCACACAAGCAAAAGAAACTATTCAGTCTGGAAAGCATCTAAGACTTCTGGTCATACCTGAATTTAAGCAGGGTGCAAATTTCTTAGCAGAAAATTCTATCAAAAAAATCACAATATTTCAGTTCTCTGAAATAAATGAATAATAAATGAAAGAAAATTTGTCTTTCCTTCAGGACTCAGAAATAACAGATACTATAGACTTTGAGATGCATGTGTTGATGACCAGGTATTGTGTGCAACTTTCAGCTCCTGCACTGAAAATCCTAGCTCCCCAGAACCGCTTCTAAATCCTAACAAATCCAAATTCTAGGTATTTGGAAACGTAAGCAAATTCAGCAACAACGGACAGCAGAGAGCAGTCAGCTCTGCCAATGCACATTAATACACCCTTTTCAAGTGTTTCACACCTGAGTGTACTCTCCCAATTTTCCTTGACTTCAGCCAAATTCTGGTTATGGTGAGTTTTTGCAGGGTTAGTACCGGGCAGCTAACCAGCTAGATATTTTCAGCTGCACTTTAAGGAACAGACAGGGCCTGTTCCGGCCTTGCTGTGCAGCTGCCCACAGCTTTGCGGGGTGAGGCAGGCAGACCCCAGCCCCCTTCTCGCAGCACTAGCACCAGCCCGCAGCCCGACCATGGTACCTCTGGGGTGGTGCAAAGCTGTCCTGAGCCTGCCTGCACTGCTCGAAACCCTCCCTGATCAGCTCCATCAGCACTCAGCCTCTTTCTGCTGTTATGTAGAACAAAAAAGCTGGAACTGGGGTTTATTTCACGCCTGAGAATATTACTTCTTTATAAAATGCCAAGGATTATTTTTACTACATCACACAGAATAGAAATGTGACACAAAGCATGCATCTAAGAAGGAAGTAGCAACACTGAGCCAATTCACTCTGTGTACAACAACATTAAATTATTTAGAAAACAACCCAGAGACAATGTCTTTATACCTAGTTACCCTAATCCTATAAAAGCATATTTTATTGGACAATATAAAGGAAATTTGCTTTCTTACATACTGCTGAAGTTTGTGATGTGCTTATCATGCACAATCCCGTCCTCCAAAAACCCTACAGGCTCTCCGATCGTTTATTTCAGTATCATTTCCCCAGCTGCAGAAGGAACATCACGCTGCGCTCACCTAAAGAGTATCACCCGGACACATCTGGACTTGGACCCAGAAAACTTATCTCCACATCTCAGCACAAAAGGTTCCTTACTGCAGTAGTAAGCAATTCCAAACAGAAGTAGAGGTTTACAGCTTTCCCCGAGAAGCCATGCGCTGCATTATGGTGTTTCAGAGACCGCACGCTGGCGGAGCGATGTGCAGTATTACTGGGGAGGAGGTGGCTGAACCAGAGCCTTCCAGCTGACAGGGGAGCACCACGTGGAAAGGCAGGAGCTCAATAAGCTTTGGTCTTTATCAGCTAACTTAATAAAGCTTGCTTAACACCACTAGCTGTCCTGATTGCAGTGGAGGCTAAGATCAGCTAAGAAGCGGACTGGGCTCTGTTAGCACCACACACAGCTACAGCCACAGGATGTGCGTTCTCCAAGCAAAGCTCGATGTAGCGTGGATATGAAATTACAGTATGGCCACTTGGAGGCAAATGTCACAGTCGCTAATCTCACTACCAACTTGCTGATTTTGCAATATGCTTTAGAAAGAAACAATGCAGGACACAGAAGTCAAAGGGGAAAAGGCAGAGGAAGGGTGGGCTCAGCTGACAGCATCAGAGAGTGCTGAGGCAAAGCACATAGTGGCTGTAGCACTACTTGCGGCTCACAAATGCTTTCTTTGACCAGGGGAGGAAAGCCACTGCCAGTTGCACAGTGCTTAATACTGCTTAATAGACAGCTCTGCCACCACCTCAATGTACTAGTCGACTCAGCTGTAATTCTAGGCATAATTCAGACATTATGTGGCAAAAAAAAAAACATAATGCAAGCAACAGAACCGTACTTCTCCTATGTGCAAACTACCAAGTCTGCATGATTTCTATACTGCAACCAAATCCAGCAGAAGACACAGGTTCGCTTTTTACTAATTCTTGGAGCAAGGTCAAAACAAACAAACAAACAATAAACCATTTGGTTGAAGGTTTAACAACTCAACTACCTTCGGAGGCACCACATTTCCAAACAAGCATCTCTAGGGTGGTGCACCCAAAGGGGAGCTGTGTCTGACTTGACTGAAGGTGCCAAGAACGCTGGCATCCCGCTGATGTCTCCTGACATCTAATTCCATTATGTGCAGCCACATTTCGGTAAGTATGTTGCATTTCAAAGGCATTCGCTCACACTTCTGATTACTGACCGTACTGTCATTCTATCAAAAAAGAAAGAGGGGACAAAGAAAATACAACGCCACGCCCAAATGCCACAGAAAGCACTCATGTCGACTGCCCCTTTCAGATGCCACCTACTGGGTTCTGCAAGCAGGATGAGAAAACACCATATGCCATTCCGTCAATGAGAAGGGGAGTGATCTGCGTTCCAACACCTTTCCCTAAAGAAGGGACTGTGCATTGCATCTCCTATATATAATATGTAGTATAAGTACACATAAAATTAAATGCAAAATATACATGATATATGTTATATTATTTATAGCAGTATATCTTGCTACAGTATATATTATGACATTGCATTTAAATAGACCACACTTTCCAGGTAGCAAAGGAAAGCTGACACTCCTTTAAGAAATGATGGCAGTCAACTTTATATATGGAAATTATTAAGTCAGCAGCCTGAATTGAATGTCTGTATTCCAAAACGCTCACTCACTATATCTCTGAGTATCAGTACTTGCTTTTACATCTGCATTTTCTAACAAAACTTGCCTAGTCACTTCTATATTGTTCTTGAGGTTTGAGTGGGGAATTTCTGTAGCTATGGAAATACTCCCATCTTCTAAGTGTTAAGGTATTAAAGGACTGCAGCCTGCAACGGACCAGAGAGAAAGTCATCTGGAATTATCACATGCCATTTCCAGCAATTCTGTCTTGGAAATTTAGGGAATAACGTCTATTAAGATATACATGACACAAACAAACATAAGAAGACAAAAGGAGAGCTCAGATTCCTCTTCCAGAGGCAGGTCTTGCCAGTAGTGTGCATGAACCTGAATTGCCCGACCCAGGAGAGGCAAAAATGCTCTCTGGAGCAACACAGAGAGAAGGAAGGTTCAAAAGCTCACAATACTAAACCAGGACAAACGTGTTGGGACCTCTGCCTTTGCACAAATACATGAAGGTTGCACTGGGACTTCTCTCAAATGAAACCAAAATAGAGAAACAGGGCATTGCCACCAAGACCACACTGAAAATAAAGGAGACTATGGGAATCTCTTGATGTGGCAATGTCAACATTTCAGTGCTCAGATAAATTTACTACATAACTTGTTAGTAAACTGTAAAAACTATTGCTGTATCTATGCACTTCTATTTGAAGTACAAGGGGATTCCACCTCTTCTCCAATGAATGACTCCTACACCACCACCTTGAAAGTTTTCTTCATGTGGACAGAAAGTAACCTCCCTTCTTTCCATGCTCACTCTTCACTAGAGTAGAAGGAAGAACATGGGACACCTTTCATTTTGATTTTTGAAAGCAAGGAGACAATCCTCATGTGGGTTCTTCAACAACTCCAGTACAGTACATTTGACATTTTTAACACCTATGGGATGAAAAACGTCTCTTCTGGTCATGGGGCCTATCTGAGTTTAGCTAGAGTTGTAAGTTGCAGTCATGTGAAGACCAAAGAACTAAATGGTCTGACAACAAAGTTGGCCGTTTCGTTGTGGATGAAGTCTGTTCCTTCCTTGCCCAACAAATAAGCACTCACACAGCAACACAGCCATAGTTAAAGAAAAGTGTCCCCAGGTATGCTGCCTGCCTTCACCAAGAGGTCTGAAAGACAGGAACATGCACTGAATTTTCTACTAAGCCTCATTCCATTTTCTCTGTTACCTGCAGCAGACATAAATAGACCTATCTGAACAGTCATAATTGAGGTGGAAGAAATGGCAAATCTGACATTGATGGGCAGTCCAGAGGATATGGAAAGCTTGTTGATGAAATTAAAGCAGCTGCAGAAAAAACGAGGTGCTTCCCGAATGACTGCAAAAGGCTCGTGACACTATCAGAAATATCAGCTGAAGACATACCCATTTTCCCTCTCGAAAAGCCCAAACTCCTAAACCAAATGGATAGCGATGTTTTAAATCTTTTCTTTTATGCTGTACTACTTTTATTTGGGCCATTAACCAACATACATCTTGGGATGTGCTGAGTAAGCTTTTCCAGTGTGCAAGAACTGAATTATGTATTTCTCAATAGCGTGTAACCATTCTGTAGTGAAAGACAGCGGCAGCTGGGGAGAATCTGTTATAACTTGCTCTCCAAAGTTGTTTAAATCACTATTTATCTTTTGGGAAAAAATCACTATCATTTCAAAAATGACCAACTACACACTTTCTTAACATACCCAATCACCAAAGCATTGCAATTGGTAGTTAAATGTTATCTTTTCACAGCTTAATATTTACTATCACTCCACTGCCAAAAAAAGGAAGACAGGAAAGAGTTGAATAACCACTGTTGTGACCAATTTTGTTAATGATAGTCTATGTTCTGTTAATGAATTACCAAGTGTTCAAATTTCATAAATTAATGCATTATTTGAAATAGCTCAGAAAGCTCTTCAGATGACAACACTATAGTCTGAGAAGGTCTCTAACTTGCTAATTTTCTCTTTGCCTGTGATTCCATATAATATATGAAATCAATCACAAATTCCTAGCATTTTGTTTTTATGTTCTGCATAAATAATTGCAACTTTTGTAAAGATAGGGAGATAACATTCCTATAAACCTTAGGAAGAAAATCCAAGATATCTGAATAGGAAAATGACATAAGTTTCTATGTGAAAAAAAAAAAATCTACATATATGCAGAAGAGTATGGCGGATGTTATCTACCTTGACTTTAGCAAGGCTTTCGACACTGTCTCCCATGACATCCTACCAGCAAAGCTGAGAAAGTGTGGGATAGATGAGTGGACAGCAAGGTGGGTTGAGAACTAGCTGACTGGCCAAGATCAGAGGGTGGTGATTGGCAGGGCAGAGTCTGACTGGAGGCCTGTGACTAGCGATGTTCCCCAGGGGTCGGTGCTGGGTCCGATCTTGTTCAACATCTTCATCAATGACCTTGATGAGGGAATAGTGCCTGCCCTCAGCAAGTACTCCAATGACACAAAGCTGGGAGGAGTGGCTGACACGCCAGAAGGCTGTGCTGCCATTCAGCGAGACCTGGACTGGCTGGAGAGATGGGCAGGAAGAAACCAAATGAGATTTAGTAAGAGCAAGTGTAGAGTCCTGCACCTGGGAAGGAACAACCGGACATATCAATAAAGGCTGGGGGATGATCTGCTGCAGAGGAGCTCTGAGGAGAAGGACCTGGGGGTCCTGGTGGACGACAGGTTGACCATGAGCCAGCACTGTGCCCTTGTGGCCAAGAGGGCCAACGGGATCCTGGTGTGCATTAAAAGGAGCGTGGCCAGCAGGTCAAGGGAGGTGATCCTCCCCCTCTACTCTGCCCTGGTCAGGCCTCACCTGGAGTACTGTGTCCAGTTCTGGGCTCCCCGGTACAAGAAAGACAGGGATCTCCTGGAAAGAGTCCAGCGGAGGGCCACAAAGATGATACAGGGAGCATCTTCCCTATGAGGAAAGGCTGAGAGACCTGGGTCTGTTCAGCCTGGAGAAGAGAAGACTGAGAGGGGATCTCATCAATGTGTATAAATACCTGAGGTATGGGAGACAGAGGGATTTGGCCAACCTCTTTTCAGTGGTTTGTGGGGACAGGACAAGGGGCAATCACTGCAAGTTAGAACACAGGAAGTTCTGCACTGAGATGCGAAAGAACTTCTTCATGGTGAGGGTGACGGAGCATTGGAACAGGCTGCCTAGGGAGGTGGTGGAGTCTCCTTCTCTGGAGATATTCAAGGCCCGTCTGGACACCTACATGGGCAGCCTGCTCTGAGGAACCTGCTTTGGCAGGGAGGTTGGACCCGATGATCTTTCAAAGTCCCTTCCAACCCCTACCGTTCTGTGATTCTGTGATATGAAACTTCGCATCTGCAAGTATTTTCAAAAAAGAACACAACGGGCTTCTTGAACAATGTTCATGTAACCTCTTGTAGCAAAAGTTGTATTTAAAAGTTTAACTTTCAAAGTGAATTTCTTACATCATACTTACTTTCTGTCCTCACAGTGTTTGCAAACATGAACTCTTCCCAAGCTTATCTTAAATATTCAAAACCCGGCCTATTTTATTTTTGTACTCATTCAGAAGCTTCAATCAAGGTGAAATATTTACACATCTGTCAGAGACTTCCATGCACAGGGGCCAGAACAGCATGAAACCGTTCTGAAAAGACTTCTAGCTGGCAGGAAAGGAATTGTTGGAGCACAGGGACTGAGGAGCATAGCTCTGGGCTGTTTTTCAAGAATGTGGTAGGCTGTGCCAGCCATCCCTCTGGGCCCAGGAGGAAAGAACTGAGGGTATGGTTACAGCACAATTTATTACTCAGGCTCTGAACACCACTGAGTCCTGCTGGGAGCTGGAAACAAGCTGCTCCAGTAGTTGCAAAGGGAGGTTTCTGTAGAGACAGCGAAGGGGCAAGAAGATATTTGCTCCTGCTGCTCTTGCCACACTGCCCACTGCAGCACTCACGCTCAGCACGTGTCATGCAACCGACACTCTTCACTCAAGCCAGGCTTGTTTCACCCCATTTTCAAACTGCCCTCTGTAAAAACTGTATTTTGTGGTGGCTTCTCTGGCTCTGGGATAGTCCAGAACTGGGAGGATCTCAAACACAGCCTAAGTCCCAATTGCTCTTCTAAGATCTGTGCTGTGGCATATAGAAAAAATGTTACAGACACGTTCATCTTCTGCACCCAAGAAAATGGAAGCCCAGGAAGGCTACAAGAGAAATTTGTGTACAGCGCAGTATGCTAAGGTCAACTTGAAGGCTTAGGAAAGCAGGAGCAAACTTTTCCTATTACTGTCAATAAAAGTTATGTTGTTCATCTCTCCAGCCAACATCAACACCTGACACTTTCTGAAAGCTTAATGTTAAGCAAGCAGACTTGCATATTATTCATAGCTCTAGGAAATGGAGTCCCTGCGAGATCAGACTATTACCTGAACAACTTAACAAGTGTTTCTGACAGAATCGATCAGAGCTACCTTAACCCTGGCTTGAAGCAGAGAGGAAAGGGGGATGTACTAAGCATCCAAAAGTTAATCTGTTGATTATTTTTTCCTAGCCCAGTGAAGACATGAGACATTTAGATGACACACTTCTTTTTTAGTGAGCGAGTATATCATCAACCCTAATGTATCTCAATTTCCACGGAGCTGTAAAGGTGTGACAATAGGATGCAACAGAACTGTGGAAATCTGAGATATCATTCATCACGGATGGACTACACTGATGGAAGAGTGCCCAAATGTTTGTAATCACCTGTAATATTTTCTTTCTTGTATGTCTAATTTGTGGTTATATGCCTAGTAACATATAGATAATTATCTTCACCTTTCAAAAGGAAACCAAAACTGGAAACCTGACTCCTGGAAGCTGTCACTGATGTAGCATTAGAGCACTATTAAAACATTTTACCGAAAGAATTTTTGCTAGCTTCCAAGTATGATAAAACACCTTGCCTTGACTGCAAAGCATTAATGTTTCCAATTACCTGTACCCCCATCACAACATTATATGCCTTCTAGGCTTCAACAATGACACCCAGTTACCTTTTTTTTTTTTTTTCAATTATTATTTTATGTAATGTTACTAGCATTAATTGTACCAATATAAATTTTCTAAACTCTGCTTTATCTTACAGCTATATACCCAAATAAAACCACAGTGAATCCATACACCTCAACGGCACACATTGCCTCAATCTTCTGGAGTTGTGCTTTATTTATTTCACATGCTGGATTTTGACCAATGCATGTTTTGTCATCAGTGCTTGGAGGCTCCACTATGCTCCGAGGGGCAGCTCTGAACTAGTTAGAGCCTGCAAAGTGGGCAAGGATACAAGCAAAGAAATGCTGTACCTCTGCCCCCCTCGGGAGGAAGGGCAAAGTGCAGATTTGGGGGGCCAGTGTCATCACCCAGCTGGTTGTGCTCCCCATCGAAATACTTGCTTGTTTGCAAGCCTTTTGGCAAAAAAAAAAAAAAGCAGATCATGACACAGAGGGAACGCTTCTTGCTGAATCTAAACACAAAACCAGTGAATTGTTTGATATTTGTAGAGTAAGTAAATTTGTTACCCTATGAGTTGATCTTTGTTTTGTTCCACAAGGGTGGGAGGAACATTAGAGACGATGACTTGCATATCCAACTGATTGACCACAGAGACCTGGAAATAAAAGAGTGACATTCATTGGCACTTCCACACTTAACATCCTCCCTGTACAAACAGAATGGAATAATTGCTTTCCTGCCTTCACTGCCATGCCATGATGAACTGATGTCTCATTTAATTCCAGAAAAAGATAGTTGGGAAATCTTGCTTTGCTTGGCAGCCAGTACCAATAAACCACAAGGAAATACTTAACCAGAACTGTAACTGCAGACCTGCATCAGAATTTTATATATATATGGAGGGAGGGAGCCCATGAAGCTTGTTTGTCATGGTTTAAGAATTTACTTATAGCATTCATGAATATCCCACATGCCATATTCAAAATCACTTATTAGCATCTCAGTATCTTTTAAGCTTTGACAGGAAGATCCAACCTTGGACACATGCAATTTACACCAATGTAAATGCAAATACCAGATTATTTCAACTAAATCTAATGGTACTTTGTTAGAAAATTACATTGCTCGATTATTTTGACTGAAGTACTCTGTGCAGGTTTTTATTTTATTCTCCAATTACTTTATATTCTCCCTCTATATGGGATAAAATATCTCTGATCAGCATTTTCTACTACAAACGCAAAGCAACTCTGTTTCTCAATGGCAGGTTGGATGTTGAGTGTGCAGAAGGGACTACAGGCATGGATCACGTTCAGCACAGCTGGCAAACTCTGCTTCACATCTCAATCTAGCCTCCTTAAGCTATTTTTAGCGTGATCCTAAGAAAAGGCCGCCTTTGGGTAAAACGGCTGCATGCTTTCCCCTTCCCCCCCCACTTCTTTTCTTTTTTTTTTTCCTTTTTGCTCTCTCTACACAAGCACAACCAATCTCCCCTCAGGTTGTGAAAAGAACAGTTGCTTCCCCAAAAGGTGAAGAAAATAAAACATTTCTTAAAATCTGGTTCATGTTCATATAGACATGACAGTAACCATCACGTCCCATATATCATGTCTCTGTAGATGATTCTGGAGCTAAATTTGGAAAAATGTGTAGAACAATGTTAAAACAGATAAATTTAAAAATCATTTATCCAAATTAATTATAAAATAAAGAACAACAACTACTTTTCATAAGAGAAGTCTGAGTGCTGTAAGCACTTCAGTGGACGAGCCATAATATGCTTTCACATCAAACACTGATTCACCAGCTTTGAAGCTTAATTCAACTTTAAATATTTAAATGTTCTTCAAATGTCATCAGACGCACTGATCAGAGTGTACAGACTTCTTTGTGAGAAATATAGAATTATAATGAACTCAGATTTTAGACTATGATTACTAAAAGGAACTCTAAAGCTATGAACAGCTTAATATAATTAATTATATTATACAATTCAAGGAATCGCTATGCGCCTATTTACTGAGTACTGCATAAATGTAACCAAAAATCAACAGTTCTTTGAAACCTGAAGAATCACAATTATGATTTCTCATCCATGCACAAAAATGTGAATAAAAACACATTCATGACAAGCTACAGAAAAACTGTGGAACAAAAACCAAGAAAGAGTTGAGGTTTCCATAGTAACACTTATGTACCATACACATTTGTAAAAATCTTTATTTTTTCAATTACTGATTTTTCCTTTTGATCTTGAAGCTACAATGGAAAATTTCATCACATTGAGCCAGATTGTAGGCATCTACCTTGAGCCACCCTGCCAGTCCCAGGCAGCTGGACCCACCCCTGCAGCATGAAGACACTGTCCCAGCAAATTGGGCACCTCATGCTGCTCACAGAGCACTGCCAGGGTTTCGAGGCACTGTCCTGGCCCTCATTTTGGAGAATACCTAGCTCTACCCATGTTCCTTGCTGAGCTGTCCCTCTGGTGTTGCTCCTCCTCTTCTCCCTAGATCTGCTCCCAGAGCAATCCTAACTTCTTCCCATACAGCTCATCCTTTTGCACACGAGCAATCAGTTTCTTTTCTCTTACCTACATACCTTGAACTTGCACTGAAAGCAGTTACACCTCCCAGTCTGACCTCCTGACACCACACAGTGACCTATGACAGTGGGATAACTTCTGTTCAAACCACAAAGCCCCGAAACAGCTTGGTCTAACTAGAAAGGATCTTCATGTATGGATCATGCTCAGGGCACACCCAAACTTTCACACTGCTTTGGTGTCCATCTGTAACTGTATCTACAGTGACTCTAAGCTCTCACTCCTTGCTCAAGAACAGTGTCTCAGAGTGCCCATCACTCACTAAGACAACCTAAATATGCCTCTATAAATTAATGAGACAAATCTCACTTTCTAATTTTAATGTCAATATCTTTGGGCTACATTTTAATCCAGTATCACCACATAAACTGCATGAGAATGCCCTATCATTTTGAGAGGTCAAGCACGAGGATATCATACGTTATGTTTATTTGCTGAATTCCTGCATAACTCAATATACCAAGTATTATGGTTATCATCTGTATCATTTGACAGTGTTCCCATGAACTGGATAATGTACTTCATTGCTACGACATTATGCTAATATTAACCCAATCCATCAAGATATATAGGCTTTAAAGAAATTAAGCTTTGATGGTTTCTGTGACTGACTAAGTCAATGTCCTTTAAGCGGCACAAAAAAATGAGCTCAGTGTCCGGTGCCATTTTTGAACCATTGCTTTCCTGAAAACTTAAAGCACAGTCTTAGCCCAAAATTATTCCTTTCATCTCACTCCCAGACATGAGCAACTAACACATGGCAACCCTGGCTTTCCCCAGTCTTCTTTCTGAGCCTGTTTGTTCGGCTCTTTGCACTGCAAACCAGGTACATCAGATCTAACTGCGACCCGGAAGCTCTGCGGTAACCTTAACACAGAGCACAGCCCAAGTTAGCAAGATCCAAGTTAGCAAGACTTTAGCTTGACTTATTAATTGGGGCTTAATGCCATATTAATCCTTCTTAACCCACAGCTTACTAACTGTAGCTGCCTGCACCTTGCTGGCTTAGAGGACAGGTGGAGTAGATGTGTAAATGCTTGTGTCTGACCACACAGATGTGACCTGTTTTATAATGGGAATGAAAAAAAAAAAAACAAAAAAAACACAACAACAACAAACCAACAAAACAACAATAACAAAACACTTTTATTCCATGTTTAATGCAAAGAATTAGAATTTAAATTGAACCATTGACAATGGCTCTTCGAATAAATAAAACACTGAACATCATGTGGTAACTGAAATCAGTACCTCTACCATGAAACAGTTTCAGACAGTCATAAAAGCTTCTGATTTGAAAAAAGCTTTATTTCAGCGACTTAAGGAGATCAAGTGCACTGTTTATGGTCTTCCTGTAGGTCTGCCTGAAATTAAACTTTATGTAGGGTTCAAATTTCCTCAACAATTATTCCAAAAAGATAATGCCTGGCTCATACTTACAAGTACATCTGCTTTGCTGCTCAGTCCTTTTCCATAATTGTCAGTTGCAATGACCTGAAACTTGAAATAGGATCTTCTCATATTTTTGAACAGCATAGCAGTTTTTATTAGCCCTGTGTAAGCTTCAATCACAAAACCTTCTTTACCATCCTTGATTGGAGGAATGATGAGCCTGTACTGCATGGCACTGTAATTCCCAGTGTCTTTATCATCAGCCTATTAGGGGGGAAAAAAAAAAAGAGAGAGAAACAGAAGCAAATAAAGTAAATATTCACAAAAAGAATCATTAACCTTGTCCTTTAAATAAAGTTGTGTATTGGTCCAGCAAATCTTTTCCACTGATGTTTAAAACATTAGATCCCAGAGAGTGTATATTGCTATTACTTTAAATGGTTCATTTAACTTTGCAGCATACAGCTCTGCTTTTCCAGCAATTTCTTTTTCCTACGTTAGCTCTAAATTGTTGAAAAAAGGACTTCTCATGTCTGCAACAAACTGAACAGGTAAGAACAGTTGAACCCTGAGAAACAACTATTTCCAAATTCTTGGTAACAAATATTATTTTCTTTTAAATAGCCATCAACACACACACACAGACAAGAAGAATGTCCTCCGTCTTCTTAGAGACTTTCTTCATTCTCATGCATTGAGCACATATTTTTGGAGTTGTTTTTTTTTGTTTGTTTGTTTGTTTGTTTGTTTTTAATCTTTGAAGTATCCCTGCAGTGCTGCACAACAGACATGGGGGACAGACCTAGTGGAGGACACAAAGCTGTCCTAGCACTGCTGAATTGCTGCAGAAGTAGGACACCGTCCTGCCATCAATTAGGCAGCCCCAGGAGCTACAACACCCACCTTATGCCTGACAACCCCATTCTAGCCTCTCCAGATCTACTCCTTCACACAAATCATGCTCCAGTTCAAAAGGCAGTACCCATGTTCAGATAAAAGTGTTTCTGCAGACCCTTACAATGCTTTTGTGTGCTTTATCTAGGAAGAAGTCAGAGAGATGGCAGCTAATTACTGCTGGTACTTTTGCCTACTCACTAGGCTTGGGCACTGCCTCAGCAGCTGGGACACTTCAGCATCTATTAGCAGGCTTTTATCAAAATACTGGCACAACTTCTTAAGTCTGTGGCCTCAGCTAATGTTGCAGAAAAAACACCCTTAACATCAAAAAGGTGCTGGTCTTTCTGTAAAATCCATAATTCATCATGACTTAAAAACAAAAACAACAATTAAAACCCTCCCTGGGTTTATGGCAGTGTTAGGAATTTGTTTACCATGATATGCCACAGTCTGTCTAAAAGGCATTATCTGTGCAAGGTCATTAAGTCTTTGATAGATGGCCATTAATCATCATTAATTGTTTTCTCACCATCGCTGAACAAAACCTGTAAGGTGGAAATTTTTCATAACTCCTATTTTATCTTTATTTTTGGGTAATTTTCAGGGAGTATCAGTGAGGACATGTAATAAGCTATGCAGCGCAACACGATGCTATCAAGAGGTACACATTCCAGATGGGTATCATTGATGCAGGTACTCTACGCTGCACGTGCTTTCTACATTACCCTGACTGCTCTCAGGCCAGATGGAAGAGAGAACCACAAAGAGCTTAAGCTGTGATATCTAGGCTCCTTTAGCTGGAGTGAGCCAACACGTTCCACACAGCACAGCAAGTGCTGCAGAACCGCCCAAAAGAGCAGCTCCCACCATGCACTGGCTGCTGGGCTGCCTGCCACTGGGAGAGAACTTCAAAATAGTCCTTGCATCCTTTGTAAGGGTTGTGTTTTTCCTCTGAATTGACAAAGGTTGAGCTGCCTTGGCTACAAGAAGCAAAAATACAAACTGTGATAAAGTTTTTTCGTTCTGTAGTTCTACAGGTTTATTTTATGCCTTTTAAAATCAAGATTACCATCTCATGGGCGATCTCAAACACCTTTATTAGTGTTTTCAGGAAACACGGGGAAGGTTAAAAGCTTTTTGAAATTTACCCCACTCTGTCAGTCACAAGGTAAAGAGATCGGCGAGCTCTTTGAGAACACTCCTGCTATCCAGCTGCCACAGGTAAACAACCCCAAACCATCACGCAGACAGCAGACAGGAGCTCGACAGCTGCATTTTTAGAACCAGACTGCTTTTTGGCTTTCCTTTTGACAAGTAAATTGCTGCAGGAACAAATAAACGTGAAGGTATGCTGTAAGGCACAAGTAATTGAGTAAGTGGCTGTACCTAAAAATTGGGTTGACAGATGAGTGCTAACAGTCCTCACCATCTGAGCGCTGACAAGTCAGGGCTCAGCCCTGACTTCAGGTCAGCCCTCGTACAAAGATCACAAATGCCTAAATTACAAGAGAGGTTGCACAAATTCTTCAAGCAACCACTCCGACCTCACTGACCTAATCTGACTCTTATTTCCACTGCAGATCCGTTTTATGCATTCTGAGATTTCCATGCTGTGGTGGGATGACCTTGCCTGGGTGTCAAACACCTGCCTTGCCATGCTCTCACTCGCTCTCCTCAGCAAGAAAGAGGGAGAAAAGATGGAAAAACTTGTGTGGGGGTCAAGGTAAAGACAGGACAATGACTTGCCACTTGCTGTCATGGGCTAAGCAGACTTTGGGGTAAATTCAATTAATTTCTTGTCATTTTTTGCATTCAGACTGGCTTCTCAGTGCTATTTGGATCCATTTTGTCAATTTATTTTAAGAAAGCTTTATATCCCTCATGTATTCAAAGATGAGATCAGAAAGCCTCTGCCTGTAGCAGCAGGGGAACCTGAATACGCACAAAATAGCATTTTGTACAATCCATACAGAAGACCACCTACGTGCTGCCCAAGAGACAAGAAACATCTTTGGAAACAATGTCATGGGGATGCAGAGCAGTGAATCTTTTAAAATAATCACTTCATTGCTCCATATCAAACAAATCACTGTATGCACGCATCTAAGACCAGGTAAGCACAGCTTGTACAACATCGCTTGGTTTAAAGCTGTGAACAATACAGAAAAGGCCAGCTTGGGAAAAAACACTGGCTTGTCCACACTCAGCCTTGCATGTTTGATTACGGGGCTAAGAAAATAAAAGTCCTCTAAAGCTCACATGGCATGTGCTTTGGCACACGTGAGCACCATCTCATCTGGCTCCTCGGGGTCTTTGCCATAGTGAGACAGGATTCACAGTGACTGCCCAGCTGGCTTCAAGCGGCTCCCTGGAGGTGTCCTGCAAGGTGGGCATTACGCTCTTCCAATAAAAAGCCAATTTCTTTGTTAAAATGGATTTATTACATTGGTTCAGTTGAGCAACGAGCTTATCATTTCTTTCATATTAGCAAACTCTACCTCAATAGAAAGTCACGACTTTTAATGGTGGTTTGTTTCGGTAACAACAGAAGTCAATTTCACCTTCAATATTTCCTGCTTGTATGTGTGCTACTAAGGACAAACAAAATTTGGATCTAAATTAAGGTATCAGTTTTACAGGCACAGACACTAAATAAGTCATTTTTTCTGAACAAATGTCATGACGCTGATGTAATTGTTTAGAAGGAATGCTATGGTAAGTCTTTTCGCTGATTTTACTGAATGAAACTTCAGTGAAATAGGCATTTTTAAATTTTAAGCATGCAGCATCTCACATCCTGCAGTTCAGATTTCCAAAGCTGGTAGATAGGCTGCAAGTTAATTTTCAGAAGTTATGAGAACTCAGTGGCACTCCAGAGAAATATACAGCCTCAGCACCACTAAAATTCAGGCTATTTTCATCTCAGTAACCATCTACACGCAGATGAGTAAAGCAGGTGCAAACAGCCTGAGGAACTTGGAAAAATCACCAGATTCCACTTTGAAACATTCTAACTTTTTATTTCCATTTCTTCCTTTTGTTACTGCTATTTCTGCTTACATCAAAACTAACGATGACTCGGTACAATGTTCAGTTGTGTAGGACCACCAGAGAGAGCTTGTGAGCTGCTGACATTCATGTACCAACTCCTTTAATACAGAGTGAGGATGTTTGCTATTCTTGTAATTTGTCCTGAAGGTAAATATTTTTGACACTTCATTAGGAAGAGATATATGGTGTCTCAAGAGTTGCGTTATGACTGTCAAAGAAGAGAAAGAGCAATACTTAATCTTAATATCATAGCAGTATATCTTTCTTTTGTTATGTGCAGGAAATACAGATGTCTCCCAAATTCTGCTATGATTGAGTACTGATAAATATGTATGATCTTAGGAGTTACCAGGCCAAATTCAAGCCTCCTGTAATTGAGTACAAGCACACCCACATGAATGGAGTTTTGCTGGCATCTCCTTGTGCTGCCTCCAGCCCTTACCCTTCCTCTCCCACGTAGGTAAAGAAGCAGCTGAGAGGCTGTGCCTGCTCCTTAGCCCCTCCAAAAAAGCACATCGCACTAGCCAGGTATCAGCTGAAATATACCACTCTAGGCCCTACCACTGAGGGTGTTTACCACAAGGTTGTTAATGGCTATACTTTGTAATTTTATTGGCAGTCGTATCTCTTGGAGCAAAAAGACCAATAAGCCAAGTGTTCTTGGTGCCTTCATTTCCTACAGAGACTGCCAGCACAACCCACAGCAGGTCACTAGAAACATTAAAACCCCTGGCTTTGCAGGGCAGCAAAGAGACGAACGCTGTCAGTGCAGGGTTCGCTCTCAGATGAGCGATGTCTCATTTGGCCGAGCAATGCAACGTCAACGGGATGATGGGTACAGCTGCTTTGTTTCTGACAAAAAGTGCTTTTTACACATCCAGTCTAGTATACTGCCTTAAAATGCGGAGGAAGCAGAAAGGTACTTTGTTTGGGTTGTTTTTCACCTTTAGGGAGGGAAGAAACCTGTTCGCTCAAGTGTGGAAAAAAGCAGGACTTGGATGTAATCACTAGAGCCTATTCAAGCTGCATATCTGGAAGACGAAAAATGAAATTGCACAAGCCCAAGTGACAGAGACCCCTTTAGTAGTGCCCCTGTAACCACTTACAGTTTGTGCTAGTTCATACGTCTGTTGCTAGTTAATTAATTGATAGAAGACGTGCACTGCATGTGAGCACCTCACAGCAGCTGTCCTCAGGGGCTGCCCAAATGTGCCACAGCTGAGAAGTGCAGTGGAAAGAGAGCTGTAAAGGAGGGTGAGTTTGAGGAGGGGATGCTAGCAGATGCCAAGATTCAGGTTTCTGAGGCACTCTGCAGCAAAATCAAGCTGAGGAACACACATGCAGAAGTGTTAGAGACAGGTAACAGTGCAAAAGAGCACAGCAGTGAAGAAATATAGGAAACTAGAAAAGAAGAGAGAAAAACAGCAAGAGCTACAACAAACCCACTGGTTTGGCATTCTGTAAATCACAAAGCAAAAATGCCTCTAAACCAGTACAACGGCAGATGTGGCTTCAGAACTGGAAATATTCAGCAATCTGTAAATTCCTACAAGCAAAAATGGTCTTGTTCTAAAAGCTACTTTACGTGCCAGCAACTGATCAGAAACAGTTGAATTTGCCATCTGCTTAGTGGCACTAAGCTAGGAAAAAAAAATAAAAAAAAAACAACAGCCCAGGCCCATTCATTTTACATGCCCTGTTATCATCCTCAGGCTCATGATTAAGGGTGACCCTGGTAGGGACACTGGAAAACATTTAAAATTAACTATTGCATTTAACTTTAAACAGCCAGTTTGAATGTAGCTCATGCTAATAATGATAAAAACTGTAATTGTCTGATGGCTATTCAATAGCTTCAGGAGTTACGGCTGACAGAGTTTTTAATGCTCATCCTGAACAAGCCACCACCAGACTTTTCAGCCCACTGGCAATTTTGGTGAAAGCATCAGGAGTGCTATTGGCACATGGCACTGCTTTCACGTAACGCTGTGGTTGTGCAGCCATGCAGCATTGCCTTGCGCTGTGATACCATCTGCAGGAACGTGCAGACTTGAGAAATGCAAACTAATCACCTTTCACGAGGCCTGTGCTGAGCCAAAAAATGAATTGCTTTATGCTTTAAAGGCATTACTTGCTAGGCATACTACCTAACAGTACTACACCAAAGAGGAAAGGAGCCTGCTAAACCTATCGCTGATCATTGCCCAGCCCACTCCAAATAAACCCCAGCTCCACGGAAACCTCTGACAAATTCAGGTTGTAAGAATAAAGTGAATGACAATTCATTTTTATCTTCACTGGTGCCAAAATACTCAAGGTGTCCACATAGTTTTCAGAATCACAGAATCACAGAATTTTCTAGGTTGGAAGAGACCTCAAGATCATCGAGTCCAACCTCTGACCTAACGCTAACAGTCCCCACTAAACCATTTCCCTAAGCTCTACATCTAAACGTCTTTTGAAGACTTCCAGGGATGGTGACTCCACCACTTCCCTGGGCAGCCTGTTCCAGTGCCTCACAACCCTTTCAGTGAAGAAGTTCTTCCTAACATCTAACCTAAAACTCCCCTGGCTCAACTTAAGCCCATTCCCCCTCGTCCTGTCACCAGGCATGTGGGAGAACAGGCCAACCCCCACCTCGCTACAGCCTCCCTTGAGGTACCTATAGAGAGAGATAAGGTCGCCCCTGAGCCTCCTCTTCTCCAGGCTGAACAAGCCCAGCTCCCTCAGCCGCTCCTCGTAGGACTTGTTCTCCAGGCCCCTCACCAGCTTCGTTGCCCTTCTCTGTACCCGCTCAAGCACCTCCATGTCCTTCTTGTAGCGAGGGGCCCAAAACTGAACACAGTACTCGAGGTGCGGCCTCACCAGAGCTGAGTACAGGGGGACGATCACCTCCCTAGCCCTGCTGGCCACACTGTTCCTGATACAAGCCAGGATGCCGTTGGCCTTCTTGGCCACCTGAGCACACTGCTGGCTCATATTCAGCCGACTATCCACCATCACTCCCAGGTCCTTCTCTGCTTTCGTAGCATTTTCCTGCTGTGCCAAGAGCAGTCAGGGCTCAGTACAGCCTCTCTGTGCTGGAACACAGCAGCCATGCAGTTGATCCTCCATGAGATGGGGATGATCCAGCACCATGTGTGCTCCAGGCTTTCTCCCTGCTTTCTGCCTCACAGGAGTATCTTGCTCTGGAAAGCATGTGTAGGACTAACGCATCTTAAAAAGTTAGAAAATAGCATAGCAAATGGAATCTTCCAATATTTAATTTCCAAAAAAAATATAAAAAAATAAATCAAAGGGTGTTTTTGTTTTCCAGTATTCCATAGGTTTAGTGAATCTCACTTCACTTTAAGACCAACACACCTCTCATTTGGAAACAGGGAGTCACTACTAAACAAAGTCTTCCCTGCACCCCAACAAAAGCAGCTTTGATAGTCCAAAAATACTTCATAGTCCAATATCGTTAATAAAAAAGTAGGAGACAATCTAATTCGTGGAAAGAATTTGCTTTGGCCGCCACACAAAATTACTGCAGTAAGAGCAAATGCTGCTTCTTTTTCAAATGTAATGAACACTGCCAAAGGAAAACAGCAGTACTGTTTTTTATGGTAAAAAGTTTAGCGAGCCAACGTATTGTCTAGAGATATGTTCTTTGAAGGAAATTACCTGTATGCTTGAAATTAGTGTAATATTATTCTTAGCAGGGCAAACAGCTTTCTGTCAGAGGACAGATGTTACAGCAGATGAGCATATTTAAGAGTGTGCTGTTTTCACTGCAAATATGCTTCAAAGTCGATTCTTGCTTCTACCAAGTATGTTCTCTCCCTACAGATTATTCAGATTCATAAATCATATTTTAACTAACAAAGATGGTGACTGGCAAGGCAGTTCATTTTTTTTTCCATTGAAGCTTTTCTCTGGTGCACGTGCAAAAGCAAAATTAGGAAAGGGAAAACTTGGTGTTTCACAGCAGAAAGCTGTCTCAAGGTGCCCAGGGCTGAAACTCAGTCTCATGGAACCTGCCACTATGAAGTTCTATTTGTCAACAAACATTCATGTAGAGAGATTAATACTGAAGAAGAAAATATTTAAAAAGAAAAGGCTAATAATGCACCATTAGAGTGAAGCAAATTCCTGCCAGTAATTTCCCTAAAGATTGTGTGGGCTTTGTTTTTGTTTTCATAGAGCAGAATGGAAATGTTGTGTATGTGGCTAAAGCAAGTCTGGTCCTTATTCTGAGAAAAAAATCAGTTAGATGAAAATACCAGTGGCAAAACAAAATAGCTAATTCTAATATGATGAAATGCATAGCAAATCTCAAACCACAGCATTCATAGGTTAGCAGTTATGAGTATTACACCTGTTTTTAATTAACACATTCATAACAAAAAGCATGATGTGACCTTTAATCACAGAAATGGGCTCTCATATATGTTGAAAATTCTGGGGGAAAAAAAGACCTGCAGAAAAGGTGAGAGAATAGAAACGGCTATTGAAACACCAATCCCCACCAGGCCTGTCCAGCACCTGAAGCCTTGTGCTGAGCACCACCACAGCTGTAATTAAAGCATTGATCCAGATTGCTGTTCCTGCTGTCCCACCACTGCAGGCCTGGCTGCAATGGCCACAGAGTGGATGGGAAACCCAAATAATCAGCAAATGAGGCATAAAGCAGCTGTCCTACCACCAAGGCTCCCAGCTACCACAATTTCTGCAGAGAGCAGCTAGTTATCTTGCAGAAAATGGTTTAATGAGTTATTAAGGTTCCCAAATTAGGATACTCAAGCAGTCAAAACCACTCCAATCCTTTTTTTCTGTTCTGGTAAATCATGCTCATACAGAAAAACAGAAGTAATGGGAGCTTCCCACAGGAGGTGTTTCCTTCAGATTCCCCTCCTTCCCCATTTCTTTGCCTTTACTCCAGTTCAGCTGTGCTCTGGGGGTGTTCAGAACTTCACTGCCAACATAACCAGGACTGTCTACAGCTGGTACACTGCCACCCCAGGGCAACTCTGCCTGGATCTTCTCAGGCTTAAAATACAAGAAAGAAGCCCGCCAGTCAGCATATTTTTGAGAAAATTAGACTTAGGCCATTAATGGGGGAATCTTGTTTTTAGGATTATTTACTGATGCCAGGGTCCAGGTCAAACAATTCTCTAGAAACTCTTCAGGGGGGAGTCATGGTAGAGGATTAAAGTCTCTTTAAACACCAAAACACCACCCTGGACTCCAAAGATCTCATCCACGTGTTGCGCATTTGGCAGGCCTTGGGTGAAATGAGCAGGCAAAAAAAGATGGCTGTGTGAAGCTGCTCTTGCGTTTGAGATGTGATAATCAGGCTCAGCTATCATTACAAGAGAAATGGTATTTAACACAGTTCCACATTTCCTGCTGAGCTATTAGCAATGAAAACATGGTCTTTAAGATGCAAGGATAAAAGCCTCCGTTTAGAAGTGCCATTTGAACAAACAGATTCCTTTTATTTTTTTCTTATAGGCATTAGCACTCATCAGCTTTCAGAGGACATTGACCTTAAAAGCAACCATCTTCCTGTAGAATAATTCATATGGCAGATCATTACCCAAATTTATTCTACCTGAAAGTGACTTTTTGATGCTTTGTAGCTTTCTTCTGAGATCAAGCTTTCTTTTTTACCTATTTATAGGAATCATTCTGAAAATCTAGTGCAAGACAACTCATTACCCTATTCTAAAGGGATTTTACATTCAAATGAATATATTTAAGTGAGCAATTACAGCTGCCAGCAAAATTGCTGCACCTTATAGAGCTGGGAGAAGCAATCTATAGTATCTGCCTCAGTCACATATGTAACCGTTTCCATTATGAGAGAAGTGTTTATCCAATACTTTATTGGCCGATTTGTCTCTAAATTCAATTTGCGTGTAACATTATGTACTCGCTACTAGTTTTCGTCTCTTCCTGTGCTTTGCTGCGTGTGTCTGGCCCACAGCAGTTTATTTTTTACTCCCAGTGTTACTCACTGGGTTCTTTAGGGCATAACCAGTGCCCAGACTAGGGTGTCTTACGAAACATTTTTCAAGAGGGGAAGAACTGTGCTTTGATGGGAGGGGGAGAAATTTTGTGTAAGCCACTGAATGCAGAATGATTTAAGCAACTGGAATTAAACATACAAATGTTCAGCAGTGGTATAGTTGTGACAAAATTTATCTAAAAATGATTTACATTAATAGCTGTATTAAAAATTAATGACTACAGCAAATTGTTAAGGACTCAAAGAGGTACTAATTGTGTTTTTTTAACGTGAAAGCTGTAGCTTTTGTGCAGGACAATAAAGCTTGTCGTCTTAATTTTATATAAATTGCACTCCTCAAAAATAAGACATTCATATTTGCAAATATCATTGTACAAAGACACAGAGGTAACGTGGAATAACTTAATAAGTGCCAAAATGAGACAGAACTGGAGATCTGCCTAGCTGGAGTGGCAGCATGACACCGATTCCCCAGAGCAAAGCCTGAGCAGAAATTGCCCTGCACCCAGCCCTGGTTTCCCGTGGAAAAATACAGGTGCACAGGTGGGAAGAATGCTGAGGGCACCTTCATACATCCCTCGGCCTGGACAACAGCTGGGAGAGGCCGTTGCAGATCTCAGTGGGGTAGAGATCACCTGAGAATTTGGGAATAAACACAGCCATAAATCCTAGCTTGTGATGTAAGCACATCTTCGTATTGACGCCAATGTGGTTCCAGCATTTCCAACTATTTTTCTTTTTAAACTATTGCAAAACTAGATATCTTTTTAGAAACTTAAAGCATTATTTGTATCTTGTTTGATGTAACAATCTCTGGAGTAAAGACATGGTGAATTTGTATGCAAATTGTAAAACAATTTCTGAACCTCCTTAATAACTACTGTGCTAGCCACCTAAAATTTAGTACATCCTAGCTAATTCCTCTCAACTCTTTTTTTTTTTTTTTTTTAATCTCCTATTCAAAAAAAGAGGGAAAGTTATATTAGCTTAAACTGCCACAAAATGCTAACTGCTGGCAAGTGCCTACCACTGTGATTACTATGCTTAACTACTTTAATTACAGCAATGGCAAATAAAAAGCAGGCATACCCTGTAAATCACATCTAGCAGCAGGAGCCATATCAATACCTAAACACCAGCCATTCAGATGCCTGCTATTAACCCAGCCCTCCACCAATCCACCAGGCCTGCTCCAGCTTCTTGGCAGGCAAGAGCTGCTGCCTTAAAGCACTGTGTTAACACAGTTCTGTGGTGTCCACAAGACCTCCCCACTTGGAAAGCTGTCCCAGTTTTGGCAAGCTGAGCTCTCTGTCAGTGCAACCCTGTTAGCATGATCTTCCCTCTTGCCCTCTGATGCTCAGTTCAGCATTGCAAACTTCAGGAAGCCAAGACTGAAGATACCTGAACATAAGAAAGAATGGTGAGGTGTTCACTCAAGTCCCCTACTAAAGCCACAAACAGGTTTGACCTGAGGCTTTCAGGAGAAAGGGGAAGATTCAAGATGAGTCTTGGCTTCAACTTCATTATCCATAAAACAGCACCTACCAGCTGCTTGCAATAAACCTGATCACTGTTCTCAAGACAGAGCTGAGGAGCATGAAGACCCTCCCCTGCAGCCACAGCTGCAACCCACTGTGTTACAGCTTGCCATAGTGTCAAAACCAGAAAACTACCAGAGACAACTGAAAGACAAAATCAGAAAATTCTGAATTACTGAAGTGACCCCAGTGCTGGCAATGATAAAACACTGCAGAAATCTCCTCCAAAATAATACACCTCTATGCAGAGCTCTGGCATATGCTGGGCTGTACCAGTTACTCTAGCAAGGTCCCCAAAACCATATTGGCTATGCAAAACCTGTCAATGGCTTAGTATTATGGGTTGGAATTAGATGGTCTTGCAGGTCCCTTCCAACCCAAACCATTCTGTGATTCTACAATTCCAAGTATCCTTTGCTGAATTCAGGCCTTATGAATTATATCACCAAATTAACTCCTGGTGCCCAACACATCATTACAGATGCAGCAAGGGAAATTAGAAGCTGGAAACAACTGTGCAATATATGCTGTTTGCTTCCTACTTCCCTGCTAATCAGTTTGGTCTGGATGCTCAAGCTCCCCTTTCTTTTTCCCTTAGGTGAAAGTAGTGTTGCCAGCCTGCTCCAGCCCCTCAAAACAGGCCACTACTGTGTTCCCTTTGGGGTCACAGGTGGCTGAGGCATCCTAATCCATCACGGATCAGCCAAATGTGAAATAGAGAAAGCAGGAGTGCTCTGAAATTCACATCTTTTCAGGAGGTCCAGCATCTCCTTCTGCCACAGCAGAAAAAGGCATTTCTCACTCAAGGAGCCAGCTCTAGTCTTTCCAAAATCAGGGCTTCCAGAAACAGTATACACCAGCCTGCTCAAAGACTCTTCACCATAGCAAACATCATTTTTAAGATGACTTCAAAACAGCCACGCTGAGTTAGAGAAAGGATCCATCTAGCCCTGAGTCCTGTCTCCAACTCTGGCAATATGGAAATGTGTATGGAAGAATAAGACCAAGGAAGTACACATGGTATTTGCCACAGCACTGTCCTGCTGTCAGCTGAGGGGAATTCCTGTGTTGGAAGTGCCTGCTTATGTTTAGCAACCATCACTGGATTTTCAAGTAGTCATCCAAGACAGTTTTCCTCTGCAATTGTTCATGGCAGCATTTGTAAGCTGATGATTTAACCACAGCACGCACACACTCACCGGGGCTGTTACTTGCATGCTGATCCTTACTAGAGGAAGGCTACCACAAGGATTAAAGCGACTTTGTCCTCTACTTCGTGATACAACACAAGGATCTGTCTCACTACACCCAGAGGCACAAAAGACACGATAAAACAGGATTGCTTCTACCTTGTCATCTACACAAATCATGTATAAGGCTACTCAGTATGTAGGACATATCATGTCCTCAGTTTCTCTCTGATGGGTTATATCCAAGGACTTCGCACTTCAAACTGAGCTCAGTTTCTCCCCTGTTCAAGCTCGGAGCAGGAAATACCCTCTTTGAAGAAGCTCCAGTTTCCAGTTCTTTCTCCACACTGACCCTGATTCTGTGCTGTCTCTGCCACTGCATCGTTTATTCACTTTTGTCTAATTCACAGGGGAGACACACCGTCTGCTTCCAATATGTCAATGCAGTTACCTCTCAGCAATCAATGCATTTTTTCCTGTTTCTCAGTCTGACTCTCTCCTTTCTCTTCAGTCAGTATTAGATTTATTTCTTTTTTTTTTTTTTCTTTTTTTTTTTTTCTTGCACTAAGGTTTGTGATTGTTTTCCTCCTTACAAAGGTCAGTTGCTGCCCATGCTCCTTGGGGGACTACCTCCAGAGTAATTCCTATAACCTTGAATCCCAGCTCTCACACGTAACTCCAGCTAGGAAATCTTGAATGCCTCTATATACGCACGTCAGAGGTCCTAACTTCGCATCTGGATCAATTTTACTCATTCTGATAGACCTTTTTAGCCCACTGGGTCACATGTGTTGTTTGTATTTTTAATTCTCCAGAAATCTCTGACTTTCACCTGCTTTATGCTCTGTAAAAATTGAGACATTTAATTATTAATAGCTCTAGATTTTATAACTTCCTAATTCTGAGCATTTTGGGGCTAGGTTCCAGCACCAGCTGAGATAATATTTAAGTTGCCTGTTCATTTAGGTGCCTCCTGCAGCATAATTGATCATCTACTTCTCTCAAGATGAAATCTGCAATGGGCAAACTGTCCAATGCCTTCACTGTAGATGAGTTCCTGGAAGAATGTGCCTGAGCTACTGTGAAACATCCTACCTTCTTTCCTTTCAAGTGTGTCAAAGGAAATGGTGGACTGTCATCAGTGAAGGTTCAGCTGACAATGCATTTTATGAACCATAGACGTCAACCTTGCATCAATTTTCCACTCAAGAAAATCACTACTTCTTGTAGAACAAGATTTGTATTTGTACAAATAAGCAAAGACACAGCCTAAAAAAAAAGTATACTTTTATCGAGGACAGCTTTCGGAGTTCAGAAGCTATTTTAAAACTAACTGGATCTTTCCCAGACATTTCAACAGAAACATGTTCCAGTTGGTCATGACAGTGACTGTTTCTTCATGGACATTTAGAACTGTTCTCATTGAGTATAGCTTTATCTGCTGAAACTAAAACCGTGCCAGAGTGAAAACTATGGTGTAAAAAAATCCAACACAGCCTATTTTATACTTGGTTGTCCTCGGAGATTACTTACTATTTAACATTGCCAGCAACCTGTTATTCTAGTGAAGATAAAGTGGTGAGAATACCACTGAAAAGAAAAAGTAATTCTGCACCAAAGATTCAGCATCACCCTCTGATATCCTGAACAAAAGTCCTGCAGTACTTTTTTTTTCTCAGATTCTTGTGGTACTTCAACAGAAATGATGACAGATTTGTTCACATTTCTCAAAGGCAGATCAAATGCTATCATCCCACCTGACTATAGAGATTTATTTCCTGGATTATTTCCTTGGAAGTTTTTCTTGGATTATTTCCAAAATATTTCTTATTAAAAATTTATCTACATGTAGCCATACATTTGTCTAAAGAGATATAAATTATTTCAATAAAAAAAATCAAAAGTTCCAGCTTCAGTCAGGACATAAAATCATTTTGCATTTGACCTGTCAATTGCTTTTTCCAAACATGTTTGAACAGTTTTGAGATTAAGGAAAATCTGCCTTCTCAAAGTGATATTAATTATTCACTGTATTTTCTACAAGAAGAAAAGCCAACTATGTACTTAAAATATAATCCTTCTATTAGTAGTTTTCAGGTATAAATATTTAACATTATTCTACAGCAGAAATGGAAGAAACAGTATTTTGGAGGTCTTCCTTACTAACTGCTAGGAGCAATAAATTCTAGTTCAGCATGGTTTCTTAGAATAACTCTAATTAGCTGTATCAATGTTCACCCTACTTCAGAGGATGTGCTTTTCCACACTATTTTTAAGCAAGCTTAAATAAAAACTTTTTGTCATTTATCACCTAAACCTCTTTCTCCAGGATCTTTACAGTATATAAAAATTGCACAATTAAGGAAAAAGACATGAGCAATATACCATGGTTAACATGAGTTGCATTTTTATGACATGAAATCAAAAGATGGATCCACATCTAAGCCTCTGATCAAGTGCTATTTTTCATTCCAAGCCTCTCTCCACTGAATTGTCTTGTCATTGTTTCTTTTTTAATACACCCTCCTCTTTTACAGGCTTTGTTTTATCCCCTCCTGTATACAATTTTTCAAGCATCCCACCTCATTTAGTGAGCCAAACCCTGACAACTGCCTCTACATATTGGCAGCACAATAAATGCCCTGGTACTAAATAATGTCATGAACTACGTCAGCCCCATCCACAGATTCAGGAACTCCCTTAGGTTACTCAGAGCATGGCACAAGAGATATAAAAACAGGGCCCTTAGACAGCAATGAGAAAGAGTTGGTATTAAATATAAAAACACACACAGAGAAACCAATCACAAATAAAAGGAGGAGCAGACACTTTCAAACAGCTGACCTGCTATCCTTTATCATCCACTACTCATATAAGCCTTCAACTTTCAGGTTTTCAAGCAAAATCTGTCGCTTACAGATAAAAACCAAGAGAGAAACAAGAGAAGCCAGCAGTTAATCAACACTGTCCCTGTTATACCACTAGAATACCTACTTTTATTTAAAACAAGGAAAACACTAGCTCAATTTAGGGTCCCTTCCTTTTTGGTAACTACAATCTTACAATTGAATTAAAAAATTAACACCCTCTCCTTCCCTCAGGATAATGAAATGGGCAGAAGAAACCAATATAAAAGTTATGTGACCCCTACACATTTAGTACCTATTTATGCTGGTATTTCCCTGAAGTACAGGGGAAAACAGGGCAAGTTTGGATCTCAGTGTGCGGGAAGAATCGCACACTTCTCCACAACATAACTACATGGAATTGCATAGATAAATAAGATGATTTTCTTCATAATTAGGAAATGTTGGTCCACTGTACCCCCAATAAGAGTGATTTCAACCATCTATACTGAGCAGGTTTTCCACCCATCAAAACCATGTCTAAAGATCACCAAAGAAAGATCACTGACGGAAAGAATAAGAACATGCAGAGTATTTATCAGTTTCTTTTCACAACAACTCAGATTTCATTAACAATTAGCAACTATCAGTGAATGCAGAAGGTGAAAGCAAATGGATTTAAAACTCCTACCAAGAGCTTAAATCCCCCTCTACAATGGCAATGTGAGTAATTCGTCAAATACAAGCTCTCTGCGTACTTTATTAACGTCCGTGAAAATTTCAGCTCGGAAAACTACTCATTTAATGGCTTCTATTCACCTGAGCTCAACGGTCTAACTGGAATGGGTATTGTACCTAAATAACAGATTACTTTTTTTTTTTTTTTTAAAAAAAAAAAAGGACAGAAAGTAAGCTAACTAGCACTGAGTATTGCAGATGCTTGGTGCTAGAACAATACATTCCAGCGAGGTTTTCTCCAGCAGGCACTTCTTAACTGTTTCTCATTTCAGTTTAATAAAACACACGTTTGTGCTTGATGCCATCCACTACTATCATCTTCTGTCCTGTACCATGTTCTATCTTACCTGTCTGTGACATCAGGGAGAATTCTGTCACAGATTTTAACTGGAGCGGGGTAGAAACATCAAATTATAATTTCTTTCCTATTTTCCTTGGACTGTCCTTTTCTGTCCTCTGACCTCCTTTTCTGAGTGAAATATTTCTGATGGGAAAAAGCACATTCCTCCTCTTCACCTCTGAATATCCCTTGCCTGTATGTCTGCTCTATTTTATTCACTCATCCCCTTGACTGACATGCATGAGGATCTATGCCAAATAAATAGAAATGCATCTTCAAAAACCAGGTAGAATTTCACGTTTTGTTAACATTTTGTACGATTAACTCATAACGTATTTTTACACTTGTTCCTTATGTTTCATTTACTTTCATCCACAAAATGTTCTTTTATCTAAATAACTTCGCTGTTCAGTTTTCTTTATCTACTCCAATATCCTTGTGCAGTATTGCATCCTCAGCACTTCTAAAGTTCACGGATTTGACACAGTTTTCTGATTCCTATGTTTGATTATGCCAGAGCTTCAGTTTAAGGTTTGCAGCCAGAAGCAATAACTGACAAAATATCTGGAGGGAAAAAAAGGATACTAACAGAAGTATTACCTCTACCTTCCAAACTCTGTTCAACTGTGGTCTGAGATCACCCTAACAGCAATACCACCATTATTTCTTTCATTTGGGCATCTGCATTTTCCCCTTCATTGAATCACACAGACATCTGGTGACATTTAGCTATTTCATGTAGAGTAGAAATCTGGTGTACCTTGACAGTTCAATATAGAAGATGGAGGAAAATAAATTCATAAAAGCAAAATTTCAAAATCCTTTTCTGAATGTGTTATTTCCAACATGTAATGCTGCCTTATTACTTGCTTTGTAATTTCCTTATTCATATGGAAATAGCTCTTTGAAGTAAACAAAGGCATTGTACATGCTAGACGACATTTTTAGCTTCATTTATGAAGTCTGAACTGAGTTATCACACTCAATGAAGTAGTAGTAAAGAATCATGCCTTTTCAACATGCCTTCTGGGCTAACCACCCTTTCTAGCTACCAATGCGTATCTTAAGTCTCCTTGCAGCATAATTCTTCCCTACATCTTCCCCAATGTTCAGTATTGTTCCTTTTTTAAAAACAAAACAAAACAAACAAACAAACAAAATCAACGTGCTGCTAATAACACTTCAACAGATGTTGCACCAGCTCTGATCTGTCACCCGACCCTACCCGATCCAGTCCCCTGAACTGCCCTACAGGTTGGGCACCAGCCTTTCCAGCAGGTGACATGTCACACTACCTACCAAACAGCAGCATCCATGGCACAGCAGAGGGCACAAGGCCAAGTGGCACTAAGACTCCTCCACATGTCCGCAGATGTCAGGGGACTAGCAAACATGCTCAGCCCTTGCGCCATTCCAGGGTAGTGTGCAACTTGCCATTCCTCACCAGCCCCACTTGGGGGTCTGACCCTACCTGTTGTGGTCTCAAAGACCACCCGCCTGCAGAAGAAGCTAGGAAGAACGGGCATACAGCGGATATATGCACTGTAACAAACCCTTACCTAGTGCATTTCATAGAATCATGGAATCACTGAGGTTGGAAAAGACCTCTGAGATCATCTAGTCCAACTTTTAACCTAGCACTGCCAAGTCCACCGTTAAACCATGTCACTAAGCACCACAGCTACATGTTTCTTGAGAGGCTTCCAGGTATGGTGACTCAGCCACTTCCCTGGGCAGCCTGTTCCAATACTTCACAACCCTTTTAGTGAAGAAATTTTTCCTAATACACAACCTAAGGTGCAAATTAACGCCATTTCAGTAAAAATTCCCAGCTGTTTACTTGGACTGTTGGATGCATTTCTAAGAAAGACTAATATGGATATTCTGGGGCCAAAAACATGTCAAAGAAAAGCACTGTATAAAAAAAAATACTCAACTACTTCACAACATTAGCAAGTTTTCTCTGCAGAAGCTTCTCACCAATAATCAATCCATTTTTTCACCAATAATCAATGCATTTTCCACGTTTCTGCAACCTCTGAGCTTAATTGGGGAGGACTGCTATGAAAGAGAAAAAAAAAAAAAAAACAAAACAGTGGACAACTTTAATAAGCTCTGATATTCTCTGTTCCATTCCTGGTGCTCTAAATACATCATGAGGTCAACATAAAACTCTTAGCAGGTCATATATCTGTGCCCTGTCATGCATCAGCTAGAATCAGCCACTTGAAAGCTATTCCACTAACACTTAAAGTGAAAAAAGATGCAGGAGGCCTGCTGAGGTAACAAAATACAGGTAGAAGAAACAAGCTGACTTGGAAAATCCTGGCAACCCAGGCTGCCTCTAGCACAAAAGACTGTGTCACAAAGTATTTTAAAGAAAACAAATAGCTTTTATTCTAAGTTATTTTTCTGCCTAATGCTAATTACATTCCATATATTACATTTCCTTGAATTTTATTTCATTTTTTTAAACTACAGATAATCTGTTTTACCCACAAATTGTGTCAGAGTGCACAGATATGAAATTGCTTCCCTAACCTGAAACAGAAACCACGTTTTACTTTTTAAAGCATAAACATGCTGCTGACAAAGAAGTCAGAAGAAGTTAAGGTTAACACTAGTGTTCAAACATAAAAGAATCATCCGAACATTAACTTATATAATGATAGCTACAAATCTTCAGATGACGACCACATAAATTTAACAGAAATAACTCCAAGTTCAAAATCAGTCCTGCACCAATAACCACTGGAATACAGTGCTAATGTGTGTAAATCATACACAGGAAAATGGAAACCATCTGACTCATGTTCATTGTCAAATACTGATTTTATTTAAAAAAAAAAAAAAAATACCCTTTCTGTGCTGACTGTATTTAAGAAGTAATCAAAGGGAATTTACTGTCAGTGTCCAGTTCAAGCAGTTTTAGAAGAAACACGTTCCATAACCTCCTCTAGAAAACCAAAACCTTAAAAGTATTTTTCTTCTGGAAGTGAGTGCTATGTAAAAACTGCAGCCTTACCTTAACTTTAAGGACAGAAGAAAACATTTTAGCGTCTTCAGAGACACCTCCAATGTACATTTTTTTGGTAAAGACAGGTGCGTGGTCATTTTCATCCTTCACTTCAATGAATACCCTGGCTGTATTACCTAAAGCAGGGAAAGAAAAGCATGCATAGAACATTTGGCAGTCAATCATCATGGCCTATCAAGTTTATACATTTACAGTCCAAACGGATCATGTGGAACAAGTGCACAGAAAACACTGTAAGAATATATATGAAATGATAGCATACCTGGTATTAGAAGTATGAACTTGAAGGAAATCAATCATGCTTTTTTTGCTCTACCCTTTATTGTTTTTTCATTTGCTTTTTTTTTTTTTTTTTTTTTTTTAATTCTTGACTTAACTTGAGCTGAAATGTTATCCTTTATAGCAAATGATGCCCATCACCTGCACACCCACGCTTTGCTATTAGGGCTATATGAATTTGCATGCATCACAAATTGGACTGGCCCAACAGAGCACAAGAAATATTAGAGGTTCAATACATCTTCAAGGGAAAAAAAAACAACAAACACCTAATAATCTCTGTTTTATTAAACAGTTACTGATCCACCACATTCAACAATAAAGGCAGCTTTCCTTCTGTAAGGAGTAATGCAAAAATGAAGGACCTGCTGCAAAGAAGATTCAACTGTGCAGTAATCTATACCAAGATCTCTTTGTCTCTTTCAGAGCACAGTATAATCCAGAAAGATTGCTGGAAATGACAGTGTCCAGTTCATTAAGAGCACATTTTCAAATGATAAATTACCTCATTTCAGAGTTGATTTTCCCAACTTGTTTCAGTGCCAGTATAATTTAAATGCTGCACAGGTGCTGTGCTGATCAGTTAGCTTCAAAATGCAGTCTTATTTAGAAAGAGCTGAGTGGCTATACACAGGGGGAGGGGGGGGGGGGGGGGTGCGGGGCAAAAAATTTGTACACAGACTATTTCTTAGGATGATGAAGTCACCAAAAATATTGCATCTGATGGTCCAACTAATGGGAAACTAATGAGTAATTCATAAAAGCAATGGAAATCTGAGAAAACTATTTAAAATGTCATCCAACGTATTACTACACAGAGAAAAGAGAAAGGAGGAAGAAAAAGGAAACGACATTTCCTCAGAGGAATAATCAGTTTTTTACCTTCCACACTGATCTGTTAAAGTAGGTTAAAAAAACTCATAGGTACTGTTACTCAAAGCTTCAAGGAAAAATGACTTCATACCAAACTCATGAAACAAAGCCATAATCCAACATTTAAACATCTGAACAGCTGTAACGTGGACATAATGATCTATTTGTAAACATGTCTAGTTTGCTTATGTTCATTTTGAAAGAACACTTCTAACTTTGACTATATTATTTACTACAGTGAAGAAAAATGTCACTCCAAGAGCTATTGTAAGATTCCGTGGAAGTCCAATCTCTCTCTTGTTAAACCAGATCCTTAATGTTTCTGGCTGCAATACCAAGTTACAGTTAGAAGCTGCAGCCCCGTGGAGAAAAATGAGATTCCCGGGCAGGCTTTTTCATTGCACCTACACCCTTTAGGCAATTTAAGCAGGATTACAGGCAATGCGTGCAAGTGACCTTGCCCTGCAGAGCTAATAAACAGTTATATCAATGGTTGGCACCAGTTTACTGCTGTAGGGAAGAGCTTAATTGCATCACGTTCAGCGCTGGTAGGAGTAGGCATTTGCTAACCTGCACTAGTTCTCCGTAATGCAAATTAAACGTCTTTTGCTTAGTGCTCACAATGGACATAATTTCAAGCCAGTTTTGGTGAGGTGGCTTTGCCTCGTGCAAAGTTTGCTTTGCAATTTGCTCAAAAACATTTGTTTAATTTGCTGGTAGTCCTCTGAGCTGCCAAAATGCTGATTTGTTCAGTGATGGTTGAATGCTTTGAAAATGAGAAAGTTATTACATTAAGCACAAAGCAAATTAAATACCCTGCTTATTTCCAAACCAGCATTAGCATCATTAATGTTAAATTAAACATATACCTCCATTTTATCTTACTGCATTTTATACACAACTTGTATTTCATTTGGTGAAGCAGATGTAGGGGAACGCAGAGCCTGTGAACTCCGTGCTACCTCATAGTTTTATCCCATTCCAGCTGGCTGCAGCAAATGACCAGCAGCCACTTGCAGAGGTTGCCTTATTCCCACATCGAATAAGCCTAGAAGCAACACGCATTAAAATCCCTCATCAGAAACAGTGCCATGCCTGTGAAGGGCATGCCAGACCCTTTGCAGCAGGGATTTCCCCAGCTGCTCTGGTTGACTCAGTCAGATATTGCATGCACAGGGGGTTCTTCTCCTACGTCTGCCACCCCTGCACCTTCAGTGCTCTGCCCAAGTGAGAAGGGCACCAGCAGCACGTGTTTCCAGAGTCTGGGCACAGCACTGGACTCTTCTTTTCCGTCATGTTTGTATTTAGTGGTTGTACTGAACAATGTGTGCACAGGGCTCGGTCTCTCTCTTCTGGTACATGAAGGATGGCAGCAGCACCTGCTATATAATGCGCACTGTTATTTATTGATACTCTCGCAGGAAGGACAGCCAACATCAAATGACACCCATCTTTGCACTCACCTTTCAGAGGGAAAGCTTTGTATCCCCATGTGTGCCAATCCTTGCTGCTCTGCTATTCTAGATCTGGAACCCAGCTCTCACTAAATTATTTATAAATTATTTAATTTATATAAAAAAAAAAAAAGATAAAAAAAAAGATTTAAAAAAAAGATAAAAAAAAAAAAGATAAATTATTTTATCTCTGGATTCTGAGAGTTGAAACCCAAATTTACTTCTTCGTGTTAATTCTTGCAAATTGGCACTCCTTGTGATTGCCTCATGCAATCAAACTGCAATTATGCCAGCCAGGTGACAGAAGAATACATTTCACCCTGGACAAAGCATCACAAAACTGCCATGGTGGCCAAAGGACGAGGAGAGAAGAAATTGGAGAGCTACAGCTGCCTTCCTTCAACTGTAAAGAAAATGCTTCTCTACACACTAAACATGCAGTCAGTATTTGATGAGCCAACAGCTTCTTTAGTTTTACTGTGCATTTTCATCACTAAGACATATTTAATGGCTGTTTTTTTCAAATCAATACCTTCAACAGTCACAAAGATTGGCCAGTCTGCCATACAATACTCTGCAATGGAAGTTTCTGCACCATCATCTCCTGCAAGGTCTCCTGTGTCCCATTTGTCTCCTCTCTTCTAGACCCCAGTGAGACAAGTCACAGTGTGCAAAGTACATAGATCTGCAGCTGCTTTTAAGCCATCTTTAGCTTCTAGGTACCTAACACATTGCACGCAGCGCTCCAGGTAATCAATCTCTCCCAGGACTAGAAGTTGAAGCTTTTGGATTCTTTCAGCTTCTGCAATTTGCTTAAGGAAAGTAAAAATACCCAGAGAGCTCATCTTAAAGGGAACCTGATGATCCTCTGAAAGAGATAAAGCTAGTACATCAGGAATGACTAACACAAACAAAAACAACAAAAACTCTAGGGAGATGGTCAGAACTACTGTGTACTAACATTTCTATAAGCTTTTCCCAAACACACTGCTATCACTGCTTACCTAAGTAGTGTTAATAACGTGCCTGGATCCATGTGAACCTGCAGTTTCTGGCCAGATTACAGAAATCAAGTTGAACTAAAGCAATGCTATTTGAACACTGGGACAGATGAAGGCTGTAGTTAAACTGTGATTTGAGTGCTACCAGATTTGTTTTACACCATGCATTCACCAGCGGTACTACACTTGTCTTCCACGATATGCCAAAACGGCCATTGATACAGCTGCTCTTCATACATCGCTAATTTTAACAGAGAACATCTGCATCTTGCTTAAGCAGTGGCTGCTGGTTCTGCAGGCAGTAACAGCAGATTCTTCTCTTTTAGAAGTTCATTTTAATCAAACTGAGAATGCGAATGCAATTGGACAGGGCTCTATAATACTTTGCTTTACTACCATCTTACAAGTCTGTTAAGCCGACTTTGTGCTTTGGCAGGTGAAATGAACTGAACTGCAGCTGTGCTCAATCTCGCCTTACTAAATTTGGCAGAACCAAATAGAAATCAGCACCAATTTCTGTTTTCAATAGGATTTTCATCTAAATCAGCATGTGCCCAATAAGCCTGGAGAAACTATCATGCTGTAGCCGATCAAGAACACCACACAGAGATCAATGAGGCTCTGACGAGACATACACAGTGACATATTTGGAATAGCACTGATCCAAGGGCTGATTGAAATAAATGTAAAATGTTTTTTTTTTTTTTTCTCCTGAATAAACAATTGAAAGGGAGCTCATGTTTTATGCAGTTTCTCTAGAATACATTTCTTTGTGGCTCAGAGATAACTGAAGTCCATCTCAGTGGCTTTCAGGGAAACTACCCCCAGAGGTGTGTGGCAGAGAAGGCAGATTTGCAGCCCTTCAGGCTCTGCAACATATTTTGCCCATCTGTCACAACTCCTACATTTGCAGATAAGCATGGCAGCCAACTTGTAAAACATCACCAGCATGAACTTTACAACACATTTGAAAATAAAAATGCAAGACTATTTGAAAAGACAATAAATAATACAAGGATACAGAATTCGTTTTCATAAATTTAACTTAGAAAAACTATCATTCCCAGTTATTGCAGAGCAGTTGCAGAATTGCAGTTACAAAACTAGATTTGTTTCTTTTCTCTTTATGATTCCCTAAGGTTTATTTTGTGATTAGAACACCAAAAACATGACAGGAGAAAGAACTGTTCTCCATTTACTCTCCAACACCCATGGCAAAGCACTGCCTCCCAGCCAGGATTACAGGACCAGTTTGACAACAGAAACGACCCCCCCACCCCAGGGCAGCACCACTGTATACCTGTGGGGAATCAGCCTGCACCATTTCCTGCTTGGGGCTGGGCCCAAGGCACAAGATTGTTCTAAATGCATGAATAAAACATGTAATTATTAAAACAAAAGGTACATTTTCTCTTAAAAAAATCTTTTAATGCCAAAATAAAACCCATCTTTACCAAGATGGCAGGTTCACTCCTGTAGTACTCAGCACACCTGAGTGATGTGAAAGCTATGTGGAAAAGCATTTCTCCCCCCCAGCTGGTCTAACACTCTTGAGGAATTTTACCTCTTCACTTCCTTGTTTCTACTCCTAAGTTGATGTTTAATAATAATTCATGCTACTCTGAATTCCGTAGTGCCCCTGCTGCAGTGAGGAGGAATATCTTGTTCCAGTTCTCCCTTATACCTCCAGCAGACTGCATGCAGACACAAAGGGGGCACTCGCAATTCCTGAAAAGGACATGTGCTTATCAGGACAGTGCAAGCACGACTGTAGAAATGACAGATCTTGTTTGCTATGGTTTTCACTTCTTGTTAATTCCCCCTAAAATATGGTAAAACCATCACATGGTTCTGTAATTATTATTGCATCTCTAGGAATTTTTGATGCTTATTTGCTGCTCGTCCTCACCCTATTAACTGGGACCAATCAAGTCAAAAGAGTACAGGCAGAAATAAAAAGGGGATGCGGGAAAGATTACAGTGAAACTACAAAGGCTGCCAGAAGTTTCCAAATGAAGATGCAGGTGACAAAATGAAGGATGCAGGGTAGAGCTCCACCACACGTTCAAGTCCATGACACGAGAAACCCCCGTTTTGCTGCCATCATGAGAACACTGCTTACTGGGGAGGCACAAGTTTTAGAGACAATGAAAGCAGGAAAAGATAAAACCTACAGAAGAGAAACCTGCAGCCAAAACTACTCCCATCTGGTCTCCCTCTCAACATCGGGTTAAGCAAGAAGCAGTTGACATGCGTTACTTGTAACTAAGACAAGCGTCCCAGGCAGCACTGTGACAGCTGGTAACACCTTCGCCTCTGAAGACCTAATTTTGAAACAATCTGTTTGCATCCACATCCATTTGCAGGCACACACTGGAACAGCCTGGAGGTACTTTGTTGCGCAGCCATGGAGGACGGGTGAAGCTGTGCACAGACGGCAGCGGTAATTCAAGATAAGAGAGCAAATGACACATGTGCAGACTTGGGGAATGAAAAGAAGCACTTTTTTCAGATGCTGGAAACTGGGCAGTGGAAAACATATGGTTGCATCCTATGTTTATGTTCTCTGAAGGATTTGCCAGGCCCTTTTGTCCACGGTGTTCAAAAGCAAGTGTATTCTGGCTCTGTTGCACGGCTCTTCTCTCCAGATCAAAATGGGAAACCCTGTCACCTCCCATCACAGTACACGTTTTATTTGTCTGGCACAGACACCAGATGCTCACAAATTCTTTGATTCTTAAAACTGGGACCAGGACTACTTCAGTGGTAAAACCTCCTCCTTGTCTTTACAGGTCTCCACTGCTCCTCCTTAATGTGTTTGGGCAGCACTTCCTCTTCACTCGTCACCCTGGCTTCCCCTGTCCCATCTCCTCCTGCCCTTCTTCCTTGTCACAGTTATTGTTCTGACCCCTTTCCTCCTGGGTATCAAACCTCAGGACAACGAGATGATGATGAAAACCTTGCCAACAGCTGGCTGCTCAAATGAGAAAAAAATATGATATTTTGCCAGTTCTTGTTCAAGAAGTACTTTTGGTTTAGTAAATGATTAATTGCACTGATACATTCCCTTCAGCTCACTCCTTCTGGGAGGAAGGAGCTGCTCGCTCTGTGATTGATCACAAAGCAGCACCTTCAAATTGCAGAACACGTCCCGCCACACACAGCCCTGTAATATTCCCTTTATGTAACTGTTTTTCTGTTTCTCATCTTATCCAGTGAGGGGGAACCAAAAGCTTCAAGTTGGAAGCTAATGATCACTATCCTAATTTGTCCGACAGTATACCACTAGCCCATGGTTTATTGTGATAGGCAATCTAAGCAGCAAAGAGCAGAGACAAAAAAAAATAAAATAAAAATAAAAAATAAAAAAAATACTGCAGCTAAATTCAACTGAAATAGAGAAATCCATTAATAGTTGAGGTCATTCAGGGTTCAGCATCATCAGATGCCAATTCCTCGGGTTAGAATTTCAACCTTTTAACTTCACTATCATCATCAGAACTGACGTTTCTTCTATTCAAATGAAGTATAAATGCACTGTAATTTCACTTACTAAGTTTCAGTGAAAGTAACTCATTTTAGGAGTTCAATTTCACTGAATCTAAGAGTATGATTTTGCATGATTTAGCATCGTATTTTAAAAACCCAGTTTAAATCACCAATTTTATTTTCTCCTTCTCCAAAGGACATCTCAATTTACTTTCTTTCCTCATTTATTTATTCAGTTATTACTACACTATCAGTTGGCACTACCACTGAAGGACAAGCTTAGTTATGCTTAATGCGTATCATCCACTTTTCCATTGCAGAGATGATCACTCAAAATCCTTTTACATAGTAATGTAGTTAAAAACAATTTGGTAACAAGCTTCTGAGTTTTGTAAATTTGGCACTGTTTTGTAGCTGAGCATCAGTGCTGGCTCCAGAAGGGCTCACCACTGCAGCTCCAGAGGAGGTGGTGCATTATACTTCAATGTCACGTAATTCTAGAGATGTGCATTCAAAGTGACCTATCTCCAGAGAGGTTCATCATTTCACTGTCACTGAAGTCCATGGTGGTGCATTAATTGCATCTCACCTACTTCTGCTCTAGTTCATCGGTTCTGTGCCCCAGAATTTTGAAGTAGTGTATAACCTGATTACCTCTTATCAAGAAAGGAAAAGGTGCTGAGAAAATGGAAAGGCATACATCATACAAATAGGGAGTAGGAATCAATCCATGAGGTCAAGGAGTCTCTATTACAAAGACCTAAGTGATTTAGTAAGCCAGATACTTGTGAAGTATTTTACAAATAGTATCAGATTCCTTAGCTATCCAGCACAGTGCATATTGGAAACTTAATATATGCTATACACCTGTGGATATCCACTCATACACAACATGCACAGGTCTTTGTTTAAACTGGAGTTTAACCACCAGTCATTATCAGGTGTCCCTGAACCAAATAACCCAGCCAGCACCTTTTCCAAACTGCTGTAGAGGTGGGAAAGCTGCTATAGCGTAGACTCCGGATGGGAGGAGGGACACAGAGGCCAGTTCTTCCCTGACCAGCAAGACTGGTCAAAAAAGCAGAAGCATGCCCAAAGACCTCTGCCAGAACCTGCCGGCTCCCCTGCCTGTTCATCCATGTGAGATAGAGACCTGCAGAAAGCTGAATGCTGCACAGAAGGCCTTACCTCCTTGCTGTGCATGGCCTAGCTGCATTTTACAGAAACACAACCTTAACCAGACCTCTCCCAGACACAAAGAAACGAAGTCAGCTGGCACTGGCTCTCTTTATCCTTCTCCAGATACATTAATGGTGGCGGATGTAACAGCACACAGAACCTTCCATTGCTGTTAATGTGATTCAGCTTCTGACCACTGAATAATCCCTACGTTTTATGCCACAGACACAATTCTCTGTTATGAAGAATAAATAACTACAATAATACACTCTCATTTTCCAAAAATCTGCTGCTTACAGGGGTAGTATTGGAAAGTCTGACAAAGGTATTTTAAAGGCAATCCCCTGTACAATCTCTCAGGTTGCAGTCTATTACCACAATTTTATGGCATATTCGCAAATATTTATTAACCTCTGTAGCTTCAAGAAATTTTACAATCTGCAAGAAAGTTTTCATTGGGTACCAATTTCAGTATTGCAAACAGTAATTACAGTAGCACATTTATATTGTTTGTAGAAAAAGAATTGCACCCTATTTTAAATTTTATCCTTAAAAATCTGAATTATAATCTCTAATCTGTACACTGTACTCCTATGAACATGCACCAAACAGGCACAGAAGTAAGCTGGACATGGCTTTTCTAATATGCACAGCTATTACTGTATTCATTACTACAATAATTACAAGACTAATTACAGAATAGGACATCAGAATCAGTTAAGCATGCCCCTTCCTTTGCAACTCACTGACTGTTAACTCTGTGGATCGCCACCCGTGGCATGGGAAACAGTGTTTGTCATGGGACTGCTTTGCCACCTCTGACAACAACAGGGTGGCACTGTGGCCCTCTTCCTGCCAAAACTGCTGACACAGGTAATTTCTGCCTGCAGTGAGGGAGGAAGAGATCACACTGTGCTTGAGCCATGGTGCTGCCTCTGAGGGCAGACAGCACAATGACCATCACTGTCAGTGACTCCTGGGGAGTCCTCAGCTCATGTGAGGGGGAATGCAGTGAGATGGTACGGCAGCATCCCATGGGCAGATGTTTATAAATGAAAGAAGCTGAAGTTTTTGGGTACAACTCGAGTATTACCGCTTTTTAATTAGGGCTCAAATGTGGCTTAAATAGGAAGGTGTAAAAGATGGAATGGAACACTAAGTGAGATAAATGTCCAAAAGCCCGACTTCCCAGACCTTCTCCTTACAGGAAGCGCAATAAAAACACCAAAACACCTTTCAAAGTAATTTCATTAGAAGACGACAACCATAAAAGAGGGAGAAAAAATCCCTTCTAATGAGAGAGCCAAAATAGAACAATTTGTAAACAAAACTCCTTTGTACCTAGAGATGCTGCAAGAAAACCTCCTGTCCATCCTTTCCTCCAGTTTGCTCTCAGTCACTTGCAATAACCTCCACACAGACCCTCAAGGGTGCTTAGGGTGCCTTTTTCTTCCTGTCTGCCTTACTGTTTATCTGCCCCACAATCCTCTTTGTAGAGTCCTAACCCTTGCTGCTTCCCATTGCTCCCCTCTGCCTTGTGCTCAGCTCCTTCAGATTTACACATCCCCATGGATACAAGTTCCCAGCTGCAGGGAGGAAGAGTTTGTATCTGTGCTGCAAAATGTATTTATGAAAAACCATTATATTCCATCACAGAAAACTTTAATTACACTGAAAACATGTGGCTTTCATCCTTAGCTCTCTGATCATATACAAACAAGTCATGTCTAGATCACTGAAAGCCCTGTGTAACGCAGACATTATTTGTGAGGCCTTAGCCCAGGACTCGTCAGCTCCATGCGTGGAGGGCAAGCACAGAGCTCCATTAATGCACATGCTGCCTTTTACATACCATCATCAGCACTGTATTTCTGAGAACACAACAATAGCTAGAGTTCAGTTATCCGTATTCTCAAAAAATAAGAACAAATATATTAAAAAGATATTCAACAGTAAGGATTTCAAAACTTACTTTTGGAAGGGACACGCAGATTGGATCGTACCACTTGTAATGAGTCTGCTTGAACTCGAAGTTCATAACTTTTTACACTTTCATAATCCAGAGACTTTTTAACTGATATCACACCTGTTCTGTTATTAATAGCAAATACATCTGAAATCCAGCAAAAAACAGAAAAGCAACCTTTTAAGACCTATAAACATTTTTTTAGGCAAAACATTTATATGTCATGATGTCACTATTCTCTGACACCATCCTCAGAAATTCATCCTCATCCTTCCTGCCTCAGGATTCTAAAATCCCATGTAAGCCTTCTTGGAAGCCATCTTCAAATGAGCACAGCAGCTGAATCTGAACCTGGTACTGGAATAACCAACTTGAGGAAATGCTGGCAAGAGCAGACAACAAATGTCTGACTGCCACAAAAATGAGGATGGGAGTTTTTCCACATCTCTCCAAACAACTTATAGTGTAATTTAGCTTAGGGATTTTGAGGTGGACCATGGAAAGTAACTGAGAAGGATGCAAACAATAGGAAAGATGGTGTTGTGTTTTTTTTTAAGTATCCTGCTCTAATCTAACACTTGTGGATACCGTATTGTAGAAGTCTTTAATGTCTTCAAAAAGATTTCTCGGTAAAACCGAGAAATTCCTATTTTCTTTTTGATATGCCACAGATTCATATCATATGGTACTGATGTAAATTTTCACATCAGTGAAAATTTGTTTTTTAACTGTCATTGTATTCTGCTGACAAATTGGAGGAAGATAAGTGAATTTGGCTAGCTTATGAGAATGGCCAGCAACAAGAATGAGACAAGTTTCACAGTAAAAGTTATAAATCAAGTCAGGGCCTCCTTCAAATTGTAGTTCTGCTTTCTTCTGCAAGTTTAACAATTCCTTACTTCAAAAAACTATCAGTTCAAAGAAAAGGTTACACTTATGCTTTTCTCTATTTAGGTGCTATAGACAGCACACTAGAGTTAGGGCATATATATTTCCCCATGGAGAAGATGCACATGAGAGAAGGATACAATTTTACAGTATTAATAAAGAGATGTATGGTGTAAGTGCAAGCTTTATCTAAAGCAAATTTGCTACTTTTTAAAGAGCAAAATCTTCTCCTGCACATGTATTTGTATATGGCTGATCTTGAGAGGTTTGACAACAGTAACGGGAACAGTCCCTCCTGCTTGTACAGTCAAGGTGGGATTACACTTCAGCAGCTTTATTTCTAATCACTGTTTCTTGAAAACATCAGATGCATGCACTGTGTTCAGTATGCTCACTAAGACCGAAGTATTAGTACTTACCTTCTTCATTTCCTGAAACAATTGAATATACAATAGTCTGGTTCAAGGCAGCTGCCATTACAACAGCAACCACGGTTCCTTTTGGTGCACTTTCACTCACTGGTGGGGGCCTGCAGAATGGAACAGAAGTATTTGTGTTATCTTCCCGTTGCCTGACCATCAGAGTACTGATAAACCTACTATTCAGGTTAGCAGTTACATCCATCCATCACACTGCCAAAGCAGGATGATCTTTTATTAAGGAAAAACATATTAAATCTCAAATGAAAAAAAAATAAAAAATGTAACTGACAAGAGGTGACCATATACAGATAAAACAGTCCTTTGATAATGAGAAATGGAAGTCCTGGAAATAACGAGTAGAAACTAAAGAGAAACACAAGAACCATCAGGCACTGATAAACTGCAACCAAAATTTATACCATAACAAGTCTGTTTTAACACTCACCTGTACCTAAGGTGTAAAAAAACCTGTAAGCCAATCAAAATGCATGCAGGAAAATTTCTGAATGGATAACCCTCTTTAGAATTTAAACAAATTGAAAAGCCACTTCCAAAGGATTTTCCACTCTTCAGAAAGATCTGGAAGTTGTTCTGCTAACACATTTTTGTCATAAAAGACAAGATACTTTTCAGGAAATTAACTGCCATCCAGGAATACATACACATCTTTTAATCACTTAGAAAACTGTTTCTGATTCAATGAACACTGATGTGTGGGGAAAAAAAAAAAAAAAGGATTACACCACTAATGTGTATGTCGTCCTCTTCATACCCTCCAAACACTGAAAAATGAGTGCATAAAAATAATGAGTTTCCTCCTGAAAACCAATAGTTACTTACCTCTCTCTCTCCTGTTGTTTAAATGCTATTTCCTTGGAAAATGCCGTAACACCTTGAGATGCTCTCTCAAGGAAACCACAACTACTTCCAAATGAAAATGGAGATCGTGCTAATGAATTTCAAAACAGCAGGTGTATTTCAGTTTTGTACTCATCTCCAGAATTTTGGACAGAATCTATGCCTTCCCTCGATTCAGGGAATATTTTATGCAACCCCTCTTTCATCCTCCTCCAGTATTCTTCAAATACTCCACCACACCCCACACTTTCCCATTCCACAGGCAGAAAGTTGGATTCCCAGTTTGCAATCCTAATTACTGAAACCAGATCTGCATTTCTCCTTCACACACTAAAAGATCAAACAGTCTGCCTTTGATTACAGACTTTTTAATTGGGATGAATCACCACAAACCCAGCAAAGGCCCTGTTTCTAACACAACTGGTCCTTACACCACCCATAAAATGTCAAAGGCAAACCATACCCATGACCCACAGGGCTGTGACGTACTCTTACTTCCCTTGTTGTGACTTCTTCCATTGCTTTATCTGCCTTTTTTTTTTTTTTTTTTTTGATCCCTGTAGAACGTCCAGTCCTTCTAAACTAAACCATGGTGGGTGAGTTATCAATTCTTCTAATTCTTCTGAGGAGCCCTAAGCCTCCCAGTACACAAATAAAGGGGGAAAATACTTTTCCAAGCTGAACAACACTGTACTGAAACATGAGCCTTGATTCTTTTGCAGAGTAACACCATGGTAAGCTCACTTGTACCGAAATACAAATGCACAGCAGTACATACACATAGTACATCACCCTGGCTCTTATTCTTCTGCCTCAAACATGCTATCAGCAGTAGATTATTAAATTATTAAATTCATGATTGCTATTTAATTGATTAAGCTACAAAACTAGTGTTACACAACGTTTATTAACATGCACTTTACAAATGCAAACTTCAAGACAGAAAAAAAGGCTGTCAAATCTGAAAACATTTCAAGCTGTAGCTCTTTTGATGAGGTCAGAAATGCAGGCCAGTGAGAAAAAAAAGATCCATTTTATGTTGCATTACATATTCTTTTGTTTTCTTTCTCTTTTAAGGCACATGATTTGAACAAAAACCTTTTTGACTGTATATTCAAAACCTACATTTCATCTGAAGCACACTTTCAGCCTATTCTTTTAATGCAAATGGCCTTGTAACCTCCCCTCTGACACAGCTGAATTCAATGAATTGACAAATCAATATCAATTAGAAAGAGGCTTTTGTGTTTGCTATGAAAGGCCATAGAGGAAGCGGACAGAAAACCACCACAGTAATGGGATTGATTTAATTTCCCTGATTTAACTAAGGTGACCAAGTTCAAAGGGAGCAATGCATCAGTGGAATTAAAACATACAGCTGGTCTCTTAACATTTTGCTGAAATGTAGAGAAGCAAAGTAGTAAAAGACAAAGGTATGCAACTGACAATATACTGTTCTTTATCCTGTACTGCAAGCTCTAATAAGCTTTCTTTGGGAATAAGCTCATTATTTTCCAATTTTTGAATGACTATGATCTACAACAGTGATTTGTGTGTGTGTGAGAGTAGTAGACATACCATTAAAAGCTATTTTAGGCAACAGGCAAGGACATTTTGAGGCAATAATTTTGCATTACTGAATGTCAAAGGCTGGTTAGAGAAGACCTGACAGCAGCAAGGCAGTTCGATCCAGTCCAAGCCACCCAGATGAGGCTTAGACTGGGGTACAATGGAAACCCCCTAGGATCCCCAGCCTCATTGCAGAGCCACCCCACCTGCCCAAGCCCTTCCTAACAAGCTGTGGTAGGAGAAGAGGGCCCCAAAGCAGCAAAGTATAAAAAGGAACAGCCTCAACTGCTTTGTGCCACATTGAGATAAGGCCTGTATCCGGCAGCCTCGGATTTGGGAAAAATAACATGCTTTCAAATGGATCTAAAACTGACGTTCAGTAATACGCCTTCTGTCCTACTCTTTGGATTTAGCTCCCCCAAAGAAGTTTAAGAATTGCCTGTATTTCTCTCTTCGAGACCTCTACTGTATTGCTTGCTGCCTTCATGCCATAAACTGTTTGCCCCTCAAAAAAAGACAAACAAAAACAAAAAACACAAGACAAAAAAGTTCATAACCTAGAAGAAAACCAAGATTAAAATAAATCCATTATTTAAACAGAAAAAAAAAATACAAGTTATAAAAATGTAGTTATCTTTTAATTTGCTATATCTCAATTATTCTAATCTTGCATCAGAGGGGGAAATGAAGACAGAATACATATTAAAAACACACTGGTAAGGTATAATTATTTTTAAACCCCAAAGCATAATTTTAACTTTTCCTCTTTTTCTCTTTTTCTTCCTTTGCTAAACAAGTCAAACTCTCATTCATTTTTCAATTTGTCTGCTATCCAATATGCTTTAAATTCACCATGAAATTTTTCTATCTCCAAAAGCATGAACATCAGATTTAATCAAAAATTAAATTTAAAACCAGCAAACCCAATAATAAATTGGAAAATTGGTTTAGCACTGAAGTTTAATAGCATGATGTGTATGTATGCTGTATTGGACACTTCAGACAACTGTTTGGTGGATTTTATTTTAGTTCATGGAAGCCCACCAGCACAGGCCAGAAGATAAGCAATTTTATTTTATTATGTTTTTAATTACTTTACTAAAATTCTCATCTTGACTTGATTAAAAATGTCATTTGGACCCCTCCTAGTAACATCATCTCCCTCTAACATGACAGCTTCTAGAGATGTTTTGGCCTTAGCTACTTTTAACTCTCAGTGGCATTTTACCTGAAGCTTTCTAACTGAAACCTTTCTGAGCATTGTACCCACTCCTGCACAGATTCTTTATCTTAATCTTTTTTTTTTTTTTTTTTTTTTTTTTTGTCTATCTGATTATTTGCACTAAAGAAAAGATATGTAAGCCGTTTAGTGGTAGACATGACAGTCTAGGTTAATGGCTGGACCTGATGATCCTAGAGGTCTTTTCCAACTTAAATGAATGATTCTATGATATATATATATATATATATATTATTATTATTATTATTTATTTTTTTTCCTGGAAAAAGGTCAAGTGTAGACAGAGCAATAGAAATTTCAAAATGAGGCACGCTAACAGTGAAGTTATATGGAGACTAAAATAGCTAGTAACAGATCTACAACAGAAACATTTAAATAGGCCACAATTGAATTTTTAAAAACATGGAAAAAAGTAAGTATAAGTTTAACTGGTACACTGAAGCAATAATTAAAGAAACAAATGACAGAAGTATAATGATGGCAGCTCTTCTAATGGTTTCACCTACATTTAGGCTACCTTGTTTCCTGCCCTGGCTCAAAAAAACAAAGCATCTAACCATATTTTAGAGCAGTAATCGAATTCTCAGTTTCCAGTTTGCATAACTTTAACAATCTGAACAGTTTGACAGAGTCTGTAATTCTTTTTCTCTGGAAAAGATTACTTTGTCCTTCACTTGATGCATTTTCCAAGCAGTGTATCTCCACAGTGGGCTGAGAAGGATCATGTATTCCTTATTGTACTTAACATCCTCACTTTCTGTCTCAATTCTCAAATTGGTTCAAGACATTCTGACCTTTCCATGGTATTTATCTCTGAAACAGATGACAAGGGAGTTTGGACATTGTTACAGTGAGCCCCTGTCACAACCTATTATCTTTTAAACCAAGTGTCAGATTTTATTCCCATGAATTCTCAGTCATCAGGCATTATGCATGTGTGTGATTCCACTGAACTTTATAAATGAAAGCTGAGGTCACAAAGAAATAAATATTTCTGTCAGGATTACTACGAAAGCAAAAAAAAAAAAAAAAAAAAAAAAAAAAAAAAAAAAAAGGAAAAAAATCCCTGTCAAGCAGAATGTAGGGCTCTCTCACATATGCAGATCTGCCAGACAGACAGGTATGGACAGGATCAAATCCCAGGGCAAGGTTTATGCAGTGGTTTTGTGCTCTCGTAATATGCTGCCAAGAGCTGGTAGGGGCTAATACTGCATTTCTGTCTGCATTTCTATTCTGCATTCCCATTCCTGGAGTGATTTACTTCCACATTTCATCTGACTGAATGTGGATTTGAAAACAGTCGTTCAGCCCTGACCCTCAACTACACCAGACACAGCAAGGCAGCTTCCCTGCATGAGCTGCACCCCATGCTGCTTCTGGTGCAACCTGGGCAGCACGCAGCTGCATTCACCACATGGTATTGCATGGAAAAACACCAAGAGAGAGTTTTCTTCTTGTTTGGCATAAAGTAGTAGGTTTTAATAATTGTGATGCAGCATGACTTAACTCAGCAAAACAGGACAAATGGGTGATCCTTCTACTGCACTCTAATCATCAAACTCCCTGGTTTATCCGTGCAACCACGCTTCAGTATCTGCTGTAGAAACCATTTAATTTCCTATTTTTTCATAGCCACATGGTGAAGAGTGCTTTTGTATTTTTTTTATGACAGAACAAATTATTGCCTTGAAAACACTCCCATGTAACACTGATTCCAAAGCTGCCACTGACACGTGAGGCAAATTAAAAATGCATGTGGGAGCCCATGTATTATCCCTCTTACTGCAGGTTCCCCCCCCACCTCAGAGTGGTGAAATGCTGAAAATGCTGCCTGTAGAACTTCATTCTTTGTCATGTCTTTCCTTTATAGAATGCAAATTCTATAGTGGGAAATGTGGGATGAGAAGCTGGGAAAAGGGTTACCCAGATGGCTGCTCTAAATCCACCAGTATTACACAAAAAGCACCTGAGGGACACAGTTAACATCCTTCACACTCCTGCTACAAGAAGAGGGAAATGACCCTCCTGTGATGTAGCTGAGCACTACTTAACCTAGCATTGAGCTCAATGAAGAGAGAAAAAGGAAAATTTCAACAAACAGAGGCTTAAAAAAATACAGCAACCTGATGAAAAAATTACCAGATTTAAGGCAGAAGCTTACATCCTACCACTCTGACTGACTGTTTATTTTGGAAGCACTTTGATTCCCTGAATAAAGTCATTTTCCTTGAAGGAAACAAGTTATGCCCTCTCAAGTACTCGGTTCTCAAAGCAACGTGTCAAAGACAAATAAGTAAATCACTAGGACCACAGCTTTGGAAACCTCACTGGTGTTCACGGGTTGGAGATTTCTTCCCAGTTGGTTTGAACAAAGGACTTCCTCTGCTGCTGTCCTGACTCCTGAAGAGAACTTATAGGAAGAAGTTCTAAGAGATGTATAGATTAATTTGTTCCTCTCCCAGGAATAACTCATTTTTCTAAATACCCATATTTCTTTCTTTAATCTGAAAGAAGTCGGGCCATATTTGTAGAATACTTGGAACAAGAAAAGCAAAGCTGCCTCAGACGTTGATATCAATGGAGAAGCTGTTCAGTGCCAAATGGCACTTTCTGGAAAGAGGTACAGAAATTAGATCACAGAATCACAGAATTTCTAGGTTGGAAGAGACCTCAAGATCATCAAGTCCAACCTCTGACCTAACGCTAACAGTCCCCACTAAACCATATCCCTAAGCTCTACATCTAAACGTCTTTTAAAGACTTCCAGGGATGGTTACTCCACCACTTCCCTGGGCAGCCTATTCCAATGTCTAACAACCCTTTCGGTAAAGAAGTTCTTCCTAACATTCAACCTAAAACTCCCCTGGCGCAACTTAAGCCCATTCCCCCTCGTCCTGTCACCAGGCACGTGGGAGAACAGACCAACCCCCACCTCGCTACAGCCTCCCTTGAGGTACCTATAGAGAGCGATAAGGTCGCCCCTGAGCCTCCTCTTCTCCAGGCTGAACAAGCCCAGCTCCCTCAGCTGCTCCTCATAGGACTTGTTCTCCAGGCCCCTCACCAGCTTCGTCGCCAATCTCTGGACCCGCTCAAGCACCTCGATGTCCTTCTTGTAGCGAGGGGCCCAAAACCGAACACAGTACTCGAGGTTCGGCCTCACCAGAGCCGAGTACAGGGGGACGATCACCTCCCTAGCCCTGCTGGTCACACTGTTTCTTATGCAAGCCAGGATGCTGTTGGCCTTCTTGGCCACCTGAGCACACTGCTGGCTCATATTCAGCCGACTATCCACCATCACTCCCAGGTCCTTCTCTGCCTGGCAGCTTTCCAACCATTCCTCTCCCAGCCTGTAGCTCTGCTTGGGGTTATTGCACCCCAGGTGCAGGACCCGGCACTTGGCCTTGTTGAACTTCATGCAGTTGACCTCAGCCCATCGGTGCAGCCTATCCAGATCCTCCTGCAGAGCTTTCCTACCCTCGAGCAGATCGACACACGCGCATAGCTTGGTGTCATCTGCAAACTTACTGAGGGTGCACTCAATGCCCTTGTCCAGATCATCGATGAAGAGATTAAAGAGGACCGGCCCCAGCACCGAACCCTGGGGAACACCACTAGTGACTGGCCTCCAACTGGACTTGACTCCATTTACCACGACTCTTTGGGCCCGGCTATCCAGCCAGTTTCTAACCCAACAAAGCGTGTGCCAGACCAAATCAAGAGCAACCAGTTTCTTGAGGAGAATGCTGTGGTAAAAAGTGTCAAAAGCCTTGCTGAAGTCAAGGTAGACCACATCCATAGCCTTTCCCTCGTCCACCCAGCGCGTCACTTTGTCATAGAAGGAGATCAGGTTCGTCAAGCAGGACCTGCCTTTCATAAACCCATGCTGACTGGGCCTGATCGCCTGCTTCCCCTGCAAGTGCTGCGTGATGACTCCAGGAGGATCTGCTCCATGAGCTTCCCTGGTACTGAGGTCAAACTGACAGGCCTGTAATTTCCCGGGTCTGCCCTCCGGCCCTTCTTGTAGATGGGCGTCACGTTTGCTAGCCGCCAGTCGACTGGGACCTCCCCCGATAGCCAGGACTGCTGATAAATGATGGACAGTGGCTTGGCCAGCTCCTCTGCCAGTTCTCTCAGTACCCTTGGGTGGATCCCATCCGGCCCCATCGACTTGTGCACATCCAAGTGCCGTAGCAGGTCACCAACCAGTTCTTCATGGATAGTGAGGGCCACATCCTGCTCCCCATCCCCTTCCACCAGCTCAGGGTACTGGGTATCCAGAGAACATCCGGTATTGCCGCTAAAGACTGAGGCGAAGAAGGCATTAAGCACCTCCGCCTTTTCCTCATCTCTTGTAACTAAGTTTACCCCGCATCCAGTAAAGGATGGAGATTCTCCTTAGTCCTCCTTTTTGTGTTGATGTATTTATAGAAACGTTTTTTGTTATCTTTAATGGCAGTAGCCAGATTGAGCTCCAGAGGAGCTTTGGCCTTCCTAATTTTGTCCCTGCACAGCCTCGCAACATCCTTATAGTCCTCCCTAGTGGCCTGCCCACTTTTCCAAAGATTATAAACCCTCTTTTTTCTCCTAAGATCAAGCCACAATTCTCTGTTGAGCCAGGCTGGTCTTCTTCCCCGCCAGCTCGTCTTTGGGCACGTGGGGACAGACCGTTCCTGCGCCATTAAGATTTCCCTCTTGAAGAGCGCCCAGCCTTCCTGGACCCCTCTGCCCTTCAGAACCGCCTCCCAAGGGACTCTACCAACTAGTGTCCTGAGCAGCTCAAAGTCAGCCCTCCGAAAGTCCAATACAGCGGTTTTACTGGTCCCCTTCCTGGCCTCGCCAAGAATAGTGAACTCCACCATTTTGTGGTCACTCTGCCCAAGACAGCTCCCAACAATCACATCCTCCACCAGTCCTTCTCTGTTTGTGAAGAGAAGGTCTAGCGGGGCACCACCCCTGGTAGGTTCACTAACCAGCTGCGTCAGGAAGCTATCTTCCACGCTCTCCAGAAACCTCCTAGACTGCTTTCTCAGGGCTGTGTTGTGCTTCCAGGATATGTCAGGGAAGTTGAAGTCCCCCACGAGTACAAGCGCTGAAGATTTCGCAACTTCTGTCAGTTGCCTGTAGAACTCCTCATCCGTCTCCTCATCCTGGTTCGGCGGTCTATAGCAGACCCTGACCAGGACACCAGCCTTGTTGTCCCTGCCTATCCTAACCCAAAGGGACTCGACCTTGTCATTCCCAGCCTCGAGTTCTACAACCTCTAAAGACTCTCTAATATAGAGAGCCGCACCACCACCCCTTCTGTGCTGCCTGTCCCTTCTATAGAGCTTATAGCCAGGCATTGCAGCACTTCAGTCATGAGACTGGTCCCACCACGTCTCCATGATGGCAACCAAGTCGTAGCCTGCCTGCTGCACGATGGCTTCCAGCTCCTCCTGTTTGTTACCCATGCTGCGTGCATTGGTGTAGATGTACTTCAGCTGGGCCATTACCTTATCCCCCGGCCTTGCTATTGTTCCCCCTGGCACAGCCTCAACAATCCTTGCTTCAGCCTCATCCCCCTTCTTACCTAGTTTAAAGCTCTCTCAATGAGCCCTGCCAGCTCCTGGCCCAGGATCCTTGTTCCCCTAAAAGATAGGGACCCGTCTGCGGCCATCAGGCCAGGTGCTGAGTAAGCACTCACTCTCAAACATTAAATGCTCAAACATTAAATGCTACCCATAGCCTCAATGCCTCTGTGCAAGATTCTCCATACCCTAGTTCATCGTAACTGTTTGTCTAAAGAGCAGGAGACCAGAGAACTGGGAGAAGCCTCTTGGAATAACACTTCCAAGTGACTCCTGATAGGAACTTGAAATTTTGTTTAGTGAAACCCTACAATACATGGCTATTTGCTTGGATGGTACTTGCCGATGATGTAGGTGGATTTAATGAAGTGGAAACTATATCCTATCTTTTGCTGAGCAAGAAAGGTCCACATGTCACATAACCTCTCTTTTACACAGAATACATTTTCCCAGCAGAATGTTGCACCTAGCACAGAAGTACAATGCCACACTACATTTATATCTAGTAACACCCTCAATTTTTCGACCTCACAGATTTCCTCATAGATTGGAAGCAAACTTCAGATTACTGTATAAGTAGGTGCATATTTTCAAACAGGACAGGGACTGATAACACAGCACTAACAGAAACTAAAGGTTTCCAGTATTTTCCTTTTTCTGCTATTGAAATGGCTGAACACCTGCTTAATGTGCCCACATGCAGTAATTAGGAACCAATGATACTGCTTTTGGTTAAAATTTCATTTCCTGCTACAGCAGCACATCACTATTAGCAATGACCTTCTAGTCGCAAAGAGGATGTGGTATTTATTAATTAACAAAACAAAAAAATACCAAGTCCCTTTGAACCTTTTTTTTTTTTTTCTATTAAATGAGAATGTACTCGTAAGAGGACAGGCTTGCAAAAAAAAAATAATATTTGTGATCATCTAAGGTTCACTTCACATCCGGTCTTCACTGTTCCATGGTGCTACTAATTATGATCTGTTAATTAAGGAATCAAAGTACTGCCATTACCTGTTTGGAAGAAATGGAAACTTCTGGATCAATTACCTGTTTTAGGGTTCAGTCAAGAGGTGATCTCCGATGGAACTGTCAGGACAAGAGAAATAGCTTGGAAAAGGAGAGCTCAAAACAGCTCAATTCATTTTCCCAGGTACGTGATCTATTACCCAAGATGTGGCTGTTTCACCAGCACTAAGCAGAATGATATCAAAGTCAGCATTAAAAACTGTAAGAGACTACAAATGGCCACAGCCATTTCGGGCAGTGCTGCACAAAGCCTCGAGTGCTGGCATCCCCTCCTTCATCCCCTCGCCATGCCCAACTCCCCCAGGCCCTGGCTCACTCTGGCTATGAGAGGCAGAGCGAATGGCAGGTCAGGCCGTGTCCCCACACTGCTGCCCAGCACCCAATGTGCAGACTCTGGCAGCTGTACCTCCCTCTGCTCTCAGCACTCTGGAGAACCAGCTGAATCCGACTGCCAGATGCCTGCGGGGAGGCGCAGCAACAAGAGCATCAGCAGCACGGTGTCCTTGCTCAGCAGCAAGAGGTCAAGTGGGCTCAGAGGTGATCTATCCACACAGAAATAAATGTCTGCATGTTGTATGCCTTCGATGCTTTTTCATTTTTGCCTCTCCATCCTTTGTGTTTTTGCTGAACTAGAAAAGAAGGCCTGGTTTTCAAAACACTTTACTTTGCAGGCAATGCTGCCATCAGCTCTCTCCAAGTCCTAATAACCAAGACAAGGGCAGACAAGAATCTGAGTACAGGAGGATCCATGTTCCTAATGCCGTTAAACCCTGCAGCTTCAGCACAAGCACCCTGGCCAGGAGCACAGCCTGCAGTACCAGTTGAGGTACCATGAAGACAGGCTGTTACTTATGGATGCAGATGAGGGAGCTGTGGGAGCTGTGGTGCAGTGGTGCCTGCAGAGGACAGCCACATGCAGCAAGCAGTAGGCCAAAATTTTATTTTTGGATTCTCCAGGATCTTGACTTCTCTTTGCTGTTGTTCTATATACATTGCACTACAACACCTGGACGTCTCCAGTACAATTTACAATCCAAAGAAAAAAGGTGGATGGGAAAAAGGGGGGCTAGTTAATTTTCTCCAAATTATGGAATAATGCAGTGGAAAAGCCAGTGGATAAAAGGCAAGCCTATTACTCGGCTGCTGCATCCTGGGGAAGTCACTTTAAGACATGGAAAACAATCAATCAAACCCTTCCTTAGGATGAATAGGGCTCAAGTCAGAACCCCTAATGTGCTGCTGCAGGGCTGCCAGAGCAACAGCTCAAGGCACGGTTGCACTTCCATCTCCCTATCTGCCTAATGCGGCTGTGCCTTTGTGATCATGCCATCTGGTCCTCTCTTCTACTTCTCTGCATTTATTTCTGACTTGTAATACATCTTGCAACTGCACAGGCGGCTTTATTCTGTAAAACTGCTCAACTGTAACCTTTTTCTAAATACACAGAAATGAACTTTGTAAAAGAGCTAGAAAAAATGTGTTGGAATCATCCAGATTATGGCAATTATGCAAGCAAAGATCAATACTAATCCACTGCAAAACCACTAGCTTTCAATCCCTTCAAAATTCTAGTATCCACATCCAGAAGTTAATCATTTTGCTGACAAGCACCATTACTCTGAGCTGACGTTTACCCTAAAGATATAGTAAGTCAACTAAAAAATAAGTCTTTTTGAAACCTGCCAGTTTCAGCTTGCATCACTGTCTAGAAACCAAGGAGAAATGCAGTTTGCAGTCTGACAATCCCTGAAAACCTTAGGAACTGAAACCAGTCCTGCTCCAAAATGTCAGAGAATCTCAGAACTAAATCAGAAAGTTTTGGGGTTACTTTCATTCAATTTCTCACACTGAAGAAAATGAGCAAGTGCTTTTGCCACCCTCAAAAGATTTTGAGAGGCTTTTGCAATGGTGTGCATCTCAAAAAAAAATTACCAAGAATGGAGTAAGGCTGTTTCTTTGGAAAGAGAAACCAGGCTATTCAGCTAATCCTATGAATTCGTGAGGAGAAGATAAGAGGGGTTATTCGGTTGTCATCTAAAGGTATTTTGGGAATTTGAACAACTTTTCTTCAGGCTTCCTTCATTGTAGGGAAATAAAGGCCCCATCTCCTAGGACACCACTGCAGCTCATGGTAGCTTTGGGAGATGTGTGCTCCATTCCTTCTGCTGAAGGCAATGTAAACTCTGCCTGCAGTCCTGCAGTTTAGCGTCTCTCCCCACAACTGTGCAAACAAATCCACTTGCCTGGTTACAGTGTGAGCTGCAAGGTAACTCTTCTACACTGCAGAGGGACCATGCCGTGCTCTGAGTATTCCTAGGGCTGTGCTCACATGTTGGACTCTGCCCCACTCGTCTAACACTGCAGCTACTTTGCAAAAAGTCCCCAAATCAATGGACATCCTGGAGCACGCCAGGCTGCTCCAGGTAACATTTATCACTAGGTAATATTCAAGAACAAGCTCTTTAAGGATGAAGGTCATCTGAGAAAGTTGTAAAAGAAGCTTATAAAAAAGAAGCTTTATAAAGGTCAACAAATCGCATTACTAAGTGTGCACCTAGTAGTGAAGAGTCTCTTTAGCTGTTGCAGGCTGGATGGTGAGGCTGGGTGAATTAGCTTCTGTAGTTTACCCAAAACCTGGAATGTCTTGGAAAGGCCTCTGGATCATATTTCATGCTCTCTTGTTAAACACAACTACTGGACTAGCTTTCTCAATCCTAAATGAAAGGGTTTTTTCCTTTTCACCCTCTCATTAACTTGCTCCATACTTCCTGAATTGGGTAACAGGACATCATACTGTACCCTGCAGCTTTCCACCTTTTCCTCTTTCTCTCTCCTCACAGTTAATATCTATCATTAGCACAATCCTGGTTATCAGTTCCAGATATTTTCTCCTACTTTCCCTCTTTTATAAATATGCTTTTACTTCACAAGCAACACACTACAAGAAATACCACAGGAGAGTCTCCTTTAAAGATTTGCAATGGTTTTCTGATGCTGACACCACTGTTACAGCCTATGCATGGCAAACATCACCCAGCAACAGCTATCCTATGGATGAGGTTCTGCCTGTTGCCGGATCCATTTAGCCAGATTTTTGGGCACTCCCTCATAATGCCCTGCCTGCACAGGTTTCTGCAGCTTACAACAACCTCAGACGCTGCTTCCAGGCAGGGAGAAGGAAGGGTCAGGGCAGAAGCGGCTCCCAACTGCACGGCTGGGACACAGCAGTGCTCTGTCACTCCATGCAATCACCTGCCATGTGCTGGCTGCTGAGACTGGACAGGGACGCGATCGTTTCTGTACCCTGCTGCTGCTTCTGATGGAAAGCAAGCCAATAACCAAAACTGAGTTCTGGACTACTCAGTGTTCAGAAAAACATGACGAAGCCTATTGCTACTTTTCCTGCCATCCAACCGCCTTTAACACAGGTTTCTGTTAAAGCAGCGAGCAGTAGTGCACTTACTGTAGAAAGATGCTGAGCCTATTGCACACTAACAGCTATTGATATTGCGAGACACTTGAACATTGGTGCAGTTTTGTGATTTTTAATACTCACAAATGACAAAATGTTGCCAGGAAGCTTCCTAACCTGGTACGCCCCTCTGACTATTACCCCCTTTTGATAGTCCAGGCGGGCAGTGATAACATCGAAGAGAGAAGCCTCAAGGCTATCAAAAGGGACTTTAGGGGGCTGGGTCGGTTAGTGGATGGAGCGGGAGTGCAGGTGGTGTTTTCGTCCATCCCTATGGTGGCAGGGAGGAGTTCAGAGAGGACACGGAAAGCCCACCTGTTAAACACGTGGCTCCGGGGCTGGTGCCAACGCAGAAATCTTGGGTTTTTTGATCATGGGGCACTTTACTCAGCACCTGGCCTGATGGCCGCAGACGGGTCCCTATCTTTTAGGGGAAAAAGGATCCTGGGCCAGGAACTGGCAGGGCTCATTGAGAGGGCTTTAAACTAGGTAGGAAGGGGGATGGGGCTGAGGCTAGGATTGTTGGGGCTGTGCCAGGGGGAACAATGGCAAGGCCGGAGGATAAGGCAATGGCCCAGCTGAAGTGCATCTACACCAATGCACGCAGCATGGGTAACAAACAGGAGGAGCTGGAAGCCATCGTGCAGCAGGCAGGCTACGACTTGGTTGCCATCACGGAGACGTGGTGGGACCAGTCTCATGACTGGAGTGCTGCAATGCCTGGCTATAAGCTCTATAGAAGGGACAGGCAGCATAGAAGGGGTGGTGGTGTGGCTCTCTATATTAGAGAGTCTTTCGAGGCTGTAGAACTCGAGGTTGGGAATGACAAGGTCGAGTCCCTTTGGGTTAGGATCGGCAGGGACAACAAGGCTAGTGTCCTGGTCGGGGTCTGCTATAGACCGCCGAACCAGGATGAGGAGACGGATGAGGAATTCTACAGGCAGCTGACAGAGGTTGCAAAATCATCAGCTCTTGTACTCGTGGGGGACTTCAACTTCCCTGACATATCCTGGAAGCACAACACAGCCCTGAGAAAGCAGTCTAGGAGGTTTCTGGAGAGCGTGGAAGATAGCTTCCTGACGCAGCTGGTTAGTGAGCCTACCAGGGGAGGTGCCCCGCTAGACCTTCTCTTCACAAACAGAGAAGGACTGGTGGAGGACGTGATCGTCGGGAGCTGTCTAGGGCAGAGTGACCACAAAATGGTGGAGTTCACTATTCTTGGCGAGGCCAGGAAGGGGACCAGTAAAACCGCTGTATTGGACTTTCGGAGGGCTGACTTTGAGCTGCTCAGGACACTAGTTGGTGGAGTCCCTTGGGAGGCGGTTCTGAAGGGCAGAGGGGTCCAGGAAGGCTGGGCGCTCTTCAAGAGGGAAGTCTTAATGGCGCAGGAACGGTCTGTCCCCACGTGCCCAAAGACGAGCTGGCGGGGAAGAAGACCGGCCTGGCTCAACAGAGAATTGTGGCTTGATCTTAGGAGGAAAAAGAGGGTTTATAATCTTTGGAAAAGTGGGCAGGCCACTAAGGAGGACTTTAAAGAAGTAGCGAGGCTGTGCAGGGACAAAATTAGGAAGGCCAAAGCTCATCTGGAGCTCAATCTGGCTACTGCCGTTAAAGATAACAAAAAACGTTTCTATAAATACATCAACACAAAAAGGAGGACTAAGGAGAATCTCCATCCTTTACTGGATGCGGGGGGAAACTTAGTTACAAGAGATGAGGAAAAGGCGGAGGTGCTCAATGCCTTCTTTGCCTCAGTCTTTAGCGGCAATACCGGATGTTCTCTGGATACCCAGTACCCTGAGCTGGTGGAAGGGGATGGGGAGCAGGATGTGGCCCTCATTATCCATGAAGAACTGGTTGGTGACCTACTACGGCACTTAGATGTGCACAAGTCGATGGGGCCAGATGGGATCCACCCAAGGGTACTGAGGGAACTGGCAGAGGAGCTGGCCAAGCCGCTGTCCATCATTTATCAACAGTCCTGGCTATCGGGGGAGGTCCCAATCGACTGGCGGCTAGCAAACGTGACGCCCATCTACAAGAAGGGCCGGAGGGCAGACCCAGGAAACTACAGGCCAGTCAGTTTGACCTCAGTGCCAGGAAAGCTCATGGAGCAGATCCTCCTGAGAGTCATCATGCAGCACTTGAAGGGGAAGCAGACGATCAGGCCCAGTCAGCATGGCTTTATGAAAGGCAGGTCATGCCTGACGAACCTGATCTCCTTCTATGACAGAGTGACGCGCTGGGTGGATGAGGGAAAGGCTGTGGATGTGGTCTACCTTGACTTCAGCAAGGCTTTTGACACCGTCTCCCACAGCATTCTCCTCAAGAAACTGGCTGCTCTTGGCTTGGACTGGTGCACGCTTCGTTGGGTTAGAAACTGGCTGGATAGCCGGGCCCAAAGAGTCGTGGTGAATGGAGCCAAGTCCAGTTGGAGGCCAGTCACTAGTCGCGTCCCCCAGGGCTCGGTGCTGGGGCCAGTCCTCTTTAATATCTTCATCGATGATCTGGACGAGGGCATCGAGTGCACCCTCAGTAAGTTCGCAGATGACACCAAGTTAGGTGCGTGTGTCGATCTGCTTGAGGGTAGGAAAGCTCTGCAGGAGGATCTGGATAGGCTGGACCGATGGGCTGAGGTCAACTGCATGAAGTTTAACAAGGCCAAGTGCCGGGTCCTGCACCTGGGGCACAATAACCCCAAGCAGAGCTACAGGCTGGGAGAGGAATGGTTGGAAAGCTGCCAGGCAGAGAAGGACCTGGGAGTGATGGTGGATAGTCGGCTGAATATGAGCCAGCAGTGTGCTCAGGTGGCCAAGAAGGCCAACGGCATCCTGGCTTGTATTAGGAACAGCGTGACCAGCAGGGCTAGGGAGGTGATCGTCCCCCTGTACTCAGCTCTGGTGAGGCCGCACCTCGAGTACTGTGTTCAGTTTTGGGCCCCTCGCTACAAGAAGGACATCGAGGTGCTTGAGCGGGTGCAGAGAAGGGCGACGAAGCTGGTGAGGGGCCTGGAGAACAAGTCCTACGAGGAGCGGCTGAGGGAGCTGGGCTTGTTCAGCCTGGAGAAGAGGAGGCTCAGGGGTGACCTTATTGCTCTTTACAGATACCTTAAAGGAGGCTGTAGCGAGGTGGGGGTTGGCCTGTTCTCCCACGTGCCTGGTGACAGGACGAGGGGGAATGGGCTTAAGTTGAGCCAGGGGAGTTTTAGGTTAGATGTTAGGAAGAACTTCTTTACAGAAAGGGTTGTGAGGCATTGGAACAGGCTGCCCAGGGAAGTGGTGGAGTCACCATCCCTGGAAGTCTTCAAAAGACGCTTAGATGTAGAGCTTAGGGATATGGTTTAGTGGAGGGCTGTTAGCGTTAGGTTGGAGGTTGGACTCGATGACCTTGAGGTCTCTTCCAACCTAGAAAATTCTGTGATTCTGTGATTCTGTGACGCAAATCTTTATCCCAGAGCATTTTTTTTCACAGCTACACACATAGGAACTGTTTGTGTTTTTCATGAAGACAGTAACACAGAAGGCTAACTATTACAGAAAAGCTTTAAATACTGTTCAGATGGCAGAAATTCAGGCACTCACATGGTATCCAAAACTACAGAAAGAAGTGGAAACATTTTTATTTAAAGTTCTATCTTTTATTACTTTACCTAACTACACTTCACACATTTGAAGATATTCAATAAAATAATACAGGAAGTGGCAGAAATATACTCTTAAAAATCCTTCAGCAAAGAATTATCGTTTGTGCTATCATTAGATACTAAGTTTATAATTTTGCACTACTCTTTCAGATTTCACACCTCTGTTTCAATATTAAACGCAAAATTAGTACAGTACTGGCAGTATTTTGCTATTTTTCAGTTTCTTCAAAGCTTTAATACTCTATCTTCCATTATCTTCATGGGATTGCTTCAAAATTTTAATACTCTAATCATGAGGAAAAACAGCGCACATTGTGAATTTTAGTCTAAATCCATTAAAAGAGCAGAGCGCGACCTTTCATTAGGGTCTAGTGAAGCCAGTAACACTACGTTTTATTTCTGCCTACTGATTTCCTACAGTACTCAATTTTGAAATGAGATGCACAAAACCCATTTATATTCTGATACTGATTATAATGCTACATTTGATGCAAGAGCACATACTGCAGCAAGGTTATAACTTCCTGATACATGGAGGCTGTGCACACTGATCCCATTATTTCATATCATCATACAAATTTCAGAAACTGTTTATGAACATTTTCACTGAAACAAAAATTAACAAACTCATCACCCTCAGCACCATTATTTATTTATTTATTTTAAGAAAATAGGGTTCATTTACTTTAAATTATCAGTGTAAACTTTTATCAAATCAAGACTGGGTAGTAGTAATAATCACCTGCGCTTCTAATGTCAAAGGCCTAAACCCTGAATTCCCCTCTTGTCCAACATGAATGGTGTATAGGACCGAAACATGCTCAAACTGACTGAAGAAAACAATCTGAAGCCCCATTGATATACCTTCAATGCATAAAACTTTGTTTATCCACACAACTGACATTTTCAACAGCTTCTAAGAGGAGAAATTCTAACAAATCTCTCCTCACTGTTTTCAACCACAGCCCTCAACTTTTCAGTTCGAGACAACCTATTCGGATGGTAAAATTGCAGCACTATCTGGTAAGATCAGGGAATGGCTGTCTGCCAAAAAAAAAAAGTGGTTAAGAGGAAGAAGCAACTCTGAAATATTTTGCTACTTTGTCAAATTGGACTGCTGCAAAAAGTCCTGCAAGCAATTTCACACAGTTGTGCTTCTGAGGAACTCAAGTGTTGTCTCTTTCCTTACCGTAGCATCAAATTCTGTTTCCTAAAGAAGTGTTAACATCAGTAAATATGTTATCAGCTCTAAGCACATAACTTTTTTGGTGCATTGGTTCAAACCATATTTTTGTAACTTCTTTCCTTCTGTGTGTCAAAGCGAACAACGGAAGGAAGAGAAGTTGAGGTATTTGCAGAGGAAGTGCTTCCATACTGTCTTTTCATAACCAACATGCATCAGAATGGCATTCAAAGAGGAATTTATTTCAACTTAAAAAATAACAGTTGTTATGTGAATGAATAAATGCTTTACCTGTATTCATCCTGCGTAAATCGAGGAATTACTGAAGGCTGCAGTACGGCAATTTCTACGGTAGTGGTGTTGGACTTCACAGGATCTCCATCATCATATGCAATGACTACTAGCTGTAAGTAGTACAGAAAATCATTTTTAGTAGAGGTGAGAGCATTATGTTGACTTACAATAGTGCTTTTTGTATTTTCAGGGTCTAACAAGTCAGATGTGATTTTCTTTCACTGCAAATCATACATTGTATAAGAACAAAGCAGAGGAAAAGGGTGACAGCCATCTGTAGGTCGAACCATATGCTAGAAAATTTACAGAAACACAGTAAAATGGAACCAGAATTCCATTGCTTTCTACAAATACATCTCCAAAAAATGCTGTCGGTTTCAAGAATATAACTTATATTTCTCATGGGACTCCCTTCGCATCTTATCAAAGACTGTCCTTACCAAAACTCCAGAATCCATTATAACTTTTTAAAAGGTATAGTTCAGCTCTACATTTAAGCACTGGAGCACTTACTATCAGAAAAATACCTGCAACTCCCCCCAAAAACAAGTGAAAAAAGTGCTGGGTAAGACTCTGGTGCTGACATTAATATTTAAAACTGAGGTCAAATAACAAAACAACAACGAAAGAAACATGTTCTATCCCCAATTGACAACAAAAGAACTCTGAAAAGAGATCCTCCAGATGCTAAATCATGGACAAAAACAGATCTTCACCAAAGGCAGCCTTTATAAATCTCTTGCATATCTAATATTTGGTTATTCAAATTATTATTTACTCAGTCTATTTATCTACGCTTCTCTGCTGGGACAAATAAATTCACCTGCTTTGAGCTTTCAGATGAGGTTCAGCAAAAGGATGAGACCAGCCCACTGAAGATGGACTAATGGACAGTTTGCTAGGTTTTTCTTTCCCTACATTTGTCCTTATTTCAGGAGATCTGCAGGCAAACACCAACTCAGGAAGTCCCCACATATCTCATTTCTGAAGTCATAGCAGAGGAAGTTTATGTCTTCTTTTCTCTGTTCCTTCACTAAGCATCCATATTTTCTGAAATGCAGTGCTGCTAAATTTACCATTGGTCTGCCCTACTACAGAGCAGTTTTCATACAGAAACATGCCATGTCCATGTGCCTGTCACCAGCATGTAATGTATCAGAGCCTCAGAAAACAGCCACATAAAGAAATTACTGTGAAAAGCTTCACTCTGGTTAATCAATAAATAATTCTCTTCCCTCCTCCCCCCCTCCACCATCCCCGAGTTTCACTACATTAATTAGAAATTGGAAATAAATTAGCAGTGCCCCAAGTTCCTAAGAGAGATAATATTTCAATGCTACTCAAACTCATCATACTGCTTGACATGACTCTCAAAAAGTGGAAAATGGTGGACAACTTTACTTCCTTATAACTGAAAAGTATGAAAATAAACCTCTTTTTGACCCTCAATTCAGAAAAAAATAACTGAAAGGCAAGAAGAAACAAAACACACCTGAATGAAGACACATGTTGGCATCTTCCGAGTAGGAAAATTACATATAAACCTCCATGTATTGGAAGATACTTTTTTTTTTTATTTGTTTACTGACAAGGTCCAACTTTCAATTACCTCCTCCATTTATGGATTTAAGAAGGGATACCTGTTTCTTTGATTTTGATTGAAATCATACCTTATTCCAGATTAACTACACTTCAGTACCAGTAACAACACAATAGTAATTTGTCTCCTTAAAGCTAGTGTTTTCACATTAAAGCACTTGCGAATGCAAGTCCCCAACTACCCAAACTGTGCAGTAACTTTCTCTACAAGATATATTACCATCCTTACTTTTTTTTTCCCCTAAAATTGCTATGCTGACAGCTTTGTTGAAAACAAAAACATTAGCTATGTTAACTTCCAAAAGCAGGTTTCCTTCAGCTGCTTCCCATTTTTTCCCCCAGCATAAGAGCAGCAATCATATCCGTGCAAGATCTTTCTGAAATGAAAAAGGCCAGGAAACACGTAACAAGAAGAAATTAAGAAACTGAAGAAACAAACAAAATAAGAATTTCACATCTTTCTATGAAATTTAAAGCATAAGAGAGAAACACATGTAGAAGGAGTACTACTAAATGTTACTTGCATTTTTACTGATAATACACAGACATATGGGTTTTACCTTAAACACCGTACTTGGCTCTTCATTTAGGTTTACCCGAGTTACTACACGCCCTGAAGTTTCCTCCACATCAAAAATGCTGGCACTGTAAGGGAACTGGACGACATCTACTTTGTATCGGACTCGACTTGCTGGTGTGCCCTGGAAGTCAGAAATAAAGCAGATGTCATATTATTTTCTTTTTACTCTCCTCTTTAAGCTATTAAAGATTTAAAATGCAACATCTCTCAGCAGACCATCAGAACTTGCAGCTTGTCTTACTCAAAACTGGGATTGTTACTGAGCATCTGTGGTGGTTTTACCGTGCTAGGCAGCTGAACACCACAACTGCTCTCTTCCTTAGAAGAGGAGGGAAAGAAGTAAAGGAAAGAACAACTCATGGGTTAAGATAAGGATAATTTAATTAAAGGGGAAAAATAATTATTAAAGAAAGATTAATTAAACAATTTAACTAAAGGGAAAAGAGGGAAAGGGGAAAAGGGAAAAAAACAAACAAACGAACAAACAAAACAAGTAAAGGCTATGCGGAAGTGCAGAAGAAATAAATTACTCTCTACTTCCCATAAATGAGCGATGCTTGACCATGTCCTTGAAGCAAAGCCTCAACGCATGCAGCCAGTGTTTGGGAGGACAGATGTTTTCACAACGAGAGCCTACCCCTCCCCTCTTCTTCCTGTTTCCACGTTTTATTGCTGAGTGTGACATCATATGGTATGGAATATCCCTTTGGTTGGTTTAGGTCAGCTGCCCTGGTGATTTTCTTTTCTCACTTTTTTACCCACCCCCTAGGAGGGTTAGAGAGAGTCCTGATGCTGTGCCAGCACTGCTCAGCAGCAGGCACAACACTGGTGTGATACCACTGCTGTTCTAGCTATAAGTGCAGAGCACTGCACTGTGTGGGCTGCTGCAGGGAAAGTTAACATCCCAGTACAACATGCCTCCCACAAAATATCTTAGAAACATCTGATAGATCCTCTAAGAAAAATCATCAGAAGTTTGGAAAGAAGCAAGCTAAAAAAAAATAAAATCCTTAGGTTGAAGAAGATATATACATATAGACAGAGGTGGTGATCTGTTTGATAATTCATTTATTTTTGTAATAACAGAAGAAGGACATCACTTAAACTTGGTTAACATACTTTTCAACAGTATTTTGACAGCTGAATTTAAAAGTCTCCTCTTGTGCTAGTTCAGGAAACTCTGAATATTTTAAAAATGTAAACACTATTTAGCTTGTCTTGAAAATTGAAGTCTTGTTACTGAAGGTGGGAAGATTCACACGTTGTATTTCTGAAAAATCAGATTACAGTTGTGAACACAGGACACTCCAGCCTACATGACATTCACTAACTTTTTTTTGAGAGGAGACAAAATGCGAACAGCGCCGGGTTGCTTGGGTAAACCCGCCAAAGCCTGAACAGACTATCTCATGTCCACGTCAAACAGCAATATCTGTAAGTTTGACTTGACTCACCAAAGCTGAGTGTTGAAGAACCTTTTCAAATCCTCACCTCCAACAGCTAGGGCACTGTGGCCCCTGCCACCTTGAACAGAGGACTTCTGCCTCACCATTAGCCATCGCTGTTAGTTCTAAGCACAACCTCAGAAAACAGTTAAGGAGAAGGCATTTGTCCTAGCACTAGTAATAGAAAAAGCTCTTTTGCAAATGGATTTTAAGTGGCCTGAAAAAAACTGTTCAATCCCCATTTTTAATGACAAGAACAAGCACAGGCAGCCTGTGCATCTGTGCATGTCTCATAAACTGTCTGCGTTCATATGCACTCAAGAATACCAAAATTAAAAAGGGAATCAGAAGATGCATTGCCAGAAGGGTATAATAGATGAATTTTTCAGATCAGTAACTCAATGTTTGCTAATAGGAGGCTATTTACCCGATTTAACTATTTTAACACTAGATGTCTGAATAATTAACACTTATTCTGAACAATGAAGTTTCTTGATGTATCCATCACATTTCCAGCAATCTCATTCCAGCTGTCACCCTCCCAAGGACCTTTAGCACACAAAATAACCATGCCTGTAAGTACAGCTTACGAGGCAGCTGGCTGACACATCGGAGAGACAGGAAAGCTCTGGCAGCCTGTGCTGACTCGTGTGACCTACCAAGTCCCTAAAAAAACAAAACAGGTGACAAGTCTTGTCCCTGGGATCTCCACAGTCACACTATTTCCCTTCTTGAGCAGGTCAGAGGAAGGCACAAGGATGGATCAGAGGGCTGTAGCACCTCTGCTGTAAAGGCAGGCTGAGGGAGTTGGGGTGTTCAGGCTGAAGAAGAGAAGGCTCTGGGGTATCCTCATTGCAGCTTCTCAATACCTGAAGGGGGCTTATAAAAAAGTTGGAGAGTGACTTTTTGCTTGGGCAGGTAATGACAGGACAAGGGGTAATGGCTTTATACTAAGAGGGGAGATCTAGGTTAGGAAGAAATTCTTCCCTCAGAGAGTGGTGAGGCACTGGCACAGGTTGCCCAGGGAAGCTGTGGATGCCCCATCCCTGGAGGTGCTCAGGACCAGGTTAGATGAGGCCCTGGGCGACCTGATCTAGTGGGTGGCATCCCTGCCCATGGCAGGGGGTTGGAACCAGATGGTCTTTGAGGTCCCTTCCAACCCAAGCTGTTCCATGATTCTCACACCTGTCAGCATGGAGGGCAGAGCCAAAATCAAGGGACAACATGCCACGGTTCTCTTCAAGGGGTCTGGAAACCTTGTAGAGACCTCCTGACCTTCAGGCTGCATGCTCCTCTCCCACCACACCTCCTTTCTTGGCAGTGCTGCCCGCATTATTTCTGTCTTGATCATCTCTCCCACAGCCTCTCTCATGCTCCTGTAGCACTGAAACCATTCTGAGTCATGTTTTCAATTACACAAGGAATTTTTTTTTCCATTGCAGCCATTCCCATTAATTTTCAACACAAAACATATCTCCTTCACTCCAACACTGTAAATCAGAATGTATTAATGACCTACTTTGTGTGTATGCATCCTTGTTTTTTTCACCGTTTTTGACTCAGTGGGGTGAGTAAGAAGAGGCAAATTATGTCACATGCAGTCTTTTGTGGCTAAAAGGTAAGATAACACTGGTACAACGGTATCACCAGCTGCTGATCTAGAGAAGAGATCCCTCGTAGCACCCCAGGCTCTGCTGCAACAACCACGTTCCCATGCACCCCTGGAGGATCGTCTCTGGTATCAGCAGGATGGTGCCTGGCACACATCTAACTTTAGAGGGGCAGATACTGACAAATGTCACCTAACTTCTTGGGAGGTTGTATCTGCCTCTCTACAGCCCCTGAGATGGGCTGCACCACCCACAGGCTACAGAGGACGGCTGGGAGACACCTGAATTTTAACAGACTCCTTTCATTTTCAGCAAGTGCCCCTTCACCAGTATTGATAGTATTTCACTTGTAGTTTGTGTGTTTTCAAAGTTTAAAACGTGACAAAGTAGCAGTTTCCTAAAGCACTGGAAGCCACTAAGAGTAAAAACTGTGTGCTAAATAGAAGAAAAGGCATCCAACAAGGTGTTTAGCGCAAATAAAGGTTTTGTGTGTGTGTGTGTGTTGTATTATATGTAAAATAAATATGCATTTATTTTGCACACTGATTTCTGAATAACTATTTATCTGTCTGTGTTACCTGGATATGTAGACACCTGGGACACTTCACAAAAATCTACTGATTCATCAGAGAAGCACATCGAAACTCAGGTCCTCCTGTTGGTATGACTGTGGCTGACAAAATCCTGAGTCTGGACCTCAGATCTTTACATTGCTTTTAGACAGACAAAACATCCAAAGCCAACAGTTTCATTAATAGAGAACTGGTAATTTTCATCTGTATTCAATACCGTGGTATAAAAGAGCTTTGCTGTTCTTGACAATATGTTCACTGTATCATGTCATGCAGCCTGGCCCAGGTTGGGTGTATTAGCAAGTCCAGTGTTCCTGTGACACTGGCAGGCCTGCAGAACTGGGTCTACCAGATGTGCTCTGGTGTTCCGTGGAGCAATTTATGAAAACCATGTTAGTTGTTAAAAATATTTTACATGACCATGCACATTATACATGTGAAAATCCTTGAAAAATGAGAAATTTCAGAGATCATAGCATAACAGATGATTATACAACTTTTGTCCTGATGTTCTTCTTCACCATTACACAGTTATGAGGAAATTACCTGCTAAGATCCACTCTATTTGGCTACAGAGTAATGGTCCCTACATTTGCTTGTAAGACTAGAAGCTATCATTATCACTAAACATGCACACAGTCGGTAATTTGTTATTAAATAAAGAAAATTCTCATCAGGTTATTGCTCCTGATATGACTATCAAGTACACTTTTCTCCTGTCATTTCTGAAAATAACAAAATGGGGATTTATTTTTTATTTACTATATTTTGGCACAAATGTAATTAGAAAAATCTCATGAGAAATTTTCCAGGGAAATCCATTTAGAAGCAAATTTCAATTATCTCAAGTATTAATCATCTTTCATTTCTTTTTAAAATTAATTTAGATGCATTCCTATGTCTACAGCAAAACTCAAATATAACATTATATTGCCAAATAAATTATACTCTCAAATAAACCATAAAGAAAGGATTTTAGCTGGCAGGAACCATGCTCATTCTCTTGAACCAGAACTTTTATCCTAAAAGACCAAGACTAATATCAAACTCATCCAGCTCCAATTACAATATTATTGCTGCATAATTCCTCATGTTTCCATTTTCTCTGGGGAAACTCCATGGGTATGGCAAGAAAACATCCCCAGCATTTACATTAGATGATCAGGCTGCATGTGGAGATCCTGGACAAAGAGGCCATGCAGAGTACACATGTGCACTACCAAGATAACTCTCAACAGGCACAGAGAGGTTACAGAGGAATTGTAATGCAATAGATCCATCGAAATGGCATGAGTAAAGTAACAGTAACGTCTTCTTTATGTTTTCACTGGTATTTCTGAAAGTAATTCAAAAGGAAGTTAGAATCCTTACTCCCACTATGCAAAAGGGTAACGGAGGTACAAAACCAGAAAAATGGAGCCCAGAAGAGTGAGGAAAAAAGAGCATTTCACTTCCATCTGCACTCTATTCATGAAGATCCCAGATGTGCATCTGTGTAAATGACTGGGATTTTACCCAAGTACTAGGATGGAATACTAGTATAAAAGATAAAGGCAGACCTATTCATCAAGTCCCTTTGCACTCAATGCCACTTTCTGACTGAAGTCAGATTACTTCTACAGCTACTGTAGATAAAATGTGAAGCAAGTAAGGTTAAATGTATGGTCTCCATTCATTTTCATTCAAAAATTTCAACAGAAATCTGAATGATTTACAACATAAAGAGTTCACTAAGGCAAATTTTGTAAAGTTAGCTCTGTGAAAAAAAAAAAAAGGGAAGTGATGCTAAAGACAAAATGTACAGATGGCCACAAGTGTTCTTTGTAACAAACCAACACAGGACAGTTACCATTAAAGATGGGCCAGTCCACAAGGCAAGCAATTGACTTTGGTGGGTCTCCTACCAACTACGGAGTGTTAACAGTGCACTCACACTTATTTACTCTCTCATTTACCAGTCATTACCATTTTATAATTTTATATAAGCTCTAAAATTTGAATTACTTTATTCTTTAGTATGTAATTCAATGAAGGAGTCTGCAAGTCTGGATTAATTCTGTAAATTCTGAATTAATAACAAGCTGAACACAAAATGAGTATAAACTTTTAAATCCACAAGATAAAATTCCTTTAAGAGCTTACTGATTTTGCAGTATGTTTCCCTTATGCTAATCTCCAGCAGACACTATGATATTCAACAGTAATAGTTTATAAAAGATCAAGCCCTTGACTATATGAAAATGTTTTTATCTCTAATTAAGTATCTGTTAAATCTCTAATTAAATATCTGTTAGCATCACACTTTCAGTGGGTGCTGTAAAACAATAAGGACAATTACTCTCAATCTGACAAAATAGCTCCACTGATCACAAACTTTACAAGGTGTTACAAGACTGGATAAACCATTAAACTGGATGTTCTGGAGCTCTGGAAACTGACTGGTCATTAAAATTAGCATTCTGCATCTGTTTCTATTGACTTTTCAAATCAACAAAATCAGAATATGTGGGGGAATTGTCCATGAAAGAAATATTCCAGCTTTTACAGTGATGGCTCATGTAAAAAAAAAGCCTACAGAGGAAAAGCATGCACCTCGTGATATATCAGTCCTGGAAATATTCACCTCCTGATAATTAAACCAAGCACCTATCACATAGCTCAAGCTGCTCTCCTTTCGCAATATTTGGAGAGTTAAGCTCCTTGAGAAAATGATTATAATCATCTGGCATCTTTCATCACCATATCACTTCAATAAAGCATGAACTAATCACAATGAATAAAACTCTTCTTTTTCTCCCCAGGGATGATCTCGGGTGTCCTTGAATAGCTAACTTCAGTACGTGCATGGCCATCTGTACAGGACGTAGTGCCTTTGACAAACAAAAAGGACAAGCTTAATGCAACCAACATTCAAATCCCTCCACGTGCAATTATCTCCTTAAAAAAAAAAAAAAAAAAAAAAAAGTTTGGTACATAACTGGAAATAAAACAACTTTAAAGACCTTTCTCATCACCAAAACCTTCCCACTCAATCTGGTTTAACCCCTAAAGTTTCAAGGCAAGCCACTGCTCTGCTGTCATTCCACAGAGCCAAATCCTTTTTACTTGCCCCTCTCCTGCTCCTGAACAGGTTGCCCCATGCCATTTTAAGTCAGACTATTCATTAGTGTGTGTAGGAAACGAAGATACCCTGTGACGATGTACAGCATGGCCTAGCATTTATTTTTGGTTTAAGTCACATCAAAACCCAACGTGGAAGGAAGGAAGAGAAGTTTAAAGAGAACTGTTTAAAAGCAGTTTCAGCCGTGCCTCTGTTCAGCTGCCAAGCGTGACTCACCCAGATGGCCCAAGCATTGTCTAGACACCAATTCCACACATTTTTGGCTGCCACCCCTGAAGCATTTGAAGAAGCTGTGTCTTGTGCTAGCCACTCATCATTCCTTGAGAGCTAAGCTCTTAGACTGAGCACTGAGAGTAGAAGTATTATTACAAACAGGGGAACTGAAAGCAGTCCTGAGGACATTCCAGCATCAGATAGCATCGAGCAACGTAGGATAGAGGGCTTTATGCATCTGTTACAGCCCTGATGTACGCTTCAGATCTCACCAGCTATAAAAGGTCATCTACCTGCCCAAAGAACAGACGTTTGCTAGCTCAGGATACTAACGACTGTGCTGATAAAATTCAGAAGTGTTGATGAGAGAGTCAGACACCGGCTTCATCTAAGCCTTGGGGTCTGCAGGTATGTCTCACTAAAAAGACTGGAAAACATCTCTGGGTGAAACCAAAGCTGTGTACATTTGTGTTATCTAAAGCAAAGCAGGGCATACAGATGCTAGTTCAAAACTCTAGGTTTGATTAAATATAACAGTGGCTAAGCATGAGGAGCTGTCTCAGAAACTCCAGTAACTCGGCATCCTTCTCTCTCACCACCCCTTAGTCCACACTAACATGCCCCAAAGCAAATGTCTGATTATCGGCTGTACAAGGACTCGCTCACTCCTTTCTGTCTCCATTGATGGACTTTTCTTTATTACCTTGCAGCCTTAGACTCTTACTTCTCTTTTATGCTCTTTTATGCTCAGCTATGCCTGTAACTCCAGGCTTCCCCCCCCCAGTGGCCTTAGATCTTGGTTTTCATTCCCTATTTTACAGATAATTGTTTCTTTTTTTTTTTTTTTTTTTTTTTTTTTCTATAGGATATTATCATATCTACTTTAGTTGCATGAAGCATTTATTTGGCACACCCAGTACAGATGTAACACGTCTGTGTTTTCCAGCCACACGAATAGTTATGGACCTCACAGGATACCTGCTTGCACTGTTATTCACTTTTGACTTCATCCTTTGGTCAGATCACTGTTTTCAGAACAGGATTTGGTTGGGAAGTTAAATTCTAATAGTCAATGGAGTTCTTACAGGAAACAAAGAACACAGTTTAACAGTGGAAAAATCGTGTCTCTTAGTCCTTTAGTTCCAGATGGACAACCATTCTGGAAGGAAAGCTCAAGATGACACAAGGGAAATCCTGTGCACAACTGACTGCTCTGTCCTGACACCTCTGTGTCACTCCCTTCAACCCTTTACACAGAGGCTGGGATGCTTCCCCCATCTGGTTCTTCACAGTTAGCCCCCACACAAAGAGGACAGCTTCCTGTGAGTTCTAAAAGTGTTTTAAAGTTCAAGCTTTGTATTTTAGCAAGGTTTACCAGTTATTTAGAAAGATTTGAAGATGTACTCAAGCTTTTCCTTAGCAGTCATGCCACCAGGGCTCTGCTCTACTACCAGAACTCCCTTTGCCTCCCTTGGCCGGCTTTTGTTGCTTTATGCATTTTGTTACCGTTTACCTGTACACATGTCAAGAATTAGAGGAAAGCTGGTCTGGGAAACACAGTGTGAGCAACAGTAGGATGTATGAAGTAACTTGAGAGATCGCATACCATAAAACTCTTTAAAACTGGAGAAAAATATACTATGGACCATTCCAACAAACAAAAGGACGTAAGTTGATCTAACATGCTTCCTGAAATGTATGTGAAACCAAATGTACCAGATTTCAATGACCAGAGTGGTAATTCAAATTAAGGATTTTTAATGCAAGTATGAAAAGTAACTTATTAAAAATAGTTTATATTCTCAGTTGTCACACACACACACAAAGTGAATGCGAACTGGAAAAGGAAAGAAAGGAGAAAACGGTTAGAACTGAAACTGACATTTGCTCAAGAAAACCTTTCAAATCCTATTCTGTCCTTTACAGAAAAGCACTGGTTTCTATGTTTTAATTGACATTTCACTAGGGCACTGAAGGAATAACTATCAGAGATACCTCATGCCTTCAGGCCAAGAGTTCTTTGATCACTTTGAAATCCAAAGGTTAAAATGAGGTTTCTACTTGGGAGCATTTGAATCTAGCACAGGTGATTTTTGTATTAAATGAGCACTTAGTAGTAATCAGAAATCGATGTTTGTTGTGACCAAACCAATCCTGTTATCAACACTTGCATTCTACTGGTGGCTTTATGTTACAGGCATCAGGTTTGTATGCTTCAATTAAGAAAATTACACAATTTCAATGCAACAGTTGATTTTGAAGACTTCAAAATCTTCACATTGTTACCTGCATTTATGCCTATTATAATGGTAATAAGCAGGATCCAGCACGCAGTGATTTTGATTTCTCTCATGTATGTACATCAATTTCTCTACAGAAATACAAGCAATTCTCACATCTTTCAAATACAAAACATTCAAAATCAGAAAAAAAATAAATCCATATAAACACATGAGGAAATCACAAGAAAGGAATTTAGGAGACATAAGTGCTTTAGTCTGGTTTTATATTCTCCCATTCCCATGCTACCTAAGGATGGCCATTATTATCCACTGTAAGAGTAGGGAAGCTTACTCATGATCAATTTCTACTTTTATCTGTCCATCTGACAGTGATAGAAATGTTAGAAATGGAGAGACTGCAGAAGGATAAAGGGCTAAACATAATTCTAAGTAAAAAAATCTGCTAACAGTTTGATGGGCTAGTAGTATTATTGTTTTTTGTGTGTGTGTTTTTTCTTGTTTGTTTGTTTGTTTTTTAGATGATAAAGTGACATAACCTTACATTATAAAATGCAGATTCCACAGAACTAAGAAAGGTTACAAATACATTATTAATCAGTTAGAGACTGTTTTGTTTCATCAACTGTTTTGGTGATATCTTATTCTTTAATGTTTAAACACATTAACCTAGGGAATCACAAAATGGAGATTATATCAGAATGGGCAAATCCTTCATCAAGACCAAAATAATCTTATTGTAAGGCAACAGATAATATTAAATAAAATCTGCATAAAAAATCAAGTTAAAAACTGATTCTCTAGCAGCAATGAATATATAAAAATATATTTTTACAATATAATATATATTTTTAAATATATATCCCAATAACTCATTTGTGTTGAAATTTCCACTAATTCCATGAAAGATAAATTCTGATTTTTGTCCTATTTCACTGATCCTTAGCATCCTTTTCTGCATGCTTTTCTCAAAGGTTGGTGAGATAACCTGCTAGGACAAATGCGTACTGTTGCTACAGGCAGAGCCAGGTCTATAGAAGTGCTACTGATGGATTTAGAACTGTATTACTGGCTGATTTTGACTGTCAAAATAAAAAAAAAAAAAATAGAAATTGCACTTTCAACAGTCATGGAAAGCAAGTTTTCCCCCCTCTCCACTGACAGATCACTCTAAAGCAGCTCCACTTGTGATATGGGCAGTGTTTCCTGTTGCTGCTAACTGCTGAGGATGAAAGCTTTTTAACAAAAATTGAGTTTTCTACCTGCCTGGTTTCCAACTCATTCCTAGGGAGAGCAACAAAGAATTTTCACCAGCTAACACCCATCTGCTGAACTCCCTGAGATGCTGAATGCAATTCAGACCCATGTTTATGAAGGCAAAGCTTACTAATTTGATGGTAGTACTACAGTAACAGAGTGCATTATTATTCAGGAAGAAGTGTTGGCAACATAAGGTGATACTTTTGTGCTATATAGTGTAAGCATAAACCTTGCTGGCTTCTAATGCTACCCAGAAACTCTGCACCCATGTTACTGCACCAAATATATGGAAGAATAAGACATATATGAAATGTGACAGACCAAAAAAAAAATCAGAAAGTAGAATCAAAGCTTAGTTTGGATCACATAGTTACAGGATATTATCTTAAATCAATTTAAAATTATTTTCCAGTGAATAAAATCTGAGCCATCAACTCTAATTTTCACTGCAAGTTTCAGTTTTAAACAATGACTAAGATGATGGTGGACACCTTGGCCTGGAGATCCCCAAGGAACAGTGAAAAAAAATCAGACAAAAGTACTGTAGTTCCACAGAGCAAAAAGGAAGCAAAACGTGCAGCATTCCTCTGCTGCTGCATTCCTCAAGTACACTGCAAACTATTTATTGATAACAATTGTTATTTGTGACCTATATGTTGATAACATATTCTTATATGTATTTTAGACAAACAATAGTCCAGATCTTCAGCAAGTATTAACTACTGTAATATCTCCAGGTTCAGTAATATGCAGCTGACAGACAACACCTGCAGTGAATTTACTTGCCATTGTGTTAGGACTTTTTACAAAAGGATAGCAGGACTGTCCTTACAGAAACACTGCTTCAGCATTTCTGTCCTTGAGTGGCAAATAAAGTACTATGAAACATATTTAGCTAAGCTACAATTGATTTGTGTCAAAGCACTGCCATCATCTTTTAATGTGCATGGCACATTCACTCTGAACACTTCTCCCTGAGGATTACTCTCCTTAATATGCCAAACACTAACAATTAAAAATTAAACCTGGCTGGCAGAACATCTTGGGCTTTTATTGTCCTCAGTGTATCATCTGGTCACCAATGTTCATCAACCTCTGATTACAAAAATTGATATTACCCTTCAGAATAGCTAACAAGTCAAAAATATGTGTTCAGTTCTGTCAATCGAGTGCTTCACTAGGGAACAGTGATAAAAGCCAGTGGCAAAAATAAACTTTATCCCCAAAACAACACCAGTCTGTTCAAATACTACATATCCAATAAGGCCAGCTGGTGGACTGTGCAGTTCCCCATGACCCTATGATGTCTCAGACTAGGAATGCACAATGACTGCAAATCAAGAAGGTAACAATCTTAAAAAGCTGTATTTTATTTCCCTGTTAAGCTGCACAACTGTACAAAAGACAGCCATGACTTTCATTCTTTCCTATTCCTGTAATTCATCTGACACTGGGAAGTTGAATGAAGTGGTTTTCAAACCTCTTCCTGTCAGAAAAGAGCTGTATCGCTGATGTGCCAGCTTCAGAAACCATTGTTTTACATGCAGCCTCTGTCCAAAAAGGCTGACAAAAAATGTATGAGTTACTGCTCTGTGAAACTCATAATAATCACCTTTGTTGTTGAGAGAGTTAGGTCGCTTATGAGGGTTAAAGATTTCTCCCTCTTGGGTGCAGAATATTAATAGAACCTTTTTGCTTACCGGAGGATCTTGATCCTCTGCTGAAACGGTAGTGATAACGGTGCCCTTGACTGCATCAGGAGCAACCATTCCCCTGTAGAGCTTTTTGCTAAATACCGGCGAGTAATCGTTCATATCCTGCAAAACATAATTAAGAGTTTAGTGCTGAAGTTTAAACAAAAGTATAGACACATTCACAACTGATCTTTCAAATTCTACCCAATCACTCCCTCTTAATTAGGAAACCTATTTGCCTTTCAGAGTCCCTCTTGGCTCTCAATTCCATTACCACCAAACAAAACTAGCACAGAAGGGGAAGATGCCGAAGTTTCAAAACAACATATTCATACGAGACAGATCAACAGAAGGGAATTCTGCAGAAAAACACAGTCTCACAAGTAAACAAAGCAGAGATTTCCGTGACAGCTGTTTCTCAAGCAGTGGGCCACAACGTGGCTTTGCTAATTTTCTAAAATGAATGAGCTTGCCGTTGCTTGACAGTGTGTGTTACCTCTAATATGCAATAAATGAGGGGAAAACATAACATCAGATTAATATCAACACTTCACTAATACGCTGTTCTGCAGACAGATGCGTATGCTGTCAAAAAACAGCTTCAAAGGCCCAATTGTAAGCCCAATGCCATTGTCACAATAACACATGTGCATGCACCTTGGCACCTGTAAACATGCACACAGCTGTGTGTGCATACATTTATGGGTGCATCCATGTGCAAAAGAGAACCCCAGCCAAACACCGAGCTGGGTGGGACTGGGGGACCTGCAGCCTGCACGCACTGCGCCAGCTTGCACCAAGGTAGATGCGAGCAGAGATACACGCCGCTCTCACTGACGCGTTCACCCCGCGCATCAGGGGCTGTGGAAATTTAGAAACTCAGCCACCATCACTGGCTGTTCCAGAAACTCATTCATTGTTCCCACCCTAAGTTGTCAGGAATTCATTTTTTGCCAACGTCCTCTCACAGTGAGGCCCAGAAAATACGCATGTTCTTTAAAAATAAAAAAATTAAACACGCATCTTTAAATCACAATATTTATTCTTATAATAAAACTATTTCAGTTTCTTCTGTCGAGCCACCTTCCTAGCATGAGTTCTTTTGAGAACAGATTCATTTTTGTGTACTACTACGTCCCGTTTTGCACAGATGGATAGCAGATTTTGGTTTTCCCTGTTACAGAGAAAATCCAGAACAAGTAAGAGATACAATATGCCTTCAGCACAGAGGAGTGACTTTACTGATCCACAAAGGAAAAGGAGACTTCTTCCCCTCCTTTCAAGCAGAACACAGGGGCCACCCACCTCCTGGGCTACCCACACAAACATGGCTACTCAGTATTTACACACAGATGCTTCTACCTGTTGTTACAGGTCTTCATGCTGCAAATGCTACATGCTGCTGCTGGCCTGTGTGCTACATTAGCTTTTAAAACATTCATATATATCTCATCAGAGGTAATAAACATCTATGAAGAAATCACTGTTACAAACCCATGTAATACAGGCCTGAAAAATTAATGTGTTATGTTCTGCTGAAAGGTCTGCAATTCAAGCCTTCAATGCATTGGAAATGCATTTTCACCGATTTTCAGTTTTTCAAAGAGACAATTGGACCATCAAATTACAACAAAAAGCGACAACTAGGCAATTCAAACTAGGAGAGCATTCAAAAGAATAGAATTTGGAAAAACATTCACATTCAAACAGATTAGCATTTCTGTATGGAATTACAGGCATTGAATCTTTTTCTTTCAAATTCTTGACCTGTTTGCAAGAAGATAATTTACTTCAATTAAGAATGTAAAACCAAGGAATAATTTACATAAACAATTTTGCTCCCCTGGACTCTTCAAAGTGACACCATGTTTGTAAAATAAGCCATCCTTTGTTCTGCTTTGCTCCCTGAAACTCCACTCCAGAGCAGTGCAGCACAGTGGCAAAGCAGCCAACATCACACAGCAGTCTCCCCCTGTCAGGCTCCATTCACAGCCCATTCTACCTCAAAGAAAAGATGCAGTTTATTTATTTGAAGCAGACACCAAGTAGCTCTGCATACAGAAAACCATCAGCAAAAGGTGGTACATAAAAAATAATCTTGAGTATTGTCTGAGGAGCATCATACAATGCTGCATGCACAGGCACTACCGCTGCATAAACCCCAGTATTTGGAAGTGTTTTGTTTTGTAGGCCCTCAAGTTTTTCAGTGAGAGGTACAACCTTTTACAGACCACACTGTCACAGAAAAGATAGGTTCTGTCCTTCCGCATGAAGACTCCATCTGAACCAACTACTGGTATGGTACTTAACAAGGACTTAGCATTTTCTGGAACAGCTCAGCCTTTTTTAAAAAAATGTCTCTGCACCTGCACAGCCACAGCCCTGTCTACTCTTTGTTTCTTGGCACAGCAGCAGAAGATTGCACTCTGCTGCTTCCTCATTCTGGGGGAATCTGGGGGAGTCACCATGTGATGTTTTTATTATCTTCTGTGCACCTGAGCACCCGAAAGTCTGCAACTTACAGTGCTGGAAAGCCTAATCCTGTTGAAAGATGATACACTACATGCTCTGCTATAGAAAATGACTAAGTCATTCCAATTCCTACACCTGTTTTTCAAGATACATGGATCAACACAAAATATACACGAATACAAAGTGTAGCACGAAGTAGAAAATCAGAAGGCTTCCTGTCCTAACTTACTTCTCTGAGTGGAGCTTTATGCATGATTGGGCCTCATAAACCTTACCCAAGCCAAGCAACCAGACAGCAAATACTTCAGCCCTACCTAAACAGAGCAGCTCCAAGTGCTTTTCTTCCTGGCTCCTCTCTTCCCAACCCCTAAAGCAGCTACTTGTTTTATACAGCAGAATTCAAACTTACATGTTCTTGCTTTTATCACAATGAAAGTTCCTCAGAAGAATTATGTCTTCCCATAACACAGCTGCAATAAATACACTTCAGAGAGAGCAAGACTGACATTACAGACAGGTGATCAAGTCTCATATGCTCATCACAATGCTTCTGACAAATAACTGCCAGAAGCAGAAAGGGAACTTCTGCAGGCAGAAGGCATACACGCGGAACACACAGATGGCATGGGAAGCGCTTTATTGGTTGTAGTGCTTTCTTTATTCTAGTAGAAGTCTTTGTTCAGTGGCAGGAGGAAAAAGATGACCCTTCTGGGCTATTTCCCATGCAGGAAGTAGAGGTTTTGTTACAGGCATGTTGGGGAAATTCATTTCCTCCTAGTATTTTCATCTCCTCCAAGTGGTATCATTTCTCTTCACAAATTATGGGCACTTAAAGGCATCAGAAAGGTCACAAAGAGAAACTATTGCACCAGCTAAAACCAACTAAAAAGCACCAACACCAAGGATGGAGTACAGTCTACATCTGATTCTGTTAGAGTATAGAAGGAAACCAAATTCCACATTTTTTTAAAAAAACAGCTCAAGGTCACAGGCATGATCCCCCATGCCCCTGCCATCAGTCCTCCTAGTTTGTTTTTCTGCACCACGCCAGACTTCACACTGAGAAGTGGTCAGCATGGAGGACTCCCCAGATGCATGCAGAGATGCAGTTTTCAGGCTTTGATGAGAGGGATTTGGAGCAAAAATACAGCATTTTAGAGAAAGTACTGGGCCTTGCCATGACTGGAGACCAAGGACATGGAGTGACATGCTCCTGCACAGCTACATAATTGAAGATGACTTTACTTCTGAAGGCTTCTGTTGAAACACCACAAAAATGGCTTTGCACTGACATGTATGTGGCTTATGGATGTAATCAATAACCACAGTTTAGGAGTGGGATGGCAATCTTACACTCCTTTTTACTGCCACTTTGTGGAATTACCGCTTAAAAACTATGGTATAATCCTGCACGTACCCTCGTGGCCAAACTGTGGTGTCTTCCAACCTTTCACAGTCCACTGCTTCGTCCATATAAATCCAGGCAGCTATTAACTATCAAACACACACAGAACGGCAAATGGGAAATGCAGGTAATGGATTCTCTGCATACCTTGCTTTGAAATACTTGGCTGTGTATTTTGACCGTAAGGTAATAGCAGCCACATATTTATATATAAGTACAAAATTGCCTTTATGTCACTGCTCATCTAGCTGAAGATTTATTGTATTTTTGCATGTCTTTGTTTACACAACTGGGTCAGAGTCAAAGCGTAACAACCCAAAGCTCTCTTCCTACCACAGTTCCTCATCTCACACCACTTTTTGTTTCCCCTTGTTTCACATTGCTCACAGTGGGGAAGACATAAAAGCAGGACAGCACAAGCCCTTACTCCTTTCCCTTGCACGTGTAAGAATATAAAGCAACAAGGAAGCACAATATGGGAGGTATACTCAAATACTGTCATTTCAGAGAATCCACAGTCGTAGTCTCAAAATCAAATGAAAATGTATCATGAGATTTCTTGATGAAAATTCATTTATTAATTCTGATGCCTCCCTCAGCTCCTGAGTGATGCCACTTGCTGATCAATCTCCTCACAATCTGAACAAGACACATCCCATTCACAATATTTGAAGGGCTGTTATTTATCAAAGGGGCTAGAGGAAACAATACTGACCAGCCTGCAAATAATATGAAAATGATGAACAAAAATGTTGGTGAACTAAGATATACATCCAGGAATGCCAATGAGGAGAAACAAGCATGGGGGAGGAAAGGCACTAAGAAGCAAATCAATATGTAATTTAAAAACCATTAAGACAGTCACTAGCAGTTATGAACTAAAACCAAAGAAGGTGCTCCCCGACAGGTGGCGGCTGCCGATGTGGGAGGGCAACACAGGACAACTGCGCAAGAACAATATCTGCAGTACAGCAGTTCCAGCATGAAATTAACTTGTACACTTAAATGGGCTTCAGAGACAATAATAGATTTTTGATTTATGGTGACACTGAATGACCTTTAATATTTGTGCTTCAAGTTAAGGATATAAACATGTAACACCTGGGTGCGATACTCTGTTCTGCCTCCTCATTCACTCATCCCGAAGCTGCACAATTTGGACCAAGTCACTGCCATCTGCTTTGCACCATCACCACCCGAAGTGCACACGGATGGCATGCACGGCACGTGAATCACAGCACAGACCCCACACATCTGTATAGCCACACGCAGCAAGCAGCAGCTAGGCTAGCTCAGCCACTTCTGCAGCTCCTGAGTCACCAAGTTACCACTGGTTATGACGGGCTGTCACAAAGCAGAGCAGTCCCAGTACTCCTCTATGACTTTGCACTGGATCCTACAGATCCATCTTCCAGCACATCCCCAGCTGTTTAAAATCTCACGCTTCAGAAACACATCCCAAGCAGCAAAGCCTGCACAAGTCTAATGTACCAGGAGTTGCTACGACAGTTACAAAATGTTTGGAGAATTCTTCCTGAAAGGAGAAGCCAAATATGCAGGGATTACAGCTCTTTCCTGCTAGGCACCGGGTGCAAGGCAGTTGTGATGGATCAGGATACGGCCCCTTCTCACTCTTGTGAACTCCGTCTGCAGCTCCTGACTGTCAGGGAATTTTAAAGAACAGCAACATTACAATGCACGACAGACTTGACCGATTTGAGCATTTTCTCACTGAAAACTTTCTGAAAAACAGCGAGTTTTTGACATGCTTTCTTAAAAAATGTTGTTTTTCTTAAGAGAAAAATGAACAGTAGGAAGTTAATTTTTCATCACCTATCTTGACACAAACAGAAGCAACACAAGATGGCACTAATATACTTTAGATATTTGCATATATACACACATATATATATGTGTGTATATATATATATATATTAATTTTTTTCCTCGAGCATAATCATGTGTACAAACGCCCAGTTATTGTGCACAGGGAACCCCATTACTAATGGAAAAATCTGCTGCCTTTAGCCTGCAGTGCACTAGAGGGCAGCCCTGCCAAATAGGAGTGAAGCTTCTCCTCCCCCCAGCCCTCGTAAAAATCTGTTTTACCCTCTCCCAGTTCTCTCCTTATGGAAACAGGCTTATACTTTTTTCATCTAGTAGTCATCTTGTTTTATATAGCTTAAAAAATCAGCCTGATTTTCAGCTTACATTTTTTGTAGAATGTGACCTAATTATAATCAAGTATTGATTATTTATTAAAATAGCTACAATGCCACGACAGTGAAATCTGATCATTAAGTTGCTGAACAGATCCAGAGCGACAAACTCCTATAAAAAGAGCACAAAGCTCAGAAATTCTGCTGATTTATTCAGACCACTGTGAGTCTGTTGGAAGTTTTTTACCATTATTAACTGAGTACGTATGCAGAAGTGCCTACCTGAGGAGACTGCATTACAAATGCAAAATGCTCTTTATTCTCATCTCTCTCCTCAACTCCTGGAGCAGAAAGCATTCTACCATAAAACTTCTAAAAGCCTGAGAAGAAACACTTACCCTCCTGCTTCTGACCTGTTGACAAAATCACTCTAGGTTGGTTAGGGACATTCGCTTCTTAAATATTACATACTCGTGCTTTGTGAATCATTTCATAAAGAGTTTTTAAATACATCCAAGTGTTTTTCCTGCCACTTTGGGACTGTGCTCTTCGATTATAGCTGCTGATGCTAAGGTTTCTAGTCATCTGTATCTAAGTGGAAATCAACATGCCCTCACTATAAAAACCAGCATGACTGAACAGCGTCTGAGCTAATAAATGCATATTAGGCATTTACAGCTCCTTTTGCAGTCTGCTGGCTTTTATCACGTGTAATAAATAGAACAAATGTATTTTTAAAGTTGTCCCTACTTCCACTAATATTAAATGTACATTAACATAATCCCACTAAAGGAGAAAGCAAGGAGGTTTACTTCAAAACATAGTGTATGTCACACTAAAATTTTCACTTTCTCAATTTTTCTCCAAGTATTAATACTGTCACTTGGTTTTGAACATCTGCCAATTAAGCCTATGTGCACATTACCAGAGCTGGTGGCTTCCCATCTAAGCTGCCTCCAAGTGTTTAATAATCCCTTGGTGTTTGGGGATTTCCAAGGAGAAATTTAACATTCCTCTACTTTTCCCTCGAAACTCTCTTCTACAGAAAGCAAAGTGGTTTTTTGGCATCACTACACTTGAAAATCATTATTTCTCCTGTGTTTTCTTCAGCTGTAGGAAGATGTTGCTCAAAACCCTCTTAAAAGAAGCGCAAAGTAATTCATTAATAAATAAGCGGAATGGAAGTCCCCTAGAGACACGGGATTTCACAGCCCTAAGGGCACCCTAAGCCCCTGAAGGCCCTGCTCAGCCTTATGCGGGCCATTCCAACACCCTGCCCCTGGGCCCAGCACCCCTGCCAGACCCAGGGGCTCTCCCCAGCATCCAGTGATGCTGAGGGAGGCTGGCCTCCAGCCCTGCTCCTGGCCCTGTCCATTTTGCTCCCGGCTGGACTGCAGACCAGATTCATGCCCATGGCCTACCCAAGGACCTCTGGCCCCACCACAGGCTGTCACTCCGTAGAAACCCATCCAGCACAGAGCTTACTGATGTTTGCACAGGATCTCTGCTACCATCGCTACGTTTCAGCTGCATCACCCAGAAGTGCCATATTTCATTATCATCCATTGGTTCAGTCCATGCTAACTGCTAGTAGCCATCTGGAGCCCTCAGTTCCTTCCGTAATTTCTCAATTTCTGAAAATCCTCATTTGATTATATTTCTATTATTTAACTTGGTAAGTTCCCAAAGCCTTTCAAGATGATGCTAATCAACCTAATTTAGAGCAGCACAAATTTAATATTAAATATTAAAATGCAAATTTAGAATGCTTTTATGTCATGATACTCTTAAATTACATGATTGTTTAAAAAGTTTTAGAACTGTTCTGAATCAAGGGCACTAGATTTGGAGTCACAGACACACCATTGAAACAACTGAAAGTTTAAGCCATGACTTTAGATAACCATTCTTTCACAACTGAGTCTTATGTTCTGAAAGAAAACCCAAGTGTTTTTCTAATATAATCCCATTACTAGAAAAGGAATTTTTATTTCCCTTTCACTTAAACATCTACTACGCCACAAATACAGCTACAGCAAAATGCAGAAGATCTTTACCTTATGCCAAGAGTTTATACATGTATGTGGTTGTGTAAACTGTAAGTATTCTTTCACTAAGCAAATACTCATGCAAACAGAGATGCTACAACAAACAAGTATTTTCGAGGCCTCAATAACCACTAAGAGTTTAATCACAGAAGTCTCCTATAAGTCTACTGTAGGCAGTTAATGCACTAAAATTGGGACAATAACCAGGATCTTAAGATTTCAAGCAAACTCTCATCCTTCTGCTGAATGACCCATTTAAGTTAACAATACTGGTTATCTGTCGTAATTTACCCAGCTAACTCTGTGGAGCGGTACACAGCAACAAAATATAGCACAACCAGATGTATCTAGACTTTCAGATAGATTGCAAAGGGATTAAAAATGAATAACCACGCTATGACTTGTAATCACTGAGGTAAGGTAATTCTCTTTGAGATATTCCCAACTATCCTTCCTGTGAAATTTGTGCTTTCATTTCATCAGTTTCTGTAATTGATGCTAAGAAGAACACAGAACAATTTATACTTGCTAATGTATAAGATAAACATAATTGCAAAAAATTATCTACTTTTAACTTATCTCAGTGACGCTTAACTTTAACACTGGTTTTACAAACACAGCAGTATGTTGATTTTATCATCTATAGTCATAGATGTGATGGAAAATCTCCTGTTATTATTTCTACCTCATATCCAAGAGTGTTCCCATTTCAAAGTTGTGACCCTTATGAAAAATACAACTTCTATGAAAAAAGTGAAATTGTTGTATGACTTAACATAGAAGTACATAAATTAACCAGATAATGGAGCAACAAGAACTCTAGGTTCCTTTCCCATTCTTTAAGCAATTTCCTAAGGCTCTGTTAATGAGCACACACCACCTTTAAGGCTCTTGCATCGCACCACTCTATTCATTCCTCTAAGATACATACCAAAGCTTGCAAGCAAACTTTTCTTCATGATCCAATATTTTCATTTACCAATGCATTCTTTAATTTATTTATTTAAATTCCAATGAAGTAAGTCAGTACTTCAAAACTACAACTAGTGTGCCACAAGTATTTGAAATAGACTTACGTATCAGCCACAGTGATTAAGTTACAAGAACCAAGGTTAGAGAATCATGTGGTGCTGAGTACCTTAGAGCAGCAAGTTAAAAATCTTTGTGATGATGTTGGCAGGCTAATGCAATGAACTGTGTGAACCGGCACGCAGAATTTTGTCTTTAATTGGGTCTAGTGCTTCTTTGCACAGGGTTTTTTGTTTGTAACTATACAAAATGGAGAGTTGTTAACATGGTATAACTGCCTCTTTCTAATACTTAGTGTTCAGAAGGCCCTGAAATGTCTCATAATATGAATTAAGTTTCATAGTGGAATATGCGAAGCAATAAATGACTTTAGCAGATAAATGAACAGGTAAGTTGAGATCAAAAAAACAAATCTGCTTACTGGCACCACAGTGCAACACTGTGCCTGTTATGCCATAAATCCTGCTAGAAAATAGAAAAATAAGCAGATAAGCAGTTGCATTTTGGATGAAATGCAGCTCCTTTTTTTTCTTTTTCAATGGGAAATTGTTTTTGTTACATGTTAGAAAGGAAAGATTACTTTGGGGATGTAAATTTACTGAAAAACGTAAAAACAAACTAAATTTTATTTTAGAACTATTAGAAGCGGAGGATGTGTTTGACTGTGATTCACCAGTCTTTCATCTTCATGTATCCTTCATTACCTGCATAGTGACTGGCAGCAAATCTTCATTATTATTGTAATTAAATCTCACTATAACATGAATTCCCACCATAGTGAAGCACTGATAGATTACTGCTCACCTGCTCATTACAAACAAGACCTGAATTAATTCATAGTCTTGCAAGGACACACAAAAAAAGTGGCAACTACACACGTGTGTAATTAAACATCTACTGGAGCTGAGTTTGAACCAAAATGTCCTCTCTCCTTGATGACAACCTGTGGATCCACCTTCTCCCATTCTTCTTTTAGTGACCGTTTAAGCATTTTATAAAAACCAAGGCCACCCATTCCACAGCACTCTCCATCAGTGCAGTAAAGGTGCTGTGTTAGAGGAGCAAAGTGTCCTGCTCTAACATTTTATTCCAGCTCCAGTCTCAAGTGCCAGGTTACTGCAACAGAGCTTTGCTTTCCTAGCTTTACTGGGGGCTCTAACTGATTGGTTTGAGATGGTGATTCGTTCAACAAACATCCATCTTCTTCCAACCCTCCTACCTTAGAAAAGCAAAGAAATTATGCTTCTGTGTGTTCTGATTTGAGGCACAGGTTGTTAGGAAAACACAGGGAGCTTTCTCATGTAATCAAGTTGGAATTCGGCACTGCTATGGCATCAAGATCATACTGTGAACAAAGATGGTGAAGGGCCCAGAGGGCAAGGCTTGTGAGGAGCAGCTGGGGGCCCTCGGTTTGTTCAGCCCAGAGCAGAGGAGAAGAGGGGAGGCCTCATGGCAGCCTGCAGCTCCATCATGGGGAGTGGAGGGGCAGGCTCTGAGCTCTGCTCTCTGGGGACAGCAACAGGACCTGAGAGGACAGGATGAAGCTGGGACAGGGGAGGGTCAGGCTGGTGTTAGGGAAAGGGTCTGCACCCAGAGGTGGTTGGGCACAGGGACTGGGCACAGCACCAAGCTGCCAGAGGTCAAGGAGCATTTGGACAGCACTCTCGGACACACAGGCTGATTTTGAGTGATGCTGTGTGGAGCCAGGACCTGGACTCAGTGATCCTCGTGGGTCTCTTCCAACTCTGGTTATTCTATGATTTTGTTATTTGCTTCTAATTTGAATATGAATGTTCTCGAGAAACAAACTGATGAAAGACCACTGAGAGCAACCAAATCAGAGACTTTACCTGTTACATGTTTTCACTTGGTTGGCTGGTTTCTTTTGAGCACAGTTTCCAAGGAACGGGAGACTTAGCACAGTGACTGTGAGAGATGCAAACTCACCCCACAAAAAGTACTAATCAACACATATAAAACATGACCCAAAAGTATACAACTTGTAGCTTTTCTTTTGACCTACAATGCATGCAATTGTACACATGCTTAAGAGCAGTTAGATCAGCAGGTGGCTTCACTATTCAAATCCTACTCAGTAATCCGAGTCCTACCAACGGAGAGACAGAGCTAATTTTTGTCTTTATTAACTGGACAATTTTAAGACAACTATTTGTTTTCAGAACACCTCAGCCAACAAGTCTTTCCAAAGCACTATTATTTTAAGCCACTTTTATTTCCAGCTTGTAGTTTAATGCAGAAGTCAACTAGGAATCACTATTCATCCGCTTGCTCCATGCTACCTGATTAATTTGTAAGACTTCCTTGTTTCTTATGGTTATGTTTTTACCTGAACATAAAATACTGTGCCCTGGCTAACAAAAAGATTTTTCAGTTAAAAAAAAAAAATAATAAAATAATAAAAAAAATGAAGATTGTATGAAATCTCAAATTACTCACTGTAGATATATTGCTAGCAAAGCAGTGACAGAAACAAAATCACACCTCCAGTCTCCAGTGCAAAAGTTTATAATTTGACAACAGTAACAAAGAAAAACAAACAAACAAACAAACAAAAAACCCACAACCACCACAACAACAAAAAAAACCAACACCTCTTCTCAGTAACACAAGAGGACTATTTTAAGTGTTGTATCTCCTCAATGTCACACTTCTCTTGAAAAATTAATTTGACAGTTGCACTTCGGAACTCTGTCCCTAAGGACAGATGGTACAGTTGGTTCACCAAATCTGGAAATTTATTCTGTAATGTTTCTAGCAGTCCACTGGGATTAAGGCATGGCAGGAACTACATGAAATATTTTGTCATCAGATTTGTAATATGGCATTGCTAGAAACATACCAATCAGTTTTTACTTATTCTTCTGGCTCTATCCCTTTGAATCATCTGTCAGAGGTAACAGCACCATTATACTATATACTCTACTTAAAAAAAAATAAAAATTTCCTAGAAAACAGAAGGAGTAAGAAAAAGCAGTTATAATAAACAAGAGACAAACTAATACAAAAATAATGATGGTACTACTAATAAGAGGAAATCATAGTGTAAAATATGCAAGCATCATACAGGCCCCATTTTACACAGATTCTTATAATGTAATGTGTAGGGAACACATTACTCATTTAACAGCAATCTAAACTGGGAAAAAGTTAGTCCTTTTTTCTCTGAAGAAGCTCTACTACTACAGTAGTTGTTTGCAAACAGTAAATCCTGATAATAAGCACACCATTGGAACAGTAAGGGTTCTACTTCTTCCAATCCTAGAAAACATTTATATTGTGAGGGGATGCTTAGAAGTGCCATAGGCACTACGGGCTCTCTAAGCAAACTCAACCTTCCCAGGCACCGAGTGAATGCAAACCTTTGCCACTTTCCTGGTGAGAGAAACGGTGCCTCCGCAGCGGGAAACCACTATGCAACAGCACACAAGTTGTCTCTTGGAGGTGCTAATACTTTCTTGCCTTAAACTTAATTTTCAAGACTTACAAAATTCACTGCTTCTAACCCTTTTTTTTTTTTTTTTTTAATCTATGTGCATTTGTACTAAAAAAAGAAAAAAAAAAAGGCAAACAACAACAACAACAAAAACGTACAGTAATTAGTTCTGTGTTCTTGATTACACACCAGATTACCACCACCAATTAATCAGGATGAACACTTGTGTAACCTCTCCAGCCATCCCATATTAAGAATGACTCATTAGGACTTTCCGGTAAAGCTACATAAGCAGCAAGAGGAAGAAAAATCTCAGGCAAGAGGAACTCCATGCTACCTACACTATTCCTCCTCAGCAATACTAGAAACAATGCAACAGCATCTGATTTATAAAACAGGAAACTAGAGAAAAATGAGATGAAATTTTGTTTACTTTAAGACTATCAATATTACTTTCCGGCTAAATGCAACTTCCTAAAGGCATATTCAAACACAGGATGATTTTCCTCATTAAAAGCACAATTAATTCATTATTTTTCCTTCAATTTCCTTCAAATAAGGAATCATAAGTCAAGCACTGTAAAGAGCCACTTGGCTGCAGCAGTGGCAAAGAACATATTTTAATACTGACATGCAGGTAACAGATGAAGTTGTTTTGCAATCTGTGTTTTGATCAAGTTCAGGGAAGGTTAATATAAACTATTTGTAACTTGTCATGCCAAAGGCTGAGAGTCTAAGGAAAGTCACAGCGTGTATCCACCCTCATCCTAGCTGCAAAGCTCAGTGTGATTACGAGTGCACGGCACTGCTGCTCATTCTCTTTTATACCACATAAATAATATATGACACCATCAGGCATTGTCCATAGTTGGATAACAGAATCCTATCACACAGGAAAAATTACAATGCTCATGGTTAAAAATTGGACTGTGAAAAATGACAAATGTTAACAGAGGAGCACAAGACCAAAAGGACTGGAAATCTCTTTAATATGAGTAATACTCTAAAGATCATAGGGACTGAATTCCTCATGGTTACATAAATTCCCTGTTTGGTCTTATTACTGCCTTACTGATTGCTCCTGCTTTTCTCTAAGTCAATTTTGAGTTATTAAAGTCTGCAAGCTGCATAACTACTGTTATGGGACCTACAATACACATGCACATGGTTTATTTCCTATTTGGGGTCACAAACACTGTAAAAAAAAAAAATAACCACACTCTAATACCTTCCTCTAAATAAAGTAAAAATGTTTTTATTACTAATAGGAAAAAGATATATCCCGTTCCTAACACAGAGCAGGAGCAAAAGACAAGCTGAACGGGAAGGGCTCCTGCAGAGCCACGCAGAGGGATGTACATCCCCACGCAGGAGCACCCTGTCTCTGAACAGAGGCTCTGAATTGGCAGAAGGTCTGGCAGAAATCTCCAGTTTTAAAACCTCTTTGATTCCCTGTGCAGACATCCTAGCCATTAGCTAGAAAATTGTAAACTACTCCCATGAAACAATGAGCATGCTTATCAGGAGTTATCTATCATGCCCTACAGCAGCAGCCTGGACCACAGTCAGGATGGCAGAGGAATATATGACCAGATTGCAATCAGAAAATAGACAAGTGAGGATCTCTACCACACCATGCAGAGCCTCACGTCACCACACATTTGAGCTCTAGGGCCAGATTCAGTGCTCTACTGGAACAGATGAGCACCCTGTGCCAGCCTGCCACCACGTGCCCATGCTGGCCCTATACTAGAAGCTATTCCCAGTACCTCTGTCCCCAAAGGAACCCCTGCCCCATGTCCTCTCCTCTGCAATGACTGGACCTTCTGCTGCCACCACAGACACACCACCTCTCTCCCTTCAGAACAAGGGTAGGTATGGGTCTTTTCCATCAGGAACAAACCCAAACTGCACTGTGATGCACTGGGCTCTGTGCTCCTTCTGCATTTTTCTCACTGAAGGCCAGCTATGTGCCTTGCTCCTGCCCCTGCCCCTTGAGGCTCTGTCTCCTGAATCTGCCACTCAGGGTATCCTCTTGTGGACCCTTCTCATACCACACAGGTAGCAAATGGCTCTGATTTCTATTTCCTTTTTTTTTTTTCCATCCCCAAATTATTTTTATTTATATTTTTTTATTTATTATTTTTATTTATATGGAAAGTTCCTCTGTAATCTCAAAACAAACCATTATTTCTTTTCTAGATCTGTCTTGTAATCAAGGTTCTAAATTTTTACGATCTCTCTGACGTGTACCCACTAATGGCAACTGTCTAACACAATGAGAGATGAAAAATTACTTTTTCCAAAAGCCTTTCCCCACTCATGAGTGCCACTGACAATGCTACTCTCCTACCTGCCAATCAAGGTCAGAATCTACCCATTATCTTAACACAGTTATTCAATTATGTCCACTGATCAGTTGCAAAAATCAAGCCGTTGCCGGGTATGATAATACACATTAAAAATCCCCTACAGCCCTTTCTTCCCCTTTCCTACATAATCTATAGAATGCTTGCCTTTGCTTTCAGGCCCTGTGCTGTCCCCAACAACTGCAGAAATTTTTACTCTTGGTTCAAGCACAGTATTCCAGCTTCTCACACACCGCCTTTCACACACCAATTATCATGCCTCCTTTTAACTGCTCATGTGTGCAAAGTTTGCAGGGAAACAAAAACAAAACAGAAAAAAAAAAAAAAAAAAAAAAAAAGATCCTACTAATAATCCCATCCTTCTTAAATTCCCTATTCTCACAATGCCTCCTGGACAGTGTCCTGTTACACCGCTGCTGTTACACTAACACCACCAAGCAGAACTGCACTGCTGCGTTGTCCGCTCAGACTAATGAACACCACATAAACGCACAGTCATACAGCCATGTCAGCCCCAGCGTACAGACAGCAGCTTTTCCATGAACACACTCCTATTTGAGAAAAGCTATCTTCAAATTAAAACAAAACAAAGCTTGATTCTTGCTAAAAAGCATCGACCTGGGAAAAAGTTTCTTCTAGAAAAAAAAAAAAAATACTGATTTGAGCAACTTCCTCCTTGAACAGTATAGACAAATAAGGCTCACGGAACGATGTGAAAAGCTATTTTTGCCTTTGATTCACTTTGAAAACACCAGTTCAGAGGGCAGCCCAGTAGGAAGCAGAAGCACTGCATCTCAATCTCAAGCATTTTACAGAGACAGAGAGGTACTGTAGAAGCCTTCTTATGTTGCCATCAATGCTAATAATCTGAGACATTTACTGTTCCTAGAATAATTCAGAGCTCAGTAGAGACCAACAAACAGAATTACTCAAAATCATCTGGCAATCCATAGCATCTGCAGATATGCAGTAAGCTGAACCAGAGACTGATTCATAAATGCTAAATATTTTTTGCAGACTTACATTTACACTGAAGTTGCCAGGTAGGAAATTTGTATTTGTAAGATATGCTTTTTCTACTTGCTTCTTAGCTGAAGTGCCAGTAATTAAATTCTCTTGTCTCCCACCACTGACTGTTCTTCACTGACAGTCAACAAAAATGAAACAACCAGACAAGAGGATTTGTCTGACTGGCTCCAGAACTGCACCATTGTAAATGCAAGGAAACAAGATTTAGAGTTTCTAAAGCATCCTCCCCTTTTGGACACAAGCACATCAACCAACTGAAGATGTTAAGTGCTAATGCCTCTGTTACAAGCGCTTTTCATTTGTGGATCCTCCCAAAAAGAATACCATTATCCCCATATTGCTGGCAAGACAGCAGAAACACAGGTGATGCTGCAACTCAGCATAAAAATGATTCATTGCAAAAGACCACTGAATAAGCCTGTTTCTTTGCAGCTCTATATTTTCAGGTAGCTGAACTGAAATGTAAGGCACTGTGTGCCACATCAGCACTCAATACACCTGAATGGTTCATAAAATTACAATTTATGAGAGCTTTAAATGAAACGTGATGGTGTCATTTTTGCAAACAATTCCATTAGGTACTTATTTCAATCTTTCAGCAATCCTAAATGACTAAGTGTTTATGTATTTGTCAGGTATTCTTGTACTTCATAAATCTATGAACCAAGATTTAACTACTTAATTGCATATAGCAAAATAATTATAGCTGTTATAAAGTGTATATTTAGCAGAACAAGTTGCTGTCAGAAAAAGCCAGTAGCTTTCTGCAAGCGAAAAAAGTAGGAAAGCAGACATACTGCTACTGTGCTCTGGTGGTTCATCAGCACATCTGCAAGGGTCGCAGAGGTATTTTGTACCAAACAGGAGAGGATGCTATCAGCTGAGCCACTACTCCTCTTACCTTTACTCTCACGGTGACAGTAGCAATACCAGGAGGCATAGTGCCCTTGCTATCGAAGGCTTCCACAAGAAAGGTGAAAGTTGCTTCTGTGTCGGAGAATGACTCGTAATCCAAGGACTTCAGAAGTGACAACTCGCCCGTGTACTTGTTCAGTGCAAAATACTGTAGTGCTTCCTGCGTCCGTATTCGATAGGTAACATTAGAACCAAGATCAACATCCTTCGCCTAGACCATGCCATACAGAAAAAAAAATAATTAAGGCAAACAAAATCCATTTTACTAAACAAATCCCTACTATGTTAAAAACATAAAAAGGCAAGTAACTGCAAATACATATAATCTCATTATATTATTCTAATAGTATTGGATAAACTTAAAAACTACTGCACAAACCCAAAGGAGAAAGAACACTTGAGGTTATTAAATCCAGAGGTACCTGCCACATGAAAGGGACACAATATTCTGTGCAAGAGTCACTGGAATTTTGTTCTGTTCTTGGTCTTTTCCCTGGGCACCTGCTACTTGCCACTGCCAGGGAGAGGATGCTGGGCTAAGCAGACCATTGATTTTACCCCGTAGAGCAGCATGGATGTTTTTATTTCATACCAGTATTTAGACAAAGAATATTAACTTTCATTAGGAATAATATTATGCAATTGCTTTAGCTGTTAATTCCACTTACAATTTACCTGCAGGCAGCTTCAGATAAAAAATATTCTTGATGAAATTATCCCACGACAGATTCTTCTCATTAAAATCTGCTGACTCACATTGTGAGGCTACATAGACTACTTATGGGAAGTGAGTCTCAGCTATCTTTAGAGATCTAGCTCAGGATGAGTGAGATCAATTAACTATCACGTGTCTAAATGGTTTGTCTTTGTTTTTATAGTCAACAGAGAGAAGACACCTCAAGGTGCCAACTTTACTCCAGCTATCTTAGATGACAAACTTAGTGTTAGGTCAATTTCTTCCAGAAGCAACTACTTAACACCGTTGACTATAACGAGGTTGGACATCTAGGTTTGACTTCAATTCAGTTTGAATCAGCTGAGATAGCACGCTATCAACACAAACATGTAGGAACAATATAATGAGCTTTCAAGAACAAACCAAGTGCACTTCACATGTAAAACAATTATGACACTTACGACAAAAAATATGACAATACTAGTGTTGCTCAATTTATTTATTTATTAACTAACTGCTCTTATTTCCAAGTGAACCCCCAAAATATTTCATGTACCTCTTTAATGGCCATGAATTTTTCAGTCTGGTAGATATCAGTCCTTCCTTGACTCCAGTCTGCATTCTTTTAGTTCAGTCCCACTGAGAAGTTAACTAAGAACATGCTTAGTACTGCACAACAGTTACAAAACATTGTCTTCACTCTGTAATGCTTTCTTACCTCTATCTGCAGGAAGACAGTGCCAGGTGGTAGATTTTCAGGCACACAGACAGTGTAGGAAGCATTAGTAAAAACAGGGCTGTTGTCATCAATATCCAGCACCTTGATTGCTAAAGTTAGTGTTGAACGGCGGGGGTCCACAGCTCCATCTGTTGCTTCAACGATAAGTTCATAATAGTCTCTTACTTCTCTGTTCAATTTAACTGCTGTGTAAATGCTACCATTTGACGTGATTCGGAAAAGATTGTTGAAATTTGCCAAACTATAATGAACTTGACCATTAACACCTGCATCTGGGTCAGTGGCCTAAGAAACAGAAAAAAGTACCATGTTTTAATGCACATTTTAAATACAAGGGACACACCTACGTGGGAGTTGCAAGGTAAGCTAAGATAATATTCTATGAAGTAGTAACATCTGTGTGGCTAGTCAGCATTTCTTGTTCACAGCAACTTGGCTCTCACTCAAATTTTGTTGAAGAATAAAAAAAATATTCTACAAAATCAAACCTATTAATCTGCAGTGATTGAAGGCACCTTTCTGGATCTCAGATGAACTTCAGGAGAAAATACACATTTAGATGCTCAGTCTTGGACATCATCTGCAGAAAACAATCTAGATGCTTCTAAAGCCAGGCCATTAGGCAGTTATAATGCTCAAGTATCTTCAGAGTTGGGTGGTATCTGAGGAGATTTTTTATTTTACAGTGCAATTTAGGTGTTTTGTAGCTACCAATCATTAAGGAATCCATGCTTATATGGATGCAGTTCGCAGACAGAATGGACACATTAGTTAAAAATCTTAATTTAACTTAAGGTTGTTACATTTAGTGAATTTTTTATCATTGCTCTCTGAAGAACTACTTAACTTTCTACAGTTTGTACGTCATGTTCTTCAAAATCAAATGACACCAAATTTCATCCTTATTCTTCTACACACAGAAAATGCCGATAATTGCAACAGATAAATGTTTAGATTTTGTTCAATTGGTATCTTAAGTCTCGTGTAGCGATCTAAGCCTCAGATTTCAGTATCAGCTAAATAGTTCTTGTTATTGTGTTACTGCCCTAATGGGGATGGAAAAGATTCAGCCTCATTATTCCTAAAGGCACTAGAGCATAATTTGAATGCTGACCTCTTGTTTTTCCTCCTTTTAATTAAATTAAAGCATGATGAATAGGGCCATGTAAATTAAACAAAGGCCATTTAGTTAGAAAGGCGTTTTCATTTGTTTGACATCATAAATATGGCTACAGACATCTGAGAAGATGAGAAAAGATTTTCATGTTTTGTTATATGAAAAATGCTCAGGAAATTTCCATGAACATTTAATTCTGGTGAAGGTGTTAATTTTAAAATATTGTAACAAAGCCATTTATCTTCCTAGAAATCAATTAGAAGTTAATTAAAACTTTTAATAAGAAAAATTTCACTGTGTTTTCCTCCTGCACTACATCAATGCGCTAAGCAGTAATGGCTATAACTTCATAATGACCCGTCAATGGAGAACACATCCTTTGAATTGACATCTTTCAACGTATGGTTGATTTACGTAAGCTTAGAATCAAATCTATTTCCTGATAGATGACAAACAGGAAAACCATCAGAAAGCGAATGAAGGAAGAAAGTTTCAAGAATACAGTAACAAACTGTTAGCCCACTGAAAGACAAGCAAAGTATAGGAAGTGAAGAAGTCAGCTTCTGGGTAAGACACAAACCCTAAGCTTCAAAACCTTACCTCCAATACATGCATGAGGTCAGTCCTCATATTTAGGCTCTAAATTAAGCCAAAATCCTTAAGTAGCAATTAAATTGATGCTAACTGACCAAGACCAAACAGAGTTTAAAATAAAAACTGAATATACGCACTAAACAAAGTTAATCCTTAACACTACTATCACTGAAAATCATGAAATTAGACCAGGCAAATTTTTACTTTTATTACTAACATTAACACACTCAAGTACAGTTTAAAATAGAGAAACATGTAAAAAGACTTCCATAATAACAGCACACTTTGCAACTTGGCTCCAAAAACATGACTACTTACATTTAAACTCATTTGTGTACATCCTTGGGCATTAACATATTTTTCACATTCTGCAGGACTGATGTGCTTCCCTATATATTATCAAATCCAGTTAAGTTAGCTGTTGGATGACTTTTTCTAAAACAATGCCATCTGAAGGGTATAAGAAAGGAGCTCCTCCTTCCATGCGAAAATCATCTCCTGGAGCCTCTCAGATCCTGTGGGCATGAGCTCCATGAAGTCTTTGAAGGAATTGCAGGTGGCACTGTGCTGCCTGTTCCTGCTTGCAGTTGCAGCTTTATATCGAGACGGATGACTTGAATCATCCATGTTTCATAACCATGCTCGACACTACCACGGAGAAGCTCTGTTAGTAATATCCCAATAGATTTAATATAATTTGCTCTTTCTCCACATATAGTTACCAGAAGGGGAGGAAAGGGAGCCAGAAAAAATTAAAGAGGGAAATATAAGAAATAACAGATCCCATGACAGGACGACAATGTCACCACATCACAGGTGCTGGAGGTGGTGAGAGTTTCTTCCACTGCCACTAACGGCTGAGAGGATGAGGGCAAGCTTTCATACAGAGACACTGCAGGTATGAATCCAGGCTTCATGGGCAAAACTGGCTATGTCAGTCTTTCTGGAAAGAGCAGGATTTTACAGAGTACCCATGTAAAGCACCGAGCTCGACAAGCTGAGCCACAACACACTACAGACTCAGATAAGGAATCTCTCCTGATGTTTTGACTCTGCCATCTGCTCCCAACTTTGCTAACCAGTGCTTTCTGCAGCTGTTCCCCAAATCTATTTGCTAGGAAGTATGAACAGATCTCAGCTCTGGGATCTCCAGTGGCTCCACAACGAGCTCCCTTGTCTCTTTGCAGCTCTAACAATGCAATACAAATCACAGGTATCATTTTATCATTTTTCTCTGGACTACACCAACAACATTAATCTTTTTTTTTTTTTTTTTTTTTTTTTAAATTAGGTAAGGTCCTGTAGGAGTAATAAAAAACAAGGCAAACACTAAACATAAAACTGGTCAGATTTCTTTCTATTCCCCATCACACAGTACCTTTCTCACCCTAGCCTCCAAACCCCAACATACCTAATCTCATAGTGTAAAAAATATTCTTACGAAATGAGAGCAGGGTATGTATAGAACACATCCTTCTCCCCCGAAGTCTGTCCAAGGAATACCACTCCTCACCACAGCAGAATGTCAAGAGTAGACAACCAAATAAAGAACCTATTCACTCCTGCCTTGTTACACCCAGAGCTGGGTGACAAGCAAGAGAGAGCCTGAAGTACTCTCAGCTGCCACATGAACACTCTGGTAGCACTCGAGTTCCCACCCCAAAATCTACTGACACAGTCTGCTGTTTGATCCCTTGCAACCACATGCAAGACAGGCCTGGTAAATTTAGACAGGAAACGAAGCTTATTTTGCTATTCTGGGTAAAAGAAATATTGGGAATCATCCCTTTATATGCTCACAGGTTTTCCCCCAGTCTTATTCCAAGTGGTTCAACTAGCTGGTGGGCAAACGTTCCATGCTAGTGTTACCCAACAGAAGAGTTTAGGAATTCACTTAAGTCGCTGTGGCCTGACCAGAAGGGATTTTGTTGGGATAGAGGAGTCTCCTTCACAAAGGTCCAAGGCAATTTGTTTTTGTGAGAGCACCTGCAGAAGTATAAAATACTTAGAAAAAAGAAAATAAACAGAGCTTAATGGCTCCTCTTGCCAATGCCTGTGACAAGAGATGCAAGAAGATGAGACCAACTTCAATTTCTTTATCTCTTTATGTTCATTTAGAGACAAGGAAAGCATGCTCTTTGGAAGAGTCTCTAGTAACTACTGCTGCTGTTATCAGATCCACAGGACTAGTACTCCATTTCCATCTTTCACAGGACTACCTTACAAAGTACTGCATAGTAAAACAATCCTATAAACCCAGGAGTATAAAGGAATCATTATTTTATTTCCCAGAAAATATATCCCATGTTTACCGGAGACAGCATGATCTACAAGATGATAACCTTTATCTGCTGTGATAAATCTGAATTGGCATTACCAACCATGCTTCAATACTACTGAGACAACCTCAGGAGTATGAACCAACAGTGTTCCAGGGTAACAAATCATCTTCCTCCATTGCAGCTTGAAAATACAATACAAAATACAAGCTGTTGAAAAACAACTTGAAAAATACAATTCTGGGAGATCTGAATTACCAGAATATCTCTTAAAGGATCATTAACTCTGAAATATAATGACAAATGCTTAAATGGTGATATTAATTATATCATTATCATTCTTTAAAAAAAAAAACTCCTAATAATATCCACAACTCTTGCTCACAACAGGTAGCAATGGGATTTAAGCAGGTTAATTGAGGATTTACACTTGAACTGCTGGAGCTGGAAAACAGCAAAATAAAGCAGAGTTGTTATTCATATTTGTCTATATAGTTGAGGCAAATATGACAGGTACCCCCTCATTCATGCTGAAAGCTGAAATACTTCTTTGGGACCACTCTTCTGCCAATCCCACCTCCCCCAAATTAAATTTCCCTGCAGGTCTTCTTCAGGGACACAAGTTCCCCATCATCCCTACCCATCCCAACAAAACCTCTGGCTGGCAGCCAGTATTCCAGTAAATACCGCAGCTCCAGGGAGGGATAGAAATTGTGCCGGAGGATACAAAGGGTGCTGTCAGTGGGAGCTGGGCTATTGTTTTCATGGAAGATAATAGGATTTTATTATTATTATGGGTTTAAAAGATTCCCAAACCCTTCGATTGTGTCAAATAGCAAATCAAGTGTTGGTGGGAGTGCTAAATTGGATTTTGTAAATGTTTTTCAGAGAGATTACTGTTTGTGTTCATAGGACAAAATTAACATCTCACAGATGCAGTAAGAGGCCACAACAATTCGAAACATTTCTGGCCTGGTATTAATTTAAAAATATCTTAAGTAGGGAAAATTAGTCATTCCAGAAAGCTTGGCATTTTTCTTCCTTGTAATTCAGAAGACTTTTCCTCTTTCATTTCTTTTTGCCTGCTTTTACACATTCTTTCATTTTCCTATTTCATTTATTAAGTGCTCTAAGGAAATGAAAAGATTAGAAAGTACCCACAGTTTTGAGAGATTTCTGTCAGTTTAACTCAAGATAACATCAAAAGAACAATGAAACATAGAAATACTTTTGTCTTCCCAGTGTTGTTAGTATTTTCTCACATATTCCTCTCATGCTTCAGGCAATTAGATTAATAAATCAGGCTCCTAAACATACATGCTATCACTGTATGCCCATTACAGATAGCTGTCATGCTCCCTGGCAGACCAAAAACCTACAAGAGTTTATTTCTGTGGAGCTTTCTACAAAGTTGATATTTAAATTGCTCTATTCCTATAAATCAGATTTATTTATTTTTTAAACAGATTTGCAGGATTGGAAGACTGCTGGTTTTGTACAAGTTTTAAATAAGAAATGATGTAATGCCTTCACTCTGTGTTCATGCTCAATCAAACGTATACATACTTACTTGATTTTGCTATGTAACTTCTGATACGCCACAAAACTTAATATTAGACCACAAAACAACACAGATGCTTAGTTACAATGTGTGACAAATCTTAAATGTTCTGAATATTGCCCTGCGCAAACTGACTTGATGAAGAAAGGTGATATAAAGAATACACAATAATATGGGATGTTGTAGTATCAGGTGGCAGATTCAGAGGTCTGTCACTGGCAGTGACAGTCCAATTGGATTTAGCTGGTCTAAAAAAAAGTGAGGAGGCAAAATAAAACTCACTGGTACTCCCCTCAAATTTTGCTAATCTTTAAATTTCAAAGCAACACTTCCTTCTTTAAAAGAATGAACTAATGCCCCCCTCAGCCCTTAGAAACTTTAGAAAAACACTAGAGGTTTTGGCATATCCTCCAAGAACCTTTCTATAAAAATTAAAATTATCTTATTGGACTACCAAGTCATCATCCCTACCAACTTATCCTTTTTTCACAACTATATTTAGATTTGCTAGGGTTAAGATATCACATGGTAAATTTTCTAATACAGACATATTTTAGCCATTATACAAGATGGAAGAACCTTTGATAATTACTTTCCTTGTCAATGTTAATTCCAGTGCATCTGGATGGAGTGTTAGTCTGGAAAACAATTAAATGTGACTCTAAATAAAACTGCATAATAAGAGCAGTTAAACACCACAATCAAATATAAAGTAAATGAAAATCTGAAAGCCCATGGCTGCAAAAGCATGATTTAATGGGCTGGTGAACCTCCTACAAAAATTAATCACATTGTAACACTGAAACATAGATGGGCTGTCTTTGGCTGACATGCAACCAGCTCCTAAACTTAAGAGACTTGCACTGTCTGTTTTAACTTGAAAGATGAGTAGAATTTTTTCTTTCACGAGGAGTGTGTTATTTGGCAATGATATGATCAAGCAATTCAGGGATTAATCAATGAATAGACACAGTAGCAAAAATAAAAAACAAAAGCTAATTAACAGATTAAATATATTGTTTCAAAACTCCACATTTAGCTGGGCTCCCACGGAGTTCTCTAATGTCTTAATGCAATGTGAAGTTATTTTTGTCATTTCTCCAGACTGCCGGCTCTCTTCATGTCACTGTCTAATTAGAGAACACCAGATCCGAGCTGGGTAACAGCAGCAAACATTTGGATTTGAAACTACTCATCTTACCATTCAGACTCTTGGTTCTGTTCTGTATTCTCTTATTCACTTAAGATTACTTAAAGGAAATTCATTTTCTTCTATCAATTAGAAATATCAAGGCCATGAACTCTGAATATTACAGAAAAAGCACACCTGACATGTATCTCAAGAAAACTTCAACTTCTCCTTCTACCAGGCAGTCTTCAGAAAGAAAACACTAAATTAGTCACAGAAAAAATATCTAGAAAGAAAAACCACAGCCAAAAGTTAGGAGGCCCAGAATAAACTATTCTAATTTGTAAGCTCAGGAAAACCATAGTTTCTTACCCCAGTGACAGAAATCTGGACAATCAAATCCAAACAGACAGAATTGGCCATCAAAATACTAAATGGGTCATGTAGTGGGGATGGGAAAACACTGACTCAGATGATCTACTATAGCATCAGGCTGAACGGAGATAGGTGAACAGCTTAAAACAACAGACTGGTGTAATGAAGACAAAAATGGGAATTCCTTTTGATACAGAAACACTCAGGCTCTCAGCAATAAACTGCACATGAAGACGGTTTAAACGATTCTCTAGTGACAAGCGTCAAGATTTCCACTGCATTAAACCACAACTGTTAACACTCTGATGACAAAGATGGAAATTGGTGTACAAATACAACATCAGAAACAGGAATCATAGAATTATCATAGAATTGCTTGGGTTGGAAGGGACCTCAAAGACCATCTGGTTCCAACCCCCCTGCCATGGGCAGGGATGCCACCCACTAGATCAGATTTACCAGGGCCCCATCCAGCCTGGCCTTGAACACCTCCAGGGTTGGGGCATGTGCTGCTTCTCTGGGCAACCTGTGCCAGTGCCTCACTACCCTCTCTGAGTGAAGACAGTGAAAGAGTGCAACTTTTGAAAGCCACTTAGTTTAAAAAGTCACCCCAGTTTCCATATATTATAGGCAGAAAAGAGCCATTTGAGCATGGCTGCAGCCACACACAGTGAAATAACTTACAGGTATTATACAGTCCCCTGGGGGTGTGAGCAGAAAGCAGCTAATCCTGGCCTAGCACTGCTGGTCTGAGATGGAAAAAATTGCACGGATCTATGACTCCATCTATTTCTTCTCATGATACAGGTTTGGACTTGAAACCATGACACCCAACTTGCTTTAGAAGGTGGAAGGAATTTTTTAACAGGTGAAAATACAAATAGAAGCACGTGACAAAGACAAGTGCTTTAGCAAAGGCTGCCTCATCGTTTCTTCTCATCATCTAAGCAAAGATGCAGCGTTTATAAATAATCATGACAATTATAAAGTTGGGGAGACTGTAAAAGGGCAAAGAAAGATAAAGCTACATTAAAATATACAATGAATACTATTCATACAAGTTTCTCCTCTTCACATTCTCTTACTTTTCCCCCCTTCCATGTTAGAAAGAACCTCTTCCCCAAGACATATCATCCCGAGGAAAGGCAAGCAGCACACATAACATTTAGTTTAAACCAGAAACAAATTCCAGCACCTCTTCTGTACACAACTACAAGCACCATTCAGCCAAGCTGACTTCAGCATGCCCTATCATGCATGCGCAAAAAATCCCAGACAGACTCTCTAGATGCTGTGATTCCGAGAAGCTGCAATCCTTTCAGCCTGATCAAGTATTGATCAACTATATGATCAAGGATGACAAACCTGATGTGGGTTGGGCAAGAGGAAGAATAAAAGCACTTGAGCACATACATGCATGACTTACTGGAAATACCCTTCCCTCTACGTATCTTATCCGAAACATCTCACATGGAACGGAAAGCCTGTACCTCACCAGTGTCACTCGGACAATTCAAATGAGATGGTGTTGAAGGTCTTATTAAAGATCTCTCTAATCAAACACAGAAACACCTTTTTTAATAAGCATGCAATAAAATGAAGGACCCAGCAAAGCGACCTTGTGGTGATCCTACTATTTGTAAAAAGCTACACAGCCATTACAGAAATAAGCACAAAGAGAACCTCAAAAATAACAGTGTACAAGCTCTTTTGCACTGGAAAGTAGCAGCTCATACCTACGCATGCAGACACTGCATAGTCGTACCTCTAAACGGTTATACAGATATGCTAGTCATATGGACGCACACATTGCAACCAAATACAAGTCTCCATTTCTGCTGGTTGTGGTTCATCTGCCATGCTATAACTCTCAAATCTTAAATTCTGATGCATTTCTGATAGTCTCATTTTAAGATCTTACCTGTTTATATTCCTTTTTATATGTACCAGATGAATTTAAAAGATGTTGTACGGTAAAGTATAACACAGTTAGCAGTGGTCGTGGATTCACTCTGGATATTTGAGATTTACTTCAGAGGCCTTGATTCTACTCCTCTCTTCCCCAAAGGCTTAATTTTTTTAGCTTCATAGATGGTCCTCTCCTGCCAATGATTCTCCTTTTTCATTTTTTTTCTGGTCTTGTACTTTTTCTCCTTTTCTCCACCTCTAATTTTTCTGCACTTTTCTAAAAGTACAGGAGCCATGAGATTTTAATTTCAGAAGCTGGTACTTATAATACAGGTGTGGTGTTATCTACAGTGCAGTTTATATATACGACAATGTAGAAAGTCATACCCTGTTCTATGAGCTTTTGTGCAGAAAACAATGATAATGGTCATTTATGTAAAATGAGATCTGTTTCTGTGCTTTCTACAACAAAATCTTGTAGTGTAATACTTCATCGGCATTTGAAGCAGTTTTCCTATATCCAGAGACACAGGACAATTTAGATGTAAGGGATCTCCAGAGGTCATTTAGTCCAACAAAATAAACCTTACTGACATCTGTGAAATTTAAACTGGGCTTTAAATCACGAGACTTGCAGGTTTTACCACCTTGTGAATTTAAGTAAAAATAGAAATTTGTAAGAATTCACTAATATTCACAGACAGAAAACTCTGTTAGGAAATTGGCATCATAATTACATTCTGTTAGCATTCAAAAATGATAGCTGCTTCTTTAAACAACACATTAAAAACAGTTCCATACCACTGAAAGAAAAAGCATCTAGAAATCTGTAGACTGGTACCATGCAGGCTGGTGCAGTGGCAGGCTGCCACTGTTTTGAAGTGGACAGAGGTTACTCAATACTAGATGCAGGTAGTAGTTCACACTTATTAAACAGGAAAATAAAATATTTTAACTTTGCAGTGGAGTTAAGGAAAGTTCTCCAACGCTCATCTTTCCAGTAAGTAAAATTGCTCCATCCTAAAGAGCAATTTGCTTATTTTTTGAGAGTTTGTTTTCCCATTTAAAAATAAGAAGCAGATGATAAGAGATATCTCATGCGTTCTGTGCAAACAGCTTTTGTTACTGGAGTCTATTTATACTGCCTTCATATTAGGGAAAATCTAAGGTCTAGTGATACGTGAGCATCTGATGAAGGGTTGGACTGTTCACTGCCATGTGATTGTTTACCCATGTTTTCCTTCTCATCTCCTTTCATGTTCCTGTATCTCCTGGGTCACGGAGGGCATTTCAAAAAGTGATCACTTACACAAATTTCTTCCTATAATTAATAATCAATAGGAAGGGGAAGTTAAAGAAACTGGGCAAACTTTAAAAAACAGATAAATGGAAACTTAGTCAAGGGTGGTTTGGGGACTGTTTTCTCTCCTGGGCCCCACCAGGCCTTATAGGCCCCAACAGCTTCTTATTTAACCACAGACTGCATTTTAAAGTTCTGTAACAAACTACAGAACTGCCTTTCACTTAACAAGAATGCAAATGTGTTTGCACATTTTGCAGCCAATACACTGATTCTCACCTATATTTCATCCCACTTTTCCACCTCCCATGTACCTGATGTGGTACTGACAAACACTACACTGCATAATGCCAATCATTCAGATGCTGAATTCTCCTGCAGGACCTCAGGCTATTTACGACTGCAATGGATGATAAGGTGCCTGAATTTTTAAGCTTCTGGTGTGAAGCTTTTGGTTTCCTGTTGGTCTTCTGTAGAGAACTTCATTCAGCAATTCTTCTCCTGTCTTGTTGGGAGATCCCAATGATCAGACATGAAAGAATTGTAGGGAGTCTAATAAACCTCTGACTGCTCTCATTTAGACAACATTCTATAAAATAAAAGGGTTTTGAAATACATTCACTACACTGTCAGCCTTATCCTTTCTAGCTTTTGTTCTTTTAATCTTCAGTGTGCTCCTCAAATCCCCACAGGCAGCACTCCTGTGCCAGCGCCTCCACGGACTTCAGCTGGCATACAAAGAGCCACGGGAGCGGCAGATCACAAGAGCACTTAAGTGTTAATACTGCCTCCAGCACCTAACGAGCCTTCCCCTCTACCACCAGAAATCTTTTCATTGCCTTTGTTCCGTCTCCCCCGGGAAACAAATTCCCAAGTACTACCTAAGCCCTTATGGGAACCCCTTTTCAAGTCCAGCTTTCCCACTTAAAACAAATTAGAGCACAGAATGCACAGAATTCTATCATCTACAGCCAGAATCATATATGGGAGCATTCGACTTAATTGTGTCCTAAGTCACTTACATACTTACCTGTATCATGGGAGAGAGGACAAAAGGATATAAAAAAAGGGTATAAACATTACTTTTTTTTTTTTTTAAAAGAACAGCTGAGCAGATAAGAGAGAAAATTTTGCAGCCTTGGGAGAGGATAGAGAGAAAGTCTAATACAGAAAATCCAGAACTGGAAAAAGCAATTACAACAGCTTCTCACATGTTATACAGACTATTTCTAACATTTTAATAATAGATGCTGATAAATTTGTTACACTTTTACCTTTCTTGTAATTGACATTGTAGAATATATCCCCAAATTTACCTACATTATGGTCATGTCAACTGGCAATTAAAAAAAAAGTAACAGTAGCTGCTGCTAATAATCAGTTTAAAAAAAAAAAAAAAGACTTCTGGGAACCTTCTAAGAAGAAAATACTGGATATTACTAGAAAATATGTTCTGGATTGCACTGCTCCCTGATCCCCTGCAGCTTTTGCACTGCCCAACACTGCAGTCCCCTAATCTGGTCCTTATCTTGCTAATACGATTATGAAGATACTACACTACTTGGTAAAGCCAAGGTAAGCAACTTGCACTGGTCTCCCTGCATCCACAGAGCCAAGTGATACCATCCCAAAGTTACCAGTTTGTCAGGTATGATTTGCCCATCCATAATCCATCCTAGCTGTTCCCATTCACCTTCTTATTGTCTATTTGCTTGGAAATGGCTTCCAGCAGGCTCTGCTATCTTCCTAGAAACCAGGGCTCACCAGCTTGGAGCTACCTGAATCCTCCTTCCTGTCATCCCCAAAGATGAGTGTGATGGCCAGGAGCTGGCAGGGCTCATTGAGAGGGCTTTAAACTAGGTAGGAAGGGGGATGGGGCTGAGGCTAGGATTGTTGGGGATGTGCCAGGGGGAACGATGGCAAGGCCGGAGGATAAGGCAATGGCCCAGCTGAAGTGCATCTACACCAATGCACGCAGCATGGGTAACAAACAGGAGGAGCTGGAAGCCATCGTGCAGCAGGCAGGCTACGACTTGGTTGCCATCACGGAGACGTGGTGGGACCAGTCTCATGACTGGAGTGCTGCAATGCCTGGCTATAAGCTCTATAGAAGGGACAGGCAGCACAGAAGGGGTGGTGGTGTGGCTCTCTATATTAGAGAGTCTTTCGAGGTTTAGAACTCGAGGCTGGGAATGACAAGGTCGAGTCCCTTTGGGTTAGGATAGGCAGGGACAAAAGGCTAGTGTCCTGGTCGGGGTCTGCTATAGACCGCCGAACCAGGATGAGGAGACGGATGAGGAATTCTAAACGCAGCCGACAGAAGTTGCAAAATTGTCAGCTCTTGTACTCGTGGGGGACTTCAACTTCCCTGACATATCCTGGAAGCACAACACAGCCCTGAGAAAGCAGTCTAGGAGGTTTCTGGAGAGCGTGGAAGATAGCTTCCTGACGCAGCTGGTTAGTGAACCTACCAGGGGTGGCGCCCCGCTAGACCTTCTCTTCACAAACAGAGAAGGACTGGTGGAGGATGTGATTGTCGGGAGCTGTCTTGGGCAGAATGACCACGAAATGGTGGAGTTCACTATTCTTGGCGAGGCCAGGAAGGGGACCAGTAAAACCACTGTATTGGACTTTCGGAGGGCTGACTTTGAGCTGCTCAGGACACTAGTTGGTGGAGTCCCTTGGGAGGCGGTTCTGAAGGGCAGAGGGGTCCAGGAAGGCTGGGCGCTCTTCAAGAGGGAAATCTTAATGGCGCAGGAACGGTCTGTCCCCACGTGCCCAAAGACGAGCTGGCGGGGAAGAAGACCAGCCTGGCTCAACAGAGAATTGTGGCTTGATCTTAGGAGAAAAAAGAGGGTTTATAATCTTTGGAAAAGTGGGCAGGCCACTAGGGAGGACTTTAAGGATGTAGCTAGGCTGGGCAGGGACAAAATTAGGAAGGCCAAAGCTCATCTGGAGCTCAATCTGGCTACTGCCGTTAAAGATAACAAAAAACGTTTCTATAAATACATCAACACAAAAAGGAGGACTAAGGAGAATCTCCATCCTTTACTGGATGCGGGGGGAAACTTAGTTACAAGAGATGAGGAAAAGGCGGAGGTGCTCAATGCCTTCTTTGCCTCAGTCTTTAGCGGCAATACCGGTTGTTCTCTGGATACTCAGTACCCTGAGCTGGTGGAAGGGGATGGGGAGCAGGATGTGGCCCTCACTATCCATGAAGAACTGGTTGGTGACCTGCTACGGCACTTGGATGTGCACAAGTCGATGGGGCCGGATGGGATCCACCCAAGGGTACTGAGAGAACTGGCAGAGGAGCTGGCCAGGCCACTGTCCATCATTTATCAGCAGTCCTGGCTATCGGGGGAGGTCCCAGTTGACTGGCGGCTAGCAAATGTGACGCCCATCTACAAGAAGGGCCGGAGGGCAGACCCGGGAAATTACCGGCCTGTCAGTTTGACCTCAGTACCAGGGAAGCTCATGGAGCAGATCCTCCTGGGAGTCATCACGCAGCACTTACAGGGCAAGCAGGTGATCAGGCCCAGTCAGCATGGGTTTATGAAAGGCAGGTCCTGCTTGACGAACCTGATCTCCTTCTATGACAAAGTGACGCACTGGGTGGACGAGGGAAAGGCTGTGGATGTGGTCTACCTTGACTTCAGCAAGGCTTTTGACACCGTCTCCCACAGCATTCTCCTCAAGAAACTGGCTGCTCTTGGCTTGGACTGGCGCACGCTTCGTTGGGTTAGAAACTGGCTGGATAGCCGGGCCCAAAGAGTTGTGGTGAATGGAGTCCAGTCCAGTTGGAGGCCAGTCACTAGTGGCGTCCCCCAGGGCTCGGTGCTGGGGCCGGTCCTCTTTAATCTCTTCATCGATGATCTGGACAAGGGCATTGAGTGCACCCTCAGTAAGTTTGCAGATGACACCTAGCTATGCGCGTGTGTCAATCTCCTCGAGGGTAGGAAAGCTCTGCAGGAGGATCTGGATAGGCTGCACCGATGGGCTGAGGTCAACTGCATGAAGTTCAACAAGGCCAAGTGCCGGGTCCTGCACCTGGGGCGCAATAACCTCAAGCAGAGCTACAGGCTGGGAGAGGAATGGTTAGAGAGCTGCCAGGCAGAGAAGGACCTGGGAGTGATGGTGGATAGTCGGCTGAATATGAGCCAGCAGTGTGCTCAGGTGGCCAAGAAGGCCAACAGCATCCTGGCTTGCATAAGAAACAGTGTGACCAGCAGGGCTAGGGAGGTGATCGTCCCCCTGCACTCAGCTCTGGTGAGGCCGCACCTCGAGTACTGTGTTCAGTTTTGGGCCCCTCGCTACAAGAAGGACATCGAGGTGCTTGAGGGGGTCCAGAGAAGGGCGACGAAGCTGGTGAGGGGCCTGGAGAACAAGTCCTACGAGGAGCGGCTGAGGGAGCTGGGCTTGTTCAGCCTGGAGAAGAGGAGGCTCAGGGGCGACCTTATCGCTCTCTATAGGTACCTCAAGGGAGGCTGTAGCAAGGTGGGGGTTGGTCTGTTCTCCCACGTGCCTGGTGACAGGATGAGGGGGAATGGGCTTAAGTTGAGCCAGGGGAGTTTTAGGTTAGATGTTAGGAAGAACTTCTTTACTGAAAGGGTTGTGAGGCATTGGAACAGGCTGCCCAGGGAAGTGGTGGAGTCACCATCCCTGGAAGTCTTCAAAAGACGTTTAGATGTAGAGCTTAGGGATATGGTTTAGTGGGGATTGCTAGTGTTAGGTCAGAGGTTGGACTCGATGATCTTGAGGTCTCTTCCAACCTAGAAATTCTGTGATTCTGTGTGATTCTATGTTTGCTTTTTTCCCAGTTGTAAGGAACCACACTCCTGGGCACCTTTTAAAGATGACAAATAAGCACCCATGCAGCAATACCAGTTGACATGAGCACCTTTGGATGCATTTCATCTGCTCCCATTATGCCTGACTTATTTTCCTATGCAGCCCATAACTTCATCATCGTCTAGGATGAAGGTTAATCCTTTCCTCCTCCAGACTGACACTGGGCTCAGGCAGCCGGGAGTCCCCATAGTTTACCAGTAAAAAGCCTGAGGCACCAACGTTGTGGAGCACCTTTTCCGTAACCCTCACCACTAGGTCCTCTGCCTCAATGAGCAGTGGGGCCCACACCTTTGATCTTAAGACAAAAATACCTTGCTGTGGTTTTCCTTGTGTAAAATGTACACATTCAAAAGGGTAAGAGACGCCACAAAACCTGTTTATTTTTTATTTAATCTGTATCAGTGCTTACTATGCTGGATTTCAGCTGTTTGAAATGAATATGGTAGAAGAGATTCTGACAAGAAGGCTTGTCAGTCAGCAGCTTAATTCTTAGCATTGAAAACACAAGAGATAGTAAGTACTACCTTCTTTTACCAAGACATTTTCATTTAAAATAGGCCTTTATATTTTAACCACATTACAGCTTCTGTACAAAACACATTCCCATAGAAACCTCTCCCACACCTACTGTGGTTCTAATGTCCTATGAAGGACAACAACGGTAACAAAAGCTGTTTTGTTGTTTAAAGAAGACTCTCCCTAAACAACACAATTACATCTGAAGGCTAATCATCCTCACTTCAGTAATTTCACTGAATTTCACTGAGTCCAGAAAATAATTCCAAATGCCCAAACCGCTCTGTTCTATACTTTTTGCATGAATATGAAACATTACAATCTACACCTATCCATATCTGCAGCACAAAGAGAAATCTTTTTCCATCCAGATGCTGACAATTAGGACTGGTGATAAACATGAGAATAAATGATATAGCGAGTTTCTTTCATTCCACAAGAAGGAATAAGCTATCAAAAGGTTTCATTAAATATTTTCATTTCAACACAACTTAGAAATTATGCTATTTTAGAGAGAGGTTCTGTTGCAATGGCATATTTTCTTTTATAATTCCATCTAAACTAAAATAAAGCTGATACAGTATTTTTAAAAATTACTGCACCTTGAGGGCACCCAGAAAAACACAACATGGATTTTGAAGACATTTGGTACTGATTTAACACATTGAGTCCATATGTTTTAGGATAAATGATAAATGACTACATAGGATTAACAATGACAAACATAGATTTATGGAAACAGATTTAAGCACAGGGATCTTAATTTCTACACATGCAAGAATTCAAAACAGTCTTTGACAGGACTGATATTTCAGTTCAGCATAACAAAAGTAGGAAATCTCTACTGCTCATCAGTGTTGAGGAAAGTTGCTTCTCTTTAAAATTACATGTAAGCTTGGACAGCTTCACAGTAGTACCTACTTTAATGGTACCAGGTCACACAGCAAGCAGAGCCACACAACATGCAGAACCTCCTCCATATAAGTACAAGTGAGACTGTATTGAAGGAGCCTAAAACCGTAACATATAACATGAATGAAATCAAACTTCATGAGTAAGTAACAAAAGTGGAAGGAAAGGTAAACCCATCCCAAAGAAGCACTTTTTCAACTTATAAATACCAGGAAACAAGTGAAGTCAAGTTCACTCAAAAAAGAATACAAAATTATCAAGCAGCATGACACATGAGAAACACTTGTGGATATCTTACTGAATAATGTACATTTGGAAAGAAACATGGTTATTATGGTTATATGCCTTTGCTCCTTTCAATGCTACCTGAAATGTGTTCTCCTATCTGACAGTATTGTTAAGACAGCAGCTAAGGTATTCTTAAGACAGCTCCTGTTTTCTAATGACACAGTTGCTACTAGGAAGAAAGGCAGATGCTTGTGCCAAAATCCCTGAAAAACTTTGCTTCCAAATTCATCTTGTGCTTACAGCTCATATTAATCCAGCCTTTATGCTAACCCCTCACTGAGGGAAATATGAAACACTTGACATTCAACTACAAGTTCAAAACACCAATTCATACTTTCTTTCACCTGCCATTAGGAAAAACTGACTCTGCCAAAAAGATGATGCATGTTTCACGTGACTGAATCTGCAATTGGTAGTCCAGAAGACCTACACATGCTGTAAAAATTTACACAGCTTCAAATTACTTAAATTAACAATACCCAAACGCATAATCTATCTTTACGACACCTAATAAATTATTACGGTCAACGCATTAACTATTTTCCTCTTTAATACTATAGAAATTTTCTACATAGAACAATCTTACATACATGCACATAACTTATTCAGTGTATTATAGAAATATTGTAAAATAAAATCAGTAACAGTATAAAAATGTGGTGACAATATTGTAACACTGTAAATCTGTTATAAGCAAGATTTTACAGTGGTGTGCATCTACGAAACTAGTCTTCTGATTAGCTTTTTTAAATGAAAAAGCCTTTTTGACCTGTTAAGCATGAAGATGAACATTAATTATATATTTCAAAGCCCAGAAAATTACTTTAACTTTTAACATAAATATGTCTGACGATAGAGGGTTTGCGTTTAAACTTCAGACATTTTGATGCAAGGTTGTCTAAGGTACAACTATTTTAGTCTCTTTCCTAATAGTCTGGACAGATTAGGTAATAAAATAAACAATTTAACTCTGCAGTTAATAACTTACCCTTACTTGACCAACAAAAGCATTGGCTTCCTCTTCCTGTACAGACAGGTTTTTAGGTAGAAACATATCAAAAACTGGTCCATTGTCATTTACATCCGTCACCACTATATTAACAGTAGCAGTTGAGGTCTGCCAAGAAAGATAAAATTATGAATAATTACCTTTGCTTTACAATTTCACAGATGACAACTGATTAGCAACTTTACTGCTATGTAGTAGATCTATCCATTACAGAAACACAAGTAAACAAATAATCATTTTTGGGGGCATGTTTTTGTGAAACAGGAAGCATTATTCCCTTGAAGAGTTTATTTTTTGTCTTATAAGAAAAGGAAGGAAAACAGGCTAGAGACTGACTACTGTATTAGAGATGCATAAAAGACATTAGATGTGTTTTGTCTAAAGTGTTATTTTAAGGGTTTCAGGATCTTTAATTCTGGGGTGGGGAAACTAAAAATATCAAAATTTGCCAGGACTTTGGAAAGAAATTAGTTATTTTACCAATCAACGTATACTATTGTGATGATTAGCTTAGATGAGTAGTCAGCCTCTTAGTTGGCACAGCTGTGCTACCACAGCTCCGTGGTGAGTTCATCTGACCGTAGCTCACAGATCTCTATCATCCTTCATCCACATCTGGCTGACATGCTGTAAAGCATTAGCACATCAGCTATAACACAAAGAGAGGTGCCTAATGCAAACAGTGTAGTTAACTACATTTTAAACTCATACATTTAAACAAAATGCATCTGTGCTCCCTACTGAAATTTCCTACGCAACTTCCAGAAATTGAAGCATGAAACACTTTGTTGGCAGAACTTCACAGCCTGAGTTAGATCCCTTTTCAGCAGTCCTATATAGTATTTTGGTCACTAAACAACAGTATTTTAAATCAATTCAGGAGCTGTTAAAACCTTTGCTAACAGAGATGCTTTCACTCCATGCATTCAGATCTAGCATAGCACCAAGTTATCATTATGAACTGTAGTTTCAGTTTATCACCAATTTTGGCTGTAATAGTAATTAAGGTAAAAACTAACACTACCTACCTCATGCAGTTGGTTATTTTGGAATATAGCTAAGCATCAAAGTCTCTTTCTCCTCTGTTTCTCAGCTTTAACTGTTTTGCACTTAGGCAAAATACCTCAGTTTGAGCTTCATGAATTTAAACTTTGTGGCAACAACAAAACCAAGACTTTGCTTTATGCTCTATAAATACCAAAGAGTTGCAGCTAATGATACACATTTCTGTGACCTGTGACAGGCTGCAATGAGAATGAACAGCCCTCATCATCCACCAGGGAAAAGAGAAACATTACTGCACAAAAAACACGGTAAGGAAATTGAAATTATACACCAGGAAAGCCTTTCACTGCAAGAACAGAGAAACGCTGGCACAGGCAGTGCAGGGAGGCTCCGTCCCCAGGAGCAGGACACATCTGTTGCGCCCAGCAGCAGTGATGGCTGATGCCGTGGCGGAGCACTGATGTGCAGGCTAACCTGGTGTTGGAACCCCGCCTTGTTAGTCTGACAGGGCTTCTTCTAGTGCTTTATTCAGTCCACATGCAAACAGAATCGTTGTATTCGACAAACGTAGCCTGGTAGCCAAGTATGTTAAGGGAGACAGATGATGGAAACACAGGCATGAAGCCTCACACTGATGCCATACTACTGCGGATTGCTTTTGATGGTTTCCCAGACTCTTTTGTAATGTTCCCCCAGAGGCAGTAATATTTGTAATGATGTCTATGCTGCAGCCACTGCGACTGTGAAGTGCAGTGTAAAATCAAGCAGAGGGGATTAAATCAGGTTTCCTGTTCTGTACGTAGATGCTTACTGATACTGAGCTACCCTCACAGTAAGCTACATGTGAATGAAATGTATATGGCATTACCGTTCAGGTAACTTTACGGTGCAGACCTAACTGCTGAGAAGTACCCTCCTTGAGGCACAAGGCTAACCCACCTGTTAAAAACCTCACAGGCTCCACAATCTTAAAGAAAACCTTTAACTGCCTTGCCCCCTTAAAAAGCAAATACAACCACAACAAAAGCCCAAACATAAGCCTAGAAACACTCCTCTCTGAATCTTTTCAATATAGGTGCAGGCAGAGGAAAACACACCTCTGAGAAAAGGAGATGTGATGTTTGCTTGAAAGAACGTATCTGTTGGCTGTCCAAGGAATTGAGTTGCTATCATTTCTTCTATCCACCGAGCTGCATCAAAATATGAATAAAATACAATCTAGAAAAACTTACTCCTCATTGTTTTGGAAGTATTTTGTTCCCCTCTCCAAACTTCTACCCTACATCTGAATATACTGTTCATTTTCAAATCCTCATATTGAGGTTTGTTTCATCCAGAGCCTCACGGTTTCAGAGCAAGAGGGGCAGAACCATTTTTTCATCGTTACCTGCATTCTTTTTGCTGTGGCAGGCAAAAGGCAATACGAGAATGCCTACTGCTCCCCCATCTGAAATAAAGATGCCTGTTCATTTTGGTTTGCCACTGACAATACAAACCGCATTCCATTTTCCTAATCCAATAATCAGAAATGGGTGTTGAATGAACTTGCACTGAAATTAAATATATTTTGAATATGGCATAGTTTCAGATAGCTACTTAGGAGAGAGAGCCCATTCATAAACACGAACTGCTAAGACTGATGCTACCATTTTAACATTCTTTCCAGGAACCCTGACAGCTATAGAGCTCACGGCCATCTCTGGAGTCTATCTTTTCTGAAACATCTTCTGGTGTAGTACCTCCTTCATGCAAGCCAACACGTTCGCTGGTCCCTGCAAGTAACTGTCCATAATATATACAGAATATCATCATTTTTATTAAGGGCCAGGCTCCTAGTATTTGCCACAGAGAAAAAGCATGCAGATTAGCACTTGCGAAGGACAACTCCTGTACTCAAACCTCCTCACTGGTCATGCTTTCATTGCTGTGTTGCCAGGTCAATCTGATAACTTACTCTCTGCAGGAGTGATCCTGTAACAAGTCAATCTCCTTCACCTCCCAAATCCTCAGATTTGGCAAGCAGCCCAGTCACTGGTATTGGAGTCAGCTGTCTATCTTACACAGCAATACACGTGCTGTTGTTTGCAAAAAGGCCTCTGTACTTCACTGAGGTGCCACCTGTGTGAGCAGGCTTCCTTGCCAATCCTGGCTACTGGCACAGCAAAGAGCAGAGCCCAAACAAACATGGGTGTCATGAATAGTAACCACACACAATGCAGCTCTTCCGAAGAGAGCTTCTCTATAGTTTCTTGCACAGAGGCAAATGCAGAAAACAGACCCGTTCCACAAAAAGCATCATCTAATAACAACTTAATACTTCAATAGTAACTAACAGAAAATATTCCGAAACAACAACGGATGGATTCAGACTGGCTTCTTATATCGGTTTGCATTCAGTTATTTGTTAATTGTTGCTGAAACTGCCATTCCCATATTCAGTATATATAAGGAAAACATACTTCGCCATTCACGCATCATTGTCAACGCAAAACACACTCCCGAACATTTGCTCTGATGATGTGGAATGTGCACTGAACATAAATCAATCTTCCTAAGCTAACTTCATTCTACAGAATAGAGGGTAATAAAAACTCTTAGATTTAATAAACTGAAAGAACTATGGCATGGAAAACATCGGCTTAATAAAGTACTTCTTATTTTGAAAAAGATTTCTTTTCCATTGAAGAGAATTTTAATGGGCTATATCTGATAATCTGTGGTATGTTTACTCCTGACAATGCTGAATCAACCCACAGCAGCTCTCAGAACAGCTGCCAGAACACGCTTTTGCATCTGATAACTTCTTAATCAAGTGCTGAAAGCAAAATTATTGCTGCGATTTACTTACAGGTCTAACTTTTGCACATAAGTGCATGTCAATGGATGTGTGGAGGATCACATTTATTTCAGATAAACAGAGCAACACATCATGAGGAACTCTTACAAACACTTCTCCCGAAGAACAGCGTTTTTCTAAATCCAAGTAACTCTCTGCTCTGGAAGCATGGTATTATTAATACCATAGTAAGACGATCCTGTCGTCTTACTTTATATCTTGAACAAAAAAAAAGGACTTTTTTTTCCCTTCAAGTATTCTTGAAACCCAGTCATACCATTATCAGAAATGTAGAGCTTACTGAAATTCTGGTATAAATCTAGAAGGGGTCATTTGAGTAAGTGCCAAAGGAGACTCGGATTTCCCCTAGGAGAAGGTAGAGAAATAGGAAGGCTAAACTCTGCTTAACACAACCTTGATTTTAAGATCTTCTTTGACATCTTTATCAAGGAACAGGATGAAGTGATGATGCACACTCTCAAGTTTGCAGGTGACACCACACTGAGGGATTGGCAATACAGAAAACAGTCAAATTGCAAGGAGAGGTTCAGACTGGATATAAGACGTATCTTAACCCCACGAGGACAAAAATAACATCTTTTCGGTGTGATAAAGCAAGTGGTTGCTATATGGTATTGCAAGAGCAAAAGCAACTGCTTTGCTTGTTTGTCTTTGCAATGTGGACAGTATTCCCTAAATAAGACCACAAAGGATCTCATTTTTGATACCTTTGTATTATTTGACAGGGTTTATCTGAGAAATGCAAAACCAACTACCACCCTTCATATGCAGAAGTCAGGCTGAAGTGTTCCTTGAGTTGTTCTATAATATAAAGTTATCCTGCAATGTAGAACATGGCATTTTATTGGAAAAGAGACAAGATTGCAGGTCAGACTAAACCCACAGGCAAGAAAGAACTGCAAAGATTAAAGAGTACTTGCTTAGTTTAGTTTTACAAGAAAAATGAAAAGTTTGCAGCATTTTGTAAGAAGGGAGAGAAGTAGACAGTAGAAAAGATATGAAATTGTTCCCAATGCTTCTGTTATCCAAGGATTTAGTATTTTTCAAATTGATTACAATTCTTTTACTTATCTTAAGAATCCTACCTTACCTGCTTGCCAATGCTGCCATAGAGGACAGCAGTCCACCTATTATCTATCAAAGATTAACTCAAAAAAGCAGTGTCATTGCAAAGCAGAGATATCAACTGGGAAAAGTTGAGATATCAACTGGGAAAACTATTTTATAATATTAGGTTTTCTGTTCATCCTACACTTTCAAGAGTATTTGTAGAAAAAGACCATTTCAAACATATTCACGTTTTTCTGTTAGTCACAATTTAGCTAACTATCAAACATGGATCAATTCAGTGGCAGGATTGCCAAGAGAATTATTCATAGCAAGCTCTGGGTTAGCAGGAGCAATGCCTCTGTGTTCTCTTCTTTTACTTCATTAACAACAAACTTGGAACTGAGAAAGAATATGGGGAACACTCCAAGAAATTTCTAATTCTGGAAACATGCCTTATCCCTCTGATGGAATAAGCTAACCTTTTACATGAAGCAGTAGTCTGTTGGCTACCTTTATTTCTTTAACATGCGTAGAGCAGCAGTTCTGCCATTAACATCAGGAACTGCAATAATCAAAGATAAAAAAAAAGAAATCAAAAGTTCTGTATCCACATTAGATGGCTCCAAAGTTTTGCTAAAGCTCATTGCAAGCTACAGCTTCAGACTCACATGCTGTTTAGCCATTACTACACAAGTTGAAAAAATCATAGTGCCTTATTCAGAACTGCAGCATGGAGCAGCACTGACAACATCACGATCATCTGTCCTGTGTATAATGTAAAAAGTTAACACCACCACTGAAATCACACTGACTAAATAATTACTGCTTTAAAGTTACATTCGTTCAGGGCTAGCCCTAACCTCTTCTCAGTCTGTCACTGGAACCAAAAATAACAAAGCATGTACACTGCAGGTCACGTCCTTCTTGACAGCAGCCAAGGTAACCACATCAGCCAATGCAGGAGGAAGCAGGGTACTGAATACATGCTTTGGGGATAAGAGCATGCTGCAGGGAGGGTAAAAGTAAACACGCTGAGAAAGGGTTACTGTACATTGTATGGAGCTCAGTTGCCTGCATCGTTACAGAAGCCTATCATTTCTTACCACCATTTTCAACTGCAGGTGGCCGTGGCTGCCTGAGATTGCTCTCAGTGCCATGTAAACTGTGCTTCGCTTTCTATGCAAGTAGTGTACCTTCTGCCAAGGCAGCCTAGCACAAGCAGAAATGTGGATGCTTTTGTCACAAGTCATCACATCAAAATCTTAAGGCAGTAACGAAGAGCATCAGCAGCTATGAGAGTAATGTATACCTTTGAGTATCAAAGAAGCAAAATTTGTATTGAGTGAAAGACAAGTTCCAATCAGGTACCCATTTACTTTTGCAAAGCCAGCTTTCTTGCCTTGTTAGTGGGGAAAAAGGACAGCTGTACTGCACATCTCAGAGCCTCAACATGTAAGAAAAACATTATTTTTTCCTCATTCAACAGTTCTTATACTTCAAAAGTGCAGCAACATATCTGGAACCTACATCCCAGCTCCCATAACCTACATGTGGCAGACTAAACAGAAGGCAATGCTCGGAATTACCATTGGCAATGAATATTTTTACTTGCAAAGCTTGGGAAAAATTAAAAGAAGATGTAAATATATTTGAAAAAATCAGTTGCAGCTAGAATCTTTTAATTCTCCCTTACGTCACATTGATCATTACACTCTTTGTAATGAAAGCAAATAGGATTCAAATTTCTTATGAAATTAGGAAAAGCTGCAGTGTTTTCAAGAGAACCTTAAAAGAAACAGTAAGACAGGAGCCTCTCAAGAAACAGAGTTGTTTTGCTAAGCTCTTCAGATGCTTAATTGCAACTTCAAGTCTTTAAACAAACTTGAGTGGTTCCCCAAAGTAATGACAGAGAGACCTAATTCACAATTAGTTTTGTAGATCAGCTGAATGGGGTCTCCTCATGCATGTACCAAGTTAATACAGTTAAGGACAAATAACAACCTGCTTTGGCTGTTTTTAAAACTGGCCTTTTCTAAAAAAAATATTTGTGGTTTGGAAAGCAGTTTTGAAGTTAGTACTGGAAATTCATGCATGGCAAAAAGTAGTACAGCTTCATATCAGGCAGCTCCTATTTATTAGTGAAGTGAACTGTGTTTACTTCTGTTTTGTAATAAGCCTAAGTCAAACTAAAGACCATCAGCTGCAATTTATAGCTTTCTTAGGGCCAATAAAATAGTTCTTATATTGCTTAGCAAAGAATTATACATAAGTGTAACATTTACATAGCCTCCACAAATATCTTATGTCCTAAGTACACCAGGCCCCGATAAATGTTACGGATGATAAATCTGAAGGAAATTTTGCTTGTGATTTAGTGTACACTGCCATTTAAATGGAGATTGGAAATTGATGAGAGCATTCTTTGCCTTGGAGAGGAAACATTCTCAGCTCTGATGTCAAGCAAGTTTATTAATTTAGACAAACTCTAAGACAAATGCTATCATCTCTAGATATAAGTAGTCTGCAAATAATAAGATCTGAGGCAAAGCCCAGGGCCTTATTTGATCAAAAAAAAAAAAAAAAAAAGAAACTGTAAATAATGATTCTAATTTACGTATCAGGACTTATCTATATTAAATTCAAGAGAACTGCACTTAAATTATGATATTCAAAATAATAGCCATTCCCCACATTGCAGGAGAAACAGCTGCTCAGATCTTAAGTTACTGGGAGCAATAAGAACCAGAATAAAATATATAAGAAATGTTTAATAACAGGCAAATTGTTATGGCATCCACATTCAGTGCTCCATGAGAGTGGCAGCCTGAAGAATGACATTGCTAATAGGACTCCAATACTTATTGGTAATGGAGGATGACAATGGAGTGCCGGTGACGAAAAATTGATGAGTAAATAGGACAGGCCAGCCACCGATGATGGAGTCAGAGCTCCAGCCCTCTGTGCCTCACTGTAGAACAGGAAGAGCACTGACCTGCTGTCCAAGCAGCTGAAAAGCATCTCAATATCACAGGAATGAAATGCTTCTGTGTGTATGAGATGAAACAGCAGTGGCTGCTAGCCACTTGTATCACAAGCTATATATGTGCCAGGTAAATGACCCAAATTTAGAGTATACTGTGTGCTGCATCCACAGCACCCAAGATACTTAGAGGTTAATGTACAGATTAGGCTACATTTGTTGTGAAGGCTGGCAGGGACAAAGCTGTGGAAAACCTGGGCTACACCTTAACTAAAAGTGCAGGATTCAGCATCTTGATCATAAAAGCATAAAGCACCTCTATCAATACTTTTAGATCATAAAACCAAACCTGACAAATTCTAAACAGTGGAGAAACATGAGGTGTTGTAGCCTTCAGCTGCAATTCTCCCAGCTTCCTTGCACAAGTTATTTATTATAAGCAGACACTTCACTGTTGCTGAAAGTTGGTGCGGAACTGTTTCTCACCTTAAAATAATGAAAGTCATATTTGAAGACAGAATTACAATCAGTACAAAATCTTTGATGGAAAACTGTCAATCTACTTCATGAGGGTTATTTAAGTCACCCCTTCCCTGTCAGCATTTGAAATGAAAACATTTATGGGGAATATAGTCTACACAATGCAAGGAGAGAAGCTGTACAAACAGTAGAAGTTTGGGAGTCTCCTTAAGCTTGGTGAAAGACAGCTGTTATATCATAAAAACAAGCTGATGGTTGGGGAAAAACCTTTTCTCCTAGAAGAGGAAATCTGGCCAGGGAAATTCTTCATTTGTAAACTGAAAATTACAGACCTGAAAAAAAAATAAGGCTGCCTGATATGAAGCACATAACTTGTCAGGAAAATAGTAACAGGCAGTGTTTTTTTTTAGTTACAATATAAATTGTTTATATTAAAACCATTTCAAGGGGAGTTCTTTAGGGGAGGAGGTACAGAATTATCTGTTTATTGTTCCTTCTCATGTATTTAAGAAGTATTCATTCCCACTGCTCCAAAAGATCAAAATAAATGTGCTACATCAAGGTAATACTAAAGTTCCACAATATGAATGGATTCCATTGATTTTTTTTTTTTTTTTTGTAGTCACACTTTACTGATTACAGAAATGTCAGTTTAGTAGAAACCTTTTTAAATACAAGCCTTTGTGTATATAAAATCTCTTCAGTGAGTATTTACTGTAAGAGCTGTGCATCCTTTATTCTTAATAGATAATGGAACTGATAAGAAGCGGATGCAGCTAATTCTTACAGCTGTAACAGAAAATTTACTGTAATTAATTCTCGGTATGCTATTCAAGTAGTAACACTCTGCCTAAATTACCTTCATCTAGTGCTACCTGTTGGTTCCAAGCAATGTAATTATTTCAAGCATCAGGGGAGATGGATGCTCTAAATTATTAGTGATCTTCTCAGATGACTGAAATACCCAAATATAACCTCCATGATGAAACACACGCTGCACTGAAATGAGGTTCCTTATGTTTCACTCTGTGACTGAAAGCCCACTTGAAATGTCTGCTCTGATCCAGAAGGAGAAGCAGCGAGGAGGATCATCACTTGGTGTCTGCATCATCCACAGCAACATGTCTCGGGGTCCTGGCAGAGCACAGCTCTGCCCACGATCTAGGGCACAACAGCTTTCATTCAGTTTTCAGTGACAGCCTGTGGCAATGGTTTAGCTACATCACAATCTGAACAAACACTAGTTTTCAACGGCTGGTCCTCCTGAGGGCATTGCTGTGCCCAAGAGACTTTGTGACCATGAACATCTGACCATGAACACCACCACCCTCCCACATGTTGCAGCCAAATCTAAGTCCTGCCGATTTAAGCTCCTGTACTGACTACAGCTCAAACACACGTGTATCTTAGCTGGTGCTTTTGTCTCCTCACAAAACATGGCCCCAGAACAGTTTTGTCAACAGCCCTAAAATGATTCCAAATTTTTCGTGAACCATTCATTGCAGAGGAAATGGGCACAGGCTGAGAGTAACAGGCAAAACCTTGGATTCTTGGCTTTCAGAGAAACACCCCCAGAGTGCGGCCACCTTTCCTCTTTGCACAGAGAAGCTTCTGCTAGGCTTCTGAAATGCTTCAGTGACCTGGGGGTTAAGACACTCTGGGAAAAGAGGGTAAGTGAGGATTCATCTTCTGTGGCCTACAGGAAAATCTCAGCCCTGACCAGTATTTCCTGGGTATCACAGCGAGTGTGACACTGGACAGATGTTGATTTGTTGCTAAAAAGGAAGGCTGTGGGTGCCTGGGAGGCTGGGAACACCCTCTGGATGGCTGACAGATTTTAATACCTGATTACCAGCTCCTAACTGGCTTTGTGAACTAGCCACTGAGCTGCCCTGTTTTGCCAGCATGGGGTTTCTGAAGTGCTGGGTAAATATTTTCATAACTGGACATTTGTGTTTGGGGGTTTTAATTCTGCTTAAATCTCACAATGGACAGTAAAACAATACAGCAGAGCTTCCTGTATTGTATATAAATGATCTAATGTATACACACTTGTGCATGCCAAAAATAAATAGCACAGAAGACTTTTTCTTTCTCCAAATACAAGTCATTCATATGTTTTATTTCTAGCTTCTCCCTCTGAAATGTGAAGACATGAATTCTTGCCTTGAAACCCATCCAAACACACCACAGTCTGTGAAAATGATTTTAGCTTGACATTTTTTTCATTCACCTGCCATTCTTCTACCCTTCAACAACTATGCCAGGTAAAAATATTTTCCTGACTACTCAACTAATGCATACTTAATTGTTTGTTGCACTGTATTGTTAACAGTGATGGGTAGTGGGTTGTGTTATTCCAAGGTCAGAGAAAAACCACAATTAACGTTAATGCTCTAGGTTATAAGTCAGAGCAACAATAACTTAGGAAGCACAATCGAGCATTTTAAACACTCGAGAGCATTATAAGGCATGCGAAAGTGATGCAATGGTGTCAGCCAGGCCACACGCGGCTAAATGGAAAGTCATATTGCTTTGTGAAGGCATAAATAGGTCTGCATTAATTCTGATGGAATAAGTAGTCCCCAAAAGTCCAAAGGTGTTAACATGATTGTCAGAACACAACATTAGGCAGCTAAATAAACCTTGAGGCTCAGAATACAGAAACCTCACTACTCAGTGTTGTAATAACGTAGTTAAAGTCTCTTAGACTCTTTATTAATGAGACAGAAGGAAGTGAGGGGAGAAAAAAATCACCAAAAAGTTAAGGTGCGTAGAGCACAGAATTTTCATGTGAATATCTGCATTTAACAGGCTTCACAATGACAATGGGAAGAGCTAGCTTGGCACTGAGAACATGGGGTAGAAAAAGGAGGGCTGACACCATACTGCATACTAGTTCAATACCACATGCGGTTTACACTGTAGACATGAGCTGGCAGGGCACACAGAGCTGGCCTGGCTTGATTAAACTGCAGGGGGAAGAGCTTGAGCCCTGCAAGATCCAGAAACCTGCAGGGTTAAAAAGCCAGAAAGCCAGAGGCTGGTACCACTGTGGTGACAGGTATGGCTGCATGCTGTGACATGGAAAGGCACCTGGAGAACATGTTAGTCCTTGAGAGAGTGGTGCTGGGGCTGCTGTACTCCAAGGACAATTGTGTTCCTTGGTGGGAAGTGTCCTGCTGCCCCCACGTGCTGCCCTCCAAACTATCAGAGACACCCGAAGCAGGAGAAAAAAAAAAAAAAAAAAAAAAAAAAAAGGTCCATCTCCAAGGGAGATCACCATGATTTTTCTGATATAAACTAGTTAAAAAGAAAAGGTCCTCCATGACATTTCACTGACATTGAAATCCATGGCATTAGCAAGAACAGTTTGCCATTTTACCAGCTAGCAAATTTAAATGAATCCCTGGCCTGCGAGGAACCTTTCTAACGGTAGAGTACATCCAAAAGAGCTAGAAATCAAAAAACTGTGCAAAGACACAAGGAAACCTTGCAATTTACTCAAAAACGCTATTGCCTTGCATAGAAAAAAACATGCAGATTTAATTGGCTGAGTTGTCCTGTTTCATCCTATTAATTAAACAAGGTGAGGGATTTTTACTGCCTCGTTTGTGATAATGACTTGGCAAAAAGCAAACGTGGCCAACTCCTTACTCTTCTGTTTTGTATACTGTCACCAGAATATTCGTATGGAGGAGAATTTACATCAGCTTGCCAAGTGAGCCATACTGCAGGACAGTTTTTAGAACAGATGTGCACCACCAACAGCAGAAAGAGTATCATAACAAAAGGAAATGGGTACAGCTAGGTGAGAGAAAGTCTTGAAGACCCCAAACCAGAAAAGGGAACACACACAAGCTAGACAGTGTGACCACGTTACACCGTGAGAACAATTAACAGACACGTGCAGATATAAAACCAGTTAAAAAATTATATGAGGGAGGAAATTGGATAGAGAGATCTTTTTCAGTGTTATTATTGTAACAACAACATAAATATCCATCAGGAATATTCAGTACCAAAGAGCCAAGTGACCTGCTTGTGTTTTGCTCATCCTTCTGCTTGTCAGGTGATTGTTGTACTAGTTCAGAACTGCTACGCTTACTGAGAAATTATGAGCTTTATCCTAGTGCTGAGAAACCATTAATACCTTTCTTTGGGTTCTAATTATTTGATTTTCTTGTGGGATTTCTCTTGGTATTTTTTCTAAAAAAGAAAAAAAGCACGAAAAAAAAAATCATTGAAATTTTCATATTGTTACAACTGCTTTTCAGAATGCTGCTGTCTGTATTCTCACACCCATAGGAGCTCTAGCCTTGCCTTCACTGGACTAGATGATGCATGAAGATTAAAAGGAGAGTTTTTCCTTGAACGCCATTGACACTTCAGCCTCACAGGCTTAAGTAGCAATGACTTTGCTGCAACAAGTAGCCCACCCCACATCAGCACAGCTCAGAGAGAACAGTAATAAAGTCTTCCAGTTCATTTTACAGAATCTTGTAACAGTTTGGGTTGGAAGGGACCTCAAAGACCATCTGGCTCCAGCCCCCAGCCATGGGCAGGGACACCACCCACTAGATCAGGTGTCCCAGGGCCTCGTCCAGCCTGGTCCTGAACACTTACAGGGATGGGGCCTCCGCAGCCTCTCTGGACAGCCTGTTCAGTGCCTCACCTCTCTGTGTGAAGAATTTCCTCCTGACCTCTAATCTAAATCTCCCCTCTTTCAGCTTAAAACCATTCCCCCTTGTCCTGTCATTACCTGCCCAAGCACAAAGTTGCTCTCCATCTTTTTTATGAGCCTAATCTTTTTTTATTATTTTTATTATTATTATTATTATTATTATTATTTATTTCTGGTGTTTTTTTACACGGTTGAGGCTCAAAAGCCATATCTCACCTTACATACACCTATTTTACGTTAAGCAGCAAGCCGTGATTAACTGCAGTTCTATTAAAAATACCAACTGTTCTTTTCTGAGTGTTAAGATAGGTCAGATGTCCAGTTAAGTTCCAAGACAGAGGTAATTAATCTCTAGATGAAAAGAGAAGGAAAATATTTTCAGTAGCCTTTCTATGCCCTAAATAGTATTTCAGCAGCATAACACAGTGCAAAACCAAAAGCAAATCTTTTATTTAAATACTCAGATTTCACAACCGGAAGTTTGAGTTGAAAGCAAGTGATCTCACAGCTATGAAGAATGGAGAATGGTTCAGAAGTAATAAAAGTACAAATATTAAGATAAATTACTGAAGAGAGCTGTAGCCAGATTTTTAATGGAAAAAGGGCAGGTTCTGTTACAGTAATTCCATAGTGCCATGGAAGTGTGTAAAGGATCTAAAACTTTACAAATATTTAGAGGAGAAAAAAATCTGAATAAATATTTAGCAAGTGCCTTTGCTGAAGATGCTAAAATGGGGAGAAAGAGCATATCATAGAAATCATACACAATATTTTCCTTCTGCAGCAGTAAAGACTGGGTGAGTAAGGGTCCAAAACACAAAGCTTTCATTATATGTCCTTAAACTGTTATTCTTAAAGCTGAACACACTGGCTTCTGAAATAGCCCATATAATGTGGATATATTATTTCACATTTGTCCTTAAAAAGAGTAATTTTAAGGCCAGATAATTAGAAACTTCTCCATTTATGCTATTATTCCATTGCATGAGTCCAGAGCAGAATGTGTGCGCTCCTATTTGTTTTGCACACCCTATCTACAGTACATTCCCTCTGTTGTGACTGTTTCAGGCTTTTAGAAAATGTGATTCCATTGCCTCTGCTTGATAAAGAAATACTTTTAAAAATCCCTGTTTGTTTGTTTTTAATATGGAAATTGAAAACCACAATTTTGTTGTGCTAGACAACTGTGAGCAACTGTGTATTCATTTGACTGTGGCGGGTCACTAAGTGCATGATCAGTGCAAAAACAGAAGACAGTAGGTGAACTTCAAAATAAAGAAGTTCTGTGGTATTTTTGTTTGTTTTAAAGAGAATTAACACAGACATTTTTCCAGATTTTCCAGAAAGCTTAAAAAATCTGAAGCTGGGCAGTGCTTTCCTTTGTAAATTCTGAAAAAACGGTCAATGAAGATAAAGTACAAATCTACAGGATAGCTGCCCACATAACTCATCTTCAGAAAGGGTAGGAAGGAAGACTGGATATTTAATAGCAAGTAGAAGAAACAGTAAGGGGGAGCAAATATCTGAATAACGCTAAACTTTGACTGCATTGGTTCTTGTTGCAGATTAACAAAAATGCAGAAGTAGCAGCCAAATAATTTTCTTTCAGGACCAACAGACACAGCAATACACAGCAGTTCGCTACACAAACCCTCTTAGATAAAGGACAATTGTTGCAGATTAGATATATATTTGCTCAAGATCCACATAAAAAATATACAATTGGACCTTTTCAAAGTACCTGGCTACACATTGTATCAGCCTATTTTCTTAAACTTTCAGAAGAAACTCACCCCATCTGGTCTGCCATCCGAGGCTGTAACAATCAGAATATAGCGATCAGTGCTTTCTCTGTCCAAGGGCTTTCCTAAGGCTAGCAGTCCAGAACTAGTGATAAAACAAAAACACAAAATGTTATCACAACAACAGGTTTAAAAATTTCCATGAGCACTTTTGTTCCACTACTTTGCATTACACAAATATTTCCCTTCGAGCAAGTTAATAAGCTTTTAGGCTTTATTATTACTGAAAGCATGTTTTCTATAGGTACAAACTAATAAAAACAATAAGCCAATTTCTAATACTTTCCACTTCAGTACACATATAATTCAGGGCTAAAATAACAACTAAGTGCTATACAGGATTATACAAAAGACAGTCCTACTCTCATTTGTTAGAAAGCTGCTATGCTATAATAAATGAGACGAGAGAATCACAAGCAGCCTATTCATCACTGAGGAGTCCTGATAGCCCTGACAGGATTACAGCACTAAACTTTGAGAATACGACTTGGATGGTCTTCAGTATGAACCTCCTAAGAGTTTACAGGGAAATACTCCTTACTTGCACATTGCATTACTGCAGTAAAAGCGCTACAATAAGCTAGTGGCCTTTCAGTACAAGCACAGATACACTATGTTCCATAATAAAAATAAAAAAATTAACATAGACATTAATGTTGTAGAGAATAACCATGATATTGTGACAATTGATGTTTATATAAGAAGAGAAAGTGAATGAAAAGCTATTTGGAAGCCATGTGAACAAAGAATAAAATAAACAGAATGAATTAAAGTACTGTTTTGTTAGTGTTGCAAACTCCTGCAAATTCAGACAAATAAAACAACTTCGATTTCATCTCTAGCATTATCTGATTTCCTCATGCAGAAGTCTGAAAGCCACCTGGAGGTGTGCTGTAGCAAGACACGGACAAGGTTGTTGTGTTGTGGACACATAAAGATGCTAGGGAACATTAGAAATGTATTGCTGAGTAGACAGGCCTGCAAGCTAACCTCAGCTCATCTTAACTGGCACACATGATCCTTCTGTGACCAGTGCTCAATGCTTGTCATTCCCTGGTTTGGGGCCTCACCAGAACGTTGCCAATTAGGTGAACTGACATCTCTGTTGACACCCAATTCACAGTCTGTTTGACAAATATGTAGCAACACACACACATCCAGGATGGTATTTATCCTTGTGTTGCAGGGATAAGTAGCTTCTCCCATGGAACTCCACCAAGCATGTCGTGGGTAGCACGACACATTTGCAGAGCAGTGTAACACATGGTTTTGCTGTGCCAAACCACAGGGGCTGGGACATCGGTATGCAGTGATTTTCCTCATTGTTAACGTGTGTCCCATACACAACCATTTGTTGACCCTAAGTGCAAGTTTTACTGGTTGAGTTTGGTTAATGTTCATAACCTAACAGCCTAAGCAGATGCTTACTCAAAAAAAAAAAAAGTTTTATTAAACCAACAAAATAAAGCCAAACCCAAACCAAGCAGAAAAGATGAAGATAACCTATAACCTATGAATGAAAAAAGATGAAGATAACCTATGTTGTATTTTTCTTTTTTTCCATTTTAGATCATAAATTTCTGCAAAGTTTCTGCTGTGACTTCTTACTCTCAGAGAAGACTTCAAACTGGTTCCACACCAGCTTTTTCCAACATTGTTTTCAGCAAAGGCAGATACCAGCACTTACAGACAAGCTGTTATTGCAAGCATGTTTTTTTTTTTTTTTTTTCAAATAAATACTGCTGGAACAGGGGAAACAGTCAGTGGGAGCAGAACCATTCCCCAGGGTTAACAGGTTGGCAGGTAAAACACTATCCAAGCCCAGGAATCAAACAAAAGAAAATTCAGCGGATGCTATACTGGATCCCACTCATTGCTATACAATTAAAATATTATGTAGCTTCCTCAAAATAAATAAATAAATAAATAAATCCAACTTAATTGTACCTAAATTACTTTTTGGAGGTTGGCGGAAGCCAATGGGAAATGTGAATGTTGTGTGTAACCTTGTAACCTTGTACATATGAAGCTGCCACTGCCTGTCCCAAGCCAAGCAAGTTGTGCCAAGCAGCAGCAGAGGCCTCAGGACCTGCCATGCTTCTTTGCATGCCCTTGCCTTGGCCTGCCTGAGGTTGGTTTTCACTTTAAACAGCAATTAACTAACAAACGGGGAACTGCTACCGATGTCCTTAGCTTTTGCTTCATTTTTTACAGATGTGTGGTGAAATGCCTATTTTGTGGAGATGGAACTACCTAGGGAGTGGTACAGGCATGGCCTCTGGAGCAGTACAAGCGTAGGCGCCAGACAACATGAGCAGCCCTGGGCTACAAACAGGCCTTCAGATGCTGAACACTCAGCACAGACCTTGCTCCAGAAGGAAACTATTGCCCTGAGGACCCAGAGGGGCAGTGGCAGGGTGCGCATAACACCAGAGAAACGGATGGATTCTAGAAAAAGTCTGCATATGCATTTATGTAAGTTTTTATATATAATTATAGGAATATATGTAATTATGTAGTTATAAATAATCAAACACAGATAATGTACATTATACATGTGTATTATATATCTGACTACATATGGTTAAAATTACGTTGAATATATTTCATATTTATATATGTACATATTTATACATATGCATATATGCAATCTTAGCTGCTTGCCTTAGCATCATAATAATTGAGCTACTAGTAATTGCTTGATTAGACTATGAAGACCTTAATTAGAGTAACAGTAAATTCTCGGCTTTGCATTCACAGAGTGCTCCTCCTACCCATAAGGTAATGAGTGTAACAAACTGATGGGATTTCCAGCAATCTATCCTGTAATTTCTCTGTGACAAATTTATAACACCACATATCTCACCTTGTTTCTACACTCTCATGTACTGTTTTCTGCTAGAAATATTCAGCTGGGCTCAATTAATTATTGTTATACCACTAAATACCATTTAACTTTTAACCTAAACTTTTCATCATTTATAAATAGCAGAAGTTGAAGTAGTAGTGATGCTACTAAGGGAATTATTAACTTCCTTTGTGGGCCACAGGAACATTGAATGTATTATTAATGCTACACCTATCTCTGTGTTTTAACGATCCTCTTATTTCCAGGTGTTACACAAATCCATTAGCTATCATAATAAATGTATCACATTTCAGCATTTCACCAAAAACACTGTCATAAAATATGAACAGAAGAAATTTTTAGGAAAGTAACAGTGAATAAAACATGAATCACTAATATGGGAAAATAATAATTTACAAAAAATCAAAGGTAAACCAAGAATAAAATATTGACAACAAGTAACTGCTTTACTAACACACCTATAACTAAGGTCAATTTATATAATTCATACGAACTCCTGTGTGGTAATCAAAGATTTGGATGACATTCATTTAATATCCCGGCTTTGTATTACCATTTCCTCTGGTATGAAACATAAGGCACCGAATTACAACAGATTGTACTAAGGTCACGCTACCAAAGAAAAAAAGAACTAAACCATCTCACATTCCTCCAACTGAGTTCTAGATAAAAGAGATCTAGTAAACAGACGCAATCCTGTCAACATTCACTAGCCATGCTGCCAGTTAGGGAACTAAACATCAACTAACTGAAATGTAAATGACACAAAAAATAATCCAGATGAGAAAAAAGACAAGGAGATAGAGTTATGTTCATCGTCTCTGCTTTGGCCTTTAAGTATCTAAAAATGCATTACATTTTACATAAAATAAATTCTTGCAGGAATCACTTTAACTATGCTTTGTTTAATGGCAATCCTACTTTAATATCCCATCCAGACATTTCAGCATCTAGAAAAAAAAATGTGAATGGCTGAAGAAAGCTTTGAACAAACATTTTGCAGGAAAAGACATGCAAGGATAACAGAAAGGAGAAAACACTTCAAAGAGCCCTCTCTCTTTTTCTTCTTAATCAAGAAGCAACAGATTAAAAATATGAACGAACCACTGACTGAGTCTGTGCTGAAACCCTTAACGTGCTTTGATACTCAGATACATATGGGGGGTGCATGAGGCTGGGGGCTTGGGGGGGGAGGTGGGGTCAGGCCTCAGGGCCTGATATCTGCAACACTGCCCATGGGCACACAGAGATGGGCCGTGTCTGTAGCCTTCAGAGTGTGCATCATTGTGTTCTTACTGCTCTCAGACTGAACTCACAGCTGTGAATTCACACGCCACCTTCAGCACCTTGGCTTCTGGCTATCTCCACATCGCTTACACCCAAAGCTGGACAATGCAGGAGCTTCCTAGAGCCCAATATCTAGAGTGCCCTCAAAGCAACGGGCTTGGCAGGCCACCCAAAGATGGCCAGAACTCGTGTTTTTAGGTCACACTGCTACGGAGAACTATCAGCATTTTGATGGTGCAAAGCAAACAGCACTGTGGTAAGCACAAACTATACAAAACAGCTGCTCACTGGGCAACCACCCCTTGCAGCATCTCTCATGCAGCCAGGTGCACTCCACTTCAATCAACTTCTGCAGGTCACAGCGTATGACCAACCAAGTTTCTCTGTGTTAAGCAGAGGATGATCAGGGCACTGCTAGTGCAGAAACACAGCTAGTGCTATGGAGCCACGCCATGCTGGAGCACTCCCTCTGTTCAGATGGAAAAGGTACACCTTCCCTGGCCTGCACTGAAAACTCCAGCCCTAAGCAAGAAATAAAACCAGCAGCCCAACATCACTTCCTGCTGTTTCCTTGGTGAAACAGCATTCTCTCAAAGATGTTCATTTTCTTGTCTGACAAGTCTTTATTATTAGAGGGCCTATCAATATCCATGGCTAACAGCATCAGCATCTCTTGGTGTCTTTGAGCCTTTTTTCACATTGTTTGACAAGTGATTTGATTCTCCACATACAGGAGATGCAGCAGTGAGTAACTTAGAGCTTACTTACGGACCTGAACAGTATGTCCCGCACACCAAATTAGGACAGTTTTTACAATTATACCATAAGCAAGCAACACCCGGGTCAGTTTTGTCCCATCATCTACCATGGGACATCACCAACCTCCCTTTTTCCTGCAAATAAAAAAGATACTCTGGAGTGTAAATAGCAGCTGCTTGGGTAAAATAAAGAAGGAGGTAGGACACAGACAGACCTACATGGTGCTTTTAGTTCACTAACATACCCTCTCTTCCTAACTAAGTTGGTATTCAATTTAAGGAAAAGAGGTTTTAAAACAATGATCAAAAGACTTTCTGCTACAGACTAAAATGCTTGAAGGCAGGAATCAAAAGCTAAAATTGTCCCCATCATTAGTCAAGAGCTGACAAGTAGAACGGTTTTTAATTAATCCCTGGTCACTCTTTTAAATAGAATATTTCCACCTCTGTGGGCTTTACCTACTAAAGTATTTAAAATAAATAAATAGTCCCCTGTGAAAAATTATAGAGTGCAGTAGCATTCACAGAGCTCTCATTAATGTCAGAGAGCTAATCTAAGGAAAAGCTGAATACATCTGATTACAAGTCTTTTCTTTTGCTCTCAGCCCACATACTCATGTGATTGAAAAGTTACAAGTCTATATTCTAAGGGTTTTCTACTTACCTTTGAGAGAGATTGAAAACTTGTTGAGGATCTCCATTCTGAATGAGGTATCTTATATGGTCACCCTCTCTATCAAAAGCCTTTAAGAAAGAAAAGAGGATAAAAAGAAGTCAGAACGTTTTTATTCTTCCTTTCAAACTCTAACCTGAAAAATTAACCCCTGAGCTTCCATTAAAGTTACCTACAGGAAAGAAGCTAATCTCGCTATGTCTAAGGCAACACGGATAATTACAGATGAGCTACTTAAGATAAATCAGTAGCACATCAAATCCTTATCCTACAGAGAAATGACAGTATCCTAAATGCAGACTTTCAAATCACTACTACACATGAACACACAGCAATGCATTATAAAACTGAGGCTTTATTCAGTTACTTTTTATATTTATGACAAAACAGGCTGATGAGACTGAGCTTGTCATTTTCTTTGTTCTCATTTCTTATCCTGTTGCTTCTTTCTGTTAGCTTACCAGAATCCAATCCCAAGCCTTTTCACTGATGCTCCACTAAGCAGGGTAGTCCTATAAGTATTCACCCTCCACCATAATGTGCTTTTGGGCGGATGTAAATTAGGATGATAACTTAAAAAAGAGCTATTAACAGCATCAAATCTATTAAATTCCATCTACTAGATGGCAAAACAGCTTTGCAGAAGTTGAGTAAACTACTTCTGAAGATAAGCTTCAGCTAATCTATTTCCAAAAATGGCCATAAATATGCCATGTAATGGTTATATTTTTTGTCATGTTTACATACAGCTTTTTCCCCAAGAGAAATCAGGTGATTGTCAGGGAAAACACTGTTTACTGAACTGTCTCACAGTTACAAACATTCAGCATTCAATATCCAAAGTGATTAAGCATGTTATTGTAGGAAAAAACTATACATAAAAGTACTGCTATGAGAATTGCAAGGTCAAACAAGTTCAAAGAAGGGCAGATAGGAGACAAGTCAAAATGAAAAAGAAGATAAGGAGAGGAAGCCTTTTTGTGTTTTTAATCTCTCAACAACCATCCTCCTTCTTGTCTAATTTTCTGTAGGAATTTGTTGTAGACCACAGTTTAGGACCCCATATCTTTGGGCTAAGCAACTGAAAATAAAAATCAGTCCTGAGCCAACCTCCCACCCCAACATGAAGAAAGAAGCATGAACTGCCAGTGCACAGGCAGGACAGTGAATCTAGTAAAATACCAACTTGTGTCAACCAAATAGAAGCATACAGAAACCACTGGCTAAATTAGATGAAGTGTAAAGAAAACACAAACAACTATATGAGGACAGCGTCAGAAACAGTTGACAAAAAAGCGTAACAGGAAAATAAAAGAATGCAAAGGATAGTAAGAAACATTTAATTTAGAGGAAATCTGAGGAGCAGGGAACCCTGCCACAGAATAAAAGCAGGTCAAAGCACTAACACTCTGCATTTCAGCTGCAATCAAGCAGGTAACAAAACTGTGGCAACAAAGGGGTAAAACCTCAAATTAGAATAGAGGAAGAACAAGGCAGAGAGTATGCAGATGAACAGAGCTTCTTTAAATCATCTGCTGAAGTTACAGGCTGATGAAATTCATCCTAGTGTATAAAAGCATGTGCTGAAGTAATCTCAAAGCCATTAGCAGCTTTTTTTTTTTTTTTTTTTTTTTAAATACCCACGGAGGACACATCTGCTGAAGGACAAACACGAAGTACATCTTTCACAGAGGAAAGAGCCAGGAAATCACATGCTAGACAGGTACAACTCAATTCCCAGAAAACCACAAATAATCAAATTATTTGCAGGTACCTGAGATGACAATATGGAGATGGATAACAGCAATGCTAATTTCTCAAGAACAAAATATGTCAAACTGTACTGGGTCTGGCTGGAATGTTAACTTTCCATAAATCTAACCAATCTAACTTTCTTTCCCTAAATCTAACCAATCTAACTTTCTTCTACAACTGGACAACACGTCTTGTAAATAGAGTAAAAGCTGTGGATGTAATGGTCTCTTCTGAAAGCAGAAGGACTCATTTTTTTAAAAAAAAATTATTCATGAGAATAGAACAAACAATAGAATTTTTCAAAGTAGCACCCTTCCGCATCTACACACTGCTGCCAATGAGTTTTCCAGTTTTTGTACACCTCCAGGAATGCCTGGACCAGAATGCTGTTTAGCTCCCTCATCACGGCCCCTTGAAGCGCCTCTACCGATGCGTGATGCTTCCCCTTGAGCGTCGATTTTATTCTCGGGAATAGAAAAAAGTCTGGCGGGGCCAAGTTGGGGCTGTAGGGGGGCTGAGGCAGCGTTGCCACCTTGTGCTGGGCAAGATACTCCACTACGTGGAATGCTTTGTGGCTTGGTGCGTTGTCATGGTGCAGCCGCCAATTGTTGACGATGGCTGGGTGGACACGAGCAATGCGTTTTCACAGTCTTGTGAGGACTTCCACGTAAAAAAATGCATTAACTGTTTGTCCGGGTGGTACAAACTCTTTGCGGATGACTCCATGTCGATCAAAAAAGCAAATGGATGTGGACTTTTGCTTGGATTTGCTCATTCGTGCTTTCCTGGGGTGTGGGGAAGCAGGGGTGTGCCATTCTGTGCTCTGCCGCTTACTCTACGGGTCATATTCAAACACCCACGTCTCATCATCGGTCACTACATTGTCCAAAAAGTTGGGCTCCTCATTCACATGATGAAGAAGATCCTGGCAGATCACTTTCCGGGTGGCCTTTTGCTCCTCTGACAACACTCGTGGCACAAACTTTGCGCACACTTTCCTCATGGCTAAGTTTTCTTTTACCATCTGAAAAACCTGGGTTTGAGGAATGCTCAAGTCATCAGCAATCATTCTGATACTCGTCCTCAGTTCAGTAAATTTTTCACTTGTGACACATTTTCGTTGGTCTTGCTGGTCGAAGGGCGTCCGGAGCAGTCGTCATCTTCCACTCTTTCCCTACCTTCTCGGAACAGCTTGTGCCACTCAAAAACACACGATCTACCCATGGTAGCATCGCCATAGGCCTCCTTAATCATGTTGTGAGTCTCTTTGCCCGTTTTACCAAGCTTTACACAAAATTTGATCGCTTATCGCTGCTCTAGTAAACGCTCCATGATTCTTCGTGACGAGGCGTTTCGACAGGTGTTCACAGTACAAGCAACCTGTTCTCTTCAACGGCTGACAGCTGACTGCCAATTTTTCCCAGCATTCCCAATATCCCCCTCCACCAATCCTGCGCGCGCAGACCACCTCTCGTCAGCCCAGGAAAAAGCCAGTCCTACTATTTTCAGAACAGACCATGTAATAATGCATCTGAGCCATAGTGAGGCATTTCACACTGCTTTATGCAATGTTTTCACCAACAAGTTCAGTAAACATGGTTTATACGTGGAAGATGGGATTAAGCTAGAATTAACCTGATCATAAAACTGAGGTCAGATGGCACCGGCTAGCATTTAGTATATCTGGAGCTCTGTAAAGGCATGCACACTTGTTCCAATACCAATCAATCCTTCCATTAACAACATCAGTGACAAAGCAGAGAACTAGTTTATAAAATTCATGGATGACACCTAGTGACAGGAGGTGCCAGCATGTTAGAGAGTGTGAGCAGAGTTCAGGTGACCTTACACTGAAGAGGTGAAGGACAGGATTTTACTCAGGAAAGACAAGGGAAAAACTGTTAGCCAAGGGTATGAAACTGCATAAATAGCAGATGCAAAAAATCCAATGAGGCAGCACCTCCGAGGACAACAGCAGAACCTGAATCACTGAAACCACGCTGCTGCTTCTGTCTTTAGCGATCCTTTCTGTACATTCCTAAAACTGTATGCTCCTGATCTTACTTCCAGGGGATCCTGCCTGCACTTCACACGTAAGGGTCAGAGGGTTGTTCATGGTCTACACTCATTCCTAGGAAGGCTGGAGTTGCTCAGAAAGCCATAAACAAAAGACTGGTTCTAGACCTTTTAATTTTCTCTGTATGTCCAGAGGAAATGTACTTTTCAATTACTGTATTTTCAAAATCGTGGGGAAAAGTTTATAATTGTTTTTAAAAATAATGTTCTCTATAAAGCAAATTACAGCAAGTTGTTATGTACATAACAAAAAGATTAAAAATCTTTTTAAAATCAGATCAGAAAAAAAGCAACCTATACCTACTGTTTCCAGATCAACTGCATACAGTGACTTCATACACAGCACACAAAGATTTCACATCACTTCCTTGCACCATGCCTAGGCCACAATAGCAGTCCTATTTTTGGTTTGTGGACTCCCAGAAAAAAAAAATTAGATTTGCATATTTTAATTATTAATGGCTGGCAAAGCACAAAGCAATAAATGCCTCTCAGGCATGCAATAAAATATGAGGTTTATTTACAAATTAATACAGTACGTTAATATTGCATTATTTAATCTCAACTGCCGTTAATTAAAGCACCAATCACAACCAACTGGGTACATTATAAAATAAATAACAGTATAAGAAATAATTTTAACCTTCCTTCATCAGCATTAAAAACATTTAGCAGAAAAGGAGAAAATCATTTTTTTCTTTTAAACACATACTTTAAAGCCTAATATGCAAATCTAAAACATCAGCATTCACATTGTTATTGACACTGATGTTTGTAGCTCTTTGGATCTGCTAGCTTGGGAATATTTATATAACTTACTTGATATCTCCCTGCTTTTGTAATCCTCGTGCTGTATGCAAACACTACGAAAATAGTGCTAAAAGATGGTAATAAAAACAAAATTTGTTGACCCTAGCATACCAAACAAAACACCTTAAGTCCAAGACACTCAGTATATCAATAAGACTACTCATGAAAGTAAAATTTATGTGACATTATTTGTAAAATGTGTGGGAACTGGTAATATTTTGTATTTTGAGGCACTAGATTAAACTACTGTTCAAATTCCACAAACACACACGATGACTGATAGATAACTTTGCCTGGAAAAGACAGCACGAGATTTCATAACCTTAAATACTCAGTTTATGAATGTTTAAAATGTCCTGGATAGTTTTACACAGGGAATTAAGAAAGAGAAAGACAGAAATATACTCCACGCGATAAAAGTCCTTTAATACAGATGAGCATATTAATGCAGAATGAGGAAGCTGAACTAGCTCTATAAAGTCAACGGTTCTACATTTCTCATCCAGGACCATCAGCTCTACAAAAGAAACAGTCTTTCACCAATCCCGAAGAGAGAAACCCACACATATTTGTCATCTAACAATTGAATATTTTACGTAAACAAAAATTGTATAAGTGAACTCAAGTCATTCATACCACATCAGTAATTTAAGATAAATCTACACTGCCGTCATGATAATTAGAAGACAACATTTTCTGTGTGTTTTCAAAGCTCATAAAACTGCTTTAACTTCTGTATTTCACTCTTTCCCAAACACGGTAATTAGTCTTTTCTGGGCATTCTGGGCATGTAGCAAGAGAACAGCCACTGCTCTATCACCAAAATGCTCCCCAGCACCCTGGCAGGGGGCAGAGCAGCTGGCATGACCAGTTTGCATACCCAGCTTGGCCCTCTTACTTATATACTTTAAAAAGGGTCATGTGAAAAGGAAAACACTATCTAGGTAAAAACATTATGATTTAAGTGAAACATTTATTCCAACAATGCAGTTTGCTTTCTAACCATATTTAAATCACACAAAGTCCTGAAACACTAAAACCTGCCTAATATCTTGTCTGCCTTTGGGCATATATTCTAGTACCTTTCAGGTAAATACAAGCATTTCTGTTAATTGGAGTGTTCCCAACTCCCATTTTTCTGCGGTGTTTTCAAAACCAAGCACCTCCCCGCCAGTAAGGAAGGCTCCTGAGCAGCATGGATCTTCACTTCTGAACTCACTGCAGGCATTAAAGATGGGCCAGCAGTTAATTTTCAGCACTAAGCTAAATCAGCCATCATCCCTCAGTGCACGTGACGATATCAGTGTAACCATCCATAATAATCTTAATCTTCCATCAGTTCTTCAGCAAGCTGACCTGCATCAGTGACTCAAGGTTTATTTATTTCAAACCCTTTGGCTTCAGTCATTTGTTTTCCATGTATTTACTGAATGTGCAAAACACACAGAGACACACTCCTCAGCTGATATGAGCTGACCTAATGTTCATCAGACTTACTTTGCCTTAAAGCAGATAAAGGCTACTGCTCTGTATGGCTTCTGTTAGCTCAGGTATCTCCAGTCTTCCTTTGAGCAGCTTCGTATGAAGTCTGAATAATGCTGCAGTGTTTACAGGAAAGACAGAGAAAGCCATGCTCAGGAGAGCATGCTGTACTGAGTTTATTGCTTTAGACTTGAGGCCGTAATTATTTCATAATATTAACTTCCTGATTCCCCAAAATACATTGAAAGAATTGTAATTTATCTACTTATTTTGCACAGTTGGCTTTCAAGACAAATTGACAGAACACAAAGCAGCAAAAACTTAGGGAACAGCAAATAAGCAAGGAGAAACCTGATATATTAACTATGCAGTGCCACATGGAGAAACAGCGTGTGTCTGCAAAACATGTTACTCCACCATTATTTATAAATACTGCATTGGTGTGTTTTCACTGCTTCCACCTGCAGAGCTATTTTGGGTGGTCATTCAGTTCAGGGACCTCTGCAGAACCAGGCAATGAGATCTGCTTTCTGTTAGCCTAGAACAGCAGTTGTTGTTACATGCACTAAGGGGAGTGAGCTCTTAAAAAATGCCAGGCTGAAGAAGTCTGAGTGTCAAAAATCTTTCTGAAATTCAACGGGAACGAAGTGCAGAGGTCCTTATGTTCCTCTGATTTGCTGGCAAACTTATATAGACGGATTTTAACATAATAAAAATATAGGCTTTTTAAGTTTTAAGCTATTCAGGAAATCCTTTCATATACCTCAGTCCCATATGCAGCCCACAGTACCTTTTAGCACATCCTACACAAACAAAGAACTTTCAGAAATCCAAATAATTTTCCTTCATTCTACATGTAAAGGTGTTATTTATTGCAAATAAACACACTTCCTAGAAACTGTTCTGCCCACAATATGCAAGGACTGGATTCTGCACGGCCTGGACACAAACAGAAGGAAGGTGGTAAAGGCTTACAGGGAAGCATCGTACCTGCAGGTTTAACAAAACTGCTCCAATTCTCATGGCCTCACTGACTTCAAGGCTGTACATCAGCTGGGGAAAGCGGGGAGGGCTCTGGTTGTTGGGCGGGAGGACCTCGATGTAAACAGTAGTAATAGAGCTCCTGAAATGAGACAAAAAATGGAAGTCAAAATCAATAAATCAACAACCAGAAGGCAACCAACAGAGTCTGTTTTATTCACTGTGTGTTCTGTAAGCCTAATAATCTCCCTTTACTCCTTTAAAAGCTTCAAGACATACTCTCCATTCCATATCAAAAGTAAACAAAGCTGCAATATTAACCAAAGAAAAGCTAAATAAAGTCTTTAAAAAGAAGCCCAAGTATTATTTAAAAAAAAAAAATAATTATAAAATACTGCAGCACACACCATGTAAAAAGAAGCCTCATAATCCTCTGGTGACACTGTGTCCTGTAGAAGAGGATGAGGCATTCTGTGGTGGTAGCTCCACCAGCTACACACAGCATCCACCCCTGGAGCATCCGGGCTGTTGTACAGTTTGCTACCTTTCTTTGGAAGAGGGGGAACTGAAAACATTGCTGAAGATAACGCTGGGGGAAGACTGATGTACGCAACTCTAAAAGGCCGCATCAGTATGGTGGTTCACATGGATGAACCCAAGTTCGCCTCAAGACTGAGCCATGGCAACACAGGAGGCTTCAAAAGCCACCTCGGAGACCTGGCAAAAACTCTGACTGCTCCGAGCCACTAACTCAAATGTAACACAAAAAGCAAATTGAAAGCTCTTCTGGGAGTGCTTACACCCACTGCAGACCCTGTGAAACCATTCTGTAGACACATAATATTCAACTGCTCTGAATTTAGAAAGGAAGCCAGAAATCCCCCAGAAATTGAGAGAAAGATTTAGTGTTCGTCCTAAAGGGAACTTTTTCTTGCATCCTTGCTTAGTAATCCCATCTCCTGAATGTTACCACAGCTCCACTTCCCAAGGCGCTCCTCCAGGAGAGCAAGTGCTACACTGCAGGTGCAACTTACTCTGCATAAGCCATTAGACAGAGTGGGTAAATCCTGCAGCCCTAGAGCTTCAGAAAGAAACCATTAAGGACAAATGAAGGTGTTCCTAATTTTCAGGGGGAAGAAAAACCACACCAGGTGAACATGCAGCAAGCTCAAGAGCTCTGATAACGAACCACAAATGCCTCTGTGGGTGACTGTGCCACAGCGGTCTCCAGGGGCACTTCCAGAGGCACAGCCTGGGTCCTGTGTGTGCCCGCGGCAGGCAGCTGTACGGGGAATGAACTCTTCCCACAGCTCAGCACCAAGCTCGAAGCTCAAACTGGGCTGCCACCAGCCATGTCTCGACGTCCTAAGCAAACTTCCGTCAGTGCCCAAAAACCCTGCCTTCTGTTAGTTGGGCACAACCCTGAGCTTCTCAGGAACAGCGATGCAGCAGCCGCTGCAGAGTCATGTCGCTCCAGAGCACATGTCAGATTCAGGTCCCTCTACAAAGTGCAGGGGATGAGAAATCTCACTGCTTTGGACATAACAGCCAGGCCCTTATTTGATTTAATTGCACTTTAAAAAAGTACATGACTTCCACTGAAATGCATTAGGCAGTAACAGAGCTTTACCATCCACCATCCCACGCAGGATTTAAGAAGCTGAATGTGCAGATGTCTGTCTCATGGGATATAAACAAACCTAACTTATCCAGGGCAAGATGGACACTTAAAACTACAGCAGACTACTCAGTGTACATTACTTCCTTATAAGCAGTCACTTTCTAAAATTTCCTGCCTTCCTGTCTGCTTTAAAATACTCCATCATGTCCCACTAATATTTCTGAATCTATGTTCCACACTTAAATTGTTGGAATAAAATAATACCATCACCAAATGATCGAAAACAGACACAATAAACGAGCAGACAAAATATCACTGGAGAACCCAGACTGTGTATTTTCTTGAGATAGCTCTTGACTATGTTTGATATACACATCCAAACAGTTGACTTTTAGTGTGCATTTTTCTTCCACCACTGAATATTTAATAAAAAAAAATGTTCTTTATCATTTTTTCCTGATCCTGCTACATTGCAATAATGCCCAGGATGATTCATTCTATATCAGGCTCTTTAAAAAATGCTTTCTGTTCACAACAGTAAACAAATTTTCTTCAAATCTTTAAGATAAGATCACAAAAGTAAAATACTAGCAGACTGCAAACAAAAAGCACTACAGTATTAAATGGCTTTTTTTTTTTTCATTTTCAATCAATTTTTGATTAGTGCTCTGCAACGTTACCCATTCCTTTTCTGTGTTATATGAAGGCTTTTTAAGCAGTTCACAAAATCTACATTATGAGAAAGGAAGGAGACAGCGCTGAGCCTTCCAACAACTGCAATGGATGTTTCAACACTGCAAGAACAGGGGAACATGCTGAAAACATAACAGAGCTCAGAAGTGAAAAATGCTCACACATGCACAATACAGCTTTTATGCTACTCCAGCTAAATGGTAATACAAAGAAAGCACGGCCAACAAGTCACTGAGATTGTTTCACTGAATCTGCTTCAGCTTCTGCATGCTTTCTACATACATTATATACTGTATAATGAATATATCTGTATGTGTGGGACTGACTGATCTTTGGCCACACCATCTCTGCATATGCAAGGTGAAGAGAAATTGCCCTTTTTCACTGGACTTTTCAATAATCCCATGATCAAATAGTTCTAGATTGTACTTCATCTGGCGGATTGCTGTTATCACTAAACTGAAGATTCCACTGAATTCCAAAGATTTTGAGGAAGATGGTGAAAAGGCTAAGGTCTGAACAAAAGTTGTTTTATTTTACAAATGCTTTTCCTGCTTTCTCAACAATTGATACCAGTAATTACTATAAGCTTAACTATAATTTTAGTTTCAAAAACCTAAACCGCATCTTTAAACTTTTATACTTTGCATATATTTATACTACTTAGGTGTACTTCAATATACTCCAAATTGAATTAGTGACACCTGCTATAGACAGAAATTCTAATAATATTCCACATAATACTTTATTTTATGCACAGTTACCTGCCAAGACTTTAACATATCATGCAAGAGCTACACAGAATTCATTTCAATTTAAATTTGTGCTCACGGAGGCCACAGAGCTACTGCTCTTGAGCCAGCTTTCCCTGTTTGGCTTTGCTTTGTGCAGAAGCAAAGGGATAGTTGAAATGACTAGAGTTAGCCTGGGATGTCCTGCAGCAAGATGCATATTTGGAAAAAAAAAAAAAAAAGTTTGATATTTGAAATTAAATCAAACCCCTCATTTAATTTATTTACTTATCTTCCCATCTTCCTGCCAGTAGAAACATAAAAGGTGCCTAGACCTAGCCCATTCCTAGAGGTCACAGTTGCCGGTCACTGCCTCCACCGTGCAGCAGCAGGGCACCTAACACAACATGACGGCTTTGCAGATGAAGCTGCAACAATTTCCTGCAACCCCAACTGCGAGATTCTAAGCACATCACAGCCAGAAGGAAGGAACTAAAATTTAAGAGATGCAAAAGGGCAGCTTTAAAGACCTCTGGGCTCACAAGCTCTTCCTGGCTCTTCTTTGTGTAAAATCAGAGGAGGCTGCCTCGAGCCCTCCAGCTCACATCTGTTTTTCCAGCCTTACAGAAAAAACACCAGCAGGAAGGAAGCAAAATCTTTTTATCCAAATATACCTTACCAAACAATAGTTCTCTGCATAGTTTCTTCTTTCATGCCACCTTCACACTTGGGAAATCTCCAGTACTTCCTCCCATTATTTTTTAACCTTCACAGGTACAGAGGAAACAGCCCTGGGCCCTGAAAATGCCTGAGCAGCCCTGGGGCTGTGCATGGCAACTACAGGAGTGCTGCTTGGGTGCAGTGGTCTGTGGAACACCCCCTAAAAGCTATGGAACAAATTGTGTGTTGCAATTCCCTAAAAAGAGAGACAAGCAGAAGCAGTAATAAATGAGAGGTTTTCCACTTCTGAAGATTATTACATTAAAGACACTTTAAGAGGATGAAGCACAGCCTCACAACATGTATCATCAGAAGTATGTATTTTAGGACAATAAAAAAATTCCCCAACAAAAAGGGAACTAACAGCAATCAGCATTGTATTAGAGCAGCAGTTACTACTGCTGGCTGGGCATGCTGCTGCCTTCTGAAGCGGCATTATTGACTTTGGTCTGCCACTTTAATACTGTTAGTACCACACAACCACAACTGCATAATCATCCACAATCTTCTCTTCACCACTGCTAACAGCCCACTATCAGCTACCCTAAGAGATGGCATATCAAGAAAGCAAGCAACAGAGAGAAAGGAAGAGAAAAATTCAGTCAGAAAACCGTGTTACCAGATGTTAGTGTTATGAACAGTCTAACAGTCAGAATACTTCAGCGATTGGAAACGTAATTGTGAAGTATCTGCAGAAGAGAATGAGCTGCTTTCTTGAATAATATTGACAGAAGCAACAGGTCTTGAAGAAAAAACAATACACAAAAGTGAACTTTTATGTAGACTTTCCTTTTTACACCCCTCATCTGAGGAGGAGAAAAGTCTGTGGGAGATTAAAATGCTGGAGACTACAGTTCCTCTCAATCACCCTCTTTGGACAACAAGGTTTACACATTATCAATACACGACACCAGACAGAGAACCAGAGCCATTTTTATGCACCTCCCTGCACCCTCGTGAAATGACGCCACCTGTGCACTATCGCCACTTGCAGAATACAAACTCAAAAGAAGCAGGTAAGTGGGACTTGATACCTTTGGCTTTTTGAACATAAGAGCATCTTATTGTGCCCACAGTAAACCTGCAGTCTGCTTTCACCTATCGGCTGGTGGAGCACAGAAATAATTCTGCCAGTTAGAATTAAGGTCTCAGGAGGGGTACTGCTCACCATGGGCACAGCTTGCCAGGTACATCCCCAGCACGCTAAGTCTGGGTGCCCTTGTACACCCTATGCCTGGACAGGTCTCCAGCTCAGCAACCAGACTGTTCCTGAGACTTCTTTCTGCATCACATCTCACTTCTTTCTTCCTTACATCCCTTCACTTCAATTTCTTATAACAAATGTGCATGCACAACTACAGCAAAACATTTGAACTTTATTAAAAAAACAAACAAACAAAAAAAACATTACAAGCAAATGAAATAATGAAACCTGTGTACTACATGAAGAATACAAGTAAGGAACAAAAAGTGAAAGCATTAAACTGATTTCTAATATGACAGTTGCCCAAAATGAGACCCTTAGACACCAAACAGAACACACTGAATCTTATTCCAGTTCCAAGTTACAGACATAAGGGTGTGCTCACACTAATTACACACTGCTAAGCACTGATTAAAAATTAGTTTCATTATAAGACGAATTACCTTCTCTGCGCAGGAGGAGCACTATCAGATGCTTTGACAGTGAGAGCATAGGATCGCCCCACTGACAGTACAACTCCTGGAGCAATGGTGATAAGGCCTGTTCGGTCATTGATGATGAAGTCTCCCTGATCCCCAGCCAAAATTTCATACACTATCTGTCCATTGGGTCCCTCGTCCGCATCTACAGCAGTGAGCTGCAATTCAAAACCAGAATGTCAGCACGCATGATTCAGTATTGTATTTTAATAGGTTTTTTTGTTTGTTTGTTTGTTTTGTTTTGTTTTTTTAAATAAGGCAACTTGTTAGGAGTAGAAGAAGCAAAGATGAGAGAAAACCTGAACACCTGTAACATATGCTGTGATTTCTAATTACAGTACAAGAAGGATATAGTTTAAGTGAAGGATAATAGGTGGAAGAACATCATGGAGCACAGAAAAACTGCCTACGTAAGATTGCAATAAAGTTATTTTAAGATATGAATTAAGAAAACTAATTGAGACCAATTTTACTTTCTGTAGAGTGGAATTCATAACACTTCTTTAAAAAGGGGGAGGAGGGGTTACTTACTGTGTTGAAAATCTAACAAGAGGATCGTATTTTATTACTGAAACTTCCCATCCCTCTCTACACTCTTCAAGGTGGCAGCCCTGTTACTACCAGGAAGTCTAATATCCAGGTTTTGCATTACAAGCCCCCGCTGGGTGGAACTGGAGAACAACGTTCACAGTGCTCCTGGGTGCACGCACCACAGAAGGAGCCAAGCAGAAGGGAAATGGCATTTGTTCCATATGGACACAACCAGGCACCTCACACACATGCAAGGCCCCCCTCCCAGGGCACCACCGATCTGAAAGGCTCTGCGTATAAGCAGCTACCTCAAAGCTGGGTGACAAATGGAATTGAGCATGCCTTTGCTGCCTCAACACCATCTCTCTACTGGGCCTGTACTTACTCTCACATGAAGCATTTCTGCTATAGAATTGTACAATTTTGGCTCTCAGGATGAGAAAATTCTATGGCCCAATGTTTTAGACACAAATTATACAGATGAGCATGCATTTATTACCAGTGGAATGAGGAGGTTCGTATCCTGCCCTTGGAAAATGCAGTAGGTTTATTCCACTTCCATAGCATGCAACGTGAAAAACATTTACACACACACACAGCCAGAAAAAAACATCTCTGTATTCCTATTTGTTTGCTTCTAGACAAGTGTCAAGTACTAACAACTCTTACTACCACTCCACAAAGCAAATATATCTAGCAATCATATTTCAAATTAGACCTCTGCCCTAATGTAGTCAGAAATATGCATCCACACTTCAGTCATGCCAGTTGACAGCCCCGTCTCTAAGCTTAGCCCTTTTACCTCCTCTCATCTTCCTTTCCTAAGGAGTAAATACAATTTATTCTGTGTATGACATAATCACACAGCAAACTGCACACACTGCCCATCAGTTGAGTCTTATTACACAGCTTAACACTGCAACTTAATTATTGCCTTCAGAAAACAAAAGGGAGCAGCAGCTTTCTGTTCAATTTAGGGTTGAATCTCCAAAGTTGACACAAACTACGCCAGAACCTCTGGACTTTCTAAGGTGAGCATCTGCTTCCCGTAGGCATCAGCTTGTTGACAGACATGCTGGTTTCACAGGTGGCTCTTCATTACCCTGGAAAGCGCGGGGGATGACATAAAGCCATGTGACCAGTGCTTGGACCCTGAAGGAGGCCACAGCAGGTGGTGGCAGCACTGCCCATGCACCCAGCTGGCCCAGCTACCAACAGCAGTAAGTGGAAATGACAGGGAATGATGACCCAGCAGGCTCCTGCTGCTCCCAGCTGCAGCCAGGCAGCTGGAGGTGGGAAATGGTGAGAGGGCAGCAGCAGGTATGGAAGCAGGGCCCTCCTGGGACATACACAACAGTACGAAATCTCAGCCTCAGAAATGATTCCCTGAAGAGAGGCTCCTGAAGAGAAAACGAAAAAACAGGTACGCAGCTTCTTGAAAGGTCTCTGCTGGCCTGTCTGCTTTGGCTTTCTTGACATGAATGCTCATGCCAGTGGGCAGACTTGCACAAGGACTGCAGGTCCGGGATTTCAGGGTAACACACAATGACATGAAACTTTAGCAATGACCATGAAGCTAATGGCAGGATCAACAGAGGTTAACTCAGCCAGGGGCAGCCAACACAGCAGGCTCAATGTCTTGTCTATCAGACACCCTTTTCTCATCCTCGTGGCACTCTCAAAGCTGACAGGAGTGCAGACAGGTAGAGAAACCCATTCAAGTCTCTGCCACTTTAGGATATAATGTAATCTATTAATCAATATAGCATCACACTCAAGCTTCAGCAGGATGCAGCCTTTCAGAGCACTATCTACAACTTTCAAAATACCCAAAATTGCCCAAGATAGCAAAGAACTCAGAGCAGGTATGCTGAAAGACGTGATTTAGGTGTATTAGCAAAAGTAGGGTTTACCTTCTTTATTAGCAGTGCAAACTATTACTGCTGTTGGGGACTGAGTTACTATATAGAGGACCAGCCATTTCTAACCTGGAACAGATTGTACACAGTACGCGTCAACTGAAGACTATGTTAAGTTCCTTTTCTGCTGAAGCAATCACTGTTGTACTTCTTTCACATACAGCACAGTGGTCCAAAGCTAAATTCCAACAAAAACATTTAACTTTAAGCTGATTTTGATTTCTTTGTCATGGATGCTTCCTTCCAACAATCCGACTATCATCGTTGCACCAGAACTATCACATCTTAATTCATTAAGGTATGCCATAATACATTGCACACAATATAGTTGAAATATTTCAAAAATCATGAAAGAGATTCCTCTCAGAATTAATATCCACATGGTATCTCTGCAGAACATCTCTTGTTTTCTATTTTCTTTTGAAATTCTGAAGAAATCCTATGAAGACTGCACTTTTGTCACGTGCTATACATTCCATCCATACAACGTCTTGACATATAAAAACTCTGACTTAAAATGGTCAGACTGAATCAGCACACCAAAGCTGAGTATATAAAACACACTTTCTGTGCCCTCGTGGTTTAGAACTTGAACCCCCTCTTTAAACCATTTTCCTTGATCACTCATTCTAGAGTTTCTATACATATCTGCATGCATTCATTAACCTTGCAAAAAGTAGCTTTCAAACTAAGTGACATAGTTAAGAAGTGTTGTAATAACCTTCTCCACTTCAAGAGTAACATGCACAAAAAGACAAATAAAGGCTTTATCCAAAATACAGGTCCTAAGCTTTAATCACAGCATTTGGAACATGGCCAGTTTCTACTGTGACAACATGAAAAAGGAAATTAATAGACTACACAAATACTTAAATTAATAAGGTTAATTAAACTTACAAATACCGAGTGCTTGAAAAGATAAGTGTTTTCAATAATGTTTTAGGGGCAAAAACATTAATAAAAATAGAATTAAAGTTTTACAGCTGCCATAATATATAATTCTATAAATTCATCTCCAGCTGTCCAAGACCGATACAGCTTCATAGTTAACAAGATTTTAGAAATCCATCTAAAATATATGTGAAAAAAAGTACAAAACGTGATTTTACTTTCCTTGGAAACTTTTTGCATCCAGCACTATCAGTGTCATTACATTAACATGTAACGCACTGAAAGTTTTGCAAAATGCATATTCTACTGCAGCAAGAAGTGATTTTCTTGGATGGAAGAGCAGATATATAGTGACTGCTATTATCAGCCCTAAAGCTTGTAAAGACATATTCCTGGTCACCACATGAACTCTGTTCAGACTTACTTTACACATGGAGGAAAACAGACTTCAACTGCTGACCTTCTTCAGCAACACTTTCAGTGAACTTGCCCTGAACAGAGCGACTACCAACCTTTCCAGCAACCCTACATTTTTCATGAATTAAATGTTCAGCAAGGTTAATCTGACCTGTGCTGACCTCAAGTGAATCCTGCGGAAACTGCATCATGCCACTTTGACTCCCAACAGCTGTCCTTGAAGTAACTGTTCTAGTCAAGCAAGTGCAAGGCTCCAGAGTCACATCTGTACACATATATTTGTAAAAAGGTGGCAAAGAAAAAGTACAGATGCAATCTGGAGCAGCACAGCAGTGAAAAATACTGGGCTACCAGAACTTAGATGGTAGCTACATACAGTCCTCATTTTTCTTGGGCTTGGGAATACAACCCAGTCATTAGTTTAACTAGGAAAACCAGTAATGAGCTGCTGTATGTCAGGGGCAAATGGGATGTGCAGATATACATCAACTTGGGCAAACAAAATATAACACGAACACAGAGAAGGTCAAAGTTCTTTTTCAATATTGTTCTTTTGGAAATTTCTTTAAACCTCTATGCATTACTTGGACACGATCCACCAGCGCCCCAGCAGCCCACAGGGCCGACCGTGCTTGGGGTGCCTCAGGCCTGTCAGAGCTCAAGAAGCACTTGGACAATGCTTTCAGACATAGGGGTTGGGTTTTGGGTGGTCCTGTGTGGCACCAGGACCCAGACTGGATTCTTGTAGGTCCCTGCCAACTTGGGACGGTCTGTGATTCTATCATTACACTTATACTCCAGTTTATCAGTGCATTTACCAAGAAATGCAAATGTAAACCAGTTTTATTTTCTCTTTCTATAAATAACATTTACTTTGTAGCTCAAAATTAATATGCTGATGGACTGAAGGAAAAAGGTTGCAAATAACCACATAAATAAAACCTTAATTGTGATTCAAAGACAACTTGTATAAACATCTCTAAATTGTTCTGAGGGTTAACAGCAAGATGCATGTTTAAGAGCTGAAAGCTATGAGCATCTGCCAAGCTGCAAATACCCAAACACATCTCTAATACATAATTTAGTATGTGTCTGTATGCAAGGATGGCTTGAGTCACATTTGCATACGTGCATGGAATGAAAAGCAACTATTTAAAAAAGAGAAAATGATCTAGCACTGCGAAGTCACATTTAAGGTAAGAGCAAAACAGTCCCAGAGGAGCTATTTATTTAATAGCTCTAAATAAAATTTGTCCCCATTTATAGCTGCAACAATTGTTACTGTTCAAGACTAATTCTACTGTGAGCAAAAGATAAGTGACAGAAAATTTACTGCCTGCAGTCTTGCCATGTTTTATCTCTTTGCTTTCACTTTTGACCAATGGACATTTATGCTGAGATGTGTGAAGTTAAATGCCCTGTTTAACCAACACCTGGGGCACTTCCTCTAAATTACTGTCAATAGGTGGTATTAGAATTGTTTTGACTCTCACAAGGTGAACTGGTAATGTACTAATCCACTGCAGAGAGTATTATCCATTTCCAGTCATAATTATTTAAGTGTTCTTGTGAGAGTACCCCTAAAAGCCCTGTGAATGTGGAACATACTTCTGCAACATAAAAACAGATAGAAATTAAGATACAGAAAAATTAAAATTGGTTATTTTAGTTCCATAAATTTAAATTTAAGGGAAAACCAGCATATACTTCTCAAGGGCAGTTCAGGATTTTTTTCTGTTATTTACAGTACGTACAAAAATATCCAGTGTAGTTTTCATAGGCCAAGGAAGTCTTCCACCCTCAGGCAAATTTACAAAAAGATCTAGGTAGCTTATTCTTTTTGCTGTCTTCTGTCCCTTCTCAGTTCTCTCATTTTCTTGCTTAATATTCACTCTGCCCTGCATAGTTTATGCTGTATACAGAAACGAGACATGCCTAAAGAAAAACCCTAACAGAGTGAATTGAAATGACTTATGTTATTGCATTATGGCTGCATACGCCACTTATCAGTAAGTAACTGGCTTAAATGTCTGAATCACCAGGAGCACAAAGCTCTAACAGAAAAATGGAAAACAGGATAGAAAAACTGTAACAGTATACAAAGATAGAATTAAGTATTTCAATAGGTTTAATATTAACCAATCTTTCTAGTGATAACAATTATTTACCACACATTTAGCTGTCTTAAATTACAGATTTCTCAAACAGCTATTGTGCTTCTCACAGTAGGGAGCACAATATAGTACCTATAAAAGCAGAGGGGAAAAAAAAATCAGGTAAGAAATTCTCAAGCTGAAACAGATAGACTGATACAGGAACTTAACTAAGAAGACATTCTCCTCAACCAAGGACTTGAACAGCTTTGCAAGTATTCAGAGCAGAGGACTGACATTAAAACTTCCCAAACTCTGTTGTCAACACACCAACAGTCAAGGAGCACGGATTTCATGCTCTGCTCCATAACTAACTTCAGGAAATGAAGTTAGAGAGGTCCCACTAAGGGGACAAGATCCTCTGCTGGGACACACTCCAACTTTTGACAAACTCAAAACCTTCACCTAAGCCTTGTAACTGGAACACAAAAGGCAAATTACCCACCCCACCACCATGCTTCCAGATGAAACCTGTGCAACACAGTGACACAGAACATCTCTGATTCTGTTCTTTTCCTCACTTCCACTAAAGGCAATAAGGGAAAGAAAGAAAATTCCTTGCTCTGACCACCCATAAAAATTGTTCAAAAAGCCAACAACAACAACTAAAACACTGAATTTCACTCATAAGAAATTCTTTCCTCTGTTACTTGTGGTTATTTTCAAGCAGAGCCTAAGGAACTGTTTGTTTGTTTAAATGAAAAAAAAAAAAAGTGTACCAGACAGGAAATACAGACTCTATTTTTTTTCTCCTTTTCCAGGAGTAAAATCAAAATTATTTCCCACAAAATGGGACAACAAGCAAGTACCAAACTTGGTGGTTTTTTTTGTACTTTTCTATGCAATTCCACTCAGCAAACAAAAATAAATTTTAATTTAATATTACGCTTAGTATAACAAAATTAAAGTGGCAACTACATGAGAGCAATTACACTGCTATAGTATAAATTAACAATACTTGTTGAAAGATGACATGCTTCATAAAACAAATACTTTCTTGATCATCCTGAAAATACAGTCTGAGTAGAAAGCTAAGTACGAGCCAGTGCTTACGTGTAAATGATTATGAGATTATGTTATACTTCCATTTCCTTGAATAAAAGACTCTGTGCCTAATGCCTGGGCACAACAACAAGGCATTCAAGTTCCCAAATGCCCCAGCGGAATGAAATCACAATTGCTGGTATTATGAAAGTATTCAGAACTGACACCTTTTATGTCCATTATTTTACAAATTCAGACCATCTGGCAATGGAAGATTATCTGAAAAGCAACCTCCCTCCCAAAACAGCCAGAATTATTTACCCTCCAGCTTAGACCACATTATAAATCCTGATCATCTGGAAGTAACCACATGTTAGGGTTGTTGACAGAAGTATGGAGAAAAGAAAAAAACTAATTGTCTTTTAGCAAAGGCAAGCTTAAAGCCTGACTTCCCCAGCACACTCATTTCCAGCTTCAAGATGCCATTCTAGAAAGGACCTGTTCCACATCTATTTCATGCACTAGCAAAGTTCAAACACTTTGTCCAGTATTTACAGATAAACTTTTCTTCTCACCATTACTGCCCTTATGCTTTTTTGTCCTTGCAATGCTTCCAATCTGCTTAATTTCATTGATCTGATTGATGCAAGCAGTTATGCAGCGTCAGTGTGGGAAGGCAAAGGTAACTGCTGCAAGGGGTGGTGGAGGAGCAGGCACTTAACAGCTGCTGAGGCTGAACCTGCTCACAGAAGTAATTTGTATCTCCTCTAAGCTATTTTTGGTGGCACAAGCTAATGCAGATGGCATTGCAGAGCATTCTTCTTGCTTTCTCCCAGAAGGAACAATTTACTAAGGAATTTGTATTTGCAGTCCTCCTGCTTTTTGCACATCTCCAGGGGCTGCAAATATTTACAGCTGTTCTAGCAAAGAGCATAAGCCCTAAGAACAGCACATTCCCCTTTAAATGTGCACGCACTTTAGCATTACAGTGGTTTTAGTAAAGCACAGTAGCTGTTCTACTTCACCTCGAGCATCACAAAGAGAGCTTGGGTAGGTCACAGCATCCTTAAGGCCAACCTTGGCCACAGAAACCATTCCCTGTTCACATGTGTTGAAATCTCATTTAGCAACAACTTCTGCATCATGCTTCCTGGTACATGCACCTTCACCAAGAGGAAGAACCATTTAGACGCTCTGACACCTTAAATCCACAGTACACTACTTAACCCAATGCCCTGCATAACAAAGGCTATATAACCATCCCAGCGGTTTATTTTTTGGAGCACTTATTCTTTAGGGGGAAAAAAAATAAAATTTCAGATCCCTGTACCTTAAATAGCAAATTAATACATAGTAGTCACAAAATTAACATTTTAATAGATGGAGTTAAATGTTGCAAAGGGAGCTCCTGATGTCAAACTCTACATGTAGCTCCCAAGCGTTAACTGCCTTTTGCTCATTCAGAACAATAATTATTTATTTTTCTCCATATAGCCACCAGTTTCTGCAAAACTTGAAGGAAGTTAAGTTGGTTCAAAACTTTTGTTTTCCTGCCAAATCTTGTTGAAAATGTTCTCATGGCTCTTATTGATCCTTTAAGCACCTGTAGCCCAGACTGATGAAAAGAATAACACTAACAAAGATCCAAAGGTAACAAATGCAGTAAGCCAATGCAGTTGAAGCAGGGAATATGCCAAAACAGACACTGAACTCTCTCCACATTCCACTAAATTATTGCTGCCTTCAAATGCTAAGTTGCCTATTTATGAAAATAGTATTACTTAAATCGGCTGATGAATTCTTTTCAAATATTCCTACTGCCTTTTCCTTTTCTTGAATGCTGAACTCACTAACATCATCTTGTTTTCTCAGCCACTAGGCTGGAAACACTCGAGCATGGTTAAGATCTTAGAAAATTTACCACCAAAAAAAGTATTTTTTTCAAATAAGTTCAGTGCAACCATGTTTCACCTTCTGTCTGCAACCAAACATAAATCAGCATTTGAAAACATTACTTAAAAAGGCTCCCCTCTCTCTCTTCTCCTTAAGTGGACGGGCATTGAACACATTATGCACTACCCAAATTGTTCTACAAATAAAACTAAATTTCTGTAGAAACTAAAAGGTTTTATGGTGAAGGTTGGACCAGATGATCTTGGAGGTCTTTTCCAACTTTAACAATTCTATGATACAATAAAACATTTCTGGATATGTGCTGGACTGTTTACCTGCTCTCCCAATATGTTTTATTTCAATAGCCCTCTAACATTTTTAATATTTCCTATGAGTTAGGAAGTTCAAGAAAATGGCTATCACTCTGACATATCAAGTCTGATGAGAACCAAAAAAGCACGATAATTTTATTTTATTTTATTTTATTTTATTTTATTTTATTTTATTTTATTTTTTATCTTTTGAGGTTTTTCAGAGTAAAAACTTTTGCAAAACTTCTGATGAAATAGCTGAAATGCAGGTATACATTTAAGATAGAGTTACAGTTCAGTACTAGCAATTTTTAATAACTATTTAATCAACAAGGTGGATAAAGATGCACAACCTTTATTTCTAGCTGTTTTCAGTGCATTTTCAGCGTGCTAAAGACTACACACTATTAACAAAGTGGTTTAACAAAGCTAATACAAAAATGTAAAAATTTACCTTTATAACGCTTTCCCCAGGCCTCATATCTGTATAAATCTTGACATTGTATGATATATTGGAGAAGGTTGGGGAATTATCATTTGCATCAATCACCAGGATATTGACTGTCACTGGGGCACTCTCCTGTACACCATCAGAAGCTGTCATCTTCAGGAAAAAACAAACAAACAAACAAACAAACTAGGAACATATTTTATTGGTGTAAGACAATTCCAACTATAAGTATACAGTATGACAAGTTAAAGTCAGTATTTAGTTTAGTTGTTGTTTTTTTTTATACCTACAAGTAAATTGCAGGAGGCTTCAACTAAGCTTGAGCCAGCAGTGTGCAAGACAGAATAAAAGCAAAATGAAAAAGCACCTTGAAAACACCCAATGTCAGAATAGCAGGAGAAACACGAGGGATTAACTGGGGTTTCACAGGGTTGGGGCCAGTCCCGGGCTAGGATATGAGCTGCAGCCCATGGCTAGAAGCAGAGTCTGTCCCCAGCTGCGCCGAACATCCTCAAGGAGCAGGACTTGGCCACAGCTCACAAACTAGGCCACACCTAGGCACCACCACACACACAGAATCTGCTGTCCATGCATGTTAAGCCCCAAGACAGCTTTTTTAAGGTAAAACTAAGAGCTGGAGACTTTCTTACTCCACAGGAGAAGATCTCACTTCAAGTGCCAAAAGGACAGAAAAGCGGGAGGCACTGTTTGGGAACTCCTGAAGAAGAATAGCTTTTCCCAACATGGACATTTGTGAGTTGCTTTAGGGCTAGGATGTTTACTCACTGACTGCTAACTGCCTAAGGGAATACTAAATCCATTAAGCTGGTTGTGGTTTGTGTTAGCCTACTTCCTATGTTTTATGAAAATAGAAGCAGAAAGGACATGCAAATACCATGTCCTTAGCTCAGGGGCCAAGAAAAGGCAAGGGTGTTCTCCAAGGCCAGGCATGAAGAGGTGATTCAGACTGTGTCATGGGAAGATGGCAAAGGGCTGGACACAAGCCTGGGTCTGTTGAGATGAAGCTGGTATGGGGATATAAAATGTTGTTAGCAAAATAAACACATCTATTTTGGAAGAGCACACTACTCCACTATCAACCCCCCATCATCACCTGGTCGTGCTGCTACTTACCCTTCATTCTGTTTGTCTTCCTCTGTGCCATTCTAATAATCTAAAATGATGTTAAAACTAATGATTTTTCAATGCTTGATCTTAATAATGCTAATGTGCCTTCAAGAGAATTTAGCTTACCGAGAAAGTGTATATCTGCTGGGCTTCTCTGTCAACGGGCTGCAGCAGGGTGAGGTAGCGGGTGATGCCACTCTGAGTCACAGTGAAAAACGTATTGTAGTCATTCAGGAAGAGATGGAGCTGGGGATCCTTGGTCTTCAATTAAAACAAACAGAAAACTATTATAAATTCATATATAGCATTAAGTTTCCAATTACTGAATGCAAGTATTACTTCTAATTCAAACCTTAAAAAGCAGAAAGTAGAATACTCCTATGAAAGTGTAAAAAAAACAAAACACACTGATCTGAAAATCTGACTCTCTGGATGATAAATGCGTTAAAAATATTCTTTAACATATAAATAAACCAAATAGTAAACAAATACTTCTATCTGCTAGTTTGAGATTATTTTTTTCTTTAAAAAGATTTTTAAGCCAGCAGTGAGACACCAGATTCAAGTATTTGTTTTCAAGTGTATTAAAAATAAAACAAAACCTAACCTGATTAATGTAGCAATAGCTTTATTGCTGCGTAGTGGTGCAATGAAAGAAGATAATCACACATGAAGCATATTGCTAAACTGATACTATTCATATATTTTGTCTGATGCAATATACTGATGCAAAATTATATATTTCTCAGTCAATCAGATCAAAACCACAGTAAAGCAATCACAGTATAACTTTCAATAGGAAGCAACATTTATAGTAACAAAAAAAAAAAAAAAAAAAGGCAGGCATTGTATTTTGTTACTCAAGACTTCCCTAGGTAGCTCGCTGGGAACAGGCATTATGTATTGTGCATGGAGGGTTCTGCACGTGGCTGGCCAAGCAGGGAGGCAGGGAGAGTGGTGCTGCAACTCTTCTGCTGCACACATGACCACAGGACAAGAGTTATCATTAGGCATCCTGAGCAACCACTCAGGAGCTCATCCTTTCATTTCTATCCCATTTCATCCTGTCTGGGCAGATGCAAGAGCATGCAGAAGAAAAAGGAAATGTTCCCTGAGGAAAAAGACAGAAATTCATTTTGGGGCAAATTGGACCTCAGCTAACAGAAAGGGGGAAGAATGTTCTGGCCATGGACAGAATCAGAAGTTACTATTCCCAGGGAAGGAGCAGCTTACTGAAGTCCAGAACCTCCAGCCACTTCTGTCCAGTGTGTCCTGAACTTGCTAGCTGGCTACAACGGTGCAAGTGGATTTGCTATCCTTAGTCCTTGCCCTGCAGGTTGCTGGATGCCAGCACAGGGTAAGCAAAAGGGGTTTTAAATGCTGTATGCGCTGGTGGTTCTGAAAAGCCCTGCAAATTAAGGCACTGTTCTGGGATGTCTGTTTTGTTGAAGTGACAGAAGTCTAAACTGTGACCAGGATTAAGTATCTTCCCCCATCTCTTTGAAGATGCTATTGAGTTATTGATATGATTAGACTGCAATGGTCTTTCCATGTTATGGTCAAATTTTTTTAAAAAAGGTATCTTTTATTGTCTTCTGTATTCTGACAAACATTTTTATGACCGTGTATATTAATTAATCTAACTTCATATGTTACTCTCAGTATTTAGTTTATTCTGTCAGATGAGGTGGAATTACAAAGAAGGAATGCAATTTTATTTGGGCAAAACACAAAAGGCAATACAAGTCCTGTAAAAATTATCTCTAACTGCCCCTCATTTAACATGGAGATGAGACATTAGAGAGCAGATACCAAGAATAAAATGTAACAGAAAATCCAGTGGCTGCACAAAGCATGGCTTGAAAAGTAGTTTTACCAGCTGGTCTCCAAAATAGTTCTACAGAACGTGCCCCATACAGAGTAAGACACGAAGTTCAAAACTGTAAAATTCAACAAATCGTCCAAAAAAGTAGCATTGTATTCCTCTTTGAATATTTTCTCAACCTGCAACCTGAATGCTTCTAGAAGGCTTACTCCTGCCCAGTTATTATTGACATTCCTACACAAACAAACAGAAAAAACAACAGACCACCTAAAAGTTCACCAATCCCTACAATCTAGCAGTCAAAAACACTTGAGATAACTCTAACATGCACTAGGTGTCATAATAAATAACTATGAGGACAGATGAGGACAACAGAAGGAGAAATAGATTTATTTTAGCAATCCAAAATACTCCAAAGCATGTATTTGTGGAAGGCTAAGATCATACTATTTAAATGTGAAACCACTTCAGTTGCTGAATGCTCCATGAAAGAAATATCAAAGTGTTACAAATCAATGGTCTCCTATTGCCCAGAGCCTTGCTGTAACTATGCCAGCTTTCAGTAAAATTAAAATTCATTTTAAAACTAGCAATGCAAATGGTAATCTCTTTTTTCCATAAGAAATTATGGAAGGTAATTGCCAGTAATTGTTCACTTTGCAGACATTACGAAGTCAGTCAAAAATTTAATTTACAAAAGCCCTGGTTGGTTGTTACAGCTCTTGCTTGTCATGTCATTTAACAGTATTTTTCCCTAATTTGTTCTTGAGAAAAACCAACGATGGAGCTCCCATACGCTCAGAAAGTCATCTATCCTATTTCGTAGCTATTCTTGTATAAAAAAAATTACCCTCATGTGTAAGTTAAATCAACGTTGCTGCAATCAACGCATATTTTTACTACTTCCATGCATGTTGGACCTACAAAGCAATTTATTTCCTTAATCTTTGCCTTGGTATGCTTTTACACTTTTATCAACTTTTATGCTAAAAGAAAACCTGCTTGACTGAACTGTGCACATTCCACCTGGCAGATACTGTGAGAGAATGTAATTGCAGGAAACAATCCATCCATGTCACCAATGTAATTTCCAATGCTTTAGGTTTTTAAACTATTATTTTAGATAGGTCTGGACTTAAGCATCGATCCCAGACTATATTACAGGGTGATGTAGAATGGTTTGTCTCTGATAATTTTTTTAGCATATAATTTTAAGCAGACAACTATCAGAATCCAGACAGGGCAAACACGCAAACTGAAAGGACCATTTCAAGCATGCAGTTCAAACCTGGTATGGTTTGCATACTTCAGACCTATTAGCAGGTACCTCTTAAAGGAAAAAGAAGTACTTTCTGTAATACTGAAGTGTTGTATAGAGATACGTAACTATGCAATGAGCACAAAGCAATCAAAAAATAACCATGTTACATCTCCTCTGAGTTACATGGGTTTATACCCCAGATGAACTTATCTCAGGGTCTATAAAGAGCTCTTTGCAGGCTTTGGGAAAGAAGTGACAGTCCAAGTCTCACAGAAACTTGGACGGGGTGAAAAATGAAAGAGGACTGGGGTAAAGAAATGCTTAAATAAACAAACTACACAATTCAAACACAAATGAATTTTGCAAATGTAATACCCAATATCTACAGGAATGGCACCTGATAAAAGACATAAAACAAAAACAAATGACATAAAATGAATACTAGTAAAGAAATACAAGCCTGCAAATGATGAAGATCATAAAAGAAGTATATTTTAGGGGGAAAAATGGTTACAGACAAAAATATGAGACACAAAAAGTGCTCCAATGCAGTATTAATAAAGAAAGTGTGGGTTTGAATTTGTTCTGCTTGAAAGTCACTGGAGAAGTCCCTGAAAGTTTGAAGGCCTATGCTGACGGTAACGTTACATTTCTATTTCTCCTTTCCACTCACTGGAGCTTACAGCTCATTCTAAAGAAAACAGTTTTCCAACTTACTAAGACCACATCAAAATCACACGATTAAACAACAGTGGAAGATGTCTACTTATAAAACATTTTTCAAAAATATATCTCCTTAAAATTTATGTCCAATTATTGTAATTATTGTAATTTGCCTTTGCCATCACCTAGAGTGGAAAGCAATGAAACATGGGTCAGTATTTGACTTGGTAATGGAAACATCCCAACATCCTGCTTGATAAACCCACAGGCCATAAGGGCAGCAGGGAGCAGACAGCTAAACATACGAGCCACAATGATACAAGACAAGCATGCCCATGGTTTAGTTTAGAGGCAACGCAGACTGAACGCAGACTGATTTTTTTTTTTTTTTACAAGCTTATCAAAAACCTTCCAGTCTTCCCATCTTAGAAAGGAACACAGCACAGGGTTATCACACTCATAAGTAAACAGACAGCAAGGTCAAGACTATTAGAAATGCTTAGGCTTCCTGATTTCCTAGTGGGGGCTTGTCTCCAAAAAGCTGTAGCAATAAGGCTAGTTAAATGACACATCTTGGTTTTCCAGTGTTCCTCTTGTGAAGAACCATCTGCACCAAAACGTTCACAGAAGAGAGTTGTTTGGTTGAGATGTTTCCAGAATTTGCCTTATTTCTGGGTGAAAGTAGAAAGGCTTTTCCACTTGTGTCTCTCATTGGAAAAATCTGAGATGCACCATCTTGCAGAACTGAAACAAGTGAGATTCCCAGTGCCATAGACAAGGGGTTGTCCATCAGACTGATTGCTCTTGTGAGATGAGTTCATGTGAGATGAGTTCTGCAGGGCCTGATGAGATGGCCCTCCAGGCTCCCAGAGGCTTAGATTGCCCAGACAAGATAGGCACTGCATTTGGAGTGTTTCTCCTTAATCTTTAACATTGCCGTTATGTAGCCTAAGAACAACCTGAAGCAGCCTCCTGAGAATGACTTCAGCTGTACAACTCCTTAGGCCAACAAAACCCAAGAAGAAGAATTAAAACTAAAGAATTAAATTCTGAGCAAATGAAAAACCTGGCAGAGGTCAACCAGTCTGAGACGTCGTGCAAGGCACACAGTGAATATCTTTTTTCCTTCTTAAGAATTTTTATTTCTTTAAAGTGAGATCATTTACATGATACTCAATCGTACAACTTAAAACCAACAGCACAAAAAAATCTCTTCCCCATTTGTCAGCTCCACTTGGAAGGAATATATGTCATAATCCTAGCAAGAGAACCAGAGCAAATAGATGCTGAGTAATGCTTCAATTCCAAATTCTTTCAGTCACCACCAAAACTTGTACAAAGGAAGGGCTGATGCCCATGTGTGACTGTACAGAGTGCTGCAATGCTTTGTAGACTGCTTCTGAATTAAAGGTGCTCTGGGCAATGCTCCTTCCTGAATGAAGAGGCAATCAAAGTTAGGAAAAATCGTCTTCTGTTCCTCACACAAGTGAGCCCCTTCTGAGAGAGGGCACGAAGCAAATGCTAGCCTCTTCAGTGCTTCTACTAATTAGCATAGCATTTCTTTAAAATAGGACAGCTATACAAAAGACTAATTCCTTGAGGACTCCAAGGAACTCAAAGACAAAAAGAATAGCTCCAGAAGGCAGGAAACATTAGGTATTCATCCTACACAAATCAAGAAAAAAATAAAATGATATGGTAAAGTTACAATTTCAATTTTTTTAAAGTGAAAAAAAAAATCAGAAAGGAAAGAAAAAAGAAAATTTGTCTTTATAAATCCCAAAGAAAGAGAAGTAATATTCCTACTTTATCCTTCTCTTTTGTTTGGTTTAATAGTGAAATAGTGATATTAATGGGCTGTTACATTTAAGAAGTCTATTTCCTAAAATAATATTTTGTAATGTGACTATTGGAGTGTCGCAGAAGCACCATACAGGGACAGCAGCATTATGAGAACTCTCCTCTGGGGAGAAAACCAGCTGCAAACAAGTTCAAACAATAACAGTGGAAGATACAAGCAACCAGGCAAAAATGAGAGAAAAACAGTATTTAATACACTTTCGTGATTCCTGGCTGATGATACAGATCCATCATTTTTCCTGTTCTGGATATATTATTGAAAATCCATAACCTGAATTTTAAATTACATTTAGAAATTCTGTTGTCCTTTCATCCATCCCTTGTCCTCTCCATTTGTTATGAAGACACTTTCATGTAAATTATTTTTTTCTTTTAAATATTGTACAAGTTCTCTAGAAAAAAGGGTGCTGAGCAACCACCTACCTAGTTTGACTTCCAACTTCAGAGACAGTGGAAGCATAAAAGGAGAAAATGGTCTGGTAGAAGAGCTTCTGGAGAAGAACCTGATGTAGTCGCTGAAGCACAGCATATTCCACTGCCCCAAGACCCTGCCCTGGGCTGTACGCATCTGCAGAGGCAGTTACTGCACAGCTGCTTTTATGAAGGCATGCTGGCCCACGTTAATGCTTTTGAACACATGCTGGTACACTTTATAAACATGACATAAATTTTGTGTTCTAATGAGTGCTGCACAAATTGCCACACACCCTGACTTGATTCATCAAGACGCTGTGTGGTATCAGTAAACACCTTGGCAGTCAAGTAGTAAGCAATGGATGCGAATGCTGATTAGCTTCTTTGGATGTGGAAGTTAAAACCTTTCCTTTAGCATTTTCTCTGTTTCTAGAAGAGATTTGATAAAATTCAGCATGCGAGGCAGTAAGGCAGTTACTGAGTAGCACTTTTCCCCAACCCAAAAACCCAAAGTATCAGAAGTTAGTACTCTCCCATAGGAAGTAAAAGAGTGAGGAAGTAAGTGGCTCAAGGAGCCTTATGTAAACACCAGTCAGACTGTTTGGTTTAAATTCCTCATCTTGGCTTCAGTTTACTTAGGTCTTAAGGTACTCATGTGGTTTAATTTAATTTATGCCATTTAAACTGACTACTGAATTATATCAGCACTTGGCAGTGCTGCTCTAGTTAAAGGTCTGTTTGCAATGTCAAATCTACAAATTAATTTTTTGAAGGTTTATAGCAGGACCGTATAATAATTCCACAGGGAATTAGAGAATCTGAGAATTTAGAATCCAAGTTGGGTTTTTTTGCCTAAGATATACAGTTAAGATGACCATTTTCTTCACACTTTTAACTGAGGGTAGAGAATTGCCTTAATACAAAATATAATCTCCGCTGATTTGTCAATGAGAAGACAGAATACATTATGTTTAGTCAGTGCCACTATTGGAGACAAACATGCACAAGCACGCAGAGGATTTTTGTCAACTTCTCATCAGCATTCCCAATTTACTTAGTGCATTAATTTACTCCAATACAATGAAGCCATCAGAACACTAAGACCTGCATAACACTAAGACCTGCATAAGTTAACCCACCCTGAGTTACCATCTGATTCCTTCTTATCCCTTCCTAAGAGAAGTGGCCTAGCAGGTACAGAGCCATCCGACACTGCAGCCCATCTCCTCTGGCACAAGATATTGCATCTCAGCAGGACCAGAAATCGTCACCATTTTGTCCTCAGTTCTGGGGGGCTGGGGGTGGCAGTTTCAAAATTACATTGTGTACGTGGTGGTGATCGGTACTGACTTGAACACGGGAGCAATCATAAGCTAAAATACACCTCCTGCTGCATATCCAGGTGAGCGGGGCTGAGCCTGGCACAAGAAATCCTCACTCCCCAGCCTCGCTGCCACACCACACTGAGCCAAGGCACCAGGACAAGAGCAGCACAGTCCGAGCGCCTGAAAGTCCAGGAGGGGAGCAAAACAAAAATCCATGATATAAACAAATCAATGTAGGGCACTGGGAACTGCAGGACTGCTAATTGATGATGGTGAGAGGTATGGATCAGGCTCACCGATCTCCACAACCTGCTGGGATGACAGTTTTGCAGACAATTGACTTTTCTTTATTATTACATTCCACTCTTTAAAGAATGCTGGCAATTTCTCATCATTCAGAAAAGTTTGTTGTTATGATTTAAGATTTCCTCTTTTTAGACTAAGCCTGTATTTCAGAAATTCTATTCAAGTAAGCTTTCCTTTCCTGTGATTTACTCCTGTTTTTTCTTGAGATGCATTTTTTTTTTCTTTTAAAATGAATGCAGGAAGGTTGCACTATAATGTATTGCAGTACACAATGCAGTATTGGTTAACTAACTAATGTTTAGCCTGTGATGTTAAATCTTTCCAGATAATTTCACTGTAACAAAGCAAACCACAAACTAACCACAGATAACCAAGGAAAGCCTGTAAGAAACAAAGTTCACACCATCTTTCAACATTCCTAATTTCAACATTCCTAATTTCTAAGAGGTGAATTTGACAAGGTTTATAAATGTGCTATTATAATCCTTTTTTTTTAAAAATAAATAAATAAATAATCTTATACTGTATTTTTTTTTAATCTTTCTACCTGATGTGTCGTCATCTACCTGGTGTCTTCATTTAAGCAAGCTCTTCCAGTCATCAATCTATCCATCTGTTTACTCACCACCTACAGCCCAGGCAGCTGGCACCGTGAAGAGACACAGCTCCATCAAACACACCAAAAACGCGTCAACACACCTTAGCACCTTGTGACATTTTTCCACTTGTCTAAACAGCTTCTCCCAGTCAGAATCCCTCAAATTCCCCCCACAGAATCTGTTTGGGTTGTTTATTTACTTCTTTACCGCCTTAAAAATTAACAATGAAGAAATCTTTATTTCTGGCAAAACCAGAAAACACTACTATCTGAAAGGGACAAAAGAGGGAACTTAAGCAGACAAAGAAATAAATGCAAATGATCCAGTGAATTTAAGGACTCACATCTGCAAATGCCAGTTTTGCTATGCTATGGAGAAGCACATGGGCACTTGAATGCTTGAGCAAAAGACCTTGCTTCCTTTTAAATTTCATTTGTAATTCAATTTGCATTAGAAATATTCTAACAGGTTAGTCTATTTGCAGCAAAAACACAAAAGAGCAGAACCAGGTATTTATTATGCAATACCTTTAGCAAGTTGTCCCAAACTGTCCACCACACAGTAGGAGGCAGCAATAGCACCTTATGCCACATCATTTCATAGTCCAGGAAGCTATGGCAGTTACTCATCACAAAACACTGAAATATTAAACTTATTCAATAATTAACAAACACCGGCTAGGATACTTCTGGCTATACTGCATTTGGTGTCATGTGCATTGACCAGATTTTCATTAACTTATGGATATTAGGAAAAGGTTCCTCACTGAGAAGATGTTTTTAGTTTGCTTTTAGTTCTCACTGCTCTAGTCTGACACTAGCTATAGGCAATAAATTACATGGATCTCCCTATGCTGCATCTGCTTTGCCTGTGATGGTAACTGGGGGGCGATTGTCCCTGTCCTTATCTCAACCCATAAACTTTCTTTTCATGCTTTCTCCTGCTGTTCTGTTGAAGAGTGAGAGAAAAACATGCTGGAGCTTAGCTAGCCATCAGTGCAAATCCTCCACATAAGTTCACTATGAAATATGTTTGGGCTCTTGAATGGTCATTTCCTACAGATATGATGTTTCAGGCCTACTAACACTGAGATATGGGAATATTTAACAACTTTTAATAAACTGCATAAAGCAGCTTATGTTCAAGAACAATAAACTTGACACAGATTACTTAAGTTAGGTTAGCACTCCCAACTGAAATCTCTGCTCCAGAAAGGATAGATTTATTATTATTATTATTAATAGCAATACAATTAAAATATAAATATTTGTGCCACATCCAAGTTGAAATTCATAGCACACACAAACACATGTATACTAACGAACCACCCTATTAAACATTCAAATATTGAGATAACTTCATGGGAACATGTTGATGGGCTATGGAGAAGGCACAATGATAGAACACAGAGCCCTGACACCAAACTGCTTGTGAAAAATTTCAGTGAACCCCCTGGAAACTCAAGTCATTCAACATAACTGACATCATCAATAACAAAAAACACTTTTGGTGGAGAACCAGGATTATATTACAAACCCCATTATGTAGTGTATTGAAAGTTAAAAAAAGCTATTTTCTAACCAGAAGTTTTTGAGATTAAATATTTTTAATTAGGGAGTATAAAAACATCACGTGTTACACTAAGAACCTGGTGCTTACAGACCCATTCGAAGAGGCAGTCCAAATTCAGCATTTAAAAATTCAAAATCATCTTAATTTTCAATCTCTTGTACGATGTAGTACACAGATACATCAAAGAACTTTCTGTCATCAAACCTGCCTTAAACATCTTGTTAGAACGGTTAGAACCGTGCAACCGCCAGGGTAAAGTTAGGTTAATCAGAGCACTCTTAATTACTAACCTAAAAAAGCTCTGGAGGTAATTGGCATCAAAGTCTTTCTCCCATTCCTGTAGAGTATAACAATGTCATCTACCAGGAGCATCCAGAACAAACGCAGATGTGCAAAAATGCAAATAAATTCAAGCATCTGAACTTGGACACTGAACTCTTTTCAATTAAAACAGTTTTGAATTATTTCAAGCACCACTGATTCAGTCCCTCGTCATTCCATGCCAGATGACTTCACTTACCACCGTGGAATCGTACACACAGTGGGATTTTCTGAGGCCACTGCAACTACAATGCCTTGAGGCAGGTATCTCACAGCTCCAGGATCAGTGGTGGACTTGCTGACAGAGAACAGCCAGCAGCACAACGTGAGAGGAGGAACAGCCATATTTCTGTACCATTTTCAGCCGTCCACCTCCCAAGCCAGCAGTGAGGCAACCCAGGCAGAATGGATCACAACCAGCTCTCCAGCTTGCCAAAATCCCTGCTCTGTGTTTTGGACCATTCCCATCTGATGTGCAAGTCCATAAGCCCCACAGACACTCTTGCTCTGTTTCAGCCTTCCACCCTTCAGGTGATTAGTAGTCTGTCTTTACAGTTTTCATAAGTTATAATGGTCACAGGTTTGTTACATGGTGGGCATAAATGGTGCCCTGAAATTCCAGATTCCTGTAACAAAGAGCCTTTTAGAGAGATGACCAGAATTGTCTCTACGCCCAGTCATATCTGAACCAAAGGTTTTTTACCAGCACTTTCATGAAGGTGTGTGTTAAGACAAAACAGCAATTTGCTTAGGCAAAAGGCATCTAAAAATGGCCTCATATTTTGTAACGCACATAAAGACCATAGCCTTTAAAATAGCCTTCACAGAATATCTCCCAAATTAAAAGACCATAGCCTTTAAAAAAGCCTTCAGAGAAAATCTCCCAAATTAGTACCTTCAAAAAGATTTAGCTGTGGACATTAATTCTTACAATTGGATTTCTTTTGTGTTCAGGGAAACCAGATTTCATACATTATACAAGCAGACTTTATACAACTATGAATCACACTGATTGCTGTAAATATAAACAGACACCCGATGCTAACACCTTTTTTATCCCTACAAAATACCACATTTTTTGTCAAACGAGAACTGCTTTGATTTTAACAAAAGCACTGCTGCAGAAGAGTATTTCACACACAGCAGAAGTTGTCTGTAATGCCAGCTGTTGATGCCACGTGTGCTTGTTCCAGCCCCTGACATCCATCTCCAGCAGCTATTTCTGCTTGCCTTCTAAGTGATTTTTGTGATTGCCCATGAATTGAGTGAGATATTTTAATGGATAGATAGGACATATTCTACATTACTTTGGGCTTTAAAACAGAGTTTTAGGACAGCAAATTACTTGATGGAAGACAAGGCTATAGAAAGCATCTTTTAGTGAAACTGGCCCCTTGCATTCCTCAAAACTAATGAATATGCCTGTATCAACTGTGAAACTTCAAGAACAGAAGATGGCTTGCAGAACATCAGGTCAAGAGCTCTATTAAAGCATAGTAGCATATACTATTTTGCTAAAAACCCCATGCATAGAACTTAGCTTTTATGAGGTACCTGAATATAGCAAGAGAACAGAAGAACAGAAACAAACAAGAAGAGTAAAGGTGACTGCTGGAGAAACAATGTATGGAGGAAAAAGAAATGCCAATGGAAAAAAGACACAATAACAGTAACCTCGGTGAGACCAGAAGAAAACTTAGCTATGTAGACTCGGTATGGCTATTACCTGGTTATTGCTTTTTCAAATACATTCCATTTGTACCATAAGCAATGTTAGTATCAAAATATGGGCACAGAAAAGAACAGAATGAACTTCTGGCCTCCTTTTCTCCTGTTCCTCCCCTTCTGGTTCATCCAAATGACCTATTCCTTCCATTCTGAGCTTCTGTCTCGTATTTCCCCATACCCTGTGGCATATCCATTCATCTCACAAAATGTAATTTTTTTTCCCGACTCACACTATACATCCACTAATTTTAACAGTACACAATTAGGTAAAGCTGGGCAAAAACAGGTTTTTTGTTTGTTTGTTTGTTTGTTTTTCAGTTCAGAAGCACTTTAAAATCCTTTTGAACTCATAATAAAAAAAAAAAAAAACACACACAATTAGTGATTTTTTTTTATCTGGATCGAAAGAGCTTTGTCTCCATAAAAATATGAAAAAATAAAACACTGAAAACAAAAAACACCAGTATGAAGGCGTATAAGAAAGAAAAACATACCTCCTCCACATCATTGTCCAACACTGTGATTTGTAATGGAGAAGTCAGATTCTGGCTATCAGAGATCGTTGTTCCCACTGGGGAGGATTCAAGGATAAAGCCCTCGTATGTAGACTTGGTAAAGTAAGGCTTCTGATTGTTCTCATCAAGGACTTCAATATGCAAATTGGCAAAGGCAGGAAGAGGATGACCGTTGTCTTGTTCAGCCTAAAAAACAAACTCATTTGTCTAAAGGTCTCAGCCAAATAAAACTATGAACAGTTACTTATTGGCATTGGCTTACTTTTAAGAATTGCAGTCCAGTTACACACATGAGTAACATCATACACATCATCCCACCATGAAACTTTGTGTCAGGAAAAGAAATACCAAACACAAATTAGCTGGGCTGTAAGAGCAAGAAGAGTCTCCATCATGCTAACCTTTAAAGCAGTCAAAATGAAATTCAAAAGCTATAGAATACATGTAAAATGATTCCTTAAAGTATTGGTATTAGGAGTTTGGGAAAATCTATAAATCTATAACTTACTGAACTGAGATATAGTTTGAAACTGATTCCCCACAGAATTAAAATTAACTTCAAAGGAAAAAAAATAAAGTCACCAAAATTTCTGGGAAGTACTCTAGTAACTGATGTAGTTAGTACATGATGAAACTTGAAACATGTCAAAATTGATAGATTTTACCTAAGATAATATCCTGTAGGCAGGAGAAAATCTCAGAAAGTCTGCTATAGAAGCAACAAATGCATGTGGATCTGATTCTGTTATTTTATAAGTAGACCTACTGCTGAACACCACTAAATACTCCGTTCCACTTCATAAAAAAATAGGGCTCTTCACAGTAAAAAGTTTAACTGCAGCAAGTTTCTTTAAAACGGACAGGTATGCTCTTTGCCACTACTATAAAAAGAAGCTAAAAAAAGGTAAATGCAAAGAACAGATGGTCCCATTCTTCTTATCAGCTTCAGTCGTTGTAGTAACAACCTTGCATTAAAGCCTATGTGAGCATAGAACCCACCCTGGCTTAAGAGGAACTCCCCACCTGACCACCACATCACCACCCAGTACCACAGGCCCACATAGCGCTCTGAAACACGTGTGGTTAAATACGAAGAAGGATGCAGGCTCCCTAGATTTTAGAGCCTCAAGTCCAAAACCACAAATAAAAGGATTCCTTCCTCAGCAGGCACTCCAACTGAAAAGCATTTAAGCTTTGTGGGTGCTTTCCTTTTCGTTCACTGGGTTGGGTACACTGGTCAAAGTCATGGGGAGGCCAACAGTGATAAGAGAACTGGGCAGAATTTGGCAGCTAATCCCTTCAGAAAGTCACAGCCCCCTTCCTATTGCTTGAAACCAGCAACATGCATTACTTGCAGCACCAGTAGGTTGTGCCTTAAACAAAAAAAAGGAAGTGATGAATCCCCACTCAACTCTCAGTGTATATTATTTAATGTTTTCTCAGTAGTTTTGTAATATTTCTGCAAGCCACCACTTTTCTAATCAGACATACCTACTTGCTGAACCCTCATTTAGACTTGCTTCTACAGATTAGTGATAACACCTTATATTGGAACTGCTCTGAACCACACAAAGTACATAATACAAACTCCATAGAGAAAAATATCCATTTTCTGATCCTTATGGTACATAGATACAGGTTAAAAAATCAGCCCTGATATTCATAAGAGCAAAAGATCAAATAAAAGTTTCCCCTCTTTGAAAAGATTTAGCTCACTTCTGGAAGGGAAAACAAATGGATGGTTTCCTTACAAGGCCTCTTTCAGATGCATTCTGTTTCAAGCCACTGGAAAACATGGATAACCAATTGTTTTCCTTTGGGGCTTTACATATAATGGTAGTCCAACAAAGCAAATGGAGAACTGAAAAAAAGTTCGTAAAATGCTAGTTACAAATATTCAACTTCAAACAACAGTTAAAGTAATAATTGTCTCTAATAGTTACTTTTTTCCCCCTTTTCTTTAGACGCTTTAGATGAACAAAAAAAAATAGAAGGATGAAATATGAAAATTGTTAAATAACTCATGTCATAAATGTTTAGATACACTTAAGTAGTATATATTTGTTAGGTACTATGGGTGTTCTATGCAACAACGTTCGCTTATTCAAAGCATTAGATTAAGCAGTTCCCAAGAAGAAAGGGGAAATTAAAGCACTCCTATAGACTCCCTGAATCTGCAGGAACATCAACAAACAGAGTTGGCTTTCTTGTCAAGGTAGCAGGGATCTGTTCAGATAAACTGCCTCTGGCAACAGAACAACCTCCAGATGGAGACTAATGCAGAGGCAAGATTTTAGGGTGCTCCTGCTGTACCACTTCTGCTCCCTGTGCTCACTGCCACTGGAGGAAGGCCAAGTACCGGGGGAAATTGGCAGGCGGGGGGGCACCCAGACATGCTGCGGGCACCCAGCTGCAGAGGAACGGAGCAGGGAAAGGCGACTCTGCCAGCTATCTGCATTCTGCAGGGCTGGAAGGGCCCATCTTCTCCATCCCATGCCACCCAGGGTCAGTGCCATCTCCCAGTACAGCTTTGCCCTAGAGGAGCATCTGACAGAAAACAGTGTCACCTTTGCTTACACTCAGGGTTCCTACTTCTCTGTGGATTCACAAGGATATGACTTCTGCACTGAATCTCTGTACAACCCTCCAAGCATGCTCAATCCAGAAAATCTGTCATAAAATGCATGAATACTGAACAGCCTGCAGTTTATCTAAGATGCTTCCACGTTGCTGCTCCTCCACAGGACTGGGGAACTGATCTGCCAAGAGAATTTTAAAAGCCTAAATAGAAATAACTAAATAGATCCAGGTGGTCATGGCTCATGTATCCAGCAGAGCAGCCAGACGCATGTTTCCCAGCCTTATTTGATCTGCCATACAGAAGTTACCATTTCTCTTCCAGCTTTGATCCTGTTTTACCTCGCTGGCCTGTCTTCCATTCCCACAGCCTCTCCAGCCAGCAGCCCAGGGTTATGCAGCCTTTCTGCCTCAGCTGTTATTTCTGAGCAGTGCTATTTCACAGCCCTGACCTCCTAGGAAGATGTCTGCCAACTCTTCCAACCCAGCTAAAACTTACTTCAGCTTCATCCCTGGCATCCCCTACCAAGACAGAAGTAGCACAGAGGAAATACTGCCCTACCTGCTCGGCCCCAGGCCCTGCCCACCACGCTTTTCAAGCTCTCTACTCTTTGATCCCAATAAGGGGAAGAGCAGCTGGAGCTGAGGCAAAGTGCTGCACGGGGACAGGCATGCACTTAGCATCTTGGAAGCAGCTGGGACACATGGAACATTTCTTTCCCTGGGGTGATGGGCTACATGTACGAGCAACGTGGGAGAATAGAAGCCAGACCTACAAACTGATGGCAAAGAAGCTCTCAGAGACTTGAGGAAAGCAAAGGCAGGTGGATGTTTTCTCCAGAGGGAGCAGATCTGCAGGTCTTGATGAGGACACAGTGCTGATAAATACTGCTGCAGGTGGCAACGTTCAGGCTCAGTGTGATCCACCCCTGCAGGTAAACTGCAGGAGGGGATGAGTAAAAGGACTGATACAGGAAACAAGTTCTGTTAGCTATTTAACAGCAGCATTTCATATAGCCTATACATATAGCAGCAACTAACCCGAGAAGAAACTGTGAAGGCCTGTCAAGTATTTGAACAGTGTCCATGACAAGATGAGTTATTTCAGTATTCATTCATCGTTTCTCTGAAAAATCTCCTCTGGTCAACAGAAAAAGTTTGCCCGTCACCTAGCATTTGGACAGAACAGACGTATCTCCTGAAGGGATGAGATTTCTTTGCAGGAGGAGAGGAAAGGTGAATGGCTTCTTCAGGATATCTGGTTAGAATAAAATTTTGGAGGGGTGTCGTGGTTTAACCCGGCCGGCAGCTAAACACCACGCAGCCGTTCGCTCACCCTCCCCCCTCCCTCTCTGGGACGGGGGAGAGAAATGGAAAGTGAAGCCCGTGAGTTGAGATAAAGACAGTTTAATAAGACAGGAAAATAATAATAACAATAATAATAATACAATGATGATAATAGTACCACTACTAATAATATGTACAAACAAGTGATGCACAATGCAATTGCTCACCACCCGCTGACCAATGCCCAGCCTAACCCCGAGCAGTCCGGCCCCCCTCCCCCGGCTAGCCACCCCTATATATTGTTTAGCATGACGTCAGATGGTATGGAATACCCCTTTGGCTAGTTTGGGTCACCTGTCCTGGGTCTGTCCCCTCCCAGCTCTTACTGCACCCCCAGCCTGCCTGTTGGCAGGACAGAGCAAGAAGCTGAGATGTCCTTGGCTTAGTATAAGCACTGCTCTGCAACAATTAAAACATCGGGGTGTTATCAGCACTCTTCTCATCCTAAGCCAAAACACAGCATTCCACCAGCTACTAGGAAGAAAATTAACTCTGTTCTAACTGAAACCAGGACAAGGGGTTACCTTGAAGTGTCTCCCCTCTAGACATTATACAGCAAGATGAGTTATAAAGGCTTGCATTTAAATACCAATTTGAGAAATTACAGAAACAGTGCTGGGAGCAGACTGGGATCTCGTTTTTGTTGCTCTAAATCCTGCTTCACAAGGATCATTCCTTCCTCAGTGCAAAACTCAACCTTTGTGAAACTCAGAATCAGAATTCTGTCTTCTTCCATTCATATACAACCCTTAACAGGCCAAAACGCCTCTACAATTTCCCCTTGAAAATGCCCACTGTATCACACACAATCTTTAGACCTGGAAAAGAAACAAAACAAAACAAAACAAGAAAAAAAAACAACAGTGGCAGCAGGTAACATGAGCACATTCGAAGCAGCAGCACAGGATATTCCCATATCCCTTTGTTGTTCTGTTGTTCTTGATTTGTTGTCATCTGGCACATGCAACCGCAGAAGAGCAAGTTTTTCCACAATTTAAAAAAAAAATCACAGTTGCCTCTCTTTTTGCCACCATGATGATAAGACTGAAAATAGTGTCTAAAATAAGAATATAACATATCATGAACCTCCTGACCCAAAAAAGGTAGGTTACCACCATCTAACAAGTAACTGGAACAATAATGTCTGAGACTTAGAAAAGCGCAAAACTACAAGAAGAAATGATAATAGGGATATAATCAACTTAACATTAATGTCAGCCCTAAGAATTTTTCTTAAAGCCCACAACAATCTGTCCTCTAAAATGAACTTTTTCATATGCCGTATGACCAAAAGCTTTGCTGAAATCAGAGCCATCAGTCTTGTCTTTTTTTTTTTTTTTCCCTATAAAGCTTTTCTAACTGCAGTCAGGTCCCAAAGTAATTTGTTCCTTACTATCACAATTCTCTTAATTCCCCGATCAATTTAATATTTTTATTCAACAAAACCAATTTTAGACATTGTTTCCTTTGTATGTCTGTAGCCTAAACCTGTCAAATTTACACCAACCAGGTTGGCTTCTGGATATTGTTTCTTCAGAACTGTGAACTGTGATTGAATCATGCTTGCTTTTTTTTTGCTTTTTTTTTTTTTTTCTTTTCTCTGCAGGACATAGCATTGGAAATGCATGAATAATTTAAAACAATGTACTTGAACTTAATTTTGTTACCACTTATGAAATACACACCAGCAGATGGAAAATTTCTTTGATAGATAAATATAACTTAAAATTTTCATCCTGTATCTAGAGTGATTTTTTTAAAAATATGCAAAACTCGTGGCTTACTTGGAAATAATTGCATACAATAACACTGTCATTTCTTCTGATTCAACAATAATGATATCTATACACTGACATCCAACTTTCGAGGTTAAGACTGAGAAGAAACTTACAAAATATCTGCACCATCATGCATACAATTTTACACTAAAAAAATTGCCACTGCATCCTATTTAAGTATCCATGTATAGCAAACAAAAAAAAAAAAGTAGAACTATATTTGAAGAAGAATCACAATATATCTGAAAATCAACCTTTGGCTTTTCTGAAAGTAAACAAGCAATGTTCTTGTGCTATTGGAAGGCAATACTGGTTTTAGAACTGATGCATCCATTTAGGCAGCCTGAAAATGAACTAAGCCATGCTTTACCACTAGACACCACCAACCTGAACAATAGAGAGAGAACCCCCAGCAGGCTACCAGAGACCACAGTAGAGACCAAAGAAAGCAACCAGAGACCACAGTAGAGACCAAAGAAAGCACCACTGCTGGCTCGGCTGCCATCTGTGTGTGTCCTGTAAGCTGGGTTGTTTTTTTGGTCCATGTACCTTCTCACAACGAGAAGCACAAACATCAAATTCACTTGCCGTAATCCCTTCCAAATCTTGTGCTCACCTCCTTTCCAAAGACCACCAAAATCCTCTGAGCTTTCCCTGCCGCTGGTTATATCCTAGCATTTCACTAGATACAGCAAAAGAAGGAAAAGTCTCTGGCAAATGCATGCGATAGCTTGCTGAAAGAGGTGTAGTACTGGAGAAAAGCAGGCAGGCCACTTCGCAATTTATATTTAACACAAGAACAAGGGAAGAGCCCAGGAACTTCAGACACTCAAACTTAACTTCAAGCTGTGAAGAAGATAGAAACGTTATATAGCATTTAAACCAATGTAACTGAAAAAGGAGCAGTCAGTACAGATTCAGAGAAGGAAGGTCAGTTCTGGAAAACTTTTTCTTTTAAGTGTATGACTGAATTGAGAAATAAAGGTAAAACTAGGAACATAATTTATCTCTCTATATAGGGTAACCATAAGGATTGTACATCACATGCTGGATTAATGTACAAGGTCAGAAAGGACAGCGTAAGGAAAGAACTACTGAAATGGATTAAAAATTGGCTTGAGGACAAGCAGTACCAAGTATCTTCAGAACACAGAATAAATTTGACTTTACTGTCAGTGAAGCTTGTCATGTGACAGTGAAATGATATTGGCACATAATGTGTCTAGACAGCATGCTTAAAAAAACCCAAAACATACATTTCTATTTCATGTGTCAAGGGTAAGAGACTTCAGTATCAGACTACAATGCTGTAAGTGCAATGAACAGTAATACTTACAGCTGACCATCTTTCCACAAAATAAAACCTTCTCCTTCCCTATAATAAAAGAAAATGCCAACTACAAAGTCATTATGCCAAATTGTAAGTGATGGATGGAATAAAAAAAGAAGAAAAAAAAGCCTGTTTACTGCAGAGAGGAAATGCAACTATTTCTGTAAATGAAAACCATTACAGAGCTTACCATTTATGGATTTTAATATTTCTGTTGCTCTGTGCATAATGACACATAATTTAAGGGTCAATCTTCACTCACAGTTGCTGGTCTTGTCTAATGTGTATCTATGATTTAATGCTCTAAATGCAAGGAAAAACATTTACCATGCTGAGATGCTGCCAAACAAGAACAAACATGTATTTTCAATGCGTATGTGCCAATGCTGGGAGAAGACTGCCTTCTCCACGATATGAAGAATTTTATTGATATATTGGAAAGGTTCTGAAGAAGAATTTTCCTGCAACTTTTTTTTTTTTTTCACCTATCCTTAATCACAATTGCTAACCCTGCACTCAGGTTTTCTTTTCTACAAGAATTCTCATCGCTTTATTGCTCACAAGACTGATAAAAAGGACACCTTAAACAGAACAGAAATTTCCAGATTTTTTTGGACTAGGTACACTTGTGTAACAGCAATAAGCAACAAGAAGTAATTGAATACTGAGTTCACAGAAGGGATGAACATTTGAAAAGCCAATTTAAGAAGCAGTTATTGTACTTAATACCTACAGGAGATGCACAGCAGTTCAGCCAAACTAATGATTTTGTAGATTTCATCATTGTCAGGAAGTGGATTGAGCAACTATTTAATGAAAAACCATTTCTTCCATTCTTTTTCTAATCTGTCGCCATGAGTACAAAAACACTCTCATTTGTTCAGTTCATGATCTATTTTGAGGCAGAGCAATCACCCTGTTTCCCATTATAGCTGATGCCTCTAACATTGTGTCAGAACCACAGAGGAGACTATCTTCTGTTGTATTTCAAAAGAGAAAGACAAAAACAAAGCAGTTCCAGAACAAGGGCAATACATTTTTGGAAAACCACACTTATCACGTGGGCTTTATTTTATTTTCCACTTTCCACAAAAGAGAAATTTGGGAGAAAAAAGCTAAAGTCATAACTTAGGAGGACATGGGTTTTCCCCCTTATAGGTTACTTTCTAGAGATTAGTTCAATAGCAAACACCGTGAAGGTTCTTTTTTCTCTGTTTCTTAAAGTTCTCATCAGCATCAGCCCTCACACATCATTCAAACTGAGAAGTCTTCATATTTATATGTATACATGTATAGCTATAATTTATTCCTCACACTGATTAAACCAAATAAGTCTTTAGTCTTCCTGCTGAAATTCCTATTTGCTGCCATTGTAAAATTCAGAAAAACAAAGAAGAATAAGCATGCATCCTTAAGTGCAGGAAAACACATTTTTTATGATGCACTGGAAAAGGGGGACAGTGATATCCACCCTGAACAAAGATAACAACTAAAGATCAACAAATACACAGAGTCAAGAGATCAAAGTAGGATGAGAAGAGTTGGAGGCTGACATTATTACAAAAACTACCAAATACTGCACATATGAAGTTTTTGAAGAGGTGAAAAAAGTCAGAATTATGGACTTAAGTCACAAAACCCATATACTTGGCACAATTTCTTTAACAGCAGTCCATCACACTTGCAAGTGACATCACACTTGCAAGCAGCAGCCACATACAAAGGCCTAGAACAGAACATAAGCAGCTCAGATTCCTAAATGGGAAGTTCTCTCACTTTCTCCATGGATTTTTCCTCCAGGAAGCTGCCCTGCCTCACCTCCCCTTGAGCCCATGTCCACCTCCAGCCCCACACTGCTGCCTGTCAAAGGCCTCCGCAGACAGACCGCCGGAGATGCACAATCTCCTTCTGCCTGCTTTCAACTTGCAAGCTGCTTGTTTCCTTTGATAACTCCCAGCTTTTGCACTGCACAAGGAGGGAACTACTGATTCCTCTTTGCTCTCAGGACTGTGATGGTATATTTCATACGTGTCTTCCCCCCTGCCCTGGTTCAGAACTGCTTCAGTTCTGCTCTGTCCTGTCCATGACAGAGACCAGTTACACACACAGCCTGGATCCATACTGTACCACAGTGATCCTCCTCTGTTCTCTTCTCCATTTTTTGTATTATTTTCTAACATTCAACTTGCTGTTGCTGGACAGCCACAGATCACTGAGCCAACCTTCACACTCAGTTATCACTTAAAACACCCACAGCTCATTCCCGAGTGAGGCCAGAACCCCTCATTTTGTGTATAAGGCCAGCATGGATCTTTCCTGACTTGTTTCATGCTGGTTTTAGCTATGCAGACCTTTATGTGCCTTTTGAGCAACATTTGTCCACTGTTTTGTCCTAAGACCTTGCTGAACCTGTGTCTGATCCTTCTTATGTAAAATGCAACATGCCCACAACAGCCTTGACAGCATTGAGAAAAGAAATAGGCAGGGAAGCTCCCAAGAGGAGGATGATATTTGCTGCCAAGCTCCACCCATGGTCATTAAGGTGGAATTTGGTTTGACTTCGAGCAGGGCTCAGCCTCTCCACATGCCTCCTAAGCAAGTACATCTTATCCAAACCTCCTATGCCTAGCCACAGACAGTAGAAATGCCACCACCCATTTGAGAGGGAAAAAAAAAAAAAAAAAAAAAAAAAAAAAGAAGAAAAAAAAGAAAGCCTTCTAAAAATTGGACCCCGAACCAATTTTCTCGTAGTGCTGGAACTTCTAACAGACTGTTCAGCTCGATACACCATGTTGACCTTCTGTTACCAACAAACAACGAGGAAACGCAAAACCAATACAGAATTGTTTCTATGGTATTATCTGCCACGAGGTTAATGCCAGTCTGACTGAACCACCAGCTGGGGAAAACAGATTTTGGGACAGGTATGTAAAATCTGGAAAACATTCTGCAGGGATATTCTTCAAAACATTCTGCCCAGCTGCTGCATGGTGGCTGTTACCAGCAGTGCTGGGAAGGCACCAGAAACCAGGCGACTGTGATACAAAACAGTTCTTTTGTAAGGCCTACTCCCTAAGAGCTGTAAAGCTCCCAAAACCAAGGAAAAGTCTTACCATAAAAATCAAGCTACAAATGTGACTTGAGACTGGGAAGCTTATTCCCCATTCCTCCAATTTTATTTTATTTTTAAAATCTAATTGCAGTTTTTACTGAGATGTCTAATTTACACGAATGCTTCCCAGCGACACAAATGCAATCAAGTAATGGCTTGAGAGCTGTACAGATGACATGAAAACCTACTCTCAAACTACGTTATAAATTTAATACCTACAGTACCCATGTGTCCACATGAGATTAACAAAACATCCCTCTGTCTTTCCATCTCATGTGATAATACCCACAGTATTTTAGCCATCAGTACAAGTATCTCTAGTGCCATTAAAAACAGAAAATCAATTCTTGCAAAACAAATAAAATTTATCTAAATAAAACATATATATATATACTTCATCAGCCTTTAATTTACTTTTTTGTTGCAGGGGAAACACTCATCTGACATACAGATCTGCCAAAACTCAAAAACACAACTCAAAACTATTTACATAAAAATGCACATATTTTCTGTATGGAAAGACATTTGCAGTTATCTAGGGTATATTTTTTTCTGGAGCTGTAAAAAAATTTCTCATGCTTCAAAACTTAGCCTGTAAAATAAATAAACAAAAGCTAGGACTTTTTGTTTATCCTTGGAATACCTCAGTGGTCACGTTTTTTCCAGAAAGATGATCAAACTTTCTCTCCAAGCAGCTACCTCCTCTTCTAAAGGCAAATAGGTGTCAAATGTGAAGTTAACTCTACTTTAGAATAAACCGTCAATGTATCTTCTTGTTACAAATTATTGACCTCCAGGAGAACGACAGCAGCTATAGAACAATGCTAAGGAAATGTAGTTTTGACTGGTTTATTATTTTATTGAGAATCCCAGCAGATGTTTAAGCAAGGCTGCATTCACAGGCTTATGCATTTTGCAGTAAGGGAGTCTCATATATGCTACAATTTTTGTTGCAGTATTAACAACACTGGAAAGCTCTTTAAGTTAAAGGCTCTAAGTTTACATGCTTCTTGTGACAGCATTGAAGTTGCCATACGGAAATTCAAATGGCATACACAAAAAGCACAAATTATTTTGTAAAGGCCTCATTGCTTAACAATGAATAGAATTGATGGGAATTTCCCAGCAGGGTGAACATTTTTTCTACCTTATCCTAAAATGCCTTCTGGAGATGGCAGGGAGGCTGAAAGAGAGCTTTCCTTGTTAAAAGTTTAGCTTTTTCACTTGTCTTCCTATTTGAGGATTAAGCAATCATCAGCAATGCAGTTTTGATGCCACAGATGAGCATACCAATTTCCTGTCCATCTTGCTTCATGCATTCTAATAATCATTTATTGACTTAACTGTCTCTTTCTTTTCACTTTTTTCTTTATTATTTTGGAAGAAAAAAAATGCTCTGTCAACATCAGAGGGAGTATTTTAAAAATTACATTTAGCGAGCCCTGCAAAATTAGCATATTTTCATTTTAAAGAGAAGTATCACACGTGGAACCTCCCCTTCAGCCCCTGCATCCCCTGCCAGATAAAAGAGAATCAGGTTCAACAACACTGCGAGAAAAGCAAACTTCAGAGTATGCAACACAAGAATGTGATGATTGGATTCGGTACAAATCTGAGACGTTAAACCAGTTCAAAAGGTCCCTGAAAAACATAGCACTAAAACTTTTATTATTTTAGCAGGTGGCACATTATCACTCTTACAGACTGGTAATTTTCCTTATTATCCCCTTGACTGCACATATAACACAGCAATATGAACCTAATAATGACTATAAAAATTTCCATTAACAATGGAGCTTGCTATTTACACACACAGAATGTGGTACCAGACCAGTGTATGTGATTTTTTGACTGATGCATTGTGCTACTGTATAAGTCTGCAGAATTTTCGCACCACCACCACCACACAACAAACTGTTACAGGGTATAAAACCCGTAACTTAGCATATTTAGTTTTATAAACCTTACGTTTCCTCATCTGTCCCAGTGATAACAGAACTGCACAACAGGAAGAAAGCAGAAAAGCATATTATTATACAAGAATCAAATTGCAAATTATTTTACTTCAAGCATATACGAAGCTTTGTACTTGGATGCACAAGTACAATAGACTTTTAAAAAGGTGCAGAGTTACTCAAAATGCCTGTAAGTTGCACTGTTATTTCTCTTCTGTCATTCTGTAATGACACATCTCTCAGAAAAGACATAAAGGATCTGTCCATCAATAGACTTATTTTTACCATCTTCCCAGACAAACTGCTGCCCTGAGATGTGCCCACAAATCTCTGTCCCCAACTCTTCTGTGCTTAATAAATGCTCCGAGACAATGCAAAAAATCCTTCAAGTTGCAAAGGCAGCAGCCAGACACTGCTTTTGCATGGCCACACAAGGGCACAGACACTGCAAGGGACTCGGGCTGCTCTGTCACACCATGTTTGTATATGCTCCTTCATCCCTCCTTATTTCAACAGCAGAAACATGCACAATTACTGCCCCCGGTACTCAAATGATTGAAATAGTGATTATTGTTTCCTCTCTGAAGGTAAAATAAATAAATAAATAAATAAAATAAAAAAAAAAATCATACTCTGATTCTTCCTGAAGAATGATGACAAACATCTTGGCCTGATGGTGTACAGTCATTAGAAATCATCTTTACTGAACTGATTTTGACAGTTCCTGCAGCAAACCTCATATCTTTGTACAATTTTGCTCTAAGTAAAATCCTTAATTTTCTGTATTTAACATGTTAAGCAATTAAACATTCATATCACCACCTCTGATTCTTTTCCTCTTAAATGTTACATCAGCAAAGAAAGCACTGAACACAGAAATTATTCTTTGCTTGCAAAAATGGGGCTCAGTAACCAGATTAAGATTTGTTTTGAGACCATTTATCAAGACACGTTCTTCACAGCTAACTGATACGTGCTTTGATCACCAGGATCAGCTAAGAACTGCAGGCAGTTACCAAGTCAGACTACAAAAATAAGGAGAGTGGTGTATACTAAAGACGACACCAACCTTCCTCATCAATGGCAGGATCTGAAAAAAAAAAACACTGCAGTGGTTTATGCTTTTTTTAGCAATAGAAGCTGAATGAGATCAGTGCTGGGTGTTTTTAAAAAGCTTTCTTGTTCTTAACGATCCCTAAACCAAAAAAACACATAATTGCTACAAGGTTGTGAGGTGACTTCTGTTATCCTTACTCCCATATTCAGTATCAGAAAATTATCTGTATCTATGAGATTCTCCAACATGGAATGTGAACTGGAGAAAACATGAAATACAGAATTAATGCATTCATAAGACAACTGATTTAGTAAAAAGCGGGATACCACATGTATGCTTGTTTTTTTATTAACTCAGTTGTCTTGAGAATGCATCTAACATGACTCTCTCCCTTTTCAAAAGTACTTCACATCCTTATCCCTTATGACGGTGGTAACTGAAGCCTGATGGTTTAAAAAGAAAATAATCCAGGAAAGACAAGCAGGATTCTACCACATTTTCTCTAGTGCTTTTTGCTACTAAGCAGTTTTCAAAAGCATATGGAAATAAGAATTCAGTCAAAATTACCTTAATAACCAAGTCAAACTTCTGGTGCAAATCTCTGTTTATTGGTTTCAGGAGCGTGAGTTCAGCTGTTGTGAGATTCATATGGAAATACTGTGGATAATCCTCAGGAGTACCTGTAAAAAAGACACTGAGGTTTGAACAAGTCTGAAAGATTTAGTTTAACAATGCATTTTATTCATAAGTCACAAAAAGAACAAAACCCAATCCTGTTACTATAAGGATAAAACATTGCATAATGTGTACATGTAGCCTAATTGTACAATAAACAGTATGCCTTTAATAACATCATTTCCTTACTCCCTCTAATCATGAAGGTTCCTCTCAACTGGGAATACCTAAATAGTTGATAATAACAGCAGGAGCCCCCACACACCTGCAGTTGGTGGAAATTCAGCTTCTCGGGTTCCAGGAGATTAGCACGCATGTAATCAGTTAAGAGGATATATAGAGAAATGATGTTTCACTGCAAATCATCTTCCACCCACCACATTTCTGAAATCCAACTTGCTAAACATACAACCGAGATTTCTCTTTTCAGCTTTGAAGTAAAGTTTCCCTTGAGGTATCATATCATGACATTAATCACAAAACAAACAACGCTACATACAGTGTTCTGCATGTGAACATATACACAAAGGAAATACATGAGGTGTTGTGATTAAGTTGTAAAGATTTTACAACTATGCTCGAGATATCCATGTTATTGCTTGAAGACAGCGCCCTGATTTTGCAATCTAAAATAGGTGCTTTAATACTTCGGCTCTTGTAGTTCTCTCGTACCCATGGACAAACTCCTGTTATTACTTCAGTACCTGTCACCTTATGAGTCTAAGAAAAGAAGTTTCTCATCAGAGGAGACGCCAGATGAGACCTTATCCATGTCTACGAGCTTCCACTCATCATCAGCAAGTAGTGCCTTGATCCAGAGCTCCCAGGATACTCTCTGACCTGGTTAAAGCCAAGGCCGTCAGAGCTGGAGCGCAGCTGTGAGCCCACAGAGACCCCACTGCGCCTGGCCTGTGCTGCCCAGGTATGTCCTCAGGGCACTGTGCTCAGGCCACAAGGCTCTGGCACAAGACCACGCAGACAGAAGGGGGTAAGAATTAAGCTACAGTGATTCTGAGCCCTGTGGCTCTCAAATAAAGCAAGCAAAAAGGTAGCAATGGGTGAGTGTTAATTGCCGGGGCTGGATGAAGACAACAGTACAGGATACCGTTCAGCAGCAGTCTCTTACCTACCTGACAGCACAGCCTATACCACATTTTTTTCTAAAAGACTAAGGTATGTTCAGTCCTTGTGTGTGTATCAGAAAGCTGTACCCACCTACTGTACTCTCATGTCTTGTCCCAGTTTATTCTGGTTTCATTGCCTGACTTTCCCTCAGCTAGGGAGCTGAGACCACAGACCTGAACAGAGCAGGGCTCAGAAAGCCAAAGCTGTTAGTAACAGCATGAACTCTGGCATCTCACAGCTTAGCAGTATTACTAAAAGGATCCGAAGAAACAAAAATACGGATTAAGTGTCTAAGATCTTGAGTCATTTTAGGTCTAGGCATAGTGCGGTGTAGCAGCTGAGAGGCAGAAAGCACTTTGCTGATAGTATGAATGCCTCACTAAGTCCCCTGGGCTCCTGGATTCCTGTATCTTAAAGCAGCCATGAGAGCAGGACAAATACTGCCAGGCCAAATCCTCAGCACAGAATAACAGGCTATAAGATTCAACAGAAAAAAGACCACTTTTCTGATAAATGATGCTATTACTGTTCACCTTTGAAGTGGAATGATTAGAAACCACTTTTTGAAAGTCAGTAGCTACCCCAGGAGACAGATTACTGCCCAAACCCATGCGCAGTAATTTAATTTGTCCCTCATCATATGACAACTGTTTGCTAAATTGTGTCTCTGTATATATAGGTATCACGGAATCATATATACACATACACACATAAATACACACATACATTCTGTGAATTTTTCTCTATACATCTATGCCATACACCTCTATGAAATATTTTTATGCAGAGTTTCTAACTCTAAGACCTTTTTCTCCCTCCTTTAAATTTTGACTCCTAATTAACAAATGTAATTTTTTAAGAGCACCAGGCATCCAGCAGCAGTTCTGAGCACATGGCAGATAACAGATTGCTGTACTCTTAGGAGGCTGCACTCAGATGGGTTGATGCTGAGAGTTAAGAAAAAATCAAGAAATTAGGGATAAAATTATAAAAGCACCAATAAAGAAGAAAAGAAAGAAGAAAACAGAGTTCCTTGAAGGAGAACAAATACATAAGTGAGGATGGAGATGGCTGTAAGAGACACAAGGTGATCTGCAGCAGGGAAGATAAAGCTAACATTGTATAAAGACACCAGAAAAGAATCTGGGAGGGGGGAGGGAGACAGCAAGGAGGACAATCAGGAAAGATTAGAGTATAACATATGAGATAGAGTATAACATAATGCCTAAATCCTAGTCAATAATGCCTGCTTAGGTGCTGCCTACCACAGGAAGTCTCCAAACTCCAGGATGCCTTACATACACACTGAAAGCAAAGTTTTCCAGGAACTGCTCCTGCACAAAAACAGTTGCACCCTGACAGAGCAGAGCAACACTCAGTCTATGCTGCTGCCTGAACTGCTTTGAGAAAGGAGGAATTGCCTACTACAGCCGTAACTAGGATGATCATGCAGGACAGGACAATGGCCACAACGTGAAGAGTGCTTTTCGTGGCGCTGAGGAAGGCTTTCACCTTCTTGCTGTGCATCAGGGAGCTTACAGGGTTAGAGAGAAATCCCTGAACATGTTGCTGCGTTTTTTGTCTCTGTTTAAAGATGAAACAAGTAGAACAGTTAATTTTCTGAAGCTGATAGAAGAAATCACAGACCCAGTTCCATGGTCAAATCCAGAAGCTGATGATTTAAAGGAAAAAATGACTTTTCTGAAGGACCAGACCGGAGAAAAGAAAGCCTTAAAAATACCAACAAAAGCAACCCAGGGTAGACTTTCAAATAGGACTGAGTAGTAAATGCAGAACAAGTGCAGCACAGGGTTATGATGTAGTTAGCACAAAAGAACAAAATGGGGTAAGGCTGCAGATGAGAGCAACTGAGAAGAGAGGTTGGGTCCTACACTGTTTCTAATGCACACGCTACATGCAGAGGGATGCCAGGCACTCCGTGTGGATCTACTGCAATGACTCACGCATATTAAAGTTCCTTAAAGTCAATGAATGCAAAAATTTGTGCATTAAAAAAATTCCAAACATCAGGTTTCCAAGATATCAAAGCATAAGAGATGAATTATTACAGTTCGATTCTCTCTTCTGAAGTACTTTCTTCATGTACATTAGCCAATACTTGAAACAGAAGACAACAACCCCACTACCACTCTGCTGAAACTAGTGCTCTAATCTTAGAATGAACCTTTAGGAATATTTAAGACTTGAACTTCTATAATTTTATCAGTACGAGTCCATAACTACTTGAATAAGCACTTTCAGACATCTTGATATATCCTTTTAGAGGATTGCACTTAGAGGTCAGAGCAAGCAGAAAATGATGAGCTTGGGCTATTTCTTCATTTCACAAGCACCTTAACCCTCAAGTTACATTTGTCTTCGGCAGTGCTATGCTCGCGTGAATGTGTAGCAACTTTCACAGGCATTTTCTTCATCAAGTGAGTTTCTTAACTCCTTTTCAATGGATTGCAGGGGAACCTGTTGTTCTCAGAATTGGAGAGGTTCACTTGTACCCTCCTCACTGGAAAGACGTTTGGTGAAAGCAGCACTGAAGCATTTACCTGACACTTGAAAGGCCAGTTACCTTGAAACCATGACAGGCAGAGATCTTTATGAGCACTTAAGGACGAGGTTAGTAGGCCACATCAGGTGGAAGCGACTTATCACTGCAGTGATGCTGGGCTTTGTTAGAAAGACTTCTTGACAATATATCCTAAAGATATCAAGAAAGATGTGCAGAATTCATATATAACATCCACAGTGCCCAAAGCATGTGCCAGGACTTGACTTGTATAGGTGTGCAGCAGAAGGAAGAAAGCAGGGTAAAAGAACCACCACATTAGAACTCAGTCAAATCAAGTAAAGTTCAAAATCAATCTCATTTCGGTAAGTAGCTTATTTTCTCATTCTGTATTCACAGTTCAGACCTCCCAGTGTTTAAAAAAAGACATATCTGAGCATATAAAGAACTACATTTAGATCTATTCACAGTTCAGACCTCCCAGTGTTTAAAAAAAGACATATCTGAGCATATAAAGAACTACATTTAGATCTAAAGCAAGGGAAAATCCATATGAGAAATATCTGCAAGGCCTAATTTCCTGTGAAACTATTTAAAATTTTCTTCAGTAAAGGCTACAATATAAATAGCACTGCATACTGGCAAAATGAAGATGGACTTAAAAACTAAAGAGAAATCCTTCTGAAGACCATGGCTCAAAAATGAGAAAAAAAAAGAGTAGCCTTTCCAATGAACATTAACGAAAAAAATCAGACTGCTATAATGCATGTTTCTAAATTATCTCTTCCAGGTCACAACAATCACTCAAACATTAAAAATATCACATGTTAATAAACACAATTTTTATTAAGTAAACCTTCTAATGAACTTTGCAAGTTACTCAAAGAACATTAAATGAACGGGCTAAATGTTGCACTTGGACATAACTGTCAATAGCTGAACTTATAAATAAACCAAATCAGTTTCCACATATAGAAGTACTTGGTGCATTTGCTCTACAAATGTTTACAAACCTCCTTAACAAAGTAAGCCACAAGACGGCTCTCTAGCAGCAATTCATTTGGAGACAGTGTCCAATATGTCAAAATCACCTAAAAATGTGGTGTTGTTTGTAATCATAGTGAAGCTTAATGTTAACAGTTTCCTATGACCTTAAGCATTGGCCAGCTCTGCATGGTATGGCAGCCATTCTTTTGTACCCTCTGAAGATAGTCCTGAAAATAACAGACATACCAATCCATCAAACCTGCTTTTTTTCCCCTTTCACAACAGACCTATCGTATACAGAATCCTGTTTGTTTGTTTGTTTTTTAAAGACAAGTAAAACTAATCAGTATGCTAATAATTAAAATTTATACTTTCACAGCAAGAAGTCCACATAGCTGCAGTTTAATGCAGTAAACAGGAAACTGATGCAGTTACACAAAATACAAATTCTCAACTCCCGTGATAGACACAGGGTAGGGAAAATACTACAGTGTTAAGTCTCTGTGAAGAACAGGGCAGGTGGAGAACTGGAATTGCAAACCACCGCCTTAGGGCTTTCCATTATTAAATCATACAAGTTAAGCAATTTGAAACAGATGCCAAACAGAAGAAAGTAGCAGGAGTAAAATAAATAGCAGAATAAAAGATGTCCCCTAGCGAAGTATCTATCTCTGAACTCTTGCTACAACTGCACCCCTCTCTGACCAGAAAAGAGCAATGTCAACTAAAAACAAAAACAGCCAACCAACAAAAAAGCCACAAGGGAAAGAAAGCATGCAAGCTCACAGGCACCAAATTAAAGTTGAATGCAGTAAGACCCTTTAAGTTGCTCTGTGACAGGAGACTTTTGGAAGGAAACTGCTCTTATTGCCTTTCTGTAGAAATCTGTTACACTACTGTCTCTGCACCTGTGAATGAAAAAAATGCATTGCAACATAGCTATGAGCACAGACAAGTCTCTCTCCTTTTGCTTGCTATGTTGCTCCATTGGCCAAATCAGAAACTTCTGAATCTAATCTGAACAAATAAAAAATAATGCAGCCATTTGGAATAACTTCTACATCACAGTTAAACATAAATAGGTAAACAATGATTTCAAACATCCCACTAACCACAAAATTTATTAGGTTTCCACATTCCCAGTCAATCTTTCTCTGGTCATAGCAAAGCGACCAATCATGAGTGATAGCAAGAGTAGCAGACACCAACCAACTAGGATGGAATAGAGGATGCCCGGTCGATCAGAAGGAGGCTGGATGTTTCGGTCTTGATCTATGGCTTGTATGGGTGGAGTGACACTGATAGGGTTCACATGTGCCTGAAATGAAAAATCAGACAGATTTCAAACAAATTAGAAAGCCAGTAGGCAGGTCTTTAGGTTTAATACAAAAACATCCCACTGTAACGGATATTTGCTGAAATTATAGGAGAAAAAGTACTCATGTATTTAAGAGAATACTTACAGCACATATCTCATTGAAATCAAAAGTATGTAGATAATGTATATATTTCTACAGTGATCTTCTGTGTTTTTGATACATTTTGTCTTACAATGGTGTCTTCGAAGAAAGGCTCTAAGCTCATAAATGTTCAAGTAAATGCTTGACTATGCTACTATAAATAGTCCCTTGAATCAGACATTTGAGACATAATCACAGCAGTGAAATACAGCAAATGCTTTAAAGAAAAGAAATAAAAATAAATCCTATTTGAGAATCATTAGGAACAATACAAGAATTTATACTACAAAATAAATTCAAGCCAAAGTACCAGACATTTCAGGGACAGGCACATCTGAAAAGTTTGGACAGACACTACAGTGATTCGTACTGCAATAATGCACACCAGGATGGAGCAGTGGGGTGATCTCGCACACTGAACATGGAAACAGAAAACAAGATAAACAGGCTTTCTTATCCTATTCAAAGGCTTTCCTCTTGTTTATTATTTGTATTCCTGTTTCGTGACCCACCAAATTCAGAGCATTCCTGTATCTACTTGCAGCACGAAGCCTTCATTGTAACTCTGAATGTCTTCTGAAGCTTCCCTATGCCAGCACACTCTCCAGGGGTAACACCAGTGCTGGCATTCCCAGCGCAAAAAGAACAGTTTCAGTAACCTTGGCTGTTCAGTCACCTAGAAAAGTAGCTACTCCATTAATAAATATGTCCCAATCTTTCCTCTCCCCTTCTTGTAGCTTTTAATTGCATGGCCAAACTGTTCAATAACCTCTATGAAAAGCCAGTCACCTTTTTCTCCACATATGACTAAACCTGGCAGTCTTTGCTTTGGAGATTTCTAACACTCCACGTTCTGCAAGAGGGAACTTGAAATTTAGCATAAGAATAGGAGTGAGACGAGTCCATGCTTGGTCAAGTTTTGGCACAGCCTTTAGTAACACCTCTGCTAAGATCTAGAAGAAATCTGCATGAGTGTTAGCGATGCCCTCGGTAAATCTATAGGGAAAAGAGATGAGCCAGGAGGAGGAAAACAAGACAAGATGGATGCAAGGGAACCTGTGAGAGGAGAGCTAATACCTCCTGCTTATGATTTTGGATACAGAGCCACATGGCTGTCTGCAGCAACACACAAACTACTCTGCCCAGGGTCTGCCCCCCAGAAGTCCCTTCCCTTGGGTTCCCGGCTCTCTGCTTAGGGCTTCTTCCACAGCTCTTAACGAACGGAAGAGGTCCTTTGCTTCCACTTACGACTCTTTAAAAAATTAAACTCTTAAAAGTGTAATGAGGAAGATGGGCTCAAAATAGGCATAAAGAAAGAGAGAAGATATATTTGACATACATTTGAATTTTTAAAATGCTTTAGGACTGCACAGAAGTTACACGCTGAGAGACAAGATTATGCATAAGTGTCCAAGACAAAAAGATGCTATTTTTGAAGTCATAGATCAGTTGAAGCACTTGCAGGCAAATCTAGATTATGGATAAAAATATGCCCACAACAAAATAAATCATTTGCGAAGACTAGCTAAATTTTTAAGTCACAATTACAATATTGCAGGTCAAGCTGAAATGTCTCAGTCTATGCTAGAGAAACAGCAATGGATCTAACCTTGTCAATAATGAGCTGTCAGCTGTACCTGGCTGCTGAAAGTACACTAAAATAATACCTTGTGGATGTATAATTCAGATAGCAAGGACATGCACTCACTTTACTTCCCAATTCAAGGAGAAGCTCAAAAGCAGCATTTAGAAAAAACACATTTGAAATTAAAGAGATTTTACTTGAACAATATGTAACACCCCATAGTGCCACCATTACACTAACTCCTCCAAACCAAAGCAATCAATTGAACAGAATGAGTTGTATGAGAAAACAAAGAATGAAAGATGAAATCCACTCTCTTTTACTCTATGCACCACACAAGTTGGTTTTCTAGGTATTGTACACACTCTGAAGCAGGCTGCTCATGAACTAGAAGATACCACACAACACGATCAGTCACAGACAGCTGAAATGCCTAGGGATAATTTAAAGCAGATTTCAATTAAATAAAATGATGTGCCTTGAAACAAAGCTAAAGGTACTTTCCTATTGTTTTAATAATCTGTGGATAATGAAAGTGTCTTTTTCACTTGAATTAGAACTATGAAAACATAACTGCACCAGTGACACTCCCATTAAGTACACTAATGAATTTGCACATTTACGATCTTTCTAGTAGTTGTACATATACTTTTTATGAAAAATAATTAAATATTTGTAGTCAAAGTATGCTTTGATCAACAGAGACAATAACCATTGTTATTATCTAGGGATATTTCTTCCTTTCATGGCACTTTGGGATTGAAAAAGCTTTAGCAGGTGCTCACAGCTGCCGATGTGGCTGGAGGCAGTGGACACAACGACAACACCCACCATCACCAGCACAACACTCCAAGAAATGACCAGGCTTTGTGTGGCCCTTGGAGAGAAAGGCCACAGCCACATCTCCACAAAGGTGGCTCTGGACTTGTGCAGAGGGGGTAGAGCCTCCTCGCAGCTCCACCGAGTGGGCACGACCCAGTTCAGGTATTGCAGAACGAGGTCTGTGCAGCCACCACTGCTTCTTACATCCAGCTTCCTTGAAAAGCACACGCACACAAAAGCACTGTCACAAGCAGCCTCAACAGAGCGCTCCATAAAATGGTGGAAACTCATTAAAAAGAGGGGAAAAAAGACTGCTGAAGAAGTAGAATGTTTGCAGGGGGGCACGACTGCTTAAGGACACTCAATCGGAAGCAAACAAAAAGCTCGTGTGGCTTTTATCGAGTCAAGCTTGAGAAAGGGCAAGGGGAGTCAGCATGACTAAGCAGCAACACAGGGAAACTGCTCAGAATAACCAGGCGTCCTTCAAAACCAGTCACATGCTCATGAAGTACATAAAAGGGTTCACAAGCTCTGGCAGGAACAGGTATGGTTTTTTTTCTAAAAAAAAAAAGGAGATCTGACAGTACTATGGTAAAATATGCAGTCATTTATTTACTCTTTCCTCAATAGGGAAGAGATCTCTCAGTTGCTGGGTTTGGTACTAACAGACTTCCTGGCGTTCAATAATACAAATAAATAAATAAATAAAATACATTAGAAATTATATCACAAGCAATAAAATTAAAAAATTTCTTCCTCAAACAGAACTGCAACAGGAAGCCTGCCAGGGTCTGCAGCACCAACAGGTGATCAAGGAGAAAAATAAAGGAGGAAGGGAGAGCTCAGAAAAAATAAGGTAGTAGTTGGAAATCCAATTTATTTTTCTGATGCCTTGCAGGACTCACTGGAAACCAGAATACTCACTGATACTGTAGACTGAACAATCAAAAGAGTAAAAAGTCAAAATGCGCAAGTCAAAACGCAGCATTCCTATACAGAGGAATCTTCTCAGCTTTGTCTGGAGGCTGCTGAGTGCCAGCAACCATCCTTTGCACTGCAATCAGGTAAGATGTTATCGCCTGCAGGCTATGAGGACGGAGCACTGGGAATCTTTCCCTCAGCTCTTTTCAACAAAAGATCCCTCGTAAGTTACTATGAAATGAACAGTGGATACCACCGTGTTTATTCACAAATGTCATCAAATTGTGCCCATCACTAAATGGTACACACTTCCAGAAGCAGCAGCAGCTACTCTTGTCACAGGGAGGAGGACTGGAAAATGACTTGACATTACTATTACAAATTCAAAAGGGCTATAATACTTTCTGGCCCTAGAAAGGGCACAGCAAGCGTTCATTCAAATGCTTTTTTTTCCAGCTATACTAAATGCCAAGACAAAGCTTGTATTAATTTCCTAAGCTCTTTTTGTGTCTTGCTCTTTGACCTACGTGGTTAGCCACAATTTGGCTGCAAATTGTTTCTGTTCATCAGAGAAACCAATAACAGGGCCAGGTCTGCTTGAAACAATCCCGTTTATTTGGAAGGAAAGCTAAAGCCACATTTCACTAGAGAGGAAACTTGCAGTTCTCCTGCATACATCTGTGAACACACTTAACCACGCAAACTCTTGCTGCTTTCATCAGCGAACAGACTGCCACCACACCTCTGAGGCACTCCTTTCCTTCTCTGCCTGCCACTCAGTTTCAGCATGCACACACAGATGATCTATTTCAGACAGTGACACATGGCTAGATCACAGACGTCTAAGAGAGATAACATGTTAATGAGTATAAAAAAACAATAATAGATGGTAAAGGTTCCCTGTTTTTTCTTACCTGAAAATTTCATGAAACAATCTATAGAAAGAGATCTTTAAACCAGCAAGTTATTGATTAGTCCCAAAGCTTGCAAAGTAAGCCATAAACCTCCACCTGCAGTCTTCCAACAGGGTTTTAGCCTCTTAAGGATAGCGAGGAAAAGGAACAAGCCATTTACTGAATGGTTTATTTGTAAATAAAGTGATAATTATATTTTAAAATAAATAAAAGAACTGCAGCAGCGTTCAATAATCTGTGCTGTAGCCAGCAGGCTGCCTACAGGACATCGTTTTTGCTGACAATAATTAAACCCAAGCAAGAGATCAGCAACTTCAGAGTACTCATGTACCTTTCTAACACAAAAGCCTTCCACCTTCTCTTGTTTATCTTTCTGATTTTCAAAGTTGTGCAGTCAGAAATACTCAGCTGTAGTTAATGCAATAGTAACTCTTTCAACCTCGTAAGAGTGAGAGCTGAACTTACTCTGCATACCTGTAGTTTTACTTGGCTGCCTCCCCAGGACATGGTGACTACATTGTGAGAAACACTCCGTAGCCAATAACTTAGGCTCAGGCGAGGATCTCAGTGAAGTAGTAATTTATTCGCGATTGCAATGGCGGGCGCCCCACAAGCAGGAGAGAGCGCATCTACTAGTTCCAAAACACAGTTTATATACCTTTTGATGGCAGGACCCTCCCCTGTTTCCCCACTGAGTGGGTAATCCAGATTCACAATCTATCTGATGCTTCACAAACAATGCATGGCCTTCAGTCGCTGGCCTGTTAAATTTCAAATTTCTTTTGACATTTTTACTGCTTGAAGTGGTAATGTTTCTTCACTTATCTGACTTGACTTGACACCGTGATTTTCACCTAATTGTCCTAAGGAGTCTGGTTGTCTGCATTTTACAAGGTCGCCTGCTAAACTTTCTTATCACTGTAAGCATATCTCAGTACCACATTCCCTCCTTCTAAACAATGTAACTCTGCAAAAACAACATTTCTATTCCCACAATTCCCCCCTTTTCTTTTTTTTATAAACTGTTGATTTTTGCAAAAACTCTTTTTATTTTTATTTATTTATTAATTTTAAGTGTAATTTGGTAAATATCTTCCTCTTCTTCACTTTCTTTGCTCTCCATTTCCTCTAATATCATTTTATCTGAGTAGGGTGGTGGATCTATGGTCATTTGTTTCAATAATGTGGTTTCAATTAACCGCTGGACAAGTCCCCTTACACAGGGGATAACGCAACAGCCAATAGCTGTCAAAACTCCTGCTACTATAATCAAGGATGTAAATATGGACATTACCATCCCTTTCCATTTACCAAACCAAGATTTCAACCATCCTGTGATGGAAGTGTCTGCTCCCGAATTTTCTGCTAATTCATTGGCAAGGGTGGTAAGCCCTTGCAATGCTCTTGTTACTGTGCCATCCGGGGCAGTATTGTTACGGATAAAAGTACAATGGTTGCCCAGCATCACGCATACACCACCCTTCTCCACAAGCATCATATCTAATGCTATCCTGTTTTCCCAAGCCATTTTGCTGATGGCATCTAGTTGTTCAGCGATTCCTCTCATCGCATCCTTGGTATAATTGATGAATCTCTGCTGATTATAATAGAAATAATTAATCCAATCCACATTTTTATTGATTGTTACCCACCAGAACAGTAACTCAAACCCTGCAGCAATTTAATTTCTGGCTTTATATTCATCCCGAACTCCTCTAGGTACCCCAACAGAATCTATGTATACTCTATCATCAAATGATATTCCTAAGCCTCCTTTACTTCTTCTGGGTATTTGTGATGTTTCTCTTTCAAATGCCAGGGTGAAGGGTATAGCTGATTGAACAAGTGCACAAGTGCCTTCCCAATTAGATGGTAGGGTGGACCGTAAGATCTTCCCTCCACCGTACCACCAGAGATCTGCCCTGGGGATCTCTAGTCTTGAGCAGTTTCCCATCAAGTCCTTGGTAGCACAAGGCAAATTCTCCCAGATGCCAGGTAGCACTCACACCCTGCCGTGAGAGGCAAGCTGTATGGTTACCTATAGCTGTAGAGAATGCAGGGGGAACTGTGATATTGTTATCATGCAAGAAACAGCAAAGAGAGACTTACAGGCCTCATTTCCCCAGGCAGTCTTTTCTTGGTACAATGCAATCATACATCGCATCCCTTGGGAGTCTTTGGTCCACCCCCATGGGAAGGGCACTATCTGGGCAATCGGTCATCCCGAGGCACAAGCATAGCAGTAGCTACAGTTGAGACTCTGGACAGTATATTTGACCCATTCTATCCAGGCATTCACGTCCCCATACCCTGTTTGAATCTCAAATGTTTGAACTGCCACATTTCAGAGGGCCTCCTGTTTACTCTCCTGTTTTCTCCTTGAGTTTCTCCCTTTCTCTGATGGCAATAGAGGATTGTTTCCATACAGCTATTCTCAATCTGGCTGTTGTGTCTCTCCCAGTTATTTGTTCTTTCTGCTCAATTGTCATTGGGCATTTAAATCTCCACAAGCTAACACCTCACAAGCATCAAATGTGACGGCTTGTGGTACATAACCCTCTGTCACAGTCACCCATATTTTGATGGGGTATCCCGTTTTTGCTATTATCTGGTCATGCCTTTTCCAAGTTGCCAATGGAACGAGGCCTTCTCTGAGGCCTAGAATCACTAAAAACAAAATTAGTAATCGATTTTTCCCTGTCATTATTTTTAAACCTTAGGTTTCCAAATAATTATCGATACAAAAAAAAAATAAGATGTACACTACTACTATAACAACCCCCCCCCTTGGGAGCACTGCAGTTCGCTATAGGTCTGTCCTTTCTCTCAATCACAAGTCACACTTGTTAGTTACCTGTGAAAATAAAAGGTTAGTTTACAATTGTAAGCTCTTATCCTGCTCAGAGTCCACTACGAGATTTTTCTCTTCAATTTCAACTTCCAACAAGTCTTTTGTAGGAACAGCTTCCCAGGTACTAGCGTCGACAGATGCCTTCACTCGAGTATAGTGAGTCCAACCTTTTTCCGCAGTTCTTATGGCTGTTTCAGTGGTCAGTAATTGTCCTTCCCATTCAGGCCGGAGTTGACTCTTTCCAGGTCCGAATCAGGACCCAGTTTCCTGGATGATGGTGGTGAATGGGGAATTCCAAAGGTGGGGTTTGAGCCAACAACCCACAGGTCCTGAGAGATGACAAAGAAGAGGACAACCCCAGAATGCAGTTCTTAAGGAAACTCTCTTATTTTGAATTGTGGTATCTCATCCCTTCTGCCCAGATAGGGCAATCTGAACAGCATCTCATATGGTGAAATTCCTATATCCTTTCTTGGTGCTGTTTAAACCTGTAGGAGTAAGCATTTTACCAAAGGAAGTTGGGTTTCTAACACTAGTTTAGTTAATTGCTTCTTTAATGTCTGATTCATTCGCTCCACCTTCCCAGAAGAGGAGGGGTGCCAGGGGCTGTGAAAATCCCACTCAATCTCTAAGGCCTGCTTTAACCCTTGCAGTAAAGCTTACACCCATCTAGTCACGTGGTCAATTAGGACAAACAAGTAACTCAGTAAAGTTTACCTGTATACTTTGGAAAGGTCAAACCCCTGGCTCCCGTCCCGCTCTAGATGGGTTACAGAACACCTTTTTATTTACCTTTTGACATATGGTACATCCTCTACATATGTGCTTCCCTAAAGTGTATATTCCTACACAGACATACTTTCTTAGCACAACATCACACATTGCTTGCACCTCCTAATGACTCTTCTGATGTAAAACAGTTAATATTTGCCTCATTATCACTTTATTCAGCATTTCTCTCCCATCAGGGAGTATCGATTTTCCTTCAGACTTCATGGCTCCTGATTCCTTAAAAAAATCTTTCTTTTAAAACTTTTTAGTTCTTTCTTAATTTTCAACAATTCCCTGAATCCTCTCTGCATTTATTCTGTTTTCCTTCAGACATTAGATGCCTTAAATACCTGACTTCTCTTTCTCCATATTGTAATTTATTTATTTATTTATTTATTAATACTCCCAAGCCCTGCTTTCCCAGAAAGTTGAATAGCTTGTTAGTAGCTTTCTTCACAACTCTTTTCTCCTGTCCTGACAATAGAAAATGATCCACATATCTGTAACATTAATACCTCCTTGGGAGGTTGTAATTGCTCCAAAATCTTTTGTTATTTAAACTGACCCAAATAGATAGGTGTCCCTGTAAACCCCTGAGGTAAAATTGTCCACCTATATTGTTGCTTCCGCCCCCATTTAAGGGTCTTTCCAGTCAGAGGTGAATATACATGTATGTTTGCTCTCAGGGCCAGAGAGCACTCCATTCATAACACTGTTATTCCAGTCTAACAATTTACTATTTGAATGCCCAATTTAATCATCAAATCCCTTCTCAACAAATTAGTCCTTGCCTTGGGTACATACAATAATTACCCAGTGATCATTTTATCCCCTAGTCTCAGCTTGGTATCCCCCCCAAAGTGGCACTGTTATCCCAGCCCCACTTTTTAGGGTTTCATTAGTTAATTTAATCCCTGATACTTTACAGGTCAGTAATGACCTAGCTGTTCCCCAGTGGATTGGGTTTGATGGCAAGGTTCGGGGGCTGTGAGTAGGGGGGTGGGAAACTGCAGTGGCAGCCCCCGTGAGAAAAACCCAGAAACCTCCCCGTGGCAGATAAGGGACAATTTCATCTGGCCCCACAGGGGCCCACTGCTGCCCAGAGCCAAGCCATGAGCAATACAGTCCATGCCTCTGTGAGAGCACATCCACGAAAACAAACAAACAAAGAAACAAACAAAAACCTGCTGCTCAACAGCAGTTGGGAGAGCGAGAAACCCCCCCGCAGACACCAAAGTCAGTGCAGAAGGAGGGGGAGGAGGCGCTCCAGGCGCTGGAGCCGAAGCCCCCCTGCGGCCGCTGGAGAGGCCCCTGGTGGAGCAGGCTGTTCCCCCCCACCGTCCCCCTCCCCGATGCTTGGGAAACTGACCAAACACCACAGCAAATATGCAAATATACCAAAACTTCTAGACTGTTACTTAGATAATGCCTACATCCTCTTTCCCTGCTCATTCAACTTCAGACAGCTCTGTTAAATATTGCATGCCACACCTTTAACACCTTCAGCAACCCTTTTAACACTTCCTTCATCTTTCTCCAGACTGTACTTTTCTAATACCAGCACCAAAGGCTCAGTCAGGGTCCAACTTAATTCCATACCTTTTCCCTCCAAGATACTGAAACAACATATCAATATAGCATATTTCATCCCATTTTCCTTCTTTCCTCCTTCTTCCACTCCAGATATTCCTATTCGAAGTGGCCAGCCTGGCCACACTTAAAACATCTTATCAAAGCCTGTCTCTGCTAGGACTCGGGCCACAACACAGGCAGCCTTCTTTGCCTGCCATTCCTTCATCTCTCTTCCTCTCCTTTCCATCCTGGCCCTGACTCCCCCTGAAGATTTTCTTCATCTTTCTCCAACCCTCTGCCTCACTACCCGCTGCACTGTCAATACCATTAGTTTCGCTCTCTGCTTTTCCTTCTCATCTCCCCTCCGGACACACACCTCCAGGGCCTCCCGCAGGAGGGTCCCCCAGTGACTGTTCACTACATCCCCCCACCTTCTGAAGCATTTTCTGCATATTTTTCCAGGCTTTAATCACACAATGAACTTTCAAGAGCCCTTGGGATACTGGGTCATCAGGTCTCATCCCCAAGTACTTTCTCATTCTGACCCCAAGTCTCTCATATGATTTCTGTGTTGCACACTATTATTATTCCAGCCAGGATTGGCAAGTGGGTATTTCTGCCCTGCCGGTATTACCCCTGGTCCTGGAGGATGAGCTCTTTCCCATTCTTGTATAGCAGCTCTCCTCCTGATCATTCCCATTTCTTTCCCTGTAAACAACATACTTATAGACATAATTCCCTCCCCCAAGAGTATAAATCAGGTCGTAGGAACTGGTCTAATTGTTCAGCTAGGCTGTTGGGGTCCTTGAATAAAGACTTCCTCTCCTTCTTAAAAAGTCCTAACCTCTCTGCTGGTAAGGAGGAGGGGGTAGTTCACCTAAGAGGATACACAGTTAGTGTTAGTACTGTTAGTATCAGGGAAGGCAAAATTCTCAACATATCTTCTACCTTGTTCTAATTCTTGCCAGAGCCTAGAGTACAATACTTCTTTAGGGACAGTGTTAATTACAGTCCCTGTCTCCCTTCCTGGAGTGACTGCTGCTGCCACCAGTTCAATATTAAGATTATAGGGAGCATAACTTGGCTCCTTCTCTGAAAAAGGAATCTTATTGTTTACACATAAATTTAAAGCCTGAATTTTCATCAGACCCGTATTTTGGCCAAAATACTGCTGTTTCCTTAATTGATTCTTTTGTCCAGACTGATACACAATGTTTAACCTGTGTTGTTTTTTTTTTTTTTAATTACTTTTCTTTTACAATCCCTCTAATTTTGGGATTATGTTTCCAATTTCTTATCATTTTTCAGGAAGAACTATTAGTAGGCACTCCCCCAGGGATATCTCCCTGTCCCCTGGAACTCATATTTTCCCATTTTTCCTAACCCTCGCCAGTATGTGCTACAGAAATTTCCCTTCTGCAGTGTACCACACACCAACGTACTGAAAAATGGGGGTGTACCGCCAAGCACTTCCCCGTGCCAGCGTTACCGCACACCTATGAGTTTACCAGATTCCCTGGAACTCGTACTTCCCATCTTTCCTAACCCTCGCCAGTATGTGCTACAGAATTTTCCCTTCTGCAGTGTACCACACACCAACGTACTGAAAGATGGGGGTGTACCGCCAAGCACTTCCCCGTGCCAGCGTTACCGCACACCTGAGTTTACCAGATTCCCTGGTGTACTTCCAAGCACTTCCCCGTGCAAGGATTACCGTACACCAGATTCCCCTGGTGTAGTGCCAGCACTTCCCCGTGCAAGGGCTTACCATACACCAGATCACCCGACCCCCAAGGCAATACTTAATATTTCTTACCTTGGTCTGTGCACAGAGTTACCGGATCGATTCTTAAAAACCCGGAGTGCCTACCTTCTTCCTTTCCCCACTACTTCACGGATCCTGCCTCTTTAACCAGTCTCGGGCCCTCTGTCAGCTTTCCGCAGAACCGCCACCGTCGATGCACAGGACCGCTGAAATCAGCGGGGCATGCCTTCCTGCTGCTGCAGCGGTGGGGCTCCCCAGTAGGTGACTGGATCCCGGACGAGCCCCCAAATTGTGAGAAACACTCCGTAGCCAATAACTTAGGCTCAGGCGAGGATCTCAGTGAAGTAGTAATTTATTCGCGATTGCAATGGCGGGCGCCCCACAAGCAGGAGAGAGCGCATCTACTAGTTCCAAAACACAGTTTATATACCTTTTGATGGCAGGACCCTCCCCTGTTTCCCCACTGAGTGGGTAATCCAGATTCACAATCTATCTGATGCTTCACAAACAATGCATGGCCTTCAGTCGCTGGCCTGTTAAATTTCAAATTTCTTTTGACATTTTTACTGCTTGAAGTGGTAATGTTTCTTCACTTATCTGACTTGACTTGACACCGTGATTTTCACCTAATTGTCCTAAGGAGTCTGGTTGTCTGCATTTTACAAGGTCGCCTGCTAAACTTTCTTATCACTGTAAGCATATCTCAGTACCACATTCCCTCCTTCTAAACAATGTAACTCTGCAAAAACAACATTTCTATTCCCACACCATGCAGTATTAAACAACAGCATTTATGTGACTTAAAACCCGTCATATCAGTAACTCAGTTCTGCCTGTATCTATCACTGTTCTCTCAATATTGTTTGTTACTAAATACTTAGTGAAGTCATGACGTACCAGAACCTACCTGCACACCTGCACAACACTTCAGGGTTTCCAATTAGCTACTCATGCTGTACCACATACAGTGATACACTGAATTCAAATAGACAGACTTGTTCAAGGCACTGTTAGTACCAAGGACTATGTACTACATAAGGAAAAACAAAGCACTGACTGGCATTTGCTATGAGTCACAAGTTTAGTGAGTTTCACGGATAGGTCTGAGGATAGCTCTACGTCAAAACCCAGACTTGCTCTCTTTTCCACAGCCTAGCTGAGACACAAAGCTAAACTTGCCAACTGTGTATGGTGATGGAGCACTTCTTCCTCTAGGGAAGATAAGACAGAAAGGGAAGAAAATGGAAATGACATTTTTAGAGTTTGAGTTCCATGAGATTTACTGTACAGGTGTATATATATATGTATGTATGTATTCACCTTTTTTTTTTTTTTCACCTTATTGCAACTAAAATGATTATGTTCTAGGAAACACAAAAAAATAATTAATTAAAAAAATTGGATATTGGTGGGTTTGAGCAAGTAATATATTGATAAGAAGTGCCTTTACCAACCCTCACTGAGGGCAGGTGAAGACTGCAGATGGTGAGCCAGCCTGGGGGTGCATGCCCTGAGGTGCTCCTGGGAGCAGCACCAAGAGCGACTACGCAGGCAGGAGGGAACATCACCAACTGCTGGAAAGGGACAAACCTACATGAAAAGGAGGAGTTCTCAACTTTCTGAGTTATCCCTCTACAAATCCACTTACAGAAGGGGCAAAAGCTACATTTTTAAATATTAATATAGTTTCAACTATGAGAAGGCATTTTCTACACACTAATTCACACAGCAGACTACGTTATCCAGAAGTTATCAAAGATTGCTTAAAAAGAAGAGGAAGAAATATACGGAAAGTATGCATTGTTCCAGGTTGGCCAACATAAGATAAATCAGTCCCTTGAGCAACAACCTACCAGAGCAGGAGTGCTTGCTTGCATTAGTATTTCAGTCTGCCACTTTGCCATGACATTTCTTAGGCAGACATGTTTAGCTGACCTTTGCCTAACATATACATTACTAACACAGCTGTGAAAACCTGTCCTAAATCTCAGTCTTACCAAATAAATTGATATTCTTGTAAAATAATTTCTGAAGTTGCAGTAGGCCTTGTGTTACCAATTTGTCCTACAAGCTCTAACTCATATATACGTAGACAATCTCCTCCGCAGAGGTATCCGGGATGTTTATAAAAAAGGCAAATGCTACACAGTTAAGCATCTTCTGTAAGGAGTTCAATACATTACCTAATACTGAAGAATATGAAATGTTTCCCTGTGCATTTTTCCCTAGGCAGAACATATATTCAATTGTGAAAAGAGCATGCCTAATTTATTCAGATTTGGCAGATGATAATTATTATTATTACTTGGGGATATGCTAAAAAAGACATTGATTTTAATAGAAGTAAGTATTTTGATCTGTCAGTTCAAACGACAGCACTTCAACAGGAATTGCTTCCAGCTCTGGAAGAACAACGGCAGAGATGATGTGACTGAACTGGTGACAGATCACTACAGGTCACTTGTTCCCATACATTTCCAAATATGTGTTCTGCTGGTGCTCTGACCAGTGGCACACACGGACCAGTTGACCAGTTGACTCCTGGTAAATCCCAGGGCCTTCAACACGCATGATATTCATAGGCAGGCTGTTTAATTCAGAGATCAAGCCAGAACTCTCATCCCTGTGCAGGTGAGGTTGAAAAGCTTTTTTGCTGGATAGAAATAATAATAATAAAAAATAATCTAGTGAGGCGATACACATCATCCTGTGCTGAGATCTCTAACCCTTTCAAAGGTACCCCCCTATAGTATTAAAGTTTCTGATGAACTGATGAATTATTATGGTTATACTGGTTCTCCATGTGCTTTCTTGAAGAACGTGCAAGGCTGGAATACAAGCTGTAAATCAGAAATTAGCAAAGTGATACCCATGCTGTGCGGAAGTGCATACACTATTGCCAACACACAGTACTAAAACAGCAGGAAGAATTGCAAAACCATTCCAACCTCGTTTCTTGCTGCTGCTTCAGATGCTTTGCCAGTACAATGAGGGCTCTGACAAAAACCTAATGCACGCAAATCTGTCAGGAAGTACTTTCATATTGTTAACACGCAGAAAACACTTTAATGAGATATCCAACCAAAATAAAATAAATAAATAAATAAATAAAGACTCTGAAAAAAAGTATATTCAGCTGAGATACTACCAAAGATCTGTCATTAGTCAGATTGATTATGTTATGTCATATCTTGGATTTGCAAGGTCTCACCATTCACCCTCTCTTCTTGCCTTCCTGTGTACAGATACTGAGCTGACGTGAGACAAATACGTACATAAATACAGAGCGAATGGGATTTCCTGAGCCCCTTTGACAGTACACAACACCAAACACCTGTTTTTTCTTTTTAGTTTTGGGTTTTCTTTGGGAAATATCACACTCTTAAGAGTAACAACTTATATATAAAAAAATCACTTAAGATCTCAAGAGAAAGCCAATGCAAAAAAGAGAAGCATTCCCTCCTCCCCCTCCACCCCCCAAACAAATATAGATTTAAAACGCACTGTGAAGCTGAAGCACAGAACAGAGAGCAAATCCCCAGCAGAAAATTGTTGTGATCCAACTGTCACAGGAGCTAACGTGCTTATACTCAGTTCTGCACCTCGAAAACTGTTCCCCAAGAAAGAGGAAACCCCCACACACAGACCTCCTTCAAAACCTAAGTTCCTCAAACCCAGCATTTGCAGCCAGTTCACCTAACCATACTTCTTGCTCAAAACACCGTGCACCTGAAGGCTTATGCTCTGTAAGTACGTCTTACCACCAGACGATATGGCAGAGTCCAACCAGACTGTATGAAACATCCATGCTCAATATGAAAACCAGATTTGAGTAGCATTTAGCAGCATTCCCGATAATTCCTGCTTTGCTCTGAAGCACTTGTGCAAAAGGGCACTTCTCAATACCACAGGTACACAGGTACTGTGCTAAAACAGTCTACCAGTGATTAATCGTGTATATTAAAATAAGTATTACAAAATCATCATTAAAAAGTGTTCAGTTCAAACACATGTAAGCAGAAATTAATAACAGGGGTTGATCTGCAGATTGAATGGTTTGAAATAAATCTAATTTTTCTATTTAAGAAGTTTATCTTCATTTCTAAAAACCTTCAATAAGCAACAGTAGGTGGTAAGTTATGAAGTTGACACATCTGAACTCACCTCTCATGTCTTCCCTGGAGGTACAAAAAGTGCTTTATTATCTGACAAGAAAAAATAAGACAGGAGATTGGCTATTAACAAGCAAACCGCTTTCTGAGTTCAGCACCATAATTGTCAAATAGCTTTTAGTGCCTTATTTGGCTGTTCCCATAATCCATGGTAGTTGTGCTTAGCTTTCTGTTGTGTCCAACGTTTAGGCAGTTTACTGAAATGAAAACTGTAGAGTGCAAATATCCTGACAGATTGTGTTGTTAACAAAGTACGCTGTCAAAAAAAATACAATTCCTTTCATTTATTTGTAAAAACAAGCCACCTTAGACGGGGAAAATATTTTGAAAGAACAGCAAGATAGTATAATCAATCAGAACAAAGAAGAAAATAGAGACCATTTTTATCAATGATGTCTTCCAGGAACAGCAGGTCCAAAAAAAATTGAATTTCATCAGGATCTGATCACAGTGCTCACTAAATTGCTTTTTCTGTATCTGACATGCTTTATAAGAAATGTCTCCAACAGAGAACCTGTGCTGGAGACTAAACAAAATGCATTATGCAACGGGCCTCCTACCTCAGCATCCACATATAATCTCCTGTGCAATTCAGGCAAAAGCAGAAATTGAATTTGGAGGTTCCGCTTGTTACAATGTGATGATTGTGATTAGAGAACAATAAGCATTTCCTTTGTGATATTTCACATTTTTCCATGCAAAATACGAAGCCTATTTCCTTGAACATCTTTCAGATTTCTGATGGTAGGTTTATTATCATCATTATTTCTGTTCAGGATTCATAACAAGGCCAAAGAGCAGATGCATAAAACCAAGTTGTAAAACCCAAGACAAATACACCTATTTCTGTTTGACAAAGATTCAAAAAAAAAAAAAAAAAAGATAAAGATCAGTTTAACACTTTAAAATAATGACTTCTGATCTTTTAAAAAGTTCTAAAATTCATGACAATAAAGAAGTCTATTACATATTAACACCATTTTGTTTTCCTTTTAACACAGTTATCTCAAAGGGGGAAAAAGGATAGTTTTCACCTGTGTCAACAGTTGCTGCTTTCAGTAGGTGCTGGAAGCTCAGCACAGCTCAAGGATCAGACAGGTTCATGGAACAAAAGAAAAAAAACAACTCTCTAGTACCGATTTTTAAGGCAGTGCTGCTGACTGCGACATAGGAGAACCCTCTGGGGAAGAACTAGCACCATGGGTTGGACCCATCTTGCATTAATCTACACAAAATTAGACTCTACACAAAAGCAAAACAAAACAGCAATTCCCTTAAAATGCAGAAATGGTGAACACAGAAATGAGTGGGTCAGTATGTGACCCAGATCTTCTTTCTCTTGATTTATCTAAGCATATATTATATTACAATAATGTTGCTTTGTGTGTTTACCCATTTAGTATCTTCCTGCTGAGTACTCTGCTTTGGTAGAGCCATTTCTCACCTGGAGGAATCATCAAGCAAGATTAAAAGACTCTAAAGGGAGCAAATTTCAAAGTGTTCAATCTCCAGCCAAGCAGCATCCCCATCCATCAGGATGATAAAGCAGTCTAAAATTTGGGGCTAAAAAGAAAAAAAAAGAAAACAAAACAACAACAAAAACAAACCACTGTGGAACACTACTCTAAGTTTTGTGAGAAACATGTACATTTCCTTTACTAATTATTTACTCTGTATCTGCAAAGAAACGAGCACTCTCGTCCAGGCAGTGGAATGCCAGCTGCAGTTACATAAGACCTGACCCTACGCAAACTGTGCCCACCACAGTCCTTTTCTCACTGAAGTTTGCTGCTCTGTTAAGAAATCACTGTAGGCAGGAATTTAGTGCCCTGCTACAGATACAAATTCAGTTGTCACCATTATCATGAGCACGTTAATATGCTTCTTTAGTGGTGACATTTACAGTGGCATTAATGCCACTTTTAGACAGAAGACCATAAAAATATTTTTTCTGGGTATATTTCAAATACTTTAATTTTCAGTAAATCTGTGCAGTTGTGTAGATAGATCATGTGCACAAATATGCAACCAGCAATGCCCAAATACTTGTTTTGCATGAGAAAATGTCTATTGTACCAATAAAACATTCTGCTGCAAAGTGAAAAGGCATTCGTATTACCCTTCTGTTTTTCCAAATGAGATAAAGTTCATCCTCACATCTTTTTCAAGTGCAGTGGAATTTTAATCTAAAATTTCAACATCTTTTCTCAAATCCCAATACTCTTCCAGAATGAAGAGAGGAATTGTTTGCAAAGCAAGCTCCCGGCTGTCCAGCCACCAGAGCTGCCTTTAAACTCGAGCACTCAGCGCTGCCGGGTGTGGAAGCAGAGCTGGGCGCAGACTCGCCATATCGCTTTGTTTCAGAAGAGGGCGTTCCAGCTCACAAGGAGTTTCCTCCTGTTCTTGAGGCTAGACTGGTAGGGTTTTATTTTTATTTATTTATTTATTTAGTATTTTTAGGCTTTTTTTTTTTTTTCCAGTTTTTCTCCACGAGTCTTAGCAGCACAGAGCAGATGTGCACACAGCCCTACCTACACTGCGCTGCATCGTAGCATCACCCAGAGCTATCTCCAAGGAGACTCCCAGGGTAGCCTCAGAAGGCCCATGATAACCCCAAAACTAGGTAAAGCAGCTCGAGGGGAGTTAGGTATGGCACACAGCTGTGACAACAGAGCAGCCACAAGCCTCAGCGCTTCTGCTCCCACCTCCAGTTCACTCAGGATGTGTGCCTGCAGCCCTCTGCAGAACCTTAATTGAGGCATTACTGCTTGATTAATTGAACACCTAATGTAACCTGCACCCTGTATTGTGACAATGAAATGACGAGGAGTATTTTTCACAACCCTTAATGAACAACTAGTTTGCAGTTTAATAGGGTAAGCTAGCTACGGACATTATAATTATCTCTATAAGAAGAGATGTTACGACACGGATGAGAATTTTTCTGAAGTGAAGTTCACTGATAAGGCATCACTGTAAATGTATTTTGTCTAAATGTCAACATTTAAAACCTTTAAATTTTTCTAAATGACATTTAAGGATCAAATAAATTAATACACACACTTCCTCTTTGACAATAACTCCATACCGTAACAAACACTGTTTTATGAAACAGAAGACAGAAGTGGATATTGTGAAAGTGGCTTCTTTGTCATGGCAAATATCCAATTCAGCAATTAATTCACACAAGCAATTGATTGTATGTTCAAGATACAGGCCTGAGCTCAGAATGAGACAGAGACGATGCTTTCTGAGGCGCTCTTTCCTCTCCTGAAGCATGAGTTTTTGAGGAGAGAAAGGCTCAGTTATTTCATCTCTGAAATCCCTTCATGGTTTCACAAAAAGCAAGACCATTCCAAGTGCCAGGTTGTGGCATCTCCAACAGAAGTGAGGAATCACACTTTTTTTTTTTCTTTTACTGTCCTCACATAATTATTTTTGGAAGCTGCATGAAAATGAACTACATTATACTAAGGTAGTATTTTAAGGCAGTTTTTGTTTGTTTGTTTGTTTGTTTTGTCCCTAACAAGATTTATAATGAAAACTCAATAATTAAAAAAGAATACAAAAGGATTAAATAGCAAGATCTGTTAACTAAGACTAGGATCTTTATCAATTTTGCTAATTCATGAATCCAACATATCTGTGGCATTAGTTCTGCCCTTACAAAGAGAAGAGGATTTATGCTAGTAAACCTGTTCTACTGTGCACATCAAAACCACCCAGGAAACCTGGATATTTCTTTTCCATATTTATGTATTTGCCTTACTTGGCTGATCAGCCAGAACAAAGCTTGAATCAAAGCACATCATCTTCATTTCTGAAAGGAAATGACTTTTAATTACAGCTGCACAGTTATTTCTTCCAAGCAGAAGTCAAAAGCCTTTTTCTTCATAGTGTCTGACAAATCTGTAAGAATTCAATATTCTCCCAACAGCGTTCCCGGTAAGTTACTAAATAAAATGACAAACATCAGGCAATTAATCTCCATAGCTAGAAGAAGAAAACTGAATATGATCAAATCAGTCATTTTTACCATTTTATTCCCCTTTTCTCACAATTATTAAAGGAACCAGACTTCAGATTAACTCTATAAAATTTCACTTCACACCTTGATAAATGCCTAGAAAATGTGCCTGTCTTCCCCATCAGCCAAATATCCTGTCCAGATTAGGTCTCTAGCACATCACCATCAGCCCAGGAATCCCACAGACACAGTGCATTCACAGGTCTCTTGATAACCCAATTCCTGGTAAGAAAAGTGTTTATCTCACCCCATACAAATATTCAATGACTATTTGCAATGAAGCCTTTATTTTCCTTTCTATTTCACTTTTGAGTATATATTGTCCAAAACTACTCCTTTTTCAGTCAAACTTGATCCTTTTTCCCTTGAAACCTCCACTTTCTCAATCAGACGATGAGTACAGTGCTTTCAATAACTGAAACATCTGGATTCTTTAAACATTCTTTGTGTTTTACGGGCTAAAAACCTGATTTTGTTTGCTATTTAAGTTGAAAGTAGGCAAGTTTACCTGTTCTCTATCTGAAAATGCATCTATATGTAAAATCACAAGTTATCCCTAGATACATAACAGTGACTGTCCTGCCTGATCAATATATCAAGCAAGTGAAATGCTTGCCTGCCTGCTCAGAGAGATTACAGTGAGTAGTTCTTAGCTTCACGCGTTCCCATCTTCAAGTCACTGTCAATTTTACTGATAACGCTTTTGAATTAGCCTTACTGCTTTGGCATCGTCCCATATGCATGAAAATTAATTACCTGTAATGTCACATCTCTATTATTTTAACCTTTTCATACTTCACTACTTTTCAGTGACATTTCCTTAGGGGTTGGGGGAAAAAAAAAAAAGGGGGTCTACTAAAAGGGTCTACTTATCAAGAGATTGCATATGGAAGATAGGCAATCAATCATGAAAACAACAGGGAAAAATCACAACAGAAGACTTAAAACTCCTTTTATGACTCCTTATCATGCACTAGCAGATAATCAATAGCTTGTCAAAGCTGTCCATTTTGACTTAGCTCAAAGTGTCATTTACATAGTTAATTCAAAATCACTGGCATCAAGTTATTAAAAAAAACCTTACACTAGTAAATCTACTGTGAACTCTACTGCTTATTTAACATTGTCCTTTACCTTGAACTTATTATCAGTCAGATAAGCTCTGTATTGCTGTAATTATTGTGAAAAGATTGAAAAAATTCACATGGAGAGTTTATCCACAAACATCAGAAGGTAAACCACCCCCAAGAGAGGATTTTATCATTGGTTTTGAATTGCTTTCCAACTTCCAAAACAATTCAAGATTGCCTATCAGTTCATCGTGCATCTATGCTTATATTTAATTAGAAAAATTGCTACCTGCTGCTGAACTATACTGAAAATAACTTGCCCATAACAAACAATTTGCCTTTCTCTATTAAAAAAAAACACACACACCAACGAATGCATATCTGTCACAGAAATCAATCTTCGTTTTCTCGTTCCTGATCTGAGTCTCAGGTTTTACCTAAATTGCTAATGAAACATTAATAACTGAAAAATGCATCAATCTGCTCTTTTTTTTTTTTTTTTTTTTTTTTTTTTTTCCAGCCAGCAGCAGCAGCAAGACTATTCAAAGCCTCAGGCACTAGAGAGATTCTTTTCTAAATTACTGAATAAGAAACAAGACAAGGACATTAAGATACAGTCCCTCTTTTCGCTGCGTTTCTCTGGTTAGTTCTTGTAGCATGGCTCAAGTGACACCACTACTATCTACCAAACCTTTTTTGGCTGTTAAATACATGGGACCTCATTCAACTCACAGCTCAGCAGTTGAAAGCACCTTATCCTTCCTTAGAGATTTTACTCTAACACAAGAATAGCCACGCTTTTCTAAATAAATATTCGAGTATATAATATTCAGACTAGAAAGTACATTAGCCTTTCAGGCAGCAAATAAAGATGCACCAGTGGTATTTGGTCTAACAGTTCCTCAGAAATAGGAGTGTTTGTGAAGAAAATTCAAAGCGATTATGGTATTACGTATGATGAGTTCCTATGAAAACGCAGGCAACGTGCACACTGTTAAAACCAAGAAGTTCACATCCAATCCTGTAATGCACTATGGGCCTGATTTTCCATGATGTAGAGCTCTTATATTTATTAGGAAACAGCTGCAGAATTCTGTAACAAAAGGTAGGCTTTCACCTTCAATCATTTGTTGTCATCCTAATTGTGTAGAAACTGAAATAATAGCTGTTAAAAGTTGTTCTTCCCCGCTAAACATTTATTTAAAACCTAAACAAGCTTACTGCTCATTCCTATTGAGCCCTAAAACCATAAGGTGCAGAGAATGCAGCATTCATTATTGGTAAACGTAAGAGATCCTCATGCAATGTGAAGGTATTTAAAGTTATACATGACCATGCATATACATGCATTTAATAAGGAAATTGCTGTTTTCCTAGGTATTGAATACTTAGAAATGCATGCCAGTATTCAAAGCTATCAATATTCAACGCTAAGGTTAATTTATAACATAGGAAGAGATAAAGAAACAGATGGAAGGGAAAAAAAAAAAAAAAGAAAAAAGAAAAAAGAAAAAAGAAGAACAAAACAAAACTTCTAAGCAAGGGATAGAACATAACTACAGGCTAGGCAGCAAGATGCATCTCTACAAACAGCCAACACACTTTCTAAGAGTGCCCAGACATACTTCCAACCTCAGCATAAGTCTCCGTGCCAGGCATCATTGCAGAGCTACCTCTGCTAAATGCAAAGCCTCCTTTCCATACCAGAAATACCAGGAGAAAGAGAAACATGCAACTCTCCTGCAGATGAAAGCCACAAACCCCAGCTACACCCAAAGTCCAGTCTGAAAGTTGCCAGAGGACAACATAGTTCAACCACAGTCTAATTCGAGGATGGAATGCAAATACCACCCCTAGCAGAAGGTGGCAACCATGGGGCACTGGGTGGTTTTCCATCAGTTCATCTCTTCAGGTGCATCCAAATGCACCAAGACGGTCAACCTTAGGATTCTGCTGGTGCTTCACAGAGTAAACAACTAACTTTACAGCATTTAGTATCAGCCCCAAACAACTGGAGAGCATCTATTCTGCTGAGGAAGGAATAATTAGAAACTAAGTCTCAAATAATTTCCTGATGCTCCTTGCAGCTAAATCATAAGCACAGCTCATTAGGCTACGCATACAAAGTAAGCCAAAGGCTGGCACGCCTCTTTTACCATGTTGCAATAAAAGATTCCAAATCTTTGTTTTAAAAAAAAAAAAATCATCACATTGAGATATAAGTAGTTCAGAAACTAACAACTTCCTAAATTAGCCATGAACACTGGCAGTTCTGAATGTGTCATATCTAACAAAGAAAAATCAAATTGACAAGAAAAACTGGCAATCTAACCTGATGTTTAGCTTCCTGGTGGTTTGGCTGCTGGTAGGAGTCAGTTCATCCCCATGGACACGCACTGTCTTTCAGCAGCCACGTTTAGAAGAAAACTTAAGAAGAAAATCATCTTCACCAAGGGAAAGCATTCTTGCTTTTCCATGAGATTTTCTCCTTCACATAGGAGAAAAAGGCAGCCTCCTTATAGGTTGAAAGGTTTTTATTAAAGTAGATTTAACTACACACATTCATTTAAGCTCAGACTGATTTTTTACTGTGCTGAACTATGAAGGCTATATGTTATACTGAAACTTCAGGGAAGGTTATTTGCTCATAGTTTGCATGGGTCTTCTGTTGGTAGATGTCAGTAAAAAAGAAAAGAAAAAGAAAGGAAAAAAATACAGAAATAAAGAAATAGGATAATTTTATGAACTTTATTCTTCAACAAAGAGCTGCTTTTAAAACTAAAGTTTTAAAACCTTTAGTTTCAGACACCTCTTGGTATAGTTAAATATGTTTCATGTTTTCTCTGTTTTGCAGTGAGTTTTATTTTAAAAAATCTCTAAGAGAAAATTTCCAGGACCTTTTCTTTGTAGTAGGAGTTATGATTTGTACCATCAGATAGGAAAGAATTGCACTGAAGTCACTTTAGAAACAATGGTTTCTAAAGTACCCAGAGGTACTGAAAAATACCTCATCACAACCCTTGCAATGCTAATTAGCTATCAGTAATCAGCGTAGAACTGATTTGTACAGCCCAATTAAGCCTGGTTACTTACAGGGGTGTCCTGTGTTTCCACCCACTGATGAAATGACTTCTGTTTTCCACACTCCTTTTTTCCTTCTCTGCTGAAATTAAACTAGCCCCTTGTGTACCACTGTGACCCCAGCTCCCTGTGGCAGCGTTTCCATTTCTCCCACTTTCAGAATAACCCAATTCCTCCCTATCTCTTGGTCTCCCAACTGCAATAGGTTATGAGGCCCAGAAGGTACTGTCAAGGGGCAGTCCCAAATTGCCCTAGCAATAAATGCAATTAACTGCCAAATGGCCACACACCACAGTTATTTTACTGTAACTCTATGACTATGTCACTGCATGATGCTGGGCTAGAGTGATGCAGGAGACTGGGAAATGGCCTGGAGGAAAAAAAAAAAAGTGATTGGCTCTAGAATTAAAGCAAGAATTGAAAAGATAACAGGCAAGTTTTAAATAGCACCTGAGATTTTTGACATAATTATTGGTCTGATGCAAACCACATCCTCAATGCTAACTTGGAACTCCTCAAGTGGTTCATGATTCCCATTAAGATGTACTTGCATGTTCTGTCAAAATATGCCTAAGTTTTGATGAATTTACTTCATAGTTACAATTCTGAATGTTAGGAATGCTAGGACGAATGCTGAACATTAGGAACGTTGGCTGCTCTTGGCTTGGACTGGCGCATGCTTCGTTGGGTTAGAAACTGGCTGGATAGCCGGGCCCAAAGAGTCGTGGTGAATGGAGTCAAGTCCAGTTGGAGGCTAGTCACTAGTGGTGTCCCCCAGGGCTCGGTGCTGGGGCCGGTCCTCCTTAATATCTTCATCGATGATCTGGACGAGGGCATCGAGTGCACCCTCAGTAAGTTTGCAGATGACACCAAGCTATGAGCGTGTGTCGATCTGCTCAAGGGTAGGAAAGCTCTGCAGGAGGATCTGGATAGGCTGCACCGATGGGCTGAGGTCAACTGCATGAAGTTCAACAAGGCCAAGTGCTGGGTCCTGCACCTGGGGCGCAACAACCCCAAGCAGAGCTACAGGCTGGGAGAGGAATGGTTGGAGAGCTGCCAGGCAGAGAAGGACCTGGGAGTGATGGTGGATAGTCGGCTGAATATGAGCCAGCAGTGTGCTCAGGTGGCCAAGAAGGCCAACGGCATCCTGGCTTGTATCAGAAACAGTGTGACCAGCAGGGCTAGGGAGGTGATCGTCCCCCTGTACTCGGCTCTGGTGAGGCCGCACCTCAAGTACTGTGTTCAGTTTTGGGCCCCTCGCTACAAGAAGGACATCGAGGTGCTTGAGCGGGTCCAGAGAAGGGCGACGAAGCTGGTGAGGGGCCTGGAGAACAAGTCCTATGAGGAGCGGCTGAGGGAGCTGGGCTTGTTCAGCCTGGAGAAGAGGAGGCTCAGGGGCGACCTTATCTCTCTCTATAGGTACCTCAAGGGAGGCTGTAGCGAGGTGGGGGTTGGTCTGTTCTCCCACGTGCCTGGTGACAGGATGAGGGGGAATGGGCTTAAGTTGAGCCAGGGGAGTTTTAGGTTAGATGCTAGGAAGAACTTCTTTACCAAAAGGGTTGTTAGACACTGGAACAGGCTGCCCAGGGAAGTGGTGGAGTCACCATCCCTGGAAGTCTTCAAAAGATGTTTAGATGTAGAGCTTAGGGATATGATTTAGTGGGAACTCTTAGTGTTAGGTCAGAGGTTGGACTCGATGATCTTGACGTCTCTTCCAACCTAGAAATTCTGTGATTCTATGTGTGTGATTCTGTGAATCAACAGGGCATGCTAATGTTGATGGTTTATTTTGCTTTGCATATATGAAAGCCAATGAATTTCTTTCCCTTCACATGAAATATTCAAAACCAAACCACCTAATTTTGCAATGGGGAAAAAAAAATCCTGAACTCTCCATTTCTTTGACAGTAGAGCAAAACTGTTTCACCTTTCCATCAAAAGTCAGTTTCCACAGTTTCAAAAGTATGGGTTCCAGGACATGATGCTGATCAAGCAAGGCTTTACTCAGCAGGATTACAATCCCACTTCCTAAACGTTCAGTTTTCTTTCCTGAATACAAACAAATCAAACTGAAGAGGTTCCTCCTGCTAATAAAACCTTGAGGGCTTCTAAGGGCACATCCTGCTCTTCAACATCTATTTTTTCCCCCTCAAGTGCATTTGGAGGATTATTTTTTTTTTTTTCAGGCTTTCAGCTAGAGGTCCTCTGCTCAGAGGACCACTCCTCAAGCCTCAGTCCTCCACAGGGTAGCTGAGCTCACAGATTTCGTGAGGTCCACTTTCAACTCCTAAGGACTCTGAGCATTATTACTATAGAAATAAATATTTTCTGTTTAGAAAGATACATCAGTAGCGCATTAATAAGCAATGGTCCATAATGCAGCTGGCTGGTGAAGTGCTGAATCTTGAATCAGTACAAAGAAAGCCTCATATGTGTCATTGAGTGCATGAGTTTTCATGTGGACTGATAATTATCCTACGGAACCTGATAATGAATCAGTTTGTTGCAAAACCAGCCCAGAAGCTGATTAAATCAACCTAATCTATACTTTACTGCTAATTGGCTTTCCTTCTTTGCATGATGATGGAAAAACTCTGAGCACAGAAACAGACAAAACCTTACAAAGTAAGCACATCAGGAACAGACTGAAGGGGGAAGAGGCAGAAGAAAGTATCCTTCCAGATTCATGAGATACTCTCGAGGTTGTATTTTTTTTTAAACTCAATTTAATGCCTTCACTATACTGTTGCTTACTAATGCTTATTTGCTGAAGTCTTCCTGAGACAATGACAGGAAGAATTACTAGATTTGATTACACACACACACAAAAAGCAGAGGCAAATATAAAACAATGTAGCAAAACAAAACAGTTTTCTCAGAAACTGATATTTAACTAACAACAATAAATTCACTCATGGAGAAAAAGTAGGACAGTGACAATTAGGACAAACAGAGTAGTATTTGGACCAATTAAGCAGGAGGTTTATACCCATATCCATTCATCCACCATAGAGAGATGCTGCTTTAGTTTTTGTTATAAGGTAATATACTTGGCTTGTGGAGCTTTACTTTTTGAAAGGTTTGTGCTAGCTCATTTTCAGTGACATAAGTCACTATGTCACTGAAGTTGTAGTCAGCATTCTCCTGAAGGAAGTTAAGGCAAAGAATTTGCGTATGAGTTATGAGACAACTTTAGACAATGACTTTGAATGCTGTCTTATCACGAGCTTTGATGTCTTTTCTGCAAGATAAGCAACCTGCAATGATTTTTATGAGTCAAAACTCTTTTCCCTCTCTGGGAACTTCTGACCCAGATGCAACAAGTGGGACTTCACAGAAGCGAACTTGCAGGCTGCTCAGTTAGCGCTGGCTTTGGGCTTCAGCAGCAGCAAAGCAGTTCAGCTGTCACCGCTCACCTGCTGCCAGATGAAGCATGAAGAAAGGCTAACATGGACTAACATGCTCTCACTAAATCAGAAATTCATTTCTGCCTCCTGTGCAAAGCTGCAAGAGCACCTCACAACCACTCCACAACAACCACTGGTGTTTCTGTCACCTTAGCCGCAGCCATAGCCCTAAAGAGGCTATCATGGCAACTAATTTCAGCAGACCACTGGTGATGGCACTGCAGACAGTGACAATCTCAAAACCAGGCACCCAGCAATGACAAAGGTCCCATCCTGTGGCCAAGCTCACCTGGTTAACAAGCAGCACCCAGCTGACTTGGGTATTACCGTAACATGTTAATCTACGCACACACCCAGGGAGGACCATCAGAAAACCTCTGGCTTAGCACATAAGAGCTTTGGGACAACTCGCACAGTCTTGTGCAAATAGCAGAAATGCAAAACAGGTTTTTACAAGTGCATAAACACTAATTACATAGTGCTGCACACAGCTTGGAGCAGGCCTAATAATATTAATACTGCCACGAGTCAGACCAACTCTCAGAAGACACAATGTAAACCATGATACTGTTTCCAATGAAAAACTGTTTCTCTGGTAATGAAGAGACCCATTAATTTTGCTGTTCTCTTCCATTCCTGCCAGCCAAAGACCATAAACAAAACTGGTGCTGTATGGATTCTTTGTTGCCATGCATCAAACAGCTTTGGAGCTTCTAAAGAAAAGAAGTTTGGAAAGAAAACACTACATTTACCCCAGTAAAGTCATGGGTAGAGGCCAACTAAAGACAACTGATCTTCTAAAACTGAAAAAAAAAAAAAAAAGTACTTACCAGTTACATTAAATGATTTACTTATAAATGCTTCATTTTAGGGGTCAGTTGAGTAGACATCTTGCAAAGCACAACTTATTTTCATGTTACTGCTTCTGAATAATTCATACTTTGACCCTCTTTGTTCAAGATTCATTAATATTCCTTCTCACGTTCATTGTAAAAAATATAAAAAGCAATTAAAAAATAAATGATTATGCTGGACAAAAACAACCCTTTAGCCTACCTACATAGTGGCTACCATTAAAAAAAAAAAAAAAAAAAAAAAAACAGAAAAAAAAAAACCACAGCAAGCAGAATTCTCTTCTATTTACTATACTTGCCAAAGACTCAAAATGGACAGTGTAGTAAAGTCTGATCTTTTTAAAAAAGGAACTAGTGCAAATAACTCCATAAAAATCTTTCTGAGTAGTATATGGGCCACTGCTGGCTTTTGTACAAGCTCACATTGTAGGTGAAGTCTTGGATCATCATGGACTAATACAGATCATGTCTATCATGTGCAAGGCAACAATTTCACATCATGCTAAAATCTCCAACCTATTTCTGAATGAGCTCTCCTGCCCAGGCTGCTTCGCCACAGCAGAGCACCTCGTCAGTCCATGGCCAGATGCTAGCTCCTGCAGACAACTCGGGCCTCTCTGCGCCTTATCACACTCTTGCAGGACAAATGCAATACCTGTTTTATTAGCTGAGTATTTTATTTATCATCTTTATTGTCTAAATGCATTATAATTTACAAGTCAAGTAAATATTTGAAGTACCAAGGTAAAACTTTGAGTACAAACATCCTTCTTCCACTTACATTTATCCAAACAGCTACAGCACTACAAATAGATAAACAGCAAATAGCAAGTATTTTTATCAACAGAACCAGTTTCTCATTTCATAGATCAGATTTCTCAAGGTACAGTTTGACACAAAACAGCCAGAAAGCAAATAAAAAAGCTGACACCTGAACAGATTGTACCTTGTGAAATCAAATGAATGTATTTTGGAACTTGGAAACTAATCACTAGTCAGATTTTTCCTTGCCTCCTTGGCAGGCACCACTTTGTCTTCTAGCACCCAGCATGTGGCCGACCACAGCAAGAGGAGAATAGAGACGGAGCTGAGTTCCTTCCATCTGTGAGAGCTGCAGCAGGAAAATTATCTGACCTGTATTTTACCTTAAGATAACTAGATTTAATAAACAAGCAATAACCAAAACACCAGTTACTCACAATTACTTCCTCACCTGCCTCTGTACTGGGAACTCTATCAAATCTGTGCAGATAAAATGGGGTAACACTCTGCCGTTCTCTGCATAGGTTGGGTACCCTACTAACCCTGATGAGGCCACATATCAAGCTGGGGAATAACGTGTGGTTGCCCAGCTACCTTAAGATGACACAAAGCCCAAGCCACAGTGATGTGGAGTTGAAAGCAAACACATTCATTCACAAAGTCAAAATCAGTCAATGAAATTAGAAAGGTTTATCAAATACCAAGGTGTAGAAGTGAAAGGAGAAATGTAAATCAGTATAATAAGGTTAAATACGGAACGTCTATCCCCTTCCCTTTGCCACCTCATTTTCTGCTGTACAAGCTGAGTACCAAGACTCCCATCTTGCTACACCTTACAAATAAGGATGCAGCTGTGAGGAAGAGTTTCTCCAGCACAGAGGAACAACACATAGAAACAACTACCTGTACAGGTGCACGTGCACTGTAAGGCACAATCCAGTTTGCCAAGGGGGCCAGACTGACCTGAAACTGCATCACCTCCCTGAAACTTGTTCCAGCCCTCCCTAATCAAGAAGTATGCTAATCGCACATCGTGATTACAATAAGCCTTGTCTTGCCTCCTTCAGAGTGCACTGGCAATTCAACCACATCCTGTACAGGTTACATGTACCAGAAACAACTGAAAAAGAATTTCTCCCATCACAAGGATGCACACCTCCATCACACGAAGCATCAGCTCTCCTGTAGCGAGGCAGAATTAGCACCATCTTGCATCGGAATTTGACACAGCTCTCACCTCTTCTTTTTGTGGCTCGCTGGGAATATTCCAGTGGGAAATTAATGACCTTTATCCTAACCAATGTATTAACTGACATTCTTAGCACAATCAGATACATGGGATATACACACATCATTTTTTAGTGTGTCTAGTTTGCAACCAGATATAATGACAAATAATTTTCTCAGGAACAAGTGACTATTGCCTTCTCCCCCCAGAATCTTTCTCCTGAGGTCTGTAACAATCCTGAATAGAGCAGCATGTCAAGTCCCTGCTCAAAAGTGCTTTCTTAGAATATTTCCAGAACGGAGCACGGACAGATCGGGGAAAGTGGCTTTGGAACTCTACCAAGCTTCTACCAAGATTCAGCCCCTGTAGCGAGCAAGCAGTTTGCCACTGTATCAAAGCTAGATTTTCATGATCTATTCCTATATATATTTTACCCCAGTTTTGTCCTCTTTAGCATATAGAAACTGTCATTAAAGCATGCCTGACCCTCCCAGATACAGTTCTCAATTGTGTCCGCAGAAAAAGATGACAGCTGCTTATGAAACAAATGCATGAAACTCAAAATAAAAAAGCAAGAGGACTTACAGGATCAGTCAGTTCTGGCAAGCTCGCTTGGTAGGTGAGAGGTCTACAGTCACGAGTATTATTCACCAAGACACAAGGAAGAAACATCGGTCCCAGATCGTCCCCATCGAGCACATCCACTGTGAGGGTGGTTGTACTTGTCCGTCGCTCATTAAGATTCTGGGCTCGGTCCTGGGGAGCAAATGAGTAACGTTTCACAAGACATTCTGAAATCACAGTCTACAGAAAGATTTCAAGTTAAAGGCAAGGACAAGATGTATAACCATTCCAGTCACGCAGATTCTATATAATAATTACAGAAAACTCCTCTTATGCTCTTATGCTGCCTTGTATACCCGTCTTTGTATAGGCCAACAGGATGCTTAGGGTCCAAATATTATGCAGTAGGGTACAAAAGAAGAACAATTGAAATAAATAAATAAATAAATAAATAAACAAACAAACCTTAAGCAGTAACCTTTTCTTTTCTAATTGGCAGTGGATAGCCCCTCCACTCTAATGCCCAATCCACCTTTGTGGATCACTGTTTAATACTCATCTTAGCACCTCCCTACCCCTGCCCTTAGCCCTCCCTACAACAGCTAGAGGACAGCAAGGAGATAGATCCAAGAACTCCAAACTGGGGAAATCTGTTTCCCATGTCAAAAGCCAATTTGTCTGGAGAATGAGTTACACTGTTCATGTTTTAAAAGGCTGAAGAATAGTTCTGTCCACAGCAAAAATGGTGCAGCTAAAAAGATCTCCATGCTGCATGACATTCTTTACAATGCATCATGGTTTGTTGTGGTTTTGTGTTTGTTTTGTTTTGATTTTTATGGATTTGGGAGACAATACTGACTACTGAAAGTTCTTTGTCTACATTTCTTTCTCTCCAGATGTTAAGGAATAAAGTTATACTTTCTTGAAATGTAGGAACGACCCAGATTATTTCAATATGCTGACCAATGTACACACTAGCAATAATTTACCTTTTCTTTTTTTGTTTACAACTATAGTGAAGAAACAGCATGACTATCCAGTATTTATTTCAAAATGATATAAAGTGTTTCAATTTTAAAAGAGTAATTGTTGTGGTGGCTTTTCTTTACAAAAATAAAACCTCTTGGAAGAAATATGGGTCATCAGTTATGTCTTACCCTCCTATTCTAGGCTATCATTAACAGGAAAGACAAAAGCAATTGTTTTTAAAACAGGTATTTATGCTGTTTAATATCATCCTCTGCATATAGGAAATAGGTCATTCCTCTAAGCCATACTAAATGTATTTTTTTGTTGTTTGTTTGTTTGCAATCCACTCAGTTCTTGGAACCTCTTTACACTATTAGTCATTAAATGTGGGAATATCTGAATTTAACTTTCTTCATGGCCAATGATGAAAAACAATGCAAACAACAATGAGAAGTGGAACAATCTTCACCATCAACTCATCTGTTTGTTTTTACATCCCCCTTCTGTGTGCCTTTGAGTAACACTGGATCAAAGCACAGATACAGGATAATTAATTTCACATAATGTCTTCAGGATGCAAGAGCAATAAACACTCACTGCTAATGTAATCAGTGGAATACAAGTATGATTGCATGCAATTGAGAGAATTAAGTGCAGCATGCAATATTTTGAAAAACAGAACAAAACAGATGAGCTGGGAAGGACCTACAAAGAGCATCAAGCCCCACTGCCTGACCACTTCAGAACTAACTAGAAGTGAACGCAAATATTGAGGAGGGCACCGTCCAAAGGCCTCTTGAACACTGGCAGGTGTGGGGCACTGACCACCTCCCCAGGAAGCCCGTACTGGAGCACTCTCACGGTACAGAAACTTCCCCTCCATCTGGTCTCACTCTCCCTGGTGCAGCTCCATAGTGACCAGGAGTAGAGCCTGGCACCTGCCTCTGTGCTTCCTTCCCCAGGGAAGCGAGGTCTTCCTCTCAGCCTCCTCTTCCCCAGATGACAGCCCACGCAGCCTCAGCCTCTCCTCCCAGGACCTGCCTCCCAGCCCCTTACCAGCTTCTGGCCCTCCTCTGGATGCTTTCCAGGACCTGCCCATTCTCTGTATGCTGGGGAGCACAGAACTGCTCACACCACTCAAGGTGAGGCCGCAGCATCACCAAACAAGAAGCCCCCCTCTTCTGACCAGCCGGCCATGTGTAACACATACCCTGAGGTGCAGGGCCCTCCTGTGAGCTGCTGCAGCCATGCACCTCCAGCCCATTCCTGGCTTCTCCACACGCCACCTGGCATTCCCTTGGCTGAGCTTTGTGCCACTGCTGGTTGCCCAGTGCCCTGACGCACCCAGACCACTCTGCAAGGCCTCCAGGGATCAGCAGCACCTCCCAGCTTAAGCTTAGCATCACTGCCAAACTTGCTGAGGAGGCGTTCTGCTTCTGCGTCCAGATCGTTGGAAAATATGTCAAACAAAACTGGCCCAAGAAGTGAGCCCTGGTAATGATAAATGAAAGGATGCATACAGCAAACTCCTAAAGAAGGCTATAAAGGTTAATTAGAACCTTTCTTTGAGAGTAGTTACTCTTCTGTGATCACTAAATAACTTCAGTGAATTCAGTTCCCTTGTAAGTATTTCTGAGAGAACAACTGTCCTAGGAAGATGCTTCAATCATGCGAGCTGCCTCATTACACAAATGTCGAAGCTATCAGCATAGCTCTCATCCCAAGCCATGCAGCACAAAGGTGGCCATTTATCGTATAAGGACACGTATTGGAAAGAGTGAGCAAAGTAACGAGAAATTGCTTTGTGGCACTGCCTCTGTGCATCACAAGCTGCACCGTCACCAGCAAGTCACCCTGTGTGAGCAATAGGTGTCCCTCCTGATGCGAGGTGTTTGCACTGCTGCACACCAGGCTCCGTGTGAGCCTCCTTTCTCGTGGAAAATATCACCTCCTCAACTACCCGAGCTGCTTTCCTTGGAAAGGACGAACTCACGAAACGTACAGCTCTAACATCAAAGGAAGAAAGCTGTGAATACAGAGTGGTGATCTGTGGCATTAATCAGTGATCAAAACAAAAAGCAAAACAAGCATGAACAGTTTTGTGCCCTCCCATATTTCTGTTCAAGAGATCAGCAAGTTATGTTACTCAGGCAAAATGACTTGTTTTAACAGGTATGGGCCAGGAAATATCTTGAGTTATAGGTAAGTGCAAAAAGCATTGAGATAACCTCAGAGAGAAAATGCTGAATATGCCACAAAATATATGCCCCAAAAAAATGTATCTACCATTCTGTATCAGAAAAATGACAGTAATATAAATGAGTGAATTTGTATTACTATAAAGCTATCTTAAGGCTGCTTCAGAGCACCCTCATTTTCCCCACAAATGAATTAGTATCACAACAGTGTTAAACAGTGGAAAATTTCTCATTTCAGCTATTATCAGAATGGAAAAAAAGAAAAAAGAAAAAAAAAAAAGCTTTTACGGCCCTGAAGGACACCAAAAATTTCTCTAATGACAGATATATTAGATATAGTTTAAACATCACTTTTCTTGGTATGCGTTCTTCACTGTTGGCCACTGTGCAAAAAAACCCTCTATATAACCATAAAGTATGACTTGAAAGAAAAATCGCCTCTTTATAGAAAACTGCATTTCAAACCTGAAGGATACAACTAAATTGTATCCATTAAACTCATTTGACATCAAATTAGCATGGCCAGATGTGTTAGAAAATGAACACTTAGTGACACCAGAATGCACTTTTCTGCATGGACTGTTCTTCAAATATGCTACTTGATCCCAGCACCAAAAAGGTTGTCCTGTTACCCACCCTGAGCAAGCTTTTTTAACCACTAATAATGCCTAAGCTTTCAATGACAGAAAGTACCCAGGTACATCTTAAATAAGGTCTTCAGGAAAGAGCGCATCAGACCTGTTATTTCAGAGATAATTTCCTCTCCTAAAAACCCACCTAAATAAGATTGGTAAGTGGCCATTAAGAGATACACACTTACATTTGCTTGAACAATGACAAAATAACGAGTCTTTTCTTCATAATTTAGTCTCTCTCGTAGAACTACTGCTCCAGACAACGTGAGAGGAATATCAAAGGTCCTGTTGGAAGTCTGCAAAAGTTAAAACAGCAACACAAAACTGAACATGCTTCAAAGTTAAAGCACTTTTCAGATAGACCACAATGAGATAATCTAATGGATGGTATACCAAAATTACTTATGCTTCTTGGATTAGAGCTTTTAAATAGTCTACTGTGTTTTCTCCCCACCCATGAGAACTTCACAATAAATATTCTGTGTGTAACAGGATTTTCTCTGACTCTTTGCACATAACTTATTCCTTCCGACCATGAACAGGATAGTCAAACTATCCTGTTTCTTACTGACTTGCCATACTGCATTTACACTCTGATGTTCAGAAAACCTCTCCTGATGTGAACACAGGAAATTTAGGTCTGCAGTTTCTATAGTTTGACTTACCTTCTTCTATTTTTCCTCACCATTAAGAGAGCATCAGGTATCAGAGATTAAGAATTCCTTACCGTTGTACTTTTTATCCTACTCTTTATTCTGGCTTTCATGAGGGTGACAAAGTTTTAAATGTCAGCTCTACACAGTTAGGTGCCAATTCACAGTGGCAGTGATGCACATGTTCGTGCACTAATAAATACAGATTTCTGGGTAGATCAGGTGAAATTCAATTTGTCCCACACATTTGCTTAAACAGATTCATGGCACCACATGACAGGAAGGTACTGCTAAGGTACACAGGCTTGTAAAGGATTCACCATGTTAAATGATCCATTTGAGGGAAGATTACAGGTAAAGACGCAGGTTTGAGAGGTGAGATCTGGTTCCAGTTCTGTCATCAAATTGATCACATTAAAATCTTTCCATGCTTTGATCTACCAATGTATAATATAACTAAGATTGAGGTATGGTGTATGGGGAACAGCTCTAGAGCAGTCCAAAACCTCTCAACAGTCAACGCTGCAGAGGTACAAAGTACTTTTCTTCCCTTAGGTAACATAAAAGGGCCTCCTCCCCCTTCACCGCTTTTGCAGGTTCACTGCTATTGTCTCTCTTTCTATTAATGGCATTTGCTCAGAATAAATAAATAAATAAATAAATAAATAAATAAATAAATAAATAAAATCAAGTGGGATGTGAACTATCCAAGTAAGAGTAATATTTTTGACTACTGTATAAATTGATGCTGTTTGCACACACACTCACACACACACACACCACTTCTAACTCATGAGGAAGACCCCCCTTGCTGCTTTAGCTCATTTATCTCTGGTTAAAAAGGCAAGAACTAGCTGGAAAAGACTCTGCAGCTCAGGAGCAGCCAGGGCACTCTCAAAACACTGCCTTTCCTTGGCATATCTTGCCACGAGGATGCATTTAAAGTGGGAGACTACAATCTGAACTGTTAATAAGCATTAGTGTAACTTCAGCAAAACAAACAAACAAACAAACCCTTTAGCCTCCTCCCCAGCTGCCTGCATCTGGAGTCCCCTCTCTCTCCAGTACAGCAGTGGATGCAATGGCTCTGAGTGATGTGTAGTGCAGTGTCCAGGTGTGGGCTTGTGTGACAGTTCCTGAAGGTGGCCCATCAGAGCCACCCCATGCACATCCCTGCAATGGTTCTGCAGACTCCATTTATTCCTGCTGCAACTCAAACCATTAACAAAGCTCCAAGGTAATTAGAAGATGTATACAGCACAGCTCAGCTGCTTTTCCATCCAAAACTGAAATGAGCCAGCATATGCAGGAAGTCAGGAATATCAAGAGCTCCTTTATGCTTTCCGGCAGAATGATGCTGCTTTGTCACCTGCCTACTCCAAGAGAACAGAACTGATTCTCCTTGAAAAGCTTAAAAAAATAAATACCAAAATGCTTTTGTACAGAAGTCCTCATAACAGAAAATATTCACCTAGCTTAAAATGGTGAAGCAGCATCGTTTCTGAAGCTCAGAGGCAGTAGGATGGCAAGGATCACTTCCTGGGTTCAGACATAAAATTAGCCTTTTGGGAAAATTGAAAAAAAACACACACAAAAAAAAACAAACCAAACAAAACAAAAACACTTCCAAGTCATTCAGCTCCGTGCTCTAAGCAGTAAAAAGATAATGGTTCCATATTATCATCATTACCCGACGGACAGCACAAAACCATTTGAAGAATTACACTTTTTAAATTCAAAGAGTTCAAAGCAACTTGCAGGGCTTTCTAGAAAGATGGCCTGCGCACAGATGGTAACACATCTGACAAAAATAGCAAAATCTCTACTATGTCAAGGCAGGTTTTAGAGTTCTGAAGAATCAGAGGACGTGAGGTTGTCAGAGAGCACAGAAGCTCACACAGGCTGCTCTGTGCCTTGGCCAGTTGGGGCTGTGCATCTCCTAGGACAGAGATTATACCACCTCTCTGGGCTCCTGCTCCACTGTTTGATCTCTGTCACAGAGGAAAATAAGAGTATTTCCTATCTTCTAATTGAAAGAAGTCTGCTTCTGTTTTCTCCATAACATGTAGTACATATTAGACAAACGTACGTTTTTCCGTGCATTGCTGCCTTAGCCTGATTATCCAAAACACGTACATCCTGCATCTCTGTTGAAGCTGCCCTCAGCTATCGGCCATATCTGCTGTAGGACAGTCCCTATACCCAGCCCAAGCCACAATCTTTCCCACCTATCTCAAATAGGATTAAAAGGAAGTGGTTGTGCTGGGCTATGATCTCAGGTTCTTGTCTAGAATGCAAGCAGCTCAAACAGGAGAATAAAAGTATCTCCTGCAATTCTGCTACTCACTTGTGCACGTGCACAGGAGAGGAGGCAATTTACCCTTTGTAACAAGGCTGTGTGCTTTGGAGAAGCCACAATAGGCTACATATCCCCATCACCACTTTTTTTTTTTTCATTAAACTACCATTCGAGATAAAAAGAAAAAAAAAAGACCAAGCACTATATACCTAGTACACGAAAGAGAAACATTTTCTCTTCCCCCCAATAAGATCTATTGAAAAAATGTGAACAGCTAAAAACATCATTGGTTCATCCATGGTGATGATGTATACATCCAAAAGGAAAGGATTTTTTGTTTGTTTTTAACTGGAGCTTCAAGCTGCATATACCTGGTTTGTCTGAGTTGTACCTCATGCACTCAGGTACCCAATATACACATTTACTGCACACAACTGCAGAGTCAAAGAAGTGTAACAGAACCAGTCAAGGTGCTGGGAATACTGCTCGTCTCTCTGCTACAGCAGACACTGACGTTTCCAACAGAATCCTACTGGCACAGAAATTATGTTTAACTTGCAACTTTATAATAAAAGAAAATGTTATTTGGGAGCATTATGTCCAATTAAATTTCTTTCACACCCTTGAGAGAGCTCCAAACAGAGCTGTGATGTCTCAAAACTCCCCCAGTGGTGTAAAAAACACCTAATGCAACCACCGGCCGTATTCCTCTGCATTTTTTGTATGTCACTTATGGCCTCCATGGAAGCTTTGCAACATAAATCATGAGTGTGATGTAAAACACTGCCCAGATAACATTCTAAGTTTCAATGTACGTGTGGCAAAATACTGCTAGGTAAACAACCTGAGAAAGGGAAAGTCACCAGGATACCAATTCAATTTGATCCCCAAACAGGGATATGTTATGTGAAAAATCAACATGGCAAAAGCGTTATGCGTATCCCAATCTTCAGAAAAACTCAACAAGTTTCATTTTGCTTCCTCACCGAACACAATACAATGAATCTCTGTAAAATTAGCTAATAAGTACAGAGTCCAGAACTTCTTGTAAGGATGCATTTGTCTTAATAACCTTCAGGTATCAGCAGAGTCCTCAGAGATCTACAATTAGCTCTGCATTAGAAGACAAATTTTTTGGCAAGTTAATTACCTCACCCTTAGCTTTTCAGAGTCAAGGAAAATTTTATGGCATTCTCTCCCACAACAGCTAAAGAGACCAGAACAACATCAAGCATGTTTTACTTTCTTTTTTCTACTTGACTTTTATCTATCTTCCAAATTAAACAACAAAATATTTAAGCTAAATTGAATCCTCAAGTAACATCTGTAGTTTTTACAGTTGCTGTGTTTTGTTTTGTCTTTTAATGTTGAATTGGTCTCTAATAAAACTCATCAGCACTCTTAGGTTTTTCTAAGGCAGCAGAATAAGTCATTGGTGCCAAACAACACTGTGGGGCATCTTCAAAATGGGACATGGGAGGATCCTAGAAGTAGAGGGATTTCTCAATAAGCTGTACACATTATTTCCAAGCGTAGTAACTGTATCCCAGGTTAAGGAAGAAAGTTTGCTACATTTCTGGAAAGACAACAGCTGCAGTGAAACATCTTCCAAACCACCTCTGTCAAGCACAAACTTAAAACACGTTGCTAGGTAAAAGCAGTATTACATGCATGATGGTTACCTACTTAGGAAGGAAGCAATTTATTTAATCTGGAATACAACAGCAGTAACACAAAGAAGTGACAAAGTAACTAAGTACTCTGAAGAAGTTGTTCCAAACAGGGAAGTCTCTTGCATTTCCTCAGAGTGACTGGGAGAACAAGATCAATTAAGTTTTGCTAGGTAAACAAGAAAAAAAAATCTTTTAACTCCTCTTCTGTTGAAACAGGATCAAACCATTTGGGCATACTACATAATACCCTTCGTTAGTGGTTAACTGAACTCTCTCTGCTGGGCTTGAGGCCACTGTAGTTGTGGGAGATGCTTTAGAATGATTTCACCAGGTGCCTTTCAGCAGTATAACGCTGTGACATAACAGTAAATTAAATGCTAAACAGCTCTTCTTATTTCACTGTGGTACAATATATTTCAAAAGAAGTGTGTAATAATTTAAGGGTTTGGAGTTTGCTTTGTTTTGAGGATACGAAGATCTTTATTGAAAAAGAGGAAATTATTTGAACTTGTCCTTGTTAAGTATTATAAGCTAAGAAAAAAAAAAAAAAAAGAAAAGGGGAAAAATGTTAAAAAAAATAAAAGCATTAAGTAATTCAGTAGCTTTTTAAGCTCTTGTTGACTTAAGTGGATAGGACAGAAGCATTTATGAGTTATATAGCTTAAATCATAAGCAAATTAAATCATAACATGTATGCCTACACTTCTAATTCAGATTGAATATCAGATTGCTGTATTCCTAGAAAATCATTTATATTTAAATTACCCTCAAGTAACAGTAGAGAATTTGAATGAGGTTACTAAATCTATATGCTACATACTGTTTTCCTTCTTTAATATCTATATTATTGTTGGGATTAATTTATTTTCAGGTTAGCATACTTAAATTATCACACCACCTGATCCACAGTAATGGTGCTCTTAGCCCATGGCAAAAAATACCTTGATTTACAAAAAAGGATTGCTAATTTGAATTTGCCAAGAAAATGCATATGGACACTTCACACGAATCACTGCTATGCAAAAATACCTAATAATGGAGAAACTCACTAATCTGAACCTAAAAAGCATTTATTTTAATTCTTTATGCTTTTTGTCTCTAAATGATGTGTTTGAACAGATAATAGCCAGGGTTATATATTATTAAAATAAAACAATAGTAGTATCTTTTTTTTTAAAGTGTTTGGTTTTGTTGCTTTTCTTTTTAAGGTATAAATGTAATAAATAATAATATTTGTTATTTAGTTATTATTTATTATAGTTGGAATGTCTCTGTCAAGAGCAGCTTAGCTATGCCTATGAGTATTTCTTAGCAATGAATCTATTAGGTGCAAATGTGCAGGAATAAATATAACTACCTAGCACACACTGAAAAAAAAGCATGCCAAAAAAAACATTAAGCGTGTGAACAACACCAGAGAAGAAGGGATTATTGACTGATGATTAAGAACTATGCTGATTATAGTGTGGCAACGAAAGAAAAGGAAATACAGCTGTGTTTATGGGGCAAGTAAGGGTCATTGGCAGAAAGGATAATCTATGGCAGGAAGTAAGTTTTCAAGTTTAGAGTTTCTTTATAATGTCCAGTAGCAACCTCTTGTTCACTTATTGTTTTGAAGTCAATATATATAAACACCACAAAAATAATATTATATATATATATACACATATACATATATATATATATATATATAGTTGAATGAAGAGAAAAAAAGTACAGGGCACATACCTTATCATTAGGATTGTACTGGATGACATATTCTATTTGGCCATTTGGACCATCATCAATGTCAGTAGCACCGTTGTTTCCAGAAAACCCTGTAAAGATGGTTGTTCCAACTGGAGTTAACTGCAAGAACAGGGAAAGGCAAATGCATATTAAAACCCAAAACATAAAAGAAACAATAGAGGGTTCATTATCAAGGGCATTTTTTTTTTTTTTTCCCATTGCTCCTGTCTATAAAACAAGGCCGACATTCTGTCCTCCTCTACTCAGCCTGGAAATTCATGAGTGAGCAAATATTTAGACACAACACACTCAGAAACTACGTTAACTGATGGGTCGCATACAATGAAACAGAAATTTCAATTTTTATTCACAGATCATCTGTGTCATGTCAGCACTCCATGTGTATTTTTAAAAAGATGAAAAATACTAATAAAAAATATAAATAGATAACAATAACTAAAAACTACTTCTTTTTTTTTTTTTTTTCCAGACTAAAGAAGGAAAATTACCTGCAAAGGTAAATAGAACTTCGTAAGAATGTGAGCAGCACCAAATTAATATTACACACACAGAGCTTTATGGCTTTAAAGACAGGTGGGAAAGATGTTGTTTCTCCAATACTTTGTTGGCAGCAACTGAATACTCACAAAATTATACTCCGAAAATTCATCAACTTATAACTATCCTCAGATAGATAAACTGCGTAAAATCAATATCAATTGAGATTAAGGACAGAAATCCAACTGACATTTTAGGAGTCATCATTTCTGAATTTTAATATTCAGAGAACTTTGCAAGTAATAACCCTGAAAACCAAATGAACAAACAGCTCTGGATTTAACACAAACCCTCCTCATAGCCACGCCTCCAGCTGTTGTTCTCTTAGTACACGAGAATTTTTGGTCCCTGAATTCCTTCACTGACCCACTGACCCCTATCCTCCCTCCAAATTTCACAATTAAACCTATAGGGTATAAAGAAGTCTGAAGTTTTAAGAGAAGGTGAAAAGGAAAAAGGGTCATTCCGACGTCTCTTGGCTGACAGCGTACCACCAGAACTGTGTCCCCTCAACTAAAAAGCATACCGTAGTGGCAAATGCTACAGCATATGTGCAGGGGAGAAAGGGCTTTTTATGTTTTGCTAAGGGGATAAAAGAACAAAGCAACCTGAAAAATGCGCTGGGCAATATATGCGTGTTTTCACCCTCCTGTAAGTAGAGGTGGGTTGACCTCAGCCTGCTGCCAGCCCTCTCATCACCCCAAAAAGGACAGAAGGAAGAGAGGATGAACAGGCTACTGGGTTAGGGCAAACACAGGGTTGTCACTCTATCAGCTACTGTCACAAGAAAAGCATATGCAACTTGGCGAAAATTCATCTAAATTACCAATTAAAATAGATTCAGATAGTTAAAATATAAAAATAAAAATAAATAAAAATTAAAAAAAAAAAAGAGCAAGCAACACCTTCACCATCCCTGGGGGTGTTTAAGAAAAGGTTGGACATGGTGCTTAGTGACATTTTTTAGTGGGTGACACTAAAAAATAGTAGGGGGATGGATGGACCAGATGATCTTGAAGGCCTTTTGCAACCTTAACGATTCAATGGTGCAAATCCCCCATGCTTCTGCCAGAAAAACCTTCAGTGCTCACAGACAAAGCACAGGAGCTCAGAGTTGAAGGACATGGGGAGGCGCATGCTGCTTTCCAGAGGGGGCTGCGGGCCTGGCTCCCACTGAGCTCTGCCAGCATCTCTGCTCAGCAAGACTTGCTCTGCTTCACCCAGAGCGGCAGTATCCAGCTCCTGACAGGGTGCAGATAACTGATGGCTAACATAAAAAGGCTCTAGTGCTTTAAACCACATCATTAAGTGATAACAAAGAAGACAGTTGTAAAAATGAAATAGCAGTATACACCAGAATTACAATTGCATGCTCTTCCAGTAAAAGTCAGAAGATAGAGTCTTAGATTTAGTGTGTTGCATCCAAAGTAACTGACTGCGGATGTGCAGACCTTCGTGAACCTGATGTGCAGGTTTCTAGTTTATCTACATTGTCTTTTATGCAATAGAGATTATATTAGAAATGAGACTGAAAAAATCCCCATGACTCACTATTCCTGAAAAACAGGAAAAAATTAACACTTACTCAGCTTTACAGGCTGCCCTAGATCTCACATCAGAGATTAGTGCAGCCTCTGCAAAAAATCAGATGAGATCATTCCTAAACATCTCAAACTCCACAAGTAATCATTTGAGAGAGGCACTCCGCCTTCAAAGCTACACAGTATTTTTACACTAACAACTCCCATTGTGATATTTTTCCACTAGCAGCATTGTTTTTACCCACACTTTTGAGGGTTTACTGACAGACTTGCCATCATTACATCTTGATCAGTAAGGAGGGATGTTGCAGAGCCACAGAACAATTTGAATTAAGCTGGAAACTGGAGGCAGCTTGCTCTGCTGTGAAGGAAAGTGGGACCTGGGCATGCAGGAGGGCAGGCTTCATAGGTCTCCTACAAAGGCCCTCCCATGCAGTCAGCAAATTTTTTTTATTTTTATTTTTAACCTGATATAAACAGCCCACATGGTAGCCGTCCAGATGATAGCATAGACAGCTGAGTTACTTGCTCTTTATCCATTGCTAGAAAGCTGAATATGAACCAGCAGTGTGCCCTGGCAGCCAGGAGAGCCAACTGTGTCCTGAGGTGCATCAAGCATGGCATCGCTAGTCAGACGAGGGAAGTGATTGTCCTGCTCTGCTCTGGTGCGGCCTCACCTCGAGCACTGTGTGCAGTTCTGGGCTCCACAGTACAAAAAGGACGTGAAATTACTGGAGAGTGTCCAGAGAAGGGCTACAAAGACGGTGAGGGATGAGGAGTGGCTGAGGTTGTGGGAATAGAAATGTTGTTTTTGCAGAGTTACATTGTTTAGAAGGAGGGAATGTGGTACTGAGATATGCTTACAGTGATAAGAAAGTTTAGCAGGCGACCTTGTAAAATGCAGACAATCAGACTCCTTAGGACAATTAGGTGAAAATCACGGTGTCAAGTCAAGTCAGATAAGTGAAGAAACATTACCACTTGAAGCAGTAAAAATGTCAAAAGAAATTTGAAATTTAACAGGCCGGCGACTGAAGGCCATGCATTGTTTGTGAAGCATCAGATAGATTGTGAACCTGGATTACCCACTCAGTGGGGAAACAGGGGAGGGTCCTGCCATCAAAAGGTATATAAACCGTGTTTTGGAACTAGTAGATGCGCTCTCTCCTGCTTGTGGGGCGCCCGCCATTGCAATCGCGAATAAATTACTACTTCACTGAGATCCTCGCCTGAGCCTACGTTATTGGCTACGGAGTGTTTCTCACAAGGTCACTTGGCTTGCTTAGCCTGGAAAAGAGGGGGCTGAGGGGAGACCTCATCGTGGTCTACAGCTTCCTCACGAGGGGGAGCGGAGGGGTAGGCGCTCTTTACTGACCAGTGACAGGACGCGCAGGAATGATGTCAAGCTGCAGCAGGGGAGGTTCAGGCTGGACATCACGAAGAGGTTCTTCGCCGAGAGGGTTGTCATGCACTGGAACAGGCTCCCCAGTGACACGGTCACTGAACCAAGCCTGCTGGAGTCTAAGAAGCGTTTGGACTGTGCACTTAGTCTGAATTTTTGGGTAGACCTGTGGGGAACCAGGAGTTGAACTCAATGATCCTTATGGGTCCCTTCCAACTCGGGATATTCTATGATTCTAAGTCATACACTTGAGAAATGTTTATTTGAATCCATCATTATCTTAGTAAGAAGCTCAACAAATAAGACTACAAAATAAATACTAAAATGTAACGCTCCTAAAGTGCTGTATCAAATTTAAGCAGAAAGCCACTGGGTAATACCACATTGCTAAAAAAGACATTCAACACTGCTGGAAAAGGATATATGAAATCCAAACCCAAATACGAATTACTGTAAGAAGCCTCATAGGGTAGAGCAAAATAAAAGAAATCTGATGAGGTGACAGACGGTTTTGTAACAATGTACTCTGTAGTGCATATATATACCTCACCAGGAAAGCTATCAAGAAATCTTCCCTGCAATTCTCAAGCAAGATGAATATTTAACAAATAAATAAATGCATTTTGGACATCAAATGGCAATGAAACAATAATTATTTCATGCTTCACTGTACAACAATCAATACATAGCTCATATACAGGAAGATCTTAGATATCCTTCATATAAAATTCCCTCCTACCACCAGTTTTCTTCTACTAGAGTCCAGCTTAGCATATGAACTACTGATCTTGTCCTGAATTGGGTGCGAACTATAAAATTGTTCTACATTTTCTGCTTTGGGTCACAGAGGGCACAACTGAGAACTCAGTTCATCTTATAAACTTATTAATGACCGTTCTTTATCAACAAGAGTTATCCCACTGTTTTTGTTTAAAGAAGATTTTTATGTGAACAGCCATTTACAAAGAGCATCTCTGTGAATAAAGACAGATAACATGGGAAGGAAAGGTGTATTTTTCTAATTAATATTATGGAGATGTTTAAAACACACATATAAAAGCTGAAGCCTAGGCGTAGCGAGAACCTGGGCATAGAAACCCTGTTTCTCCATTATTTTAGCAAAAATTTCCTTCTAAAATGAAAATCTTTCCAAGGACACCTCTATTAGTGTAAACAAAGTTTGCATTAGCTTTGATGAATAACTGAATTCAATTAGGTACTTTCTTCAGTAAAGACTGCATCTGCCAAAAACAACAGTAATGAATTACAATAGTGAAATCACAGGAAATTAAATGGTACACTGCAAATTTCTCAACTTTAACAGATCTGTAGATCTGTATACGTGAATCTGACCCACATCCAAATTTAATGATTCATTTAATGAATGATTTAACCTGCTGCTGATTTAACCAAGGAGTGAATCCTACCACTGACTCTGCCAGCGAAGGCATGCAAAAGGATGCAACCAAGACGACATCTTCAACATGGAAGAAGTTTGTTCCTACAATGAAATGGCAAAATTGAGATCATATTTATATAAAATACAGACAGATATAACTTTCAGTCACTAGTCAAAGGTTGTGCTTGAATCCCAAGCTTCCTTTGACAAAGGGAATTTCTTCACAGGTTAAAAACAACATAGAATCATTAAGGTTGCAAAAGACCTCCAAGATCATCTGGTCCATCCATCCCCCTACTATTAATTTCACCCACTAAACCATGTCCCTAAGCACCATATCCAACCTTTCCTTAAACACCCGCAGGAATGATGACTCCACCACTTCCCTGGGCAACCTGCTCCAATGCCTGGAAAAATCCAACACCAACTCTGAGAGACTGAGGAGGAAGAAATATGTCTAAGGTGGGGTTCCTGGCTCCTTTAGTTTGCTTCTCCTTTTTGGACTGGAGAAGGGTCCAAAATTGGCTCCAAAAAGCGTCCCTAGAGACCCACTTGTCCCACTTCCATTAGACATCCCTATCTCACAGAATACCTTGGTGAGATTTTTTTTCTCAGTATTAAACTTCAGTATCTCCTACAGAAAGGGACTGAAGATACACAGGAAACCAACAGTCGACCACTGTGAGTTCCTTATTTTATGCAAGATGGACTACTGGGAACCATAAAGAAAAACAGGCATCAGCATTAGCGACAGTCAAAGCATCATTTCTGTGGGAATTCATTGTGGTGAAAAAGAACCAAGTGGCGATGACAGAAAACGAGTAAGATTTCAAAAGAATGTAATTATACAAATAGGGAGGAAATGCATATAATAAATCTTACTCTTCCACAGTCAACAACTTTAATGCTTAGAAATTTCCTTCAACGTGATTTATGTCTCTTAGAAATCTAGATGCAGACAGGAACGTTCAATACTTCCATAACACATTCTGAAAATAAATTTTCCTATTATTGCCTATTTACAAAGTTAAAAATGAATAATTTTTCACAGTGGCCCCTAAACAGCAGCGCAAAGGAATAATTACAGTTAATCATTCTGAGCTAATATTGTTTTGATGATGTCTACCTGCAGAGATTAATTATTTCAATACCATAAGGAAAAAGATATGAATAATTACTCCAGAAGCAATGAAAATTCAGCATAAGTTATAATGCTCAACAGCACAAAGTCAAAGTTGTAAGACAGATGAAGTTCAAGAAACATTCTTATTTTGCAAAGACTTCCTCTCTCTGCCAACTTAAGGAAAAATAATTTTAACCCTAAAATAATGGTTTACAAGGGACAAATTCTTACTGGCTATAAGGGTATGTATGCACTCAGTAACACTCAGTAATTCAGTAACACTGAATTCAAATATTACTGAAATAGCTCCACTAACATTTCCGAACAACAACTTACTAAATGCCACTGAGATTACCAAAAGATTTGAAACACTTGAGTAAGACCTACATGAAAAATTAGTAATTAAAAAAAAAAAGTCTTCTAAAATTCAGGCAATGAAGAATTAGTGCTGTATTTAGATGATACACAATTTGTAAGGATAAATTGTGTTTAACACAGAACAGAGCCAACCACAACTGTGTCTTTGTTGTACAAGATTTTAGTGTTCAGTCCCCATACAAGGCTACTTGTTCTTAAAACCCTTGCGGCCATATTTGTCGATGCTGTGATAGTAGAGTTATAAAATTCTTTTCGATTTCTAACCATAAGCTTTCCAGACTTCCAAAACTTGGTTTAGATATACTGTAATAGCAGATATCTCTGGGTCACTAATACACATGGTTGAATGTAAACCCAGGCTACAGTCATCTTGTCAGTTTTTTTTTTTCTCCTAAATAATGATGTGACATTTTAATGTAAATATATATAAAAGCAAAGGAAATAAGCCTGCAGAATATTTCTAATATCAGCACTGTTAAGGGCATATCTGGATTATTTCCCAATTCTGACTCATAACCCAGACAATTATAAATAGTCAATAGTTTAATTACCATCTTTTTTGTTTGGTTGGTTGGTTTGTTTTACTATAGCTGATGCACAAAATGCCACTTATTTGTAAGCAGATGGATCTTCTGTGTCTACATTAGATCTCTACAATGACTATTAGGACTATAGAGATCAGATAATTTCATATGTGGATATATATAAACATAAATATAAATATACGTATATACATACTCAAATAAATGTAAGTGCATCTAAATATATATATGCACACAAATGCATGTAAGGTTATTCCTTTGCTTGCCTTTAAAATGCAAGGTATTTTTTTCATCTTTGTTAACTACCTCAAAGCAATTAGCTAGTTCATTTATAAATGTTTAGACAATATTTTGTTCAAAAAGCATATAGTTTTTTTAGAAGGAGATACTGTATTTTATTCTTTAAGGAAGCTGAACTTTAAAACCAATTTTAATTGTAATTTAATTGGGAACACCAGCACTGCTACTCAAAGCTAACCCATCAAGTCAAGCAAACATTACAGGCTCCATAAACCTTAACAAGAACACAAGAGCAATCGTACAGCAGCTACATACTTTCAGTAGAATAATTAAAATCATCCTGAAAAAGATACTTTCTCAATAAACATGTAATGTTCATTTTCACACTTAGACACAAAAGATGAGTTTTAAAACCACACATGGAAGGAAATAATTTCTCTACACATTTTAATTCTGGATCACCTTGCCCAAAGGTCTTGTATACAAGAATGTGTATGAATGACAGAAGAAAACAATGCCCTAAGAATCATTTGACAACAGGCAAAACAGGCCCAAATTATACAGGCACTATGGATAGAGATTTCTCACAATTTTCAGGATCCTAATGAAGATTTCTGAATAAAAGGAAAAATACAGCGTTTCTCATCACAGTGCCAGACGTTAAGGCATATAGATAGATAGATAGATATAGATATGATATGACAAAAAAGTCTATAAATAAACACCTCGATAAGGGAAGGAAAGGATTTATTTATTTATTTATTTTTAAATAAGACTGACCACATAGTTATAGAATTAATAAGTGCACATATTTTGAAGGATTTTGAAGTTTTCTGTAGGCATGCAGTTTTACTCATTTCATGTTCACCCACTTTGGGATGAATTTTTAAGTAGAAGGAAGACTGAAGAGAGTATTACCACTTAAATACTGAGGTATCAGAAAATAGGTATTAATGACAAAATTCTCTACCCCTCAACTGAATAATGTCTTTGAAAATCAACTAAATGCTACCATGGCATTTCTGAATTGACACCTATGCAACTCCTAATACTGGCAGATGCCTCTGACAGGATACAAAATTTTGACACTAATTAGTTGATGCTTCTTGCAGTAAGAATTTTAAGATGTTTGTGTTCAAAAGAAACTGAGAAGGGAAAAACAGGCCAAGAGCCATTCCTTACACTGCCTTTGGTCTACCAGGTTTTACAGCTACAAGTGGCTGGAGCTCGGCAGAGCTCTAACTCCGCACATTTCCCAGTCCTTACAGTCTTCCTTGAGCATCTGCAAGGGTCACTGACAGAGAAAATGCACTGGGCCAGGGGAGCTTTTTGTAACTTGTTCCTCTTTTTCTAACCAATCAAGTATAAAAAATAGAGATAATTTGGTGTAAACCAAGACAGACACTACTCTACCAAACCCAACTCCATTTAAGCTTTCTGGAAAAGTATGAGATTAATTTTAATCCATGTCTTTATGAAAAGATGTGTGAAACTGGGATTTATGTTGGCATTAAAATAGCCCTCAATTTCTTATATACTTTAATTTTATTATCTTCTGGGCACTTCAAATAAAGAACGTTTGACATAAGAAGCACTGTTTCTCCAAAATATGATTTACCTTTTGACATTTCTGATGCTAAAAAAAAATATCAACCAATAAGTAGAATCTAGTTAGAGCTATGTCTTGCATTACAGATACTAATAAGTATAAGAATATTTAAGTATTTTGAAAAATCTTTGCCCTACACTTTACTCCCTGAAAACGTTATGGAGTAACTCCAAAGCAGAAATTTTGACCTGGCTTTCCTTACAGAAGGAGGTGTAGGCAGCAAGCCTTATGCTTCTTGGAGACAATACACCTACAAAGCACATACTGACAAGCTGGCTAGCACAGCAGTCATAAATCCAATGCTGTGTACGCACAAATGGATTAAACAGCACACGTGGAATGTCTACCTGATGTTTTCATACAAGCACTAGTGATGGTAATATCATTATAAAGCCACAGTGCATGTGCTCTACAGCCCATGTGGACAGCCAGTGCCAGAGCAGCTGGCAGGAGAAACCACCTTTGCACAGCCATGCAAAGCACCTGAACAAGTCCTCAATTGGATACAGACCAAGTCCTTGTTAAAAAAAAAAAAATGCGTTTTTGATGCTCACATGTATGGTAGCTGTAAATCTAATTGTCCTTTGATTTGGATAACATTATGCATTTAAGAGAAATTTCTGTAGTTTTTAGTTTACAAGTAAACTAAAACCAGAAAAATATCAACAATCCAAAAACAAAAGCCACTAAACATCCCTTTCAGTGCTTCCCTGTAGTTAAAATTCACTAGGAGCAGTGCCAATTACTAGCAAAATAAACTATCATTAAAACTGTAATCATTCACTAAAACCTTTGAGAAAGTCTGAGATGCTTTCTGATTTTTTTGTTGTTGTTAATTAATGAGAGCATTAACCCACTGGGTACTACTGAAGGGCACAGGGGTGCCTTGTCAGGAGCTATAAGCATAACAGCAATGAAATGAAACAAAGAAGCTAATTAAAACAGGACTGCAGCTGGTGGAAAGAGCAAGATTGCATTTTACCCAATAGTAATTTAAATAAATAGTCACAGATATTTGGAACATTGCTAAATTTCTTAATAGCAATTATTTTAAATGGTGCATTTTTCTCTATGCCTTTTAGACTTCTTTCTTATTATGGAAAGTCCTTACCTCCTTGGTGTTACAGCGCTGATATACTACCTGCATTCAGATACTATATCTGAATACAGATATACATTTGTGCACATCTTGGAACTGATTACCTGCATCACAGCCAACTTGAAAACCTAAACCAACTTGAATAAGCCTAAGGAGGACTTGACAAGTACTCATCCAGTTTTTTATGACCCTCCCCCCAATTCTGGTAAGAAATACAGGTGGAGGGACTGCTGAAACTTGTCTGGAGGGAGATCCTGACAATTTAAAAGGTGCTTAATTTATATATAAATGAAGATCAAACAGTGAAGGACAGCTACACGCTCATATAGAGGAATTATGTTTTCCTCTCTCTATTTCCTTAGTACTTGGCTAGAAGCAATAATACCTCAAAAATGTTTCAATACCAGGGTCACAAACTGTTGGAGCTGCCTGAAACGAGAGAGATTCTTTCACTTTTTGTTATCTCCATACGTGCAAAACTTCACAGTTAGAAAATACACATGCTTAATTGCTGTTAATTTTGACTTAAGCTAATCAATATTAATCAAAGTTATATTTAAACAAAATATTCTTTTCACAAGCTAAATTTTTTAGATAAAAACAAACTTGTTTGATAAGCCCAACATGTAGGCAAAAGAAATCTTAGCAGTTTTTCTCCCCAAAAAACACACAATTTATGTCCCCTAAAATAGTATGGTGAAATGGCATATTTCATTTTCACAGTGTAACAACCTTCAAAAATAATATTCCGGAAAAAAAAAAAAAAATATATATATATATATATATATATACATATATATATTCTGAAGTTAGATTTGGAGAAAAGGGACTTAATGAACAAGCCAGAAAATATTCACAAATTTATTTATTAAAGTTACCAGTTGTAGCAATTGGTGTCCAGAGCTGAAAATCTCTTCTTGGCAACCCTAAGAAGGAGCTGGTCCATTACTCACAGAGGTTCTGCGTTACATTGCTGGAGGGCAGTAGGGCTCTACTACAAACTCAGCCAGACATTCCCTTAATATTCCCCACATCATCACCAGCAAAGAGACCAACAGGTATATATACAGGTACTGTATATATTGAGACCAAAAGGTGTATGTATACATAAATAATAGATATACATCTGTATAACCTTATCTCATTTTTAGGTCTCTAGTCAAAAATAACGTGGGGTTTTCCTTCTTTTCTTATCTTTATATTTTGGTCTTAATTAGTCCTGAACTCATCAGCCAGCTCTCCCACTTCTGCATCACTTGCCTGCATGCTCGGTCACTTAAAGCAGAAACTCATCCTAACCAAACACGATGCTGACACATTGGGAAGCATCTCTCAAACACAAAACTAGGAAAAAAAAATTGAAACAAGAACACTACCAAAACCCAACAACATCAAATCATTTGTGCTCTTTCAGAAATAAATAAATTAGTGCTCTGGTATTTAACAGATTTGTGGTAATTCCTCCCATCTTTACTCAGAGAAGATGGGCTTGTCTTTCCATTCTCCTCTTAGTTTCACTCTGGACATTTCCACTTTTGTACATACACTCCCCACTTCACCTTCTTACTATAAAAGCCCCCAAATACTGATTTCCTGCAAACACACATCCTTTGTACTGGTTACCAGCAGATTATTCAATCTCTAATGAGAATAAAAAATGCAATGTAAATCGTACTACCTCAAGAAAAACAAAAATAAAAACAAATCCTTCAAATAACCTAGATCAGTCCAATCCAAAGATTTTTATTCCACTAGAAAATAAAGACTTCAATTCACAGGCACCATTTTAAACAGTGATAAATTGCACTTTACCAAGCTTCAATATTCCTAATAAAAACTTCTGAATTATTTGCTCTACATTTGTCTTTCATTAATATATTTGTTTTACTTTCAGGTTTGTTGATAAAGTTGTATAATGCAGTAAAACATTTTGTAATTTAATGTAAATTAGTGCTACTACTCAATAGGCCATGGCTTCAGATTCTAGTTTCTTTCATTATAAGCATCCTGGCGAAAAGTATCTTTATCTTCCTGATGGTCAGGAAATAGGAAGAATAGCCTTCATTCTAAAAACTTAAGTATATTGGCCATGATGTGTTTCTCCAAAGTGATACAAATGGAAGGGATTTAAAACCCACTGAATTTATTGCTTTTTTAAAGGAGAAGAGAAAGAACTGAAGTTGGCATCTAGCAATGAACCCACAAAACATAAAAAGAAAAAGAAACAAATAAAAAAAAAATCTGACCTCATTTACTGCCACGTAGTATTGCTGCTGCTGGAACCGAGGTGAGTTATCATTCCTGTCTCTCACCACAATCCGCACCTCATGGTTGATAATGGTGCCAACCTTTTTATTAACGCACTGGACTTGCACCACAATGGATTGAATGGACAGTGGCGGCTGTAAGTGAAAATATATTTTACAACATATAGTCAAAATATGAACTGAAGTAACAGGAGAGTTAAATACTACACCGATATTAATATTGCTCAGGTTCACTTGTAGCCCATCAGCCTGTGTTACGTTTGATGCTGTACTGTTCCTGTATTTAAACAGCTTCTCTGAGAGCGTCCTAGCTACAACTCGTGCCAGCAGTGATCCATGTAGACCCACACTTCTGAAAGCTGCACTGCGCAGGCTGAGATTTGCTGTCTGACTGTGCTAACACATCAAGTGCAGCATCCAAAAATCCTCCACAAGGTTAGCCCTCACATTTTGATTATCATCCGATTATTGAAAGACACCTAGAGAATGTCACACATTTTAACCTTTGATTGGCTAGTATTTGAATGGAAAGGTCGAGTCAGAAATAAATTAAAGATTCTACTACCTGCATTTATCAAGTAATTTAAAAACAACTTGGTCACTGCTACGTATAGACAATCCAGAGTCTTGGTTTTACTACACTGAACACCATAATATTCAAATAAAAATAACTCCATTTTGATTTATTATCTAACAGTCAGCAGAGAGCAAGCACACATGGGAAGGGACAAAAGAAGAATCCTCTGTATATATTGACCTCAGTCTTCATGAGACTAAACAACTCAAAAGCATAATTTACAAATGCCTATGAATTCACTGTACTGTAGAGAACAAACAGCTTTTTGTGCTGAGATTCTGAGACTTAAAATTATACCATAATTATATATCTGCATAATCATGCTTTCACTCATTCTAAATGCTACAATTTCTCTGAGTGATTGATTTTTTTCCAGTTTTGCTATAATGGACTTTAGAACCATATGGCTTTCTTTACCCTTCAGACTGTGGCATTGATCAGTTTTTAAAGAGTCAGCAGACATGGGAAAAGAAGGTGTTTTTATGTTGTTGTTGAGAACTTACATGAAATTTTGATTCTTCCTTAAACTCTTTGCACTCAACTTTCTCAGCAATTAGGTACAGTGTGAGCCTTTATCTAATAACGGGTTCTCATTGCTGTAAAAATCTGCGGCCAACTGTGAGGTGCTTCTACTTCTAACACAGGTAGGAATATACCAAATATAACTGCTAACTTAAATTACAACTTGAAAGTTATTATCTCTATTTTGCAAGCTGGCATTCTTTGCAAGAATTATGGAATTTTTAGACCATCTTTAATAAGCTAAAAATGCAACTGAGATCATCTGCCGTTGTTCGTGATACCTAAGAAAATGATAGCTGTTTGTTGCTGCAGATACATAAATCTGTGATGTTGTGGATTTGCAAGCATCATTTGGTCTTTTTCGTAAGAACATGTGAAAAATGTTTTTTCCCTTTTCTTGAGGTATGGAAGCATAAGACTATTATTATTTCTGCTTGGTCAGTGCTTAGATTTTAAATCAGATCTGTAAATAAATGCTTGTCAATTTTGACATTTACTGACAATAAATGTAAATACATAATGGCACCATTTGTTTATCATACTGGGGACAAGTTATCCTAACACATTTTAGCAGTTTCTTTCCCCTCCGGTTCTGATTCATCTCTATTCATCCTTCCTAAGTACTTGAAGTTTTGGAAGGGAGGTCGGGAATTTTCTTTTTATCCAATTTTATTTGGAAAAACATACTGTCATTCTCAGTAAAATCAGTCAATGGATTCTAATTGGATTTTCTTTCAAGAAAAGTAATAAAAGAAAGAATGAGATTGGGTTATCTGAATCAGCAGAGGGTTGACAGGCGGTCACACAAGAGAAAAATGGCAAGAGCATCGAACCATATTGCATGTAATCACATATGCACCATTTGTGAATCAGACTCCAATTTCTGCTCTGTAATCAAAAACTTGATTTTAAGGTTGGAATTAATAAAAAAAAATCTATTGGTATTACAAGGTTTCACACAGTTTTCACTTGAAAGATGAGAAATGCAGCTTTTCTTTGTTAAACAAATAAAGAAACAAAGAACTGCACACACTCCAAAATGATTTTCTGATTTAGGGGTTTGTATAGTTCTGGTTCTGAAGGTTGGAAACACCTATTAGATGAGAGACGTATTAATCAAGTTCATGGCATAAGTTCCACACTTTCACTTGATCAGCAGGTTGGGTTTTCACAGTTTGCTTTCATTTTTTTTGGCTTGCAACTTAAATTGAGATTCACTGAGACCACAAAGAGAGATACAGCAGCGCTCACACCCAAAATCTGTATTACTACCCTAAATCTCATTTTTTCTTTTCATACCCTTATAAATTGAAGCAAACACAAATAAGCAATCTTATGCAGCACTAGGGATAAAAATGTATTGAATCCACCTGTAAATACCAGTTGTTGTGTTTTTTTTTTTCCCAAGTGTTTCCTAGCTCATAGTAAAAATGAAGAAATAACCCCATAAAAACTAATGTAAAAACATTGTTACCCATACGTAAATTAAGCAAATTTATACCATTCATTCATTTCCTTGTGAGTTGAGTCTACAGTGCTGTTCTTTGCAAGAAATGCCTATGTATTCATAAGGATATAAAGCATTTATGAGCTTAGACAAACTGTCACTAACACAGCAGTCCAACTCCTGCCCATCTCAAAGGCAGCCAGCTGTTGGGCATTGGAGGCAATGTCACCTCTTGGCTAATGCACAGGGATCTCCTTTTTCCACAGGTCTGTTCTGCGGTGTTTTGTGTTGATTACCTTCATTTTACTTTTTAAAATAGTTTGTGAATTAAGCTAATTAAGAATGGCTGAATTCAATTAGCTTTTTAAAAAAATGGAAATGATGATAAATTTGCATGTTGTTTTTGATACTAATGAACGTATCTCAAAATACATGGAGAAAACAAATTACTTGATCAAGCCAATATAAAACAAACTTTCATTGATGCCAAGGAGAACTCCTGATCTTTAAATCACGCTTTCCATGTTGCTTACAGTCACTTGTAAGCCAGTTTTTCTTGCAGATTCTGCTGAACTGCAGCCATGTTGTAACATCGAGGCAATGTCTGTACTTTCAAAAAGCATTCCTCTTGAATGAAATCAGCATAGATGAGAATATTCCTTTTTTTTTTTTTTATAATCTTTCCACAAAAAAATAAAACTTGCTTAAAAACATTTAAT